>NW_028258550.1:0-665000 GCF_982586985.1 Callionymus lyra | reverse complement strand
TTAAATGAACGGGGTAAAAAGGGTAGAAAAAGAGAAATGAAAGAATGGAAGAGATAAAAGAGAACTTTTCCACAGACTATAAACAAACTATATCTACACAAAGAGAGAAACTAAAGTTTCATGTCACCTCTGGGTTTTGAACCCAGGACCTCAGTAGCCAAGAGCGAGGTTCATACCACGAAATGAGTTTTATTTGTTCCTATAGCTTGTCAAGTCCAACAGACTTGTTTAGGTTCCAAATGACAACTCAAACATTTCACTCAATCACTTTTTTCTTTCGGATTGTTAGTAATTAGGTTGTAAACCTTTAAAGACAGATAAACACAACATTTTAATTATCCATTTAATTTAAACATTCTAAATTCATTTTAAATAAAGTTAAACATTGAAACATTTTGAATTTATTCAAATAATTAAACATTCAAATATTTTAAATTCATTTAAACAACTTCAAATATTTTAAATGAATTAAGAAGCACTAAATCAAAGTAAAGAAAACATTTCACCGACCATTGGCGTCTTTGGACTGAAGCCATTGTTGTGAACTTGGAGCGTCTTCTCTCTCTGACTGACTGACTGAGACCCTCCATTACCTCACAGTTCACAGGTGCTGCTCATTAGTGACAATGACTGAAGCAGCTGCGTTGCTGCTGCTGGTGCACTCTGGGAAATGCAGTTCTTTCACACACTGAGATTCAACTTAACAGTATTGAGCAATGGTTCCTGTATTTTTGATTTTGTCTTTGAGTTCTTCATAGGTTCTAAAAACATTGTTGTCTCAGTGCATCAGTGAATCTGTGATCCATCACAGGGTCTGGTTGAGGAAGTTGTGTTCATTTATCCACGATTGCTTTCACCTGATCAATCGTGTCATCTTGGTCTTTGTTCAACAAGTAAACCTGGACGCTCTTGTTTTGATTCATCAACTGTTTACTTCTGCTCCAGTTTCTTCTAAAAGGAACTTTTTCCTGCTCCAGCCACACTGTACTTTATTATTGATCCGTTTTTACTTTCTCCACTGTAGTATTACTTCAACTGTAAAGTGTCTTCAGATAACTTTGTTGTGATAACACACTTTAAATAAAATGATTATTATTATGAATTACTCAGTACTAGTACTACAGGTATTCGTAGTAGTATGAGTACTCGTAGTACTAGTACTGGTTGAAGTATTATTAGTATTTCTACTACTCGTAGTAGTACTAGTATTTCTTCTACTCGTAGTAGTACTAGTACGTGTATAAGTCCTCGTACTCGTAGTAGTAATGGTGTTTTTGGTTCTCGTAGTAGTACTGGTGTGTTTGGTACTCGTAGTAGTACTGGTGTGTTTGGTACTCGTAGTAGTACTAGTAGTTTGGTACTCTTAGTAGTACTAGTAATTGTGGTACTCGTAGTAGTACTAGTAATTGTGGTACTCGTAGTAGTACTAGTAATTGTAGTACTCCAAGTAGTACTAGTAATTGTAGTACTCCAAGTAGTACTAGTATTTGTAGTACTCCAAGTAGTACTAGTATGTGTAGTAGTACTAGTATTCTTAGTAGCTCTATTATTTGTAGTAGTACTCGTATGTGTAGTTCTACTACGAGTGAAGGAGTACAGGATTGAAGAAGTGGAGGAGTGAAGGAGTAGAGTATTTAATGAGTAGAGTAGTGGAGGAGTGAAGGAGTAGAGGAGTGAAGGAGTAGAGGAGTGAAGGAGTAGAGGATTTAATGAGTAGAGTAGTAGAGGAGTGAAGGAGTAGAGGAGGGAAGGAGTAGAGGATTTAATGAGTAGAGTAGTAGAGGAGTGAAGGAGTAGAGGAGTGAAGGAGTAGAGTAGTAGAGGAGTGAAGGAGTAGAGGATTTAATGAGTAGAGTAGTAGAGGAGTGAAGGAGTAGAGGATTTAATGAGTAGAGTAGTAGAGGAGTGAAGGAGTAGAGGATTTAATGAGTGAAGGAGTAGAGGATATAATGAGTAGAGTAGTGAAGGAGTAGAGGATTTAATGAGTGAAGGAGTAGAGGATTTAATGAGTAGAGTAGTAGAGGAGGGAAGGAGTAGAGGACTCATAGTACGAGTACTCATAGTACTAGTACTCGTTGAAGTATTATTAGTATTCGTAGTACTCGTAGTAGTACTAGTATTTCTACTACTCGTAGTAGTACTAGTACGTGTAGTACTCGTAGTAGTACTAGTACGTGTAGTACTCGTAGTAGTACTAGTACGTGTATAAGTCCTCGTACTCATAGTAGTAATGGTGTGTTTGGTACTCATAGTAGTAATGGTGTGTTTGGTACTCGTAGTAGTACTAGTAATTGTGGTACTCGTAGTAGTACTAGTAATTGTGGTACTCGTAGTAGTACTAGTAATTGTGGTACTCGTAGTAGTACTCCTAGTAGTACTAGTAATTGTAGTACTCCAAGTAGTACTAGTAATTGTAGTACTCCAAGTAGTACTAGTATTTGTAGTACTCCAAATAGTACTAGTATTTGTAGTACTCCAAGTAGTACTAGTATGTGTAGTAGTACTAGTATTCTTAGTAGTATAGTATTTGTAGTATTCGTATGTGTAGTTCTACTACGAGTGAAGGAGTACAGGATTGAAGAAGTGGAGGAGTGAAGGAGTAGAGTATTTAATGAGTAGAGTAGTGGAGGAGTGAAGGAGTAGAGTGAAGGAGTAGAGGATTTAATGAGTAGAGTAGTAGAGGAGGGACGGAGTAGAGTAGTAGAGGAGTGAAGAAGTAGAGGATTTAATGAGTAGAGTAGTAGAGGAGTGAAGGAGTAGAGGAGTGAAGGAGTAGAGGAGAGAAGGAGTAGAGGATTTAATGAGTAGAGTAGTAGAGGAGGGAAGGAGTAGAGGAGGGAAGGAGTACAGGATTTAATGAGTAGAGTAGTAGAGGAGTGAAGGAGTAGAGGAGGGAAGGAGTAGAGGATTTAATGAGTAGAGTAGTAGAGGAGTGAAGGAGTAGAGGACTTAATGAGTACAGTAGTAGAGGAGGGAAGTAGTAGAGGAGGGAAGGAGTAAAGGATTTAATGAGTAGAGTAGTAGAGGAGTGAAGGAGTAGAGGAGGGAAGGAGTAGAGGATTTAATGAGTAGAGTAGTAGAGGAGTGAAGGAGTAGAGGATTTAATGAGTAGAGTAGTAGAAGAGTGAAGGAGTAGAGGATTTAATGAGTAGAGTAGTAGAGGAGGGAAGGAGTAGAGGATTTAATGAGTAGAGTAGTAGAGGAGTGAAGGAGTAGAGGATTTAATGAGTAGAGTAGTAGAAGAGTGAAGGAGTAGAGGATTTAATGAGTAGAGTAGTAGAGGAGGGAAGGAGTAGAGGAGTGAAGGAGTAGAGGAGTGAAGGAGTAGAGGATTTAATGAGTATAGTAGTAGAGGAGGGAAGGAGTAGAGGAGGGAAGGAGTACAGGATTTAATGAGAAGAGTAGTAGAGGAGTGAAGGAGTAGAGGAGGGAAGGAGTAGAGGATTTAATGAGTAGAGTAGTAGAGGAGTGAAGGAGTAGAGGACTTAATGAGTACAGTAGTAGAGGAGGGAAGTAGTAGAGGAGGGAAGGAGTAAAGGATTTAATGAGTAGAGTAGTAGAGGAGTGAAGGAGTAGAGGAGGGAAGGAGTAGAGGATTTAATGAGTAGAGTAGTAGAGGAGTGAAGGAGTAGAGGATTTAATGAGTAGAGTAGTAGAGGAGTGAAGGAGTAGAGGATTTAATGAGTAGAGTAGTAGAAGAGTGAAGGAGTAGAGGATTTAATGAGTAGAGTAGTAGAGGAGGGAAGGAGTAGAGGAGTGAAGGAGTAGAGGAGTGAAGGAGTAGAGGATTTAATGAGTATAGTAGTAGAGGAGGGAAGGAGTAGAGGAGGGAAGGAGTACAGGATTTAATGAGAAGAGTAGTAGAGGAGTGAAGGAGTAGAGGAGGGAAGGAGTAGAGGATTTAATGAGTAGAGTAGTAGAGGAGTGAAGGAGTAGAGGATTTAATGAGTAGAGTAGTAGAGGAGTGAAGGAGTAGAGGAGTGAAGGAGTAGAGGATTTAATGAGTAGAGTAGTAGAGGAGGGAAGGAGTAGAGGAGGGAAGGAGTACAGTATTTAATGAGAAGAGTAGTAGAGGAGGGAAGGAGTAGAGGAGGGAAGGAGTAGAGGAGGGAAGGAGTAGAGGAGGGAAGGAGTAGAGGATTTAATGAGTAGAGTAGTAGAGGAGTGAAGGAGTAGAGGATTTAATGAGTAGAGTAGTAGAGGAGTGAAGGTGTAGAGGATTTAATGAGTAGAGTTGTAGAGGAGTGAAGGAGTAGAGGATTTAATGAGTAGTAGAGGAGTGAAGGAGTAGAGGATTTAATGAGTAGACTAGTAGAGGAGTGAAGGAGTAGAGGAGTGAAGGAGTAGAGGAGTGAAGGAGTAGAGGAGTGAAGGAGTAGAGTAGTAGAGGAGTGAAGGAGTAGAGGATTTAATGAGTAGAGTAGTAGAGGAGTGAAGGAGTAGAGGATTTAATGAGTAGTAGAGGAGTGAAGGAGTAGATGATTTAATGAGTAGAGTATTGGAGGAGTGAAGGAGAGTATAATTATTAGTATAACTATAAGTTTAACTATAATTATAAGTACAAGTACAAGTGTGGAAGAGTGAAGGAGTGAAAGAGTGGAAAAGTCAAAAAGTGGATATAAGTACAAGAGAAGTACAAGTACAAGTAAAACTATTAGTATAAGTATAACTGTAAGTATAAGTATAAGGCAGTAGTAGTGGAATTAGTAGTGGAAAGTATCACAGATTGAAGTAGAAGGAGTCGAAACACGAGTTGAAGAGTTTCCCCATTGAAATGAATGGGGAAAAAGGGGTAGAAAAAGAGGAATAAAAGAAAGGGGGGAAGAGATAAAAGAGAGATAGAACATAGCCTGAATGACTGGAACGAGCTGAATTGATAAAAGTTTGAACGGTTCAAATCGGATGAAATTTGTGGAAGAAGCGGAACAAAGTTTAGGTCAGAAGACGGAAGAGGAAAAAGAAAAAAAAAAGAAAAAGAAGAACTAGAAAGATTGCATTTCCAGAAGAAAATGCAGTGTGAATGCTGGCCGTAGCTGTAGCTGTGCAGTAGTAGTATTAGTAGTAGAAGTAGTAGTATTATTATTAGTAGTAGAAGTAGTAGTAGTATTAGTAGTAGAAGTAGTCGTGGAAGTCTAAGAGGAATTTATAGTTAAAGTAGTAGTAGAATTAGTAGTAAAAGTATAAGTAGTATTAGTAGTAGAATTAATATTGGAAGAAGTAGTAGAATTCGTCGTAAAAGTATAAGTGGTAGGTCAAACTGGAAGGAGTTGGACATGAGTTCAAGAGTTTTCCCATTGAAATTAATGGGGTAGAAGAGGAATAAAAGAAAGAATGGAAGAGATAAAAGAGAAGTTTTCCACAGACTAAACACAAACTATATCTACACAATGAGAGAAACTAAAGTTTCATATCACCTCTGGGTTTTGAACCCAAGACCTCAGTCACCAAGAGCGAGGTTCATACCACGAAATGAACAGAGTTTTATTTTTTCCTATAGCTTGTCAAGTCCAACTCTTGTTCAGGTTCCAAATGACAACTCAAACGTTTCACTCAATCACTTTTTTCTTTTGTTTGTTTGTTTGATTGTTAGTAATTAGGTTGTAAACCTTTAAAGACGGATAAACACAACATTTTAATTATCCATTTAATTTAAACATTCTAATTTCATTTTAAATTAACTTAAACATTGAAACATTTTGAATTCATTCAAATAATTAAACATTCAAATATTTTAAATTCATTTAAACAACTTCAAATATTTTAAATGAATTAACAAGCACTAAATCAAAGTAAAGAAAAGATTTCACCGACCATTGGCGTCTTTGGACTGAAGCCATTGTTGTGAACTTGGAGCGTCTTCTCTCTCTGACTGACTGACTGAGACCCTCCATTACCTCACAGTTCACAGGTGCTGCTCATTAGTGACAATGACTGAAGCAGCTGCTGCTGGTGCACTCTGGGAAATGCAGTTCTTTCACACACTGAGATTCAACTTAACAGTATTGGGCAATGGTTCCTGTATTTTTGATTTTGTCTTTGAGTTCTTCATAGGTTCTAAAAACATTGTTGTCTCAGTGCATCAGTGAATCTGTGATCCATTGCAGGGTCTGGTTGAGGAAGTCATGTGTTCATTTATCCACGATTGCTTTCACCTGATCGATCGTGTCATCTTGGTCTTTGTTCAACAAGTAAACCTGGACGCTCTTGTTTTGATTCATCAACTGTTTACTTCTGCTCCAGGTTCTTCTAAAAGGAACTTTTTCCTGCTCCAGCCACACTGTACTTTATTATTGATCTGTTTTTACTTTCTCCACTGTAGTATTACTTCAACTGTAAAGTGTCTTCAGATAACTTTGTTGTGATAACACACTTTAAATTAAATTATTATTATTATTATGAATTACTCTCAGTACTAGTACTACAGGTACTCGTAGTAGAATGAGTACTCGTAGTACTACTACTCGTACTACTACTCGTAGTACTATTAGTACTTGTAGTACTATAACTCATAGTACTAGTACTCAAAGAAGTACTAGTACTTGTCGAAGTACTACTAGTATTTGTAGAAATACTACTATTTGTACTACTCATAGTAGTACTAGTACTCGTAGTACTAGTACTCGTAGTACTAGTACTCGTAGTACTAGTACTCGTAGTACTAGTACTCATAGTACTAGTACTCATAGTACTAGTACTCATAGTACTAGTACTCATAGTACTAGTACTCATAGTACTAGTACTCATAGTACTAGTACTCATAGTAGTACTAGTATTAATCGTAGTAGTAATTGTACGTGTGGTACTCGTATTTGTAGTACTTTTAGTAGTACTAGTATTCTTAGTAGTACTAGTATTTGTAGTACTCGTAGTAGTTCTAGTATTTGTAGTAGTACTCGTACGTGTAGTTCTACTAAGAGTGAAGGAGTAGAGGATTGAAGAAGTGGAGGAGTGAAGGAGTAGAGTATTTAATGAGTAGAGTATTGGAGGAGTGAAGGAGAGTATAATTATTGGTATAACTATAGGTATAAGTATAACTATAAGTTTAACTATAATTATAAGTATAACTATAACTACACGTTTAACTATAACTATAAGTTTTACTATAATTATAAGTTTAACTATTGAGTAGTGAAAGAGTGAAAAAGTGGAAGAGTGAAGGAGTGGAAGAGTGAAGGAGTGGAAGAGTGAAGGAGTGAAAAGAGTGGATGAGTCAAAAAGTGGAGGAGTATAAGAGAGGTATAAGTATAAGTAAAACTATTAGTATAAATATAAGTATAACTATAAGCATAAGCATAAGGCAGTACTAGTGGAATTAGTAGTGGAAAGCATCACAGATTGAAGTGGAAGGAGTCAAAACATGAGTTGAAGAGTTTCCCCATTGAAATGAATGGGGAAAAAAGGGTAGAAAAGTGGAATGAAAAGAAAGAGGGGAAGAGATAAAAGAGAGGTAGAACATAGCCTGAAAGACGGGTACTAGCTGAATTGATAAAAGTTTGAATGGTTCAAATCGGATTAAATTTGTGGAAGTAGAAGTGGCACAAAGTTTACGGCAGAAGTAAGAGGAATAATAAAGAGAAAAACAGGAAATCACTTGTGTGAATGCTTCCCAGCATAGGTGCACACCTGGACTGGTTAGTGTTCATGCAAACATTCACACACACACAGAGAGCTTACCTGGTGGCATGACGCCACAGAAGTCACAACTGGAAAGACAGGGCGGAGCTAATCAGGGGCTTAAGTGGAAATCTGGTCGTGGGTTTGAGGTCATGTGACCAGGCGTCATATTGTTTATTTATCGCTTTATTTTGACGGGTAAATGATTTCATAATTGGTTTTGGAACATGTTTTTATTTAGTTTATGAATGATAATTTATCATCATGAAAGCCCAATGTTACCATTTATTGTTAAATCATTTATGATTGGGGAATTATTTCAACCACACCCCTGGGAGGGGCTTAACAGCTAAAAGCAGAATGTCGGCTGCAGAAGAGGCGACTTTTTCTCCTGAGTTGCACAGTAGAGCAACAAGGACCTAAACCTCATTTAATGAGGAGAACGTTACAAACCTGTTGGTGAACCCTAGAACTGGGATCAGAAACAGATGGCGCCGCTCACGCAGCTGCTGTTTACAACAGTTCCCTCTTTCTACCTACTTTTTATCACACTTTTTCCATTTTTCTGGCGTCTTTTTAATTTTTTCTTTAGAATGGTCGGATCATGTTGCCGTTGTGCACAAAACGAGACCACTTTTACAACTTTTGCCTTCGGTTTTCTACTACTTTCGTCACTTTTTGGAACTCCGTCGGCAGACACGCTCAGCGGGTCTATTGTTTACACCAGGGATCAGCTGTTGGGGTTGCGCAACACCGCTCTCTCTCTCAGCGCGGAATGGACGATTCCCGTGGAAATCAAGAGAAAAAGACGCGGATGCAGAGCAGGTCGGATGAAACAAGAGAAGAAGCGTAGGTTCCGTCCCTTTATTCCATCGATCATCATGGGAAATGTACGTTCGATCGTGAATAAAACGGACGAGCTCGCTGCGCTGACCCGGCATCAGAGGGACTTCCGTGAGAGCAGCCTTCTATGTTTCACGGAGACCTGGCTGACGGAGAAGACCCCGGACTCTGTTGTTTCCCTGGAGGGGTTCAAGATGGTGCGTGCGGACCGGGACATGGACGGAAAGAGGAGAGGAGGAGGAGTGGCGGTGTTTATTAATGAGAGATGGAGCGATCCCGCTCATGTCTCCATTAAAGAACAAGTGTGCACTAAGGACATAGAGTTTGTTGTGGTGGGCATCCGCCCGTATTACATCCCGAGGGAGTTCTCACATGTGATTGTGTTCACTGTTTACATTCCTCCCTCTGCGGACGCAGCCGCAGCGAGCGAGAGGCTGAGCGCCTCAGTGTCGGACCTGCAGCTCAAACACCCGAACTCTCTCCTGCTCATTAACGGAGATTTCAACCATGCCTCACTTTCCTCCATTCTTCCCACCTTCACACAATACGTGAAATGCCACACCCGGGAGGACAAGACTCTGGACCTTTTATATGCAAATGTAAAAGGTGCCTACACCTCCATCCCCCTGCCCCCCCTCGGCCGCTCTGATCACAACCTGATACGTCTGCGACCTGAATACACTCCCATGGTGAGGAGACAGCCTGCACAGAAAAGAACTGTTAAGATGTGGAATGATGAAACCAAGGAGAGGCTGAGAGACTGCTTTGAGTCTACGGACTGGAGCGTGTTCTCTCATGGTGATGACATCGACACCTTCAATGACCATTCCACGGATTACATAAAGTTCTGTGAGGGCAACGTCACGCCGACCCGGAGGGTGCGGTGCTTTGCCAACACCAAGCCATGGGTGACCCCTCAACTTCAAGTTCTGCTGAACAAGAAGAAGAGGGTGTTTGCTTCAGGGAGCAGAGAGGAGCTTAAGGAGGTCCAGCGTGAACTCAAGAAGGCGATCAGGATGGCCAAGGACGAATACAAGAGGAAACTGGAGGAGCAACTGGCGCAGGGCAACACAAGGGATGTGTGGAAAGGCCTGAAGAAAATCTAAGGTCATGGCCAGAGTGGAGCCAGAGCCACAGCAGGGGGAGACCAAAGATGGGCCACTGAACTTAACCAGTATTTCAACCGGTTTGATCAGGGCCCCCCTCCCCCCTCCATCTCTGCCCCTCACTCTTCACAAAGCTGTTTTTCCCCTGCTTCAGCCCCCTCCCCCCAACTGTTCTCACCTCCAAGCCACCTTTCTCCCCCCCAACACGCCCTACTGCCTCAGCTGCCCAACCCCCCACAGCCACCTCTCTCTGTTACATCTGAACAGGTGAGGAGAGTTTTCTGACGACTCGGCCATTGTGGGCTGCGTGTCTGGGGGGGGCGAGCTGGAGTACAGGTCAGTCATTAAGGACTTTGTTGACTGGTGTGAGAGCAACTACCTTTGCTTAAACACCGGTAAGACAAGGGAGATGGTGATTGACTTCAGGAAAAAGTCCCCACCACATCAACCGGTGAGCATCCAGGGCTCGGACATTGAGCTGGTGGACAGCTTCAAATACCTGGGTGTTCACCTCAACAATAAACTGAACTGGTCCACACACATCAACGCCGTGTACAAGAAGGGCCGAAGTCGCCTCCACCTCCTGGGGAGACTGAGGTCCTTCGGAGTGTGCAGACCACTTTTAAGGACCTTTTATGACTCCGTGGTAGCCTCTGCTATCCACTACGCTGTGGTCTGCTGGGGAGCAGGCAGCACGGACCGGGACAGGAAGAGACTCAACAGGCTGGTCACGAGGGCCGGCTCTGTCCTGGGCCGCTCGCTGGACTCGGTGGAGGAGGTGGGAGAGAGGAGGACACTCTCCAGACTATCCTCCATCAGGGACAACGCCCTTCACCCACTGCACCTGACCGTGGAGGAGCTGGCCAGCTCCTTCAGTGGCAGGCTCAGGCACCCCCAGTGTAGGACGGAGCGTTATAGAAGGTCCTTCATCCCAACTGGTGTCAGGATATTTAACTCTCTACTTTAAATATCCTGATGCTAATCGGTAGTGAGTTTTTCTTCTTGTGTGCTTTTTATTTTTATTTTTTTCCCGTTTTTATTTCTATTTTATTTTTATTTTATTCTATTTAATTCTGTTAATAGTGTTAAATTTCTAATTTTTGTAAATAATTGTATATTCTTAAGATCGTTTTTATTTTATTTTATATTATCTCTTTTATTATTTATTTTTCCTTGCACTTTATTTTTTAAACTGCGCTGTTGTGAAAGTGTGTTTCCCCTCTGGGGATGAATAAAGATTTTCTATTCTATTCTATTCTATGGAGAGCTTATCTCTGAACGCATGATCAGTGCATTTATTTATTTATTTGTATTGTATTACATTTCTCCGATCCTTGTTATTCTAATCAGGCTCTGACTGATCACTGACTTCCATCAGTGATCTGATCCAGCCTAACACCCCAGCTCGGGCTCTGAGGTCTGTGGATCAGAATCTACTTGTGGTTCCTCGCACACGGTTCAGGACCAGAGGAGAGAAACCCTTCCAGGCAGTTGCTCCTAAGCTTTGGAACGATCTAAAACATTTTAATTTGTGCAGGCCTTTCCTTGATTTTCCGTAACTCCTGTGTTATCTTGATCTTTTATATATTTTATTGAGTTTTGTTTTTGATTGTTTAAGCACTTTGTGACCCTGGTCTGGAAAAGCCCTCTATAAATATAAATTACTACTTACTTACTTGTAGTGTAGTCAGTTATTACTGCTGAAATCAATTCATAACTTTCATTTTTTTCTATTACAGTCTATTACAGTTCTTCTACACCAGGCCTGGCCAACCCGCGGCTCCCGAGCCGCATGCGGCTCTTTGCCTGGTTTCATGCGGCTCTAATGTTCTAGTGTTGTGTGGTTCTCGAACGATTTGTTGGAACGAACGATCTTTTGAGTGAACGTACTGAACTTCATTCCTTTCTCAGTTCAGTTGAACTCAGCTGCGACCGTGCCGGTGGGAGGGATTCTATAATAGACTTTGCTACAGAACATTTAGTTTTTATGTTGGCACAAAGTGCCAAAGTACAGTCAAAAGAACTGTCGATCCCATCACTCTAACATTCATATCGAGGTTTGGGTTTGTGTTTTCTAAATGTGTGTGTTCGCTTCGCTTGAGTTCAATACATGCGCGTTGGATGAAAATACCGCAAAGTTTCTCAGTAGGGACAAGATCTTTTGAGTAAACAATTTGTGTCAAGTTCGCTTTCAAAATGGCAGGGAAAAAATGCACAGCCAAATGAAAATAGGAATATGAACACAGGACGTTTTTAACTGAATGGAAGAGTTTATATTTTCTATGGAAAAGTACCCCAATGTCAAACGGGCTGCGCTTAAGATACTGTCAATATTTGGGTCAACATACGTCTGCGAGTCTGTGTTTTCTTCCTGAAACACGTGAAATCAAAGCATCGATCTGTTCTGACTGACACCCATGTGAAAGAATTGCTTCGAGTGGCAACAACTGAATACAAGCCAGATCTGATGAGGTTTGTTCAAAGCAAGGAATGCCAGAAGTCCCACTAAGCAACATGCATAGTAAGAGAAAAAATACATTTTAATTATTATATTTTAGTTTGTGGACTTAGTTGAACTGAGAGTTTGTGCGTGTAAGACAGTGCACACAATGTTCATTGTTGAAAATGACTGACCCGTGGTCTGCAGATGTCAAATTCTGTCATTATCATGTTGGTGTGTGACATTTAAAATAAATCTGGCTAAGCAGAGGTCTGTGTGTGTGTGAGGAAGGGATGAGGCGATGTTCATGTGTGCCCATATGTATGACGTGGCTCTTTGCGGTAACACAGTAAAAAAATGTGGCTCTTAGGCTCTGACTGGTTGGCCACCCCTGTTCTACACGAATCCACCTGTTGCAGAACATGACCAGACAGAGGTAGTCTTTGCTCTTGAGGCTGTTGTACTTACTTGTATACTTTGTCTGAATCTGCAAGATCTAGCATTTTGACTACTTATAGTGACACTGGCCCATTTCTATTTTAGGTAACTTCAGGTAACCTTTCTCACTTTTCTACCCACAAATCAAGCCCCCCAAGCCCGCCGCCTGGTGGGAGATCATGCCGCCTGCCCTGGTTCTATTTTAGGGCACTTTTCTCACTTTTCTACCCACAAATCAAGCCCCAAAGCCCGCCGCCTGGTGGGGAAACATGCCGCCTGGCCCGTTTCTATTTTAGGTCACTTTTCTCACTTTTCATTTGAAGCGAACTCAATTCTCTCTCCTGTCTAATGAGTTCTGCGCATTCGTTTGATCCAAGGAAGAGTAACATTTTAGAATTAAAACATTCAATTTATTAATAGCAAAGAATGATTTCAAAGTTAGGCCTTACAAGACCTTAAATACAAAATCTGACTAATTCGTGAACAAGAAACATGTCGTTTGAGCTGAACACTGACCTAAACAAAGAATCTTCAGTCTTCCTTCAAACTTGTTATCTCAAACCAGGTCTATAGACCATAAATTCTGTGTCTTGACATCTTTAGAATCGTATACGTTTCTTATCTCAACAAGGAGAGCATGTTCACATGGCTACAACATTATTTTACCAACACATATGTCTTTCACAGTCAGAACCACCGACAAAGTGGCGTCAAGGTCCATACAGAGTTCAGGCACAGATGACGAAAGAAAAAGACAAAATACAAGAAATGTTTGAACTCTGAATAAAAGATAACATTATCAATGTTAACAATTGAGTACACAAAACGAGGACATATATTCAACCCATCAATGAATACACATATGTGGATGTATTTAAGGATATATCTTCAATCCCTTCTTTGATCTCTGAAACCAGAGGTCAACCTTAATATTTGAAGTTTAAAACAAACCTTTTATCACAAAATCTGGTATATGGTAAATAATCAAATAAAATATGAGATTAATAATTCTATCAGAACTCTTCATGATCTGTCAACAATGCCATCTGATAAGGGGGAGGCGCAGTCTTCTCTTCAATTGCAGATATGATAATATGGTTACATAATGAGCTGATACAAGGAATACAACAGCACCCGCAGATCACAAGTGCTGAAAATACAGCGACAGACATTAAATGAGATATTAGTATTGACTTCCATTTACCAAACCACCTATCCATCATATCACTCAACCAATTTCCTGAGTCTTCTTTGAGTTCATTTGAGAGTGCTTTAAGACCAAATGGCTTTGGTCAAGCTACCATCCGGGGCGGTTTTATTCAGAATGAACGTACAACATAGATCACCAAACATTGCGCACACCCCTCCTTTCTCTGAAAGTATCATGTCTATAAAAATACGATTTTGAAACGTCATAAGTGAAGTGACAGATAGTTGTTCATGCACACGATAATCAGGTCTCTAGTGTAATTTACACTATACAGAGCTATACAGGAGTAATTTATTGTCAAAGTAGGATTAAACAGAGGTGGAGTGGCATTTTGGGCCGTAACAGAATAAATCTGATTAAGCATTTCACAGTGGAAGTTATTCTGAATGAATAGTTTTCTTAGTTTTTTACAATATAAAATAATTCAACTATGTTCAATCAGTTTGCCTTTATTACCATAACTTCTACACAACATTTTCTCACCACAAACCTTTAAACAAACTCTGTAATCGAAAAAGTAACAGGCTGAAGCCAAGGCTTATTTTCCTATCCTATGTAATCCATGAAATAATCCAAAATATCAATTATACAGAGCAGAAAAACAAAAAACAAAATCATATCACATTTCAGTCATTTTACCTTGTAATCCTTAGGTATTTTACATTTCAATGTTTTTACCCTTTCATTTTTATTTTTTAAATGTATTTTATTTTTAAACTGACCAATGTTCTACAAAACTTTGTCACACAGCCTCTTTCATTATTTTACTTACAGAAATGAAACCAACTATATTTAACATTAGTTCTCAACTTTTAACTCAAAATAATGCTTCTAATGTTTTTATATGTAAAATGTCACCTCATTTTTAAAATGCCAGACTTTATTTAGAACCAGAAGTTATTAATTAGTAGTTTGGCTAATGGGATGCTTTGTTAATTATTCTAATAACTCTTTTCTGGAGTTTAATTATAGGGTCTATGTGTGTCCTGCATGTACAACAAGAAACCTCAATAGTGAATTCCCAAGTGTGTCAGAAAGGCAGCATTACAAGTGATATCATTGAAAGAGTACTCAAGCGAGCTACCAATGTCGTTTGTGGGCTCGCACTGAAGTGAATTGAGCTGATTCAATGAGATAACCAAACGCTCAATGAGGGACAGGATCGCTTGGTTGAGGCGCAGGATTCCATGCAGCACCTCTTTGATCGAAAAAAATGGAAACTTCCCTGAGCACCCCAGTTCATGTGGGCTCAAGACTCAGGACAAGCGAAAAAACTGCTCATGTAGGCAGTGTAGGGTGTGTTTCCGCTGGTTGTTGTGGAAAACCATATTTCAAAAGGAAATAGGCAAAAGCAGGAAAATTGCCACCAAGTGGGAGTGATGTGGTGGAAAAGGTCACCGCTGGCAGCGAGACTTCATCAGGTGCAGGGGTGGATCACTGCTGGCAGTGAAAGCAGTGATACTTCAGGGAGTGAGGATGCAGGGACCACAGGAAGCAGGGGCCGCAGGATGTAGGGGCCACAGGATGTAGGGGCCGCAGTTGGTGGTAATGTTCTACCCACTTGTCGGGGACAGAACGCATCTTCTCTTCTGTCCGTCTGGAACTCCAGTCCGGTCCAGACTTGGATGTAGCCGGTTCAGCCTCCCGTGTAGAACCCTCACGTGTCTGGTCTGGTCTCACGTTACACCCTCGTCTAGTCCTGTTTTAGTCTCTCGCGTGGCACCTTCGATCTCTCCTCTAGACTCGCCTTTCGTGTCGACTAGGTCTCCTTTCTCAGACCCTCAAAGCCATGTCGGCGGTGAGATCTGCAGTCATGGTCCCACCCAGCACAGTCTCCAGGCATCGTCTCACGACAGGGCAGCTATCATGTTCTTCCTAAATTTGCAAAAATGTTCTCGTTATGAATTTCTGATCTTACCTTAGTTCTGGAAGTCCCACACTTGAACCTTACAGTGCTGCAAATCATTTCTTTATAATATTGAAGGTTATTTCGCAAGCGCACAATGTTCATCACAAAGGAAAAGACAGTTACACACTATCACAATATCATGAGACACAACACACTCAACAAGGTTCTGGTGTCTCTAGACCAGCAAACAACTGACAGATGTGTTGCTTCTGTTACTGGAGAATTCAAGTCATCATTGGAAACTAACACTGTTATTAAAACACATTTTATCATTGATATGTGAAATGGAGCCTGCAAAGAAAATGTTTGGGGGTGAATGGTCTCCTTCACTCTAACACACACAGGATTAGGGAAGGAAGAGATTTACGAGGGCTTTCTTTCACCTCACTTGAGGTGCAGCATTCCTCAAACCTTTTAGAATAAATCTAAACTGTTCACTACATTAGTCAAAATATCAAAACAATGATCAATTGAATCATGCACATGCACGTATCAAATGCCGGTATGTTATAGTGTAAATTGCTTCTTTCTCTCAGTGCACACACACATGCTCTCACATGTTCTTGCACTTGATTCATCCTGGCACTCACATAGTCACACAGACACATAGACACAAAGTCTGATCCACTGCAGCTGCACAGTGTTTTGTCTACGTCATGTCATGTTTGTAAGTCAGTCAAATGCAGGTATCATATGACCAAACTGAGGATTCAAATATGAAGCGGTTGTTTCTTTCAAATGTTCTTTCTTCAATTAATTTATCCACTGATCGACTCATAAAGGTTTTTTTTTATTTTTTATTTATTAAACTTTACTCAAATCAAAATTATTATCAGTTATTTAGAGGGTTGATTAGTTTGGATTAGATCTTTAATGTATGTTGGTGCTAGACCATGTAAGGCTTTATAGGTTAAGAGAAGGATTTTAAATTGTATTCTAAATTCTACAGGAAGCCAATGTAAGGAAGACAGCACAGTGGAAATGTGTTCGCGCCTCTTAGTCTTAGTCAGGACACGACCGTCAGAGTACTGAATGAGCTGAGAGACTTTTTAGAACATCCTGACAGAGGAGAGTTTCAGTATTCCAGCCTGGAGGTAACAAAAGCGTGGATGAGTTTCTCAGCAGCATCTAAAGGAAGAAGTGCCTGATTTTTTAAATGTTACGAAGGTGGAAGTAGGCAGTCCGTGAGATTTGTTTTATGTTTGAGTTAAATGACAAGTCCTCGTCAAAGCAGACACCCAGATTCTTTACAGTGGTGCTAGTAGCAGGAGAAAGTCCATTATGTAAAACTAGATCATTAGTTAATGATTGTCTTGAGATGTTGCGGACCAAATAGTAAAACCTCAGTTTTTCCGAGTTCAGTAAGAGGACGTTTTTGGTCATCCAGGACTTGATATCTGTAATACAGGACTGTATTTGTGTTAGCTGATTTCTTTCATCTGGCTTCCTTGAAGTAGAGTTGGGTGTCATCAGCATAACAGTGAAAGTTTATAAGGTGTCTTCTGATCAAGTCCTATAGTGGGAGCATATAGATTGTGAATAGGATTGGACCAAGAACAGAACCTTGTGGGACACCATAGCTGACCTTAGTGTGTGTCGATGAGAGGTGGTTGACATGTACATAGTTCGTTCTATCCGACAGGTAAGATTTAAACCAGTTTAGAGCAGTTCCACGTATGCCTATGTGGTTTTCTAGCCTCTGTAGAAGGATTTGGTGGTCAACAGTGTCAAATGCAGCACTGAGATCTAGAAGAACAAGAACTGAAACATGGCCCTGATCAGAGTCCATCAGCAGGTTGTTACTAACTTTTACAAGGGCGTTCTCTGTGCTGTGGTGTTCCATAAACCACACTGAATCAGCTCAAATTGATCATTGTCATGGAGAAAATCACACAGCTGACTTTGTAACCACTTTCTCCAGAATTCTTTAAATGAAGACATGATTAGATATAGGCCTATAGTAAGTGAGAACCTCTGGATCAAGAGTGGGTTTTTAGCAGAGGTTTAATTACTGCAACTTTAAAAATCTGAGGCACATAGCCTGATTTCATTGACAAGTTAATAATGTCAAGTATGAAAGTGCTAAGTAAGGTGAACAGTTCTTTAAGTAGCCATGTAGGATCGATGACATGTTTTGGACTTTGAGGAGGAAACAACCCGGGACAGCTTTCGAGGACTCACTGGTAAAAAGGAGTCAAAATATAGATTCAAGATTCAAGATTCAAAGTGTTTATTGTCATAGGTACTAACAAAAGTGCACCGTAAAAATAAAACTATATATATATCTATATATATACATACATATAACCATATATACATTTGAAAGAGTAAAAATATTAAAAAAAAACAGAGCAACAAAAGTACAAGTAGTGTAAATAGTGCATGAGGTAGATGTGGTTTTAGCTGTTGAGGAGACTGATGGCGGTTGGAAAGAAAGAGCTTTTTAGTCTCTTTGTCCGCACTTCACACTCCTGTACCTGCGGCCTTGAGGGCAGGAGTGTGAACAGTCCGTGCTGGGGGTGCATGGGATCTTTGAGGATGGAGGCAGCTTTACTGTGGACCCTGCGGTGGTATATGCTCTGCAGGGAGGGCAGAGAAGTTCTGGTGACCCTCTCAGCTGTGTTCACCACTCTCTGAAGGCGTTTGCGGTCCGTCACAGTGCTGCTGAAAATACATGGGCGCCGTCCGGGAATCAAACCCGGAGCGCAAGAATGGGAATCTTGCATGTTGCTTCTATAAGTGATGAGTAATTGACATCATTTTTAACTCAATTATGATTTGATGATGTTTTCAGACTTAGAGCAAGACGTTCAAAAGTTATATTTAAGTGAAATCTTCTCTAAAAGTGATGTATTCAGACTGAGATTTATTTGAAGTACAAGCCCGTCACCTGGTGGGGGACCATGCCTGGTTCTTTTTTTTTTTTTTAATCAAAATTTATCTTTTTTTTTGCCACAAGGCAAGCCAGTCAAGCCCCCTACCCTACCTGGTGCGCGAACCAAACAGCAGCATGTCTTCTCCTTTGTATTTGATTGACAGGTCTACCAGAACTGTCTTGTAGATGCAGCAATTAACGAAGCCCCTCTCCCACGACGACTTCCTGACTGTTCAAAAAAAGAGACACTTAAATAAATAATATGGGAAGTACAAAAGTAGCAGATGAACTTGGATTACGACCCTGAATTAGGTTTTCTAAGATGTTGCTCAGTTGTTGTTCAAACTTCAAATAAGGTTTTATTTAGCTACAAACATTAATAACCAGCTATAAGAAACATGAGAAACACCTATTTGAAGTTGTTTTCAAAAGTTACGTTTAAAGTTGTCTCAAACTGATGTTTTCAGACTGAGAGAAAGACGTTTTCCAAGATTCTGCTCAAACTCTAAATTTCAGGGTTCAAACTTCAAATAAAGGGTTTATATAGCTACATACATCAATTAATACCTGTAATAAACATAACATAATAAACACTTATTCTAAGCTGTTTTCAAAAGTTATGTTTAACATGAAATATTGTCTCAAACTGATGTTTTAAAACTGAGAGAATGATGTTTTCTAAGATGCTGCTGGAGCTCTGAATAACAGTGTTCAAACATCAAATGAAGGGTTTATATAGCTACATACATAGATTATTACCTGTAATAAACATAAGAAACACTTATTCAAAGCTGTTTTCAAAAGTTATGTTTAACCTGAAATATTGTCTCAAACTGATGTTCTCAGACTGAGAGAATGATGTTTTCTAAGATTCTGCTGGAGCTCTGAATAGCAGTTTTCAAACATCAAATAAAGGGTTTATATAGCTATATATATCAATTTGCATCTGAAATAAACAAGAGAAACACTTATTCGAAGCTGTTTTCAAAAGTTATGTTTAACCTGAAATATTGTCTCAAACTGATGTTCTCAGACTGAGAGAATGACGTTTTCTAAGATTCTGCTGGAGCTCTGAATAACAGTTTTCTAACATCAAATAAAGGGTTTATATAGCTATATATATCAATTTGCATCTGAAATAAACAAGAGAAACACTTATTCGAAGCTGTTTTCAAAAGTTATGTTTAACCTGAAATATTGTCTCAAACTGATGTTCTCAGACTGAGAGAATGACGTTTTCTAAGATTCTGCTGGAGCTCTGTATAGCAGTTTTCAAACATCAAATAAAGGGTTTATATAGCTATATATATATATCAATTTGCATCTGAAATAAACAAGAGAAAAACTTATTCGAAGCTGTTTTCAAAAGTTATGTTTAACATGAAATTACCGCTCAAACTGATGTTCTCAGACTGAGAGAATGACGTTTTCCAAGATTCTGCTGGAGCTCTGAATAACAGTTTTCAAACATCAAATAAAGGGTTTATATAGCTATATATATCAATTTGCATCTGAAATAAACAAGAGAAACACTTATTCGAAGCTGTTTTCAAAAGTTATGTTTAACCTGAAATATTGTCTCAAACTGATGTTCTCAGACTGAGAGAATGACGTTTTCCAAGATTCTGCTGGAGCTCTGAATAGCAGTTTTCAAACATCAAATAAAGGGTTTATATAGCTATATATATCAATTTGCATCTGAAATAAACAAGAGAAACACTTATTCGAAGCTGTTTTCAAAAGTTATGTTTAACCTGAAATATTGTCTCAAACTGATGTTCTCAGACTGAGAGAATGACGTTTTCCAAGATTCTGCTGGAGCTCTGAATAGCAGTTTTCAAACATCAAATAAAGGGTTTATATAGCTATATATATCAATTTGCATCTGAAATAAACAAGAGAAACACTTATTCGAAGCTGTTTTCAAAAGTAATGTTTAACCTGAAATATTGTCTCAAACTGATGTTCTCAGACTGAGAGAATGACGTATTCTAAGATTCTGCTGGAGCTCTGAATAGCAGTTTTCAAACATCAAATAAAGGGTTTATATAGCTATATATATCAATTTGCATCTGAAATAAACAAGAGAAACACTTATTCGAAGCTGTTTTCAAAAGTTATGTTTAACCTGAAATATTGTCTCAAACTGATGTTCTCAGACTGAGAGAATGACGTTTTCTAAGATTCTGCTGGAGCTCTGAATAGCAGTTTTCAAACATCAAATAATGGGTTTATATAGCTATATATATCAATTTGTATCTGAAATAAACAAGAGAAACACTTATTCGAAGCTGTTTTCAAAAGTTATGTTTAACCTGAAATATTGTCTCAAACTGATGTTCTCAGACCGAGAGAATGACGTTTTCTAAGATTCTGCTGGAGCTCTGAATAGCAGTTTTCAAACATCAAATAAAGGGTTTATATAGCTATATATATCAATTTGCATCTGAAATAAACAAGAGAAAAACTTATTCAAAGCTGTTTTCAAAAGTTATGTTTAACCTGAAATATTGTCTCAAACTGATGTTCTCAGACTGAGAGAATGACGTTTTCTAAGATTCTGCTGGAGCTCTGAATAGCAGTTTTCAAACATCAAATAAAGGGTTTATATAGCTATATATAACAATTTGCATCTGAAATAAACAAGAGGAACATTTATTCGAAGCTGTTTTCAAAAGTTATGTTTAACCTGAAATATTGTCTCAAACTGATCTTCTCAGACTGAGAGAATGACGTTTTCCAAGATTCTGCTGAGGTTCTGAATAGCAGTTTTCTAACATCAAATAAAGGGTTTATATAGCTATATATATCAATTTGCATCTGAAATAAACAAGAGAAACACTTATTCGAAGCTGTTTTCAAAAGTTATGTTTAACATGAAATTCTGTCTCAAACTGATGTTCTTAGACTGAGAGAATGACGTTTTCTAAGATTCTGCTGGAGCTCTGAATAGCAGTTTTCAAACATCAAATAAAGGGTTTATATAGCTATATATATCAATTTGCACCTGAAATAAACAAGAGAAACATTTATTCCAAGCTGTTTTCAAAAGTTATGTTTAACCTGAAATATTGTCTCAAATTGATGTTCTCAGACTGAGAGAATGACGTTTTCTAAGATTCTGCTGGAGCTCTGAATAGCAGTTTTCAAACATCAAATAAAGGGTTTATATAGCTATATATATCAATTTGCATCTGAAATAAACAATAGAAACACTTATTCGAAGCTGTTTTCAAAAGTTATGTTTAACCTGAAATATTGTCTCAAATTGATGTTCTCAGACTGAGAGAATGACGTTTTCTAAGATTCTGCTGGAGCTCTGAATAGCAGTTTTCAAACATCAAATAAAGGGTTTATATAGCTATATATATCAATTTGCATCTGAAATAAACAAGAGAAACACTTATTCGAAGCTGGTTTCAAAAGTTATGTTTAACCAGAAATATTGTCTCAAACTGATGTTCTCAGACTGAGAGAATTACGTTTTCTAAGATTCTGCTTGAGCTCTGAATAGCAGTTTTCAAACATCAAATAAAGGGTTTATATAGCTATATATATCAATTTGCATCTGAAATAAACAAGACAAAAAGTTATTCGAAACTGTTTTCAAAAGTTATGTTTAACATGAAATTACCGCTCAAACTGATGTTCTCAGACTGAGAGAATGACGTTTTCCAAGATTCTGCTGGAGCTCTGAATAACAGTTTTCAAACATCAAATAAAGGGTTTATATAGCTATATATATCAATTTGCATCTGAAATAAACAAGAGAAACACTTATTCGAAGCTGTTTTCAAAAGTTATGTTTAACCTGAAATATTGTCTCAAACTGATGTTCTCAGACTGAGAGAATGACGTTTTCCAAGATTCTGCTGGAGCTCTGAATAGCAGTTTTCAAACATCAAATAAAGGGTTTATATAGCTATATATATCAATTTGCATCTGAAATAAACAAGAGAAACACTTATTCGAAGCTGTTTTCAAAAGTTATGTTTAACCTGAAATATTGTCTCAAACTGATGTTCTCAGACTGAGAGAATGACGTTTTCTAAGATTCTGCTGGAGATCTGAATAGCAGTTTTCAAACATCAAATAAAGGGTTTATATAGCTATATATATCATTTTCCATCTGAAATAAACAAGAGAAACACTTATTCGAAGCTGTTTTCAAAAGTTATGTTTAACCTGAAATATTGTCTCAAACTGATGTTCTCAGACTGAGAGAATGACGTTTTCTAAGATTCTGCTGGAGCTCTGAATAGCAGTTTTCAAACATCAAATAAAGGGTTTATATAGCTATATATATCAATTTGTATCTGAAATAAACAAGAGAAACACTTATTCGAAGCTGTTTTCAAAAGTTATGTTTAACCTGAAATATTGTCTCAAACTGATGTTCTCAGACCGAGAGAATGACGTTTTCTAAGATTCTGCTGGAGCTCTGAATAGCAGTTTTCAAACATCAAATAAAGGGTTTATATAGCTATATATATCAATTTGCATCTGAAATAAACAAGAGAAAAACTTATTCAAAGCTGTTTTCAAAAGTTATGTTTAACCTGAAATATTGTCTCAAACTGATGTTCTCAGACTGAGAGAATGACGTTTTCTAAGATTCTGCTGGAGCTCTGAATAGCAGTTTTCAAACATCAAATAAAGGGTTTATATAGCTATATATAACAATTTGCATCTGAAATAAACAAGAGGAACATTTATTCGAAGCTGTTTTCAAAAGTTATGTTTAACCTGAAATATTGTCTCAAACTGATCTTCTCAGACTGAGAGAATGACGTTTTCCAAGATTCTGCTGAGGTTCAAAATAGCAGTTTTCTAACATCAAATAAAGGGTTTATATAGCTATATATATCAATTTGCATCTGAAATAAACAAGAGAAACACTTATTCGAAGCTGTTTTCAAAAGTTATGTTTAACATGAAATACTGTCTCAAACTGATGTTCTCAGACTGAGAGAATGACGTTTTCCAAGATTCTGCTGGAGCTCTGAATAACAGTTTTCAAACATCAAATAAAGGGTTTATATAGCTATATATATATATCAATTTGCATCTGAAATAAACAAGAGAAACACTTATTCGAAGCTGTTTTCAAAAGTTATGTTTAACCTGAAATATTGTCTCAAACTGATGTTCTCAGACTGAGAGAATGACGTTTTCCAAGATTCTGCTGGAGCTCTGAATAACAGTTTTCAAACATCAAATAAAGGGTTTATATAGCTATATATATCAATTTGCATCTGAAATAAACAAGAGAAACACTTATTCGAAGCTGTTTTCAAAGGATATGTTTAAGTGAGACCTTCTCTAAATGTGATGTATTCAGACTGAGATGTATTTGATGTCCAATCCCGCCACCTTGTGGTTCTTCTTTTTTATCAACATTTCTCTTTTTTTTTCCACAATGCAATTCCCCCAAGCACCCTACCTGGTGCACAAACCAAACACCACCATGTCTTCTCCTTTGAATTTGATTGACAGGTCCACCAGAACGGTCTTGTAGATACAGCATTGCGTTGTCTAGTCCGAGCGAGTCTCAGAATGTTTTCACAGTCTTGGAAGTAGTGAACGCGGGCTAAGATGCTGCTGGAGCTCTGAATAACAGTTTTCAAACATCAAATAAAGGGTTTATATAGCTATATATATCAATTTGCATCTGAAATAAACAAGAGAAAAACATATTCAAAGCTGTTTTCAAAAGTTATGTTTAACCTGAAATATTGTCTCAAACTGATCTTCTCAGACTGAGAGAATGACGTTTTCCAAGATTCTGCTGAGGTTCTGAATAGCAGTTTTCTAACATCAAATAAAGGGTTTATATAGCTATATATATCAATTTGCATCTGAAATAAACAAGAGAAACACTTATTCGAAGCTGTTTTCAAAAGTTATGTTTAACATGAAATTCTGTCTCAAACTGATGTTCTTAGACTGAGAGAATGACGTTTTCTAAGATTCTGCTGGAGCTCTGAATAGCAGTTTTCAAACATCAAATAAAGGGTTTATATAGCTATATATATCAATTTGCACCTGAAATAAACAAGAGAAACATTTATTCCAAGCTGTTTTCAAAAGTTATGTTTAACCTGAAATATTGTCTCAAATTGATGTTCTCAGACTGAGAGAATGACGTTTTCTAAGATTCTGCTGGAGCTCTGAATAGCAGTTTTCAAACATCAAATAAAGGGTTTATATAGCTATATATATCAATTTGCATCTGAAATAAACAAGAGAAACACTTATTCGAAGCTGGTTTCAAAAGTTATGTTTAACCAGAAATATTGTCTCAAACTGATGTTCTCAGACTGAGAGAATTACGTTTTCTAAGATTCTGCTTGAGCTCTGAATAGCAGTTTTCAAACATCAAATAAAGGGTTTATATAGCTATATATATCAATTTGCATCTGAAATAAACAAGACAAAAAGTTATTCGAAACTGTTTTCAAAAGTTATGTTTAACATGAAATTACCGCTCAAACTGATGTTCTCAGACTGAGAGAATGACGTTTTCCAAGATTCTGCTGGAGCTCTGAATAACAGTTTTCAAACATCAAATAAAGGGTTTATATAGCTATATATATCAATTTGCATCTGAAATAAACAAGAGAAACACTTATTCGAAGCTGTTTTCAAAAGTTATGTTTAACCTGAAATATTGTCTCAAACTGATGTTCTCAGACTGAGAGAATGACGTTTTCCAAGATTCTGCTGGAGCTCTGAATAGCAGTTTTCAAACATCAAATAAAGGGTTTATATAGCTATATATATCAATTTGCATCTGAAATAAACAAGAGAAACACTTATTCGAAGCTGTTTTCAAAAGTTATGTTTAACCTGAAATATTGTCTCAAACTGATGTTCTCAGACTGAGAGAATGACGTTTTCTAAGATTCTGCTGGAGATCTGAATAGCAGTTTTCAAACATCAAATAAAGGGTTTATATAGCTATATATATCATTTTCCATCTGAAATAAACAAGAGAAACACTTATTCGAAGCTGTTTTCAAAAGTTATGTTTAACCTGAAATATTGTCTCAAACTGATGTTCTCAGACTGAGAGAATGACGTTTTCTAAGATTCTGCTGGAGCTCTGAATAGCAGTTTTCAAACATCAAATAAAGGGTTTATATAGCTATATATATCAATTTGTATCTGAAATAAACAAGAGAAACACTTATTCGAAGCTGTTTTCAAAAGTTATGTTTAACCTGAAATATTGTCTCAAACTGATGTTCTCAGACCGAGAGAATGACGTTTTCTAAGATTCTGCTGGAGCTCTGAATAGCAGTTTTCAAACATCAAATAAAGGGTTTATATAGCTATATATATCAATTTGCATCTGAAATAAACAAGAGAAAAACTTATTCAAAGCTGTTTTCAAAAGTTATGTTTAACCTGAAATATTGTCTCAAACTGATGTTCTCAGACTGAGAGAATGACGTTTTCTAAGATTCTGCTGGAGCTCTGAATAGCAGTTTTCAAACATCAAATAAAGGGTTTATATAGCTATATATAACAATTTGCATCTGAAATAAACAAGAGGAACATTTATTCGAAGCTGTTTTCAAAAGTTATGTTTAACCTGAAATATTGTCTCAAACTGATCTTCTCAGACTGAGAGAATGACGTTTTCCAAGATTCTGCTGAGGTTCAAAATAGCAGTTTTCTAACATCAAATAAAGGGTTTATATAGCTATATATATCAATTTGCATCTGAAATAAACAAGAGAAACACTTATTCGAAGCTGTTTTCAAAAGTTATGTTTAACATGAAATACTGTCTCAAACTGATGTTCTCAGACTGAGAGAATGACGTTTTCCAAGATTCTGCTGGAGCTCTGAATAACAGTTTTCAAACATCAAATAAAGGGTTTATATAGCTATATATATATATCAATTTGCATCTGAAATAAACAAGAGAAACACTTATTCGAAGCTGTTTTCAAAAGTTATGTTTAACCTGAAATATTGTCTCAAACTGATGTTCTCAGACTGAGAGAATGACGTTTTCCAAGATTCTGCTGGAGCTCTGAATAACAGTTTTCAAACATCAAATAAAGGGTTTATATAGCTATATATATCAATTTGCATCTGAAATAAACAAGAGAAACACTTATTCGAAGCTGTTTTCAAAGGATATGTTTAAGTGAGACCTTCTCTAAATGTGATGTATTCAGACTGAGATGTATTTGATGTCCAATCCCGCCACCTTGTGGTTCTTCTTTTTTATCAACATTTCTCTTTTTTTTTCCACAATGCAATTCCCCCAAGCACCCTACCTGGTGCACAAACCAAACACCACCATGTCTTCTCCTTTGAATTTGATTGACAGGTCCACCAGAACGGTCTTGTAGATACAGCATTGCGTTGTCTAGTCCGAGCGAGTCTCAGAATGTTTTCACAGTCTTGGAAGTAGTGAACGCGGGCTAAGATGCTGCTGGAGCTCTGAATAACAGTTTTCAAACATCAAATAAAGGGTTTATATAGCTATATATATCAATTTGCATCTGAAATAAACAAGAGAAAAACATATTCAAAGCTGTTTTCAAAAGTTATGTTTAACCTGAAATATTGTCTCAAACTGATGTTCTCAGATTGAGAGAATGATGTTTTCTAAGATTCTGCTGGAGCTCTGAATAGCAGTTTTCAAACATCAAATAAAGGGTTTATATAGCTATATATATCAATTTGCATCTGAAATAAACAAGAGAAACACTTATTCGAAGCTGTTTTCAAAAGTTATGTTTAACCTGAAATATTGTCTCAAACTGATCTTCTCAGACTGAGAGAATGACGTTTTCTAAGATTCTGCTGGAGCTCTGAATAATAGTTTTCTAACATCAAATAAAGGGTTGATATAGCTATATATATCAATTTGCATCTGAAATAAACAAGAGAAACACTTATTCGAAGCTGTTTTCAAAAGTTATGTTTAACCTGAAATATTGTCTCAAACTGATGTTCTCAGACTAAGAGAATGAAGTTTTCCAAGATTCTGCTGGAGCTCTGAATAGCAGTTTTCTAACATCAAATAAAGGGTTTATATAACTATATATATCAATTTGCATCTGAAATAAACAAGAGAAACATTTATTCCAAGCTGTTTTCAAAAGTTATGTTTAACCTGAAATATTGTCTCAAATTGATGTTCTCAGACTGAGAGAATGACGTTTTCTAAGATTCTGCTGGAGCTCTGAATAGCAGTTTTCAAACATCAAATAAAGGGTTTATATAGCTATATATATATCAATTTGCATCTGAAATAAACAAGAGAAACACTTATTCAAAGCTGTTTTCAAAAGTTATGTTTAATCTGAAATATTGTCTCAAACTGATGTTCTCAGACTGAGAGAATGACGTTTTCTAAGATTCTGCTGGAGCTCTGAATAGCAGTTTTCAAACATCAAATAAAGGGTTTATATAGCTATATATATCAATTTGCATCTGAAATTAACAAGAGAAACACTTATTCGAAGCTGGTTTCAAAAGTTATGTTTAACCAGAAATATTGTCTCAAACTGATGTTCTCAGACTGAGAGAATGACGTTTTCTAAGATTCTGCTTGAGCTCTGAATAGCAGTTTTCAAACATCAAATAAAGGGTTTATATAGCTATATATATATCAATTTGCATCTGAAATAAACAAGAGAAAAACTTATTCTAAGCTGTTTTCAAAAGTTATGTTTAACATGAAATTACCGCTCAAACTGATGTTCTCAGACTGAGAGAATGACGTTTTCCAAGATTCTGCTGGAGCTCTGAATAACAGTTTTCAAACATCAAATAAAGGGTTTATATAGCTATATATATCAATTTGCATCTGATATAAACAAGAGAAACACTTATTCGAAGCTGTTTTCAAAAGTTATGTTTAACCTGAAATATTGTCTCAAACTGATGTTCTCAGACTGAGAGAATGACGTTTTCCAAGATTCTGCTGGAGCTCTGAATAGCAGTTTTCAAACATCAAATAAAGGGTTTATATAGCTATATATATCAATTTGCATCTGAAATAAACAAGAGAAACACTTATTCGAAGCTGTTTTCAAAAGTTATGTTTAACCTGAAACATTGTCTCAAACTGATGTTCTCAGACTGAGAGAATGACGTTTTCTAAGATTCTGCTGGAGCTCTGAATAGCAGTTTTCAAACATCAAATAAAGGGTTTATATAGCTATATATATCAATTTGCACCTGAAATAAACAAGAGAAACATTTATTCGAAGCTGTTTTCAATAGTTATGTTTAACCTGAAATATTGTCTCAAACTGATCTTCTCAGACTGAGAGAATGACGTTTTCCAAGATTCTGCTGGAGCTCTGAATAACAGTTTTAAAACATCAAATAAAGGGTTTATATAGCTATATATATCAATTTGCATCTGAAATAAACAAGAGAAACACTTATTCGAAGCTGTTTTCAAAAGTTATGTTTAACCTGAAATATTTTCTCAAACTGATGTTCTCAGACTGAGACAATGACGTTTTCTAAGATTCTGCTGGAGCTCTGAATAGCAGTTTTCAAACATCAAATAAAGGGTTTATATAGCTATATATATCAATTTGCATCTGAAATAAACAAAAGAAAAACTTATTCAAAGCTGTTTTCAAAAGTTATGTTTAACCTGAAATATTGTCTCAAACTGATGTTCTCAGACTGAGAGAATGACGTTTTCTAAGATTCTGCTGGAGCTCTGAATAGCAGTTTTCAAACATCAAATAAAGGGTTTATATAGCTATATATAACAATTTGCATCTGAAATAAACAAGAGAAACACTTATTCGAAGCTGTTTTCAAAAGTTATGTTTAACCTGAAACATTGTCTCAAACTGATGTTCTCAGACTGAGAGAATGACGTTTTCTAAGATTCTGCTGGAGCTCTGAATAGCAGTTTTCAAACATCAAATAAAGGGTTTATATAGCTATATATATATCAATTTGCATCTGAAATAAACAAGAGAAACATTTATTCGAAGCTGTTTTCAAAAGTTATGTTTAACCTGAAATATTGTCTCAAACTGATCTTCTCAGACTGAGAGAATGAGGTTTTCCAAGATTCTGCTGGAGCTCTGAATAGCAGTTTTCAAACATCAAATAAAGGGTTTATATAGCTATATATATATCAATTTGCATCTGAAATAAACAAGAGAAACATTTATTCGAAGCTGTTTTCAAAAGTTATGTTTAACCTGAAATATTTTCTCAAACTGATGTTCTCAGACTGAGACAATGACGTTTTCTAAGATTCTGCTGGAGCTCTGAATAGCAGTTTTCAAACATCAAATAAAGGGTTTATATAGCTATATATATCAATTTGCATCTGAAATAAACAAAAGAAAAACTTATTCAAAGCTGTTTTCAAAAGTTATGTTTAACCTGAAATATTGTCTCAAACTGATGTTCTCAGACCGAGAGAATGACGTTTTCTAAGATTCTGCTGGAGCTCTGAATAGCAGTTTTCAAACATCAAATAAAGGGTTTATATAGCTATATATATCAATTTGCATCTGGAATAAACAAGAGAAACACTTATTCGAAGCTGTTTTCAAAAGTTATGTTTAACCTGAAATATTGTCTCAAACTGATGTTCTCAGACCGAGAGAATGACGTTTTCTAAGATTCTGCTGGAGCTCTGAATAGCAGTTTTCAAAGATCAAATAAAGGGTTTATATAGCTATATATATCAATTTGCATCTGAGATAAACAAGAGAAACACTTATTCGAAGCTGTTTTCAAAAGTTATGTTTAACCTGAAATATTGTCTCAAACTGATTGTTCTCAGACTGAGAGAATGACGTTTTCCAAGATTCTGCTGGAGCTCTGAATAACAGTTTTCAAACATCAAATAAAGGGTTTATATAGCTATATATATCAATTTGATTCTGAAATAAACAAGAGAAACACTTATTCAAAGCTGTTTTCAAAGGATATGTTTAAGTGAGACCTTCTCTAAATGTGATGTATTCAGACTGAGATGTATTTGATGTCCAATCCCGCCACCTTGTGGTTCTTCTTTTTTATCAACATTTCTCTTTTTTTTTCCACAATGCAATTCCCCCAAGCACCCTACCTGGTGCACAAACCAAACACCACCATGTCTTCTCCTTTGAATTTGATTGACAGGTCCACCAGAACGGTCTTGTAGATACAGCATTGCGTTGTCTAGTCCGAGCGAGTCTCAGAATGTTTTCACAGTCTTGGAAGTAGTGAACGCGGGCTAAGATGCTGCTGGAGCTCTGAATAACAGTTTTCAAACATCAAATAAAGGGTTTATATAGCTATATATATCAATTTGCATCTGAAATAAACAAGAGAAAAACATATTCAAAGCTGTTTTCAAAAGTTATTTTTAACCTGAAATATTGTCTCAAACTGATGTTCTCAGACTGAGAGAATGACGTTTTCTAAGATTCTGCTGGAGCTCTGAATAGCAGTTTTCAAACATCAAATAAAGGGTTTATATAGCTATATATATCAATTTGCATCTGAAATAAACAAGAGAAAAACATATTCAAAGCTGTTTTCAAAAGTTATTTTTAACCTGAAATATTGTCTCAAACTGATGTTCTCAGACTGAGAGAATGACGTTTTCTAAGATTCTGCTGGAGCTCTGAATAGCAGTTTTCAAACTTCAAATAAAGGGTTTATATAGCTATATATATCAATTTGCATCTGAAATAAACAAGAGAAACACTTATTCGAAGCTGTTTTCAAAAGTTATGTTTAACCTGAAATATTGTCTCAAACTGATGTTCTCAGACTGAGAGAATGACGTTTTCTAAGATTCTGCTGGAGCTCTGAATAGCAGTTTTCAAACATCAAATAAAGGGTTTATATAGCTATATATAACAATTTGCATCTGAAATAAACAAGAGAAACATTTATTCGAAGCTGTTTTCAAAAGTTATGTTTAACCTGAAATATTGTCTCAAACTGATCTTCTTGAGTGAGAGAATGACGTTTTCCAAGATTCTGCTGGAGCTCTGAATAACCGTTTTCAAACATCAAATAAAGGGTTGATATAGCTATATATATCAATTTGCATCTGAAATAAACAAGAGAAAAACTTATTCAAAGCTGTTTTCAAAAGTTATGTTTAACCTGAAATATTGTCTCGAACTGATGTTCTCAGACTGAGAGAATGACGTTTTCTAAGATTCTGCTGGAGCTCTGAATAGCAGTTTTCAAACATCAAATAAAGGGTTTATATAGCTATATATAACAATTTGCATCTGAAATAAACAAGAGAAACATTTATTCGAAGCTGTTTTTAAAAGTTATGTTTAACCTGAAATATTGTCTCAAATTGATCTTCTCAGACTGAGAGAATGACGTTTTCCAAGATTCTGCTGGAGCTCTGAATAACCGTTTTCAAACATCAAATAAAGGGTTGATATAGCTATATATATCAATTTGCATCTGAAATAAACAAGAGAAACACTTATTCGAAGCTGTTTTCAAAAGTTATGTTTAACCTGAAATATTGTCTCAAACTGATGTTCTCAGACTGAGAGAATGACGTTTTCCAAGATTCTGCTGGAGCTCTGAATAGCAGTTTTCAAACATCAAATAAAGGGTTTATATAGCTATATATATCAATTTGCATCTGAAATAAACAAGAGAAACACTTATTCGAAGCTGTTTTCAAAAGTTATGTTTAACCTGAAACATTGTCTCAAACTGATGTTCTCAGACTGAGAGAATGACGTTTTCTAAGATTCTGCTGGAGCTCTGAATAGCAGTTTTCAAACATCAAATAAAGGGTTTATATAGCTATATATATCAATTTGCATCTTAAATAAACAAGAGAAACATTTATTCGAAGCTGTTTTCAAAAGTTATGTTTAACCTGAAATATTGTCTCAAACTGATCTTCTCAGACTGAGAGAATGACGTTTTCCAAGATTCTGCTGGAGCTCTGAATAACAGTTTTCAAACATCAAATAAAGGGTTTATATAGCTATATATATCAATTTGCATCTGAAATAAACAAGAGAAACACTTATTCGAAGCTGTTTTCAAAAGTTATGTTTAACCTGAAACATTGTCTCAAACTGATGTTCTCAGACTGAGAGAATGACGTTTTCTAAGATTCTGCTGGAGCTCTGAATAGCAGTTTTCAAACATCAAATAAAGGGTTTATATAGCTATATATATCAATTTGCATCTTAAATAAACAAGAGAAACATTTATTCGAAGCTGTTTTCAAAAGTTATGTTTAACCTGAAATATTGTCTCAAACTGATCTTCTCAGACTGAGAGAATGACGTTTTCCAAGATTCTGCTGGAGCTCTGAATAACAGTTTTAAAACATCAAATAAAGGGTTTATATAGCTATATATATCAATTTGTATCTGAAATAAACAAGAGAAACACTTATTCGAAGCTGTTTTCAAAAGTTATGTTTGACCTGAAATATTGTCTCAAACTGATGTTCTCAGACTGAGAGAATGACGTTTTCTAAGATTCTGCTGGAGCTCTGAATAGCAGTTTTCAAACATCAAATAAAGGGTTTATATAGCTATATATATCAATTTGCATCTGAAATAAACAAAAGAAAAACTTATTCAAAGCTGTTTTCAAAAGTTATGTTTAACCTGAAATACTGTCTCAAACTGATGTTCTCAGACCGAGAGAATGACGTTTTCTAAGATTCTGCTGGAGCTCTGAATAGCAGTTTTCAAACATCAAATAAAGGGTTTATATAGCTATATATATCAATTTGCATCTGGAATAAACAAGAGAAACACTTATTCGAAGCTGTTTTCAAAAGTTATGTTTAACCTGAAATATTGTCTCAAACTGATCTTCTCAGACTGAGAGAATGACGTTTTCCAAGATTCTGCTGGACCTCTGAATAACAGTTTTAAAACATCAAATAAAGGGTTTATATAGCTATATATATCAATTTGCATCTGAAATAAACAAGAGAAACACTTATTCGAAGCTGTTTTCAAAAGTTATGTTTAACCTGAAATATTGTCTCAAACTGATGTTCTCAGACCAAGAGAATGAAGTTTTCCAAGATTCTGCTGGAGCTCTGAATAGCAGTTTTCAAACATCAAATAAAGGGTTTATATAGCTATATATATCAATTTGCATCTGAAATAAACAAGAGAAACACTTATTTGAAGCTGTTTTCAAAAGTTATGTTTAACCTGAAATATTGTCTCAAACTGATGTTCTCAGACTGAGAGAATGACGTTTTCTAAGATTCTGCTGGAGCTCTGAATAGCAGTTTTCAAACATCAAATAAAGGGTTTATATAGCTATATATATCAATTTGCATCTGAAATAAACAAAAGAAAAACTTATTCAAAGCTGTTTTCAAAAGTTATGTTTAACCTGAAATATTGTCTCAAACTGATGTTCTCAGACCGAGAGAATGACGTTTTCTAAGATTCTGCTGGAGCTCTGAATAGCAGTTTTCAAACATCAAATAAAGGGTTTATATAGCTATATATATCAATTTGCATCTGAAATAAACAAGAGAAACACTTATTCAAAGCTGTTTTCAAAAGTTATGTTTAACCTGAAATATTGTCTCAAACTGATGTTCTCAGACTGAGAGAATGACGTTTTCTAAGATTCTGCTGGAGCTCTGAATAGCAGTTTTCAAACATCAAATAAAGGGTTTATATAGCTATATATATCAATTTGCATCTGAAATAAACAAGAGAAACACTTATTCGAAGCTGTTTTCAAAAGTTATGTTTAACCTGAAATATTGTCTCAAACTGATGTTCTCAGACCGAGAGAATGACGTTTTCTAAGATTCTGCTGGAGCTCTGAATAGCAGTTTTCAAACATCAAATAAAGGGTTTATATAGCTATATATATCAATTTGCATCTGGAATAAACAAGAGAAACACTTATTCGAAGCTGTTTTCAAAAGTTATGTTTAACCTGAAATATTGTCTCAAACTGATGTTCTCAGACTGAGAGAATGACGTTTTCTAAGATTCTGGTGGAGCTCTGAATAGCAGTTTTCAAACATCAAATAAAGGGTTTATATAGCTATATATATCAATTTGCATCTGAAATAAACAAAAGAAAAACTTATTCAAAGCTGTTTTCAAAAGTTATGTTTAACCTGAAATATTGTCTCAAACTGATGTTCTCTGACCGAGAGAATGACGTTTTCTAAGATTCTGCTGGAGCTCTGAATAGCAGTTTTCAAACATCAAATAAAGGGTTTATATAGCTATATATATCAATTTGCATCTGAAATAAACAAGAGAAACACTTATTCGAAGCTGTTTTCAAAAGTTATGTTTAACCTGAAATATTGTCTCAAACTGATGTTCTCAGACTGAGAGAATGACGTTTTCTAAGATTCTGCTGGAGCTCTGAATAGCAGTTTTAAAACATCAAATAAAGGGTTTATATAGCTATATATATCAATTTGCATCTGAAATAAACAAGAGAAACACTTATTCGAAGCTGGTTTCAAAAGTTATGTTTAACCTGAAATATTGTCTCAAACTGATGTTCTCAGACCGAGAATGACGTTTTCTTAGATTCTGCTGGAGCTCTGAATAGCAGTTTTCAAAGATCAAATAAAGGGTTTATATAGCTATATATATTAATTTGCATCTGAAATAAACAAGAGAAACACTTATTCGAAGCTGTTTTCAAAAGTTATGTTTAACCTGAAATATTGTCTCAAACTGATGTTCTCAGACTGAGAGAATGACGTTTTCCAAGATTCTGCTGGAGCTCTGAATAACAGTTTTCAAACATCAAATAAAGGGTTTATATAGCTATATATATCAATTTGCATCTGAAAAAAACAAGAGAAACACTTATTCGAAGCTGTTTTCAAAAGTTATGTTTAACATGAAATATTGTCTCAAACTGATGTTAAACGGTTTATATAGCTATATATATCAATTTGCATCTGAAATAAACAAGAGAAACACTTATTCGAAGCTGTTTTCAAAAGTTATGTTTAACCTGAAATATTGTCTCAAACTGATGTTCTCAGACTGAGAGAATGACGTTTTCCAAGATTCTGCTGGAGCTCTGAATAACAGTTTTCAAACATCAAATAAAGGGTTTATATAGCTATATATATCAATTTGCATCTGAAAAAAACAAGAGAAACACTTATTCGAAGCTGTTTTCAAAAGTTATGTTTAACATGAAATATTGTCTCAAACTGATGTTAAACGGTTTATATAGCTATATATATCAATTTGCATCTGAAATAAACAAGAGAAACACTTATTCGAAGCTGTTTTCAAAAGTTATGTTTAACCTGAAATATTGTCTCAAACTGATGTTCTCAGACTGAGAGAATGACGTTTTCCAAGATTCTGCTGGAGCTCTGAATAACAGTTTTCAAACATCAAATAAAGGGTTTATATAGCTATATATATCAATTTGCATCTGAAATAAACAAGAGAAACACTTATTCGAAGCTGTTTTCAAAGGATATGTTTAAGTAAGACCTTCTCTAAATGTGATGTATTCAGACTGAGATGTATTTGATGTCCAATCCCGCCACCTTGTGGTTCTTCTTTTTTATCAACATTTCTCTTTTTTTTTCCACAATGCAATTCCCCCAAGCACCCTACCTGGTGCACAAACCAAACACCACCATGTCTTCTCCTTTGAATTTGATTGACAGGTCCACCAGAACGGTCTTGTAGATACAGCATTGCGTTGTCTAGTCCGAGCGAGTCTCAGAATGTTTTCACAGTCTTGGAAGTAGTGAACGCGGGCTAAGATGCTGCTGGAGCTCTGAATAACAGTTTTCAAACATCAAATAAAGGGTTTATATAGCTATATATATCAATTTGCATCTGAAATAAACAAGAGAAAAACATATTCAAAGCTGTTTTCAAAAGTTATTTTTAACCTGAAATATTGTCTCAAACTGATGTTCTCAGACTGAGAGAATGACGTTTTCTAAGATTCTGCTGGAGCTCTGAATAGCAGTTTTCAAACTTCAAATAAAGGGTTTATATAGCTATATATATCAATTTGCATCTGAAATAAACAAGAGAAACACTTATTCGAAGCTGTTTTCAAAAGTTATGTTTAACCTGAAATATTGTCTCAAACTGATGTTCTCAGACTGAGAGAATGACGTTTTCTAAGATTCTGCTGGAGCTCTGAATAGCAGTTTTCAAACATCAAATAAAGGGTTTATATAGCTATATATAACAATTTGCATCTGAAATAAACAAGAGAAACATTTATTCGAAGCTGTTTTCAAAAGTTATGTTTAACCTGAAATATTGTCTCAAACTGATCTTCTCAGACTGAGAGAATGACGTTTTCTAAGATTCTGCTGGAGCTCTGAATAGCAGTTTTCAAACATCAAATAAAGGGTTGATATAGCTATATATAACAATTTGCATCTGAAATAAACAAGAGAAACACTTATTCGAAGCTGTTTTCATAAGTTATGTTTAACCTGAAATATTGTCTCAAACTGATGTTCTCAGACTGAGAGAATGACGTTTTCTAAGATTCTGCTGGAGCTCTGAATAGCAGTTTTCAAACATCAAATAAAGGGTTTATATAGCTATATATATCAATTTGCATCTGAAATAAACAAGAGAAACACTTATTCGAAGCTGTTTTCAAAAGTTATGTTTAACCTGAAACATTGTCTCAAACTGATGTTCTCAGACTGAGAGAATGACGTTTTCTAAGATTCTGCTGGAGCTCTGAATAGCAGTTTTCAAACATCAAATAAAGGGTTTATATAGCTATATATATCAATTTGCATCTGAAATAAACAAGAGAAACATTTATTCGAAGCTGTTTTCAAAAGTTATGTTTAACCTGAAATATTGTCTCAAACTGATCTTCTCAGACTGAGAGAATGACGTTTTCCAAGATTCTGCTGGAGCTCTGAATAACAGTTTTAAAACATCAAATAAAGGGTTTATATAGCTATATATATCAATTTGCATCTGAAATAAACAAAAGAAAAACTTATTCAAAGCTGTTTTCAAAAGTTATGTTTAACCTGAAATATTGTCTCAAACTGATGTTCTCAGACCGAGAGAATGACGTTTTCTAAGATTCTGCTGGAGCTCTGAATAGCAGTTTTCAAACATCAAATAAAGGGTTTATATAGCTATATATATCAATTTGCATCTGAAATAAACAAGAGAAACACTTATTCAAAGCTGTTTTCAAAAGTTATGTTTAACCTGAAATATTGTCTCAAACTGATGTTCTCAGACTGAGAGAATGACGTTTTCTAAGATTCTGCTGGAGCTCTGAATAGCAGTTTTCAAACATCAAATAAAGGGTTTATATAGCTATATATATCAATTTGCATCTGAAATAAACAAGAGAAACACTTATTCGAAGCTGTTTTCAAAAGTTATGTTTAACCTGAAATATTGTCTCAAACTGATGTTCTCAGACTGAGAGAATGACGTTTTCTAAGATTCTGCTGGAGCTCTGAATAGCAGTTTTCAAACATCAAATAAAGGGTTTATATAGCTATATATATCAATTTGCATCTGAAATAAACAAGAGAAACACTTATTCGAAGCTGTTTTCAAAAGTTATGTTTAACCTGAAATATTGTCTCAAACTGATGTTCTCAGACTGAGAGAATGACATTTTCCAAGATTCTGCTGGAGCTCTTAATAGCAGTTTTCAAACATCAAATAAAGGGTTTATATAGCTATATATATCATTTTCCATCTGAAATAAACAAGAGAAACACTTATTCGAAGCTGTTTTCAAAAGTTATGGTTAACCTGAAATATTGTCTCAAACTGATGTTCTCAGACTGAGAGAATGACGTTTTCTAAGATTCTGCTGGAGCTCTGAATAGCAGTTTTCAAACATCAAATAAAGGGTTTATATAGCTATATATATCAATTTGCATCTGAAATAAACAAGAGAAACACTTATTCGAAGCTGTTTTCAAAAGTTATGTTTAACCTGAAATATTGTCTCAAACTGATGTTCTCAGACTGAGAGAATGACGTTTTCTAAGATTCTGCTGGAGCTCTGAATAGCAGTTTTCAAACATCAAATAAAGGGTTTATATAGCTATATATATCAATTTGCATCTGAAATAAACAAGAGAAACACTTATTCGAAGCTGTTTTCAAAAGTTATGTTTAACCTGAAATATTGTCTCAAACTGATGTTCTCAGACTGAGAGAATGACATTTTCCAAGATTCTGCTGGAGCTCTTAATAGCAGTTTTCAAACATCAAATAAAGGGTTTATATAGCTATATATATCATTTTCCATCTGAAATAAACAAGAGAAACACTTATTCGAAGCTGTTTTCAAAAGTTATGGTTAACCTGAAATATTGTCTCAAACTGATGTTCTCAGACTGAGAGAATGACGTTTTCTAAGATTCTGCTGGAGCTCTGAATAGCAGTTTTCAAACATCAAATAAAGGGTTTATATAGCTATATATATCAATTTGCATCTGAAATAAACAAGAGAAACACTTATTCGAAGCTGTTTTCAAAAGTTATGTTTAACCTGAAACATTGTCTCAAACTGATGTTCTCAGACTGAGAGAATGAAGTTTTCTAAGATTCTGCTGGAGCTCTGAATAGCAGTTTTCAAACATCAAATAAAGGGTTTATATAGCTATATATATCAATTTGCATCTGAAATAAACAAGAGAAACATTTATTCGAAGCTGTTTTCAAAAGTTATGTTTAACCTGAAATATTGTCTCAAACTGATGTTCTCAGACTGAGAGAATGACGTTTTCTAAGATTCTGCTGGAGCTCTGAATAGCAGTTTTCAAACATCAAATAAAGGGTTTATATAGCTATATATATCAATTTGCATCTGAAATAAACAAGAGAAACACTTATTCGAAGCTGGTTTCAAAAGTTATGTTTAACCTGAAATATTGTCTCAAACTGATGTTCTCAGACCGAGAGAATGACGTTTTCTAAGATTCTGCTGAAGCTCTGAATAGCAGTTTTCAAAGATCAAATAAAGGGTTTATATAGCTATATATATCAATTTGCATCTGAAATAAACAAGAGAAACACTTATTCGAAGCTGTTTTCAAAAGTTATGTTTAACCTGAAATATTGTCTCAAACTGATTGTTCTCAGACTGAGAGAATGACGTTTTCCAAGATTCTGCTGGAGCTCTGAATAACAGTTTTCAAACATCAAATAAAGGGTTTATATAGCTATATATATCAATTTGCATCTGAAAAAAACAAGAGAAACACTTATTCGAAGCTGTTTTCAAAAGTTATGTTTAACATGAAATATTGTCTCAAACTGATGTTAAACGGTTTATATAGCTATATATATCAATTTGCATCTGAAATAAACAAGAGAAACACTTATTCGAAGCTGTTTTCAAAATTATGTTTAACATGAAATATTGTCTCAAACTGATGTTAAACGGTTATATAGCTATATATATCAATTTGCATCTGAAATAAACAAGAGAAACACTTATTCGAAGCTGTTTTCAAAGGATATGTTTAAGTGAGACCTTCTCTAAATGTGATGTATTCAGACTGAGATGTATTTGATGTCCAATCCCGCCACCTTGTGGTTCTTCTTTTTTATCAACATTTATCTTTTTTTTTCCACAATGCAATTCCCCCAAGCACCCTACCTGGTGCACAAACCAAACACCACCATGTCTTCTCCTTTGAATTTGATTGACAGGTCCACCAGAACGGTCTTGTAGATACAGCATTGCGTTGTCTAGTCCGAGCGAGTCTCAGAATGTTTTCACAGTCTTGGAAGTAGTGAACGCGGGCTAAGATGCTGCTGGAGCTCTGAATAACAGTTTTCAAACATCAAATAAAGGGTTTATATAGCTATATATATCAATTTGCATCTGAAATAAACAAGAGAAAAACATATTCAAAGCTGTTTTCAAAAGTTATTTTTAACCTGAAATATTGTCTCAAACTGATGTTCTCAGACTGAGAGAATGACGTTTTCTAAGATTCTGCTGGAGCTCTGAATAGCAGTTTTCAAACTTCAAATAAAGGGTTTATATAGCTATATATATCAATTTGCATCTGAAATAAACAAGAGAAACACTTATTCGAAGCTGTTTTCAAAAGTTATGTTTAACCTGAAATATTGTCTCAAACTGATGTTCTCAGACTGAGAGAATGACGTTTTCTAAGATTCTGCTGGAGCTCTGAATAGCAGTTTTCAAACATCAAATAAAGGGTTTATATAGCTATATATAACAATTTGCATCTGAAATAAACAAGAGAAACACTTATTCGAAGCTGTTTTCAAAAGTTATGTTTAACCTGAAACATTGTCTCAAACTGATGTTCTCAGACTGAGAGAATGACGTTTTCTAAGATTCTGCTGGAGCTCTGAATAGCAGTTTTCAAACATCAAATAAAGGGTTTATATAGCTATATATATATCAATTTGCATCTGAAATAAACAAGAGAAACATTTATTGGAATCTGTTTTCAAAAGTTATGTTTAACCTGAAATATTGTCTCAAACTGATCTTCTCAGACTGAGAGAATGAGGTTTTCCAAGATTCTGCTGGAGCTCTGAATAACAGTTTTAAAACATCAAATAAAGGGTTTATATAGCTATATATATCAATTTGCATCTGAAATAAACAAGAGAAACACTTATTCGAAGCTGTTTTCAAAATTTATGTTTAACCTGAAATATTGTCTCAAACTGATGTTCTCAGACCGAGAGAATGACGTTTTCTAAGATTCTGCTGGAGCTCTGAATAGCAGTTTTCAAAGATCAAATAAAGGGTTTATATAGCTATATATATCAATTTGCATCTGAAATAAACAAGAGAAACACTTATTCGAAGCTGTTTTCAAAAGTTATGTTTAACCTGAAATATTGTCTCAAACTGATTGTTCTCAGACTGAGAGAATGACGTTTTCCAAGATTCTGCTGGAGCTCTGAATAACAGTTTTCAAACATCAAATAAAGGGTTTATATAGCTATATATATCAATTTGATTCTGAAATAAACAAGAGAAACACTTATTCAAAGCTGTTTTCAAAGGATATGTTTAAGTGAGACCTTCTCTAAATGTGATGTATTCAGACTGAGATGTATTTGATGTCCAATCCCGCCACCTTGTGGTTCTTCTTTTTTATCAACATTTCTCTTTTTTTTTCCACAATGCAATTCCCCCAAGCACCCTACCTGGTGCACAAACCAAACACCACCATGTCTTCTCCTTTGAATTTGATTGACAGGTCCACCAGAACGGTCTTGTAGATACAGCATTGCGTTGTCTAGTCCGAGCGAGTCTCAGAATGTTTTCACAGTCTTGGAAGTAGTGAACGCGGGCTAAGATGCTGCTGGAGCTCTGAATAACAGTTTTCAAACATCAAATAAAGGGTTTATATAGCTATATATATCAATTTGCATCTGAAATAAACAAGAGAAAAACATATTCAAAGCTGTTTTCAAAAGTTATTTTTAACCTGAAATATTGTCTCAAACTGATGTTCTCAGACTGAGAGAATGACGTTTTCTAAGATTCTGCTGGAGCTCTGAATAGCAGTTTTCAAACATCAAATAAAGGGTTTATATAGCTATATATATCAATTTGCATCTGAAATAAACAAGAGAAAAACATATTCAAAGCTGTTTTCAAAAGTTATTTTTAACCTGAAATATTGTCTCAAACTGATGTTCTCAGACTGAGAGAATGACGTTTTCTAAGATTCTGCTGGAGCTCTGAATAGCAGTTTTCAAACTTCAAATAAAGGGTTTATATAGCTATATATATCAATTTGCATCTGAAATAAACAAGAGAAACACTTATTCGAAGCTGTTTTCAAAAGTTATGTTTAACCTGAAATATTGTCTCAAACTGATGTTCTCAGACTGAGAGAATGACGTTTTCTAAGATTCTGCTGGAGCTCTGAATAGCAGTTTTCAAACATCAAATAAAGGGTTTATATAGCTATATATAACAATTTGCATCTGAAATAAACAAGAGAAACATTTATTCGAAGCTGTTTTCAAAAGTTATGTTTAACCTGAAATATTGTCTCAAACTGATCTTCTTGAGTGAGAGAATGACGTTTTCCTAGATTCTGCTGGAGCTCTGAATAACCGTTTTCAAACATCAAATAAAGGGTTGATATAGCTATATATATCAATTTGCATCTGAAATAAACAAGAGAAAAACTTATTCAAAGCTGTTTTCAAAAGTTATGTTTAACCTGAAATATTGTCTCGAACTGATGTTCTCAGACTGAGAGAATGACGTTTTCTAAGATTCTGCTGGAGCTCTGAATAGCAGTTTTCAAACATCAAATAAAGGGTTTATATAGCTATATATAACAATTTGCATCTGAAATAAACAAGAGAAACATTTATTCGAAGCTGTTTTTAAAAGTTATGTTTAACCTGAAATATTGTCTCAAATTGATCTTCTCAGACTGAGAGAATGATGTTTTCCAAGATTCTGCTGGAGCTCTGAATAGCAGTTTTCAAACATCAAATAAAGGGTTTATATAGCTATATATATCAATTTGCATCTGAAATAAACAAGAGAAACACTTATTCGAAGCTGTTTTCAAAAGTTATGGTTAACCTGAAATATTGTCTCAAACTGATGTTCTCAGACTGAGAGAATGACGTTTTCTAAGATTCTGCTGGAGCTCTGAATAGCAGTTTTCAAACATCAAATAAAGGGTTTATATAGCTATATATATCAATTTGCATCTGAAATAAACAAGAGAAACACTTATTCGAAGCTGTTTTCAAAAGTTATGTTTAACCTGAAACATTGTCTCAAACTGATGTTCTCAGACTGAGAGAATGACGTTTTCTAAGATTCTGCTGGAGCTCTGAATAGCAGTTTTCAAACATCAAATAAAGGGTTGATATAGCTATATATATCAATTTGCATCTTAAATAAACAAGAGAAACATTTATTCGAAGCTGTTTTCAAAAGTTATGTTTAACCTGAAATATTGTCTCAAACTGATCTTCTCAGACTGAGAGAATGACGTTTTCCAAGATTCTGCTGGAGCTCTGAATAACAGTTTTCAAACATCAAATAAAGGGTTTATATAGCTATATATATCAATTTGCATCTGAAATAAACAAGAGAAACAGTTATTCGAAGCTGTTTTCAAAAGTTATGTTTAACCTGAAACATTGTCTCAAACTGATGTTCTCAGACTGAGAGAATGACGTTTTCTAAGATTCTGCTGGAGCTCTGAATAGCAGTTTTCAAACATCAAATAAAGGGTTTATATAGCTATATATATCAATTTGCATCTTAAATAAACAAGAGAAACATTTATTCGAAGCTGTTTTCAAAAGTTATGTTTAACCTGAAATATTGTCTCAAACTGATCTTCTCAGACTGAGAGAATGACGTTTTCCAAGATTCTGCTGGAGCTCTGAATAACAGTTTTAAAACATCAAATAAAGGGTTTATATAGCTATATATATCAATTTGTATCTGAAATAAACAAGAGAAACACTTATTCGAAGCTGTTTTCAAAAGTTATGTTTAACCTGAAATATTGTCTCAAACTGATGTTCTCAGACTGAGAGAATGACGTTTTCTAAGATTCTGCTGGAGCTCTGAATAGCAGTTTTCAAACATCAAATAAAGGGTTTATATAGCTATATATATCAATTTGCATCTGAAATAAACAAAAGAAAAACTTATTCAAAGCTGTTTTCAAAAGTTATGTTTAACCTGAAATATTGTCTCAAACTGATGTTCTCAGACCGAGAGAATGACGTTTTCTAAGATTCTGCTGGAGCTCTGAATAGCAGTTTTCAAACATCAAATAAAGGGTTTATATAGCTATATATATCAATTTGCATCTGAAATAAACAAGAGAAACACTTATTTGAAGCTGTTTTCAAAAGTTATGTTTAACCTGAAATATTATCTCAAACTGATGTTCTCAGACTGAGAGAATGACGTTTTCTAAGATTCTGCTGGAGCTCTGAATAGCAGTTTTCAAACATCAAATAAAGGGTTTATATAGCTATATATATATCAATTTGCATCTGAAATAAACAAAAGAAAAACTTATTCAAAGCTGTTTTCAAAAGTTATGTTTAACCTGAAATATTGTCTCAAACTGATGTTCTCAGACCGAGAGAATGACGTTTTCTAAGATTCTGCTGAAGCTCTGAATAGCAGTTTTCAAAGATCAAATAAAGGGTTTATATAGCTATATATATCAATTTGCATCTGAAATAAACAAGAGAAACACTTATTCGAAGCTGTTTTCAAAAGTTATGTTTAACCTGAAATATTGTCTCAAACTGATTGTTCTCAGACTGAGAGAATGACGTTTTCCAAGATTCTGCTGGAGCTCTGAATAACAGTTTTCAAACATCAAATAAAGGGTTTATATAGCTATATATATCAATTTGCATCTGAAAAAAACAAGAGAAACACTTATTCGAAGCTGTTTTCAAAAGTTATGTTTAACATGAAATATTGTCTCAAACTGATGTTAAACGGTTTATATAGCTATATATATCAATTTGCATCTGAAATAAACAAGAGAAACACTTATTCGAAGCTGTTTTCAAAAGTTATGTTTAACCTGAAATATTGTCTCAAACTGATGTTCTCAGACTGAGAGAATGACGTTTTCCAAGATTCTGCTGGAGCTCTGAATAACAGTTTTCAAACATCAAATAAAGGGTTTATATAGCTATATATATCAATTTGCATCTGAAATAAACAAGAGAAACACTTATTCGAAGCTGTTTTCAAAGGATATGTTTAAGTGAGACCTTCTCTAAATGTGATGTATTCAGACTGAGATGTATTTGATGTCCAATCCCGCCACCTTGTGGTTCTTCTTTTTTATCAACATTTCTCTTTTTTTTCCACAATGCAATTCCCCCAAGCACCCTACCTGGTGCACAAACCAAACACCACCATGTCTTCTCCTTTGAATTTGATTGACAGGTCCACCAGAACGGTCTTGTAGATACAGCATTGCGTTGTCTAGTCCGAGCGAGTCTCAGAATGTTTTCACAGTCTTGGAAGTAGTGAACGCGGGCTAAGATGCTGCTGGAGCTCTGAATAACAGTTTTCAAACATCAAATAAAGGGTTTATATAGCTATATATATCAATTTGCATCTGAAATAAACAAGAGAAAAACATATTCAAAGCTGTTTTCAAAAGTTATTTTTAACCTGAAATATTGTCTCAAACTGATGTTCTCAGACTAAGAGAATGAAGTTTTCCAAGATTCTGCTGGAGCTCTGAATAGCAGTTTTCAAACTTCAAATAAAGGGTTTATATAGCTATATATATCAATTTGCATCTGAAATAAACAAGAGAAACACTTATTCGAAGCTGTTTTCAAAAGTTATGTTTAACCTGAAATATTGTCTCAAACTGATGTTCTCAGACTAAGAGAATGAAGTTTTCCAAGATTCTGCTGGAGCTCTGAATAGCAGTTTTCAAACATCAAATAAAGGGTTTATATAGCTATATATATATCAATTTGCATCTGAAATAAACAAAAGAAAAACTTGTTCAAAGCTGTTTTCAAAAGTTATGTTTAACCTGAAATATTGTCTCAAACTGATGTTCTCAGACCGGGAGAATGACGTTTTCCAAGATTCTGCTGGAGCTCTGAATAGCAGTTTTCAAACATCAAATAAAGGGTTTATATAGCTATATATATCAATTTGCATCTGAAATAAACAAGAGAAACACTTATTCGAAGCTGGTTTCAAAAGTTATGTTTAACCTGAAATATTGTCTCAAACTGATGTTCTCAGACCGAGAGAATGACGTTTTCTAAGATTCTGCTGAAGCTCTGAATAGCAGTTTTCAAAGATCAAATAAAGGGTTTATATAGCTATATATATCAATTTGCATCTGAAATAAACAAGATAAACACTTATTCGAAGCTGTTTTCAAAAGTTATGTTTAACCTGAAATATTGTCTCAAACTGATTGTTCTCAGACTGAGAGAATGACGTTTTCCAAGATTCTGCTGGAGCTCTGAATAACAGTTTTCAAACATCAAATAAAGGGTTTATATAGCTATATATATCAATTTGCATCTGAAAAAAACAAGAGAAACACTTATTCGAGGCTGTTTTCAAAAGTTATGTTTAACATGAAATATTGTCTCAAACTGATGTTAAACGGTTTATATAGCTATATATATCAATTTGCATCTGAAATAAACAAGAGAAACACTTATTCGAAGCTGTTTTCAAAAGTTATGTTTAACCTGAAATATTGTCTCAAACTGATGTTTTCAGACTGAGAGAATGACGTTTTCCAAGATTCTGCTGGAGCTCTGAATAACAGTTTTCAAACATCAAATAAAGGGTTTATATAGCTATATATATCAATTTGCATCTGAAATAAACAAGAGAAACACTTATTCGAAGCTGTTTTCAAAGGATATGTTTAAGTGAGACCTTCTCTAAATGTGATGTATTCAGACTGAGATGTATTTGATATCCAATCCCGCCACCTTGTGGTTCTTCTTTTTTATCAACATTTCTCTTTTTTTTTCCACAATGCAATTCCCCCAAGCACCCTACCTGGTGCACAAACCAAACACCACCATGTCTTCTCCTTTGAATTTGATTGACAGGTCCACCAGAACGGTCTTGTAGATACAGCATTGCGTTGTCTAGTCCGAGCGAGTCTCAGAATGTTTTCACAGTCTTGGAAGTAGTGAACGCGGGCTAAGATGCTGCCGGAGCTCTGAATAACAGTTTTCAAACATCAAATAAAGGGTTTATATAGCTATATATATCAATTTGCATCAGAAATAAACAAGAGAAACACTTATTCGAAGCTGTTTTCAAAAGTTATGTTTAACCTGAAATATTGTCTCAAACTGATGTTCTCAGACCGAGAGAATGACGTTTTCTAAGATTCTGCTGGAGCTCTGAATAGCAGTTTTCAAACATCAAATAAAGGGTTTATATAGCTATATATAACAATTTGCATCTGAAATAAACAAGAGAAACATTTATTCGAAGCTGTTTTCAAAAGTTATGTTTAACCTGAAATATTGTCTCAAACTGATCTTCTCAGACTGAGAGAATGACGTTTTCCAAGATTCTGCTGGAGCTCTGAATAACAGTTTTAAAACATCAAATAAAGGGTTTATATAGCTATATATATCAATTTGCATCTGAAATAAACAAGAGAAACACTTATTCGAAGCTGTTTTCAAAAGTTATGTTTAACCTGAAACATTGTCTCAAACTGATGTTCTCAGACTGAGAGAATGACGTTTTCTAAGATTCTGCTGGAGCTCTGAATAGCAGTTTTCAAACATCAAATAAAGGGTTGATATAGCTATATATATCAATTTGCATCTTAAATAAACAAGAGAAACATTTATTCGAAGCTGTTTTCAAAAGTTATGTTTAACCTGAAATATTGTCTCAAACTGATCTTCTCAGACTCAGAGAATGACGTTTTCCAAGATTCTGCTGGAGCTCTGAATAACAGTTTTCAAACATCAAATAAAGGGTTTATATAGCTATATATATCAATTTGCATCTGAAATAAACAAGAGAAACACTTATTCGAAGCTGTTTTCAAAAGTTATGTTTAACCTGAAACATTGTCATAAACTGATGTTCTCAGACTGAGAGAATGACGTTTTCTAAGATTCTGCTGGAGCTCTGAATAGCAGTTTTCAAACATCAAATAAAGGGTTTATATAGCTATATATATCAATTTGCATCTTAAATAAACAAGAGAAACATTTATTCGAAGCTGTTTTCAAAAGTTATGTTTAACCTGAAATATTGTCTCAAACTGATCTTCTCAGACTGAGAGAATGACGTTTTCCAAGATTCTGCTGGAGCTCTGAATAACAGTTTTAAAACATCAAATAAAGGGTTTATATAGCTATATATATCAATTTGTATCTGAAATAAACAAGAGAAACACTTATTCGAAGCTGTTTTCAAAAGTTATGTTTAACCTGAAATATTGTCTCAAACTGATGTTCTCAGACTGAGAGAATGACGTTTTCTAAGATTCTGCTGGAGCTCTGAATAGCAGTTTTCAAACATCAAATAAAGGGTTTATATAGCTATATATATCAATTTGCATCTGAAATAAACAAAAGAAAAACTTATTCAAAGCTGTTTTCAAAAGTTATGTTTAACCTGAAATATTGTCTCAAACTGATGTTCTCAGACCGAGAGAATGACGTTTTCTAAGATTCTGCTGGAGCTCTGAATAGCAGTTTTCAAACATCAAATAAAGGGTTTATATAGCTATATATATAAATTTGCATCTGAAATAAACAAGAGAAACACTTATTTGAAGCTGTTTTCAAAAGTTATGTTTAACCTGAAATATTATCTCAAACTGATGTTCTCAGACTGAGAGAATGACGTTTTCTAAGATTCTGCTGGAGCTCTGAATAGCAGTTTTCAAACATCAAATAAAGGGTTTATATAGCTATATATATATCAATTTGCATCTGAAATAAACAAAAGAAAAACTTATTCAAAGCTGTTTTCAAAAGTTATGTTTAACCTGAAATATTGTCTCAAACTGATGTTCTCAGACCGAGAGAATGACGTTTTCTAAGATTCTGCTGAAGCTCTGAATAGCAGTTTTCAAAGATCAAATAAAGGGTTTATATAGCTATATATATCAATTTGCATCTGAAATAAACAAGAGAAACACTTATTCGAAGCTGTTTTCAAAAGTTATGTTTAACCTGAAATATTGTCTCAAACTGATTGTTCTCAGACTGAGAGAATGACGTTTTCCAAGATTCTGCTGGAGCTCTGAATAACAGTTTTCAAACATCAAATAAAGGGTTTATATAGCTATATATATCAATTTGCATCTGAAAAAAACAAGAGAAACACTTATTCGAAGCTGTTTTCAAAAGTTATGTTTAACATGAAATATTGTCTCAAACTGATGTTAAACGGTTTATATAGCTATATATATCAATTTGCATCTGAAATAAACAAGAGAAACACTTATTCGAAGCTGTTTTCAAAAGTTATGTTTAACCTGAAATATTGTCTCAAACTGATGTTCTCAGACTGAGAGAATGACGTTTTCCAAGATTCTGCTGGAGCTCTGAATAACAGTTTTCAAACATCAAATAAAGGGTTTATATAGCTATATATATCAATTTGCATCTGAAATAAACAAGAGAAACACTTATTCGAAGCTGTTTTCAAAGGATATGTTTAAGTGAGACCTTCTCTAAATGTGATGTATTCAGACTGAGATGTATTTGATGTCCAATCCCGCCACCTTGTGGTTCTTCTTTTTTATCAACATTTCTCTTTTTTTTCCACAATGCAATTCCCCCAAGCACCCTACCTGGTACACAAACCAAACACCACCATGTCTTCTCCTTTGAATTTGATTGACAGGTCCACCAGAACGGTCTTGTAGATACAGCATTGCGTTGTCTAGTCCGAGCGAGTCTCAGAATGTTTTCACAGTCTTGGAAGTAGTGAACGCGGGCTAAGATGCTGCTGGAGCTCTGAATAACAGTTTTCAAACATCAAATAAAGGGTTTATATAGCTATATATATCAATTTGCATCTGAAATAAACAAGAGAAAAACATATTCAAAGCTGTTTTCAAAAGTTATTTTTAACCTGAAATATTGTCTCAAACTGATGTTCTCAGACTGAGAGAATGACGTTTTCTAAGATTCTGCTGGAGCTCTGAATAGCAGTTTTCAAACTTCAAATAAAGGGTTTATATAGCTATATATATCACATTGCATCTGAAATAAACAAGAGAAACACTTATTCGAAGCTGTTTTCAAAAGTTATGTTTAACCTGAAATATTGTCTCAAACTGATGTTCTCAGACTAAGAGAATGAAGTTTTCCAAGATTCTGCTGGAGCTCTGAATAGCAGTTTTCAAACATCAAATAAAGGGTTTATATAGCTATATATATATCAATTTGCATCTGAAATAAACAAAAGAAAAACTTGTTCAAAGCTGTTTTCAAAAGTTATGTTTAACCTGAAATATTGTCTCAAACTGATGTTCTCAGACCGAGAGAATGACGTTTTCCAAGATTCTGCTGGAGCTCTGAATAGCAGTTTTCAAACATCAAATAAAGGGTTTATATAGCTATATATATCAATTTGCATCTGAAATAAACAAGAGAAACACTTATTCGAAGCTGGTTTCAAAAGTTATGTTTAACCTGAAATATTGTCTCAAACTGATGTTCTCAGACCGAGAGAATGACGTTTTCTAAGATTCTGCTGAAGCTCTGAATAGCAGTTTTCAAAGATCAAATAAAGGGTTTATATAGCTATATATATCAATTTGCATCTGAAATAAACAAGAGAAACACTTATTCGAAGCTGTTTTCAAAAGTTATGTTTAACCTGAAATATTGTCTCAAACTGATTGTTCTCAGACTGAGAGAATGACGTTTTCCAAGATTCTGCTGGAGCTCTGAATAACAGTTTTCAAACATCAAATAAAGGGTTTATATAGCTATATATATCAATTTGCATCTGAAAAAAACAAGAGAAACACTTATTCGAAGCTGTTTTCAAAAGTTATGTTTAACATGAAATATTGTCTCAAACTGATGTTAAACGGTTTATATAGCTATATATATCAATTTGCATCTGAAATAAACAAGAGAAACACTTATTCGAAGCTGTTTTCAAAAGTTATGTTTAACCTGAAATATTGTCTCAAACTGATGTTCTCAGACTGAGAGAATGACGTTTTCCAAGATTCTGCTGGAGCTCTGAATAACAGTTTTCAAACATCAAATAAAGGGTTTATATAGCTATATATATCAATTTGCATCTGAAATAAACAAGAGAAACACTTATTCGAAGCTGTTTTCAAAGGATATGTTTAAGTGAGACCTTCTCTAAATGTGATGTATTCAGACTGAGATGTATTTGATGTCCAATCACGCCACCTTGTGGTTCTTCTTTTTTATCAACATTTCTCTTTTTTTTTCCACAATGCAATTCCCCCAAGCACCCTACCTGGTGCACAAACCAAACACCACCATGTCTTCTCCTTTGAATTTGATTGACAGGTCCACCAGAACGGTCTTGTAGATACAGCATTGCGTTGTCTAGTCCGAGCGAGTCTCAGAATGTTTTCACAGTCTTGGAAGTAGTGAACGCGGGCTAAGATGCTGCTGGAGCTCTGAATAACAGTTTTCAAACATCAAATAAAGGGTTTATATAGCTATATATATCAATTTGCATCAGAAATAAACAAGAGAAACACTTATTCGAAGCTGTTTTCAAAAGTTATGTTTAACCTGAAATATTGTCTCAAACTGATGTTCTCAGACTGAGAGAATGACGTTTTCTAAGATTCTGCTGGAGCTCTGAATAGCAGTTTTCAAACATCAAATAAAGGGTTTATATAGCTATATATATCAACTTGCATCTGAAATAAACAAGAGAAACATTTATTCCAAGCTGTTTTCAAAAGTTATGTTTAACCTGAAATATTGTCTCAAACTGATGTTCTCAGACTGAGAGAATGACGTTTTCTAAGATTCTGCTGGAGCTCTGTATAGCAGTTTTCAAACATCAAATAAAGGGTTTATATAGCTATATATAACAATTTGCATCTGAAATAAACAAGAGAAACATTTATTCGAAGCTGTTTTCATAAGTTATGTTTAACCTGAAATATTGTCTCAAACTGATCTTCTCAGACTGAGAGAATGACGTTTTCCAAGATTCTGCTGGAGCTCTGAATAACCGTTTTCAAACATCAAATAAAGGGTTGATATAGCTATATATATCAATTTGCATCTGAAATAAACAAGAGAAACACTTATTCAAAGCTGTTTTCAAAAGTTATGTTTAACCTGAAATATTGTCTCAAACTGATGTTCTCAGACTGAGAGAATGACGTTTTCCAAGATTCTGCTGGAGCTCTGAATAACAGTTTTCAAACATAAAATAAAGGGTTTATATAGCTATATATATCAATTTGCATCTGAAATAAACACGAGAAACACTTATTCGAAGCTGTTTTCAAAGGATATGTTTAAGTGAGACCTTCTCTAAATGTGATGTATTCAGACTGAGATGTATTTGATGTCCAATCCCGCCACCTTGTGGTTCTTCTTTTTAATCAACATTTCTCTTTTTTTTCCACAATGCAATTCCCCCAAGCACCCTACCTGGTGCACAAACCAAACACCACCATGTCTTCTCCTTTGAATTTGATTGACAGGTCCACCAGAACGGTCTTGTAGATACAGCATTGCTTTGTCTAGTCCGAGCGAGTCTCAGAATGTTTTCACAGTCTTGGAAGTAGTGAACGCGGGCTAAGATGCTGCTGGAGCTCTGAATAACAGTTTTCAAACATCAAATAAAGGGTTTATATAGCTATATATATCAATTTGCATCTGAAATAAACAAGAGAAAAACATATTCAAAGCTGTTTTCAAAAGTTATGTTTAACCTGAAATATTGTCTCAAACTGATGTTCTCAGACTGAGAGAATGACGTTTTCTAAGATTCTGCTGGAGCTCTGAATAGCAGTTTTCAAACATCAAATAAAGGGTTTATATAGCTATATATATCAACTTGCATCTGAAATAAACAAGAGAAACATTTATTCCAAGCTGTTTTCAAAAGTTATGTTTAACCTGAAATATTGTCTCAAACTGATGTTCTCAGACTGAGAGAATGACGTTTTCTAAGATTCTGCTGGAGCTCTGTATAGCAGTTTTCAAAGATCAAATAAAGGGTTTATATAGCTATATATAACAATTTGCATCTGAAATAAACAAGAGAAACATTTATTCGAAGCTGTTTTCATAAGTTATGTTTAACCTGAAATATTGTCTCAAACTGATCTTCTCAGACTGAGAGAATGACGTTTTCCAAGATTCTGCTGGAGCTCTGAATAACCGTTTTCAAACATCAAATAAAGGGTTGATATAGCTATATATATCAATTTGCATCTGAAATAAACAAGAGAAACACTTATTCGAAGCTGTTTTCAAAAGTTATGTTTAACCTGAAATATTGTCTCAAACTGATGTTCTCAGACTGAGAGAATGACGTTTTCCAAGATTCTGCTGGAGCTCTGAATAGCAGTTTTCAAACATCAAATAAAGGGTTTATATAGCTATATATATCAATTTGCATCTGAAATAAACAAGAGAAACACTTATTCGAAGCTGTTTTCAAAAGTTATGTTTAACCTGAAATATTGTCTCAAACTGATGTTCTCAGACTGAGAGAATGACGTTTTCCAAGATTCTGCTGGAGCTCTGAATAGCAGTTTTCAAACATCAAATAAAGGGTTTATATAGCTATTATATCATTTTCCATCTGAAATAAACAAGAGAAACACTTATTCGAAGCTGTTTTCAAAAGTTATGGTTAACCTGAAATATTGTCTCAAACTGATGTTCTCAGACTGAGAGAATGACGTTTTCTAAGATTCTGCTGGAGCTCTGAATAGCAGTTTTCAAACATCAAATAAAGGGTTTATATAGCTATATATATCAATTTGCATCTGAAATAAACAAGAGAAACACTTATTCGAAGCTGTTTTCAAAGGATATGTTTAAGTGAGACCTTCTCTAAATGTGATGTATTCAGACTGAGATGTATTTGATGTCCAATCCCGCCACCTTGTGGTTCTTCTTTTTTATCAACATTTCTCTTTTTTTTTCCACAATGCAATTCCCCCAAGCACCCTACCTGGTGCACAAACCAAACACCACCATGTCTTCTCCTTTGAATTTGATTGACAGGTCCACCAGAACGGTCTTGTAGATACAGCATTGCGTTGTCTAGTCCGAGCGAGTCTCAGAATGTTTTCACAGTCTTGGAAGTAGTGAACGCGGGCTAAGATGCTGCTGGAGCTCTGAATAACAGTTTTCAAACATCAAATAAAGGGTTTATATAGCTATATATATCAATTTGCATCTGAAATAAACAAGAGAAAAACATATTCAAAGCTGTTTTCAAAAGTTATGTTTAACCTGAAATATTGTCTCAAACTGATGTTCTCAGACTGAGAGAATGACGTTTTCTAAGATTCTGCTGAAGCTCTGAATAGCAGTTTTCAAAGATCAAATAAAGGGTTTATATAGCTATATATATCAATTTGCATCTGAAATAAACAAGAGAAACACTTATTCGAAGCTGTTTTCAAAAGTTATGTTTAACCTGAAATATTGTCTCAAACTGATTGTTCTCAGACTGAGAGAATGACGTTTTCCAAGATTCTGCTGGAGCTCTGAATAACAGTTTTCAAACATCAAATAAAGGGTTTATATAGCTATATATATCAATTTGCATCTGAAAAAAACAAGAGAAACACTTATTCGAAGCTGTTTTCAAAAGTTATGTTTAACATGAAATATTGTCTCAAACTGATGTTAAACGGTTTATATAGCTATATATATCAATTTGCATCTGAAATAAACAAGAGAAACACTTATTCGAAGCTGTTTTCAAAAGTTATGTTTAACCTGAAATATTGTCTCAAACTGATGTTCTCAGACTGAGAGAATGACGTTTTCCAAGATTCTGCTGGAGCTCTGAATAACAGTTTTCAAACATCAAATAAAGGGTTTATATAGCTATATATATCAATTTGCATCTGAAATAAACACGAGAAACACTTATTCGAAGCTGTTTTCAAAGGATATGTTTAAGTGAGACCTTCTCTAAATGTGATGTATTCAGACTGAGATGTATTTGATGTCCAATCCCGCCCCCTTGTGGTTCTTCTTTTTAATCAACATTTCTCTTTTTTTTCCACAATGCAATTCCCCCAAGCACCCTACCTGGTGCACAAACCAAACACCACCATGTCTTCTCCTTTGAATTTGATTGACAGGTCCACCAGAACGGTCTTGTAGATACAGCATTGCTTTGTCTAGTCCGAGCGAGTCTCAGAATGTTTTCACAGTCTTGGAAGTAGTGAACGCGGGCTAAGATGCTGCTGGAGCTCTGAATAACAGTTTTCAAACATCAAATAAAGGGTTTATATAGCTATATATATCAATTTGCATCTGAAATAAACAAGAGAAAAACATATTCAAAGCTGTTTTCAAAAGTTATGTTTAACCTGAAATATTGTCTCAAACTGATGTTCTCAGACTGAGAGAATGACGTTTTCTAAGATTCTGCTGGAGCTCTGAATAGCAGTTTTCAAACATCAAATAAAGGGTTTATATAGCTATATATATCAACTTGCATCTGAAATAAACAAGAGAAACATTTATTCCAAGCTGTTTTCAAAAGTTATGTTTAACCTGAAATATTGTCTCAAACTGATGTTCTCAGACTGAGAGAATGACGTTTTCTAAGATTCTGCTGGAGCTCTGTATAGCAGTTTTCAAACATCAAATAAAGGGTTTATATAGCTATATATAACAATTTGCATCTGAAATAAACAAGAGAAACATTTATTCGAAGCTGTTTTCATAAGTTATGTTTAACCTGAAATATTGTCTCAAACTGATCTTCTCAGACTGAGAGAATGACGTTTTCCAAGATTCTGCTGGAGCTCTGAATAACCGTTTTCAAACATCAAATAAAGGGTTGATATAGCTATATATATCAATTTGCATCTGAAATAAACAAGAGAAACACTTATTCGAAGCTGTTTTCAAAAGTTATGTTTAACCTGAAATATTGTCTCAAACTGATGTTCTCAGACTGAGAGAATGACGTTTTCCAAGATTCTGCTGGAGCTCTGAATAGCAGTTTTCAAACATCAAATAAAGGGTTTATATAGCTATATATATCAATTTGCATCTGAAATAAACAAGAGAAACACTTATTCGAAGCTGTTTTCAAAAGTTATGTTTAACCTGAAATATTGTCTCAAACTGATGTTCTCAGACTGAGAGAATGACGTTTTCCAAGATTCTGCTGGAGCTCTGAATAGCAGTTTTCAAACATCAAATAAAGGGTTTATATAGCTATTATATCATTTTCCATCTGAAATAAACAAGAGAAACACTTATTCGAAGCTGTTTTCAAAAGTTATGGTTAACCTGAAATATTGTCTCAAACTGATGTTCTCAGACTGAGAGAATGACGTTTTCTAAGATTCTGCTGGAGCTCTGAATAGCAGTTTTCAAACATCAAATAAAGGGTTTATATAGCTATATATATCAATTTGCATCTGAAATAAACAAGAGAAACACTTATTCGAAGCTGTTTTCAAAGGATATGTTTAAGTGAGACCTTCTCTAAATGTGATGTATTCAGACTGAGATGTATTTGATGTCCAATCCCGCCACCTTGTGGTTCTTCTTTTTTATCAACATTTCTCTTTTTTTTTCCACAATGCAATTCCCCCAAGCACCCTACCTGGTGCACAAACCAAACACCACCATGTCTTCTCCTTTGAATTTGATTGACAGGTCCACCAGAACGGTCTTGTAGATACAGCATTGCGTTGTCTAGTCCGAGCGAGTCTCAGAATGTTTTCACAGTCTTGGAAGTAGTGAACGCGGGCTAAGATGCTGCTGGAGCTCTGAATAACAGTTTTCAAACATCAAATAAAGGGTTTATATAGCTATATATATCAATTTGCATCTGAAATAAACAAGAGAAAAACATATTCAAAGCTGTTTTCAAAAGTTATGTTTAACCTGAAATATTGTCTCAAACTGATGTTCTCAGACTGAGAGAATGACGTTTTCTAAGATTCTGCTGGAGCTCTGAATAGCAGTTTTCAAACATCAAATAAAGGGTTTATATAGCTATATATATCAACTTGCATCTGAAATAAACAAGAGAAACATTTATTCCAAGCTGTTTTCAAAAGTTATGTTTAACCTGAAATATTGTCTCAAATTGATGTTCTGAGACTGAGAGAATGACGTTTTCTAAGATTCTGCTGGAGCTCTGAATAACCGTTTTCAAACATCAAATAAAGGGTTGATATAGCTATATATATCAATTTGCATCTGAAATAAACAAGAGAAACACTTATTCGAAGCTGTTTTCAAAAGTTATGTTTAACCTGAAATATTGTCTCAAACTGATGTTCTCAGACTGAGAGAATGACGTTTTCTAAGATTCTGCTGGAGCTCTGAATAGCAGTTTTCAAACATCAAATAAAGGGTTTATATAGCTATATATATCAACTTGCATCTGAAATAAACAAGAGAAACATTTATTCCAAGCTGTTTTCAAAAGTTATGTTTAACCTGAAATATTGTCTCAAACTGATGTTCTCAGACTGAGAGAATGACGTTTTCTAAGATTCTGCTGGAGCTCTGTATAGCAGTTTTCAAACATCAAATAAAGGGTTTATATAGCTATATATATCAATTTGCATCTGAAATAAACAAGAGAAACACTTATTCGAAGCTGTTTTCAAAAGTTATGTTTAACCTGAAATATTGTCTCAAACTGATGTTCTCAGACTGAGAGAATGACGTTTTCCAAGATTCTGCTGGAGCTCTGAATAGCAGTTTTCAAACATCAAATAAAGGGTTTATATAGCTATATATATCAATTTGCATCTGAAATAAACAAGAGAAACACTTATTCGAAGCTGTTTTCAAAAGTTATGTTTAACCTGAAATATTGTCTCAAACTGATGTTCTCAGACTGAGAGAATGACGTTTTCCAAGATTCTGCTGGAGCTCTGAATAGCAGTTTTCAAACATCAAATAAAGGGTTTATATAGCTATTATATCATTTTCCATCTGAAATAAACAAGAGAAACACTTATTCGAAGCTGTTTTCAAAAGTTATGGTTAACCTGAAATATTGTCTCAAACTGATGTTCTCAGACTGAGAGAATGACGTTTTCTAAGATTCTGCTGGAGCTCTGAATAGCAGTTTTCAAACATCAAATAAAGGGTTTATATAGCTATATATATCAATTTGCATCTGAAATAAACAAGAGAAACACTAATTCGAAGCTGTTTTCAAAGGATATGTTTAAGTGAGACCTTCTCTAAATGTGATGTATTCAGACTGAGATGTATTTGATGTCCAATCCCGCCACCTTGTGGTTCTTCTTTTTTATCAACATTTCTCTTTTTTTTTCCACAATGCAATTCCCCCAAGCACCCTACCTGGTGCACAAACCAAACACCACCATGTCTTCTCCTTTGAATTTGATTGACAGGTCCACCAGAACGGTCTTGTAGATACAGCATTGCGTTGTCTAGTCCGAGCGAGTCTCAGAATGTTTTCACAGTCTTGGAAGTAGTGAACGCGGGCTAAGATGCTGCTGGAGCTCTGAATAACAGTTTTCAAACATCAAATAAAGGGTTTATATAGCTATATATATCAATTTGCATCTGAAATAAACAAGAGAAAAACATATTCAAAGCTGTTTTCAAAAGTTATGTTTAACCTGAAATATTGTCTCAAACTGATGTTCTCAGACTGAGAGAATGACGTTTTCTAAGATTCTGCTGAAGCTCTGAATAGCAGTTTTCAAAGATCAAATAAAGGGTTTATATAGCTATATATATCAATTTGCATCTGAAATAAACAAGAGAAACACTTATTCGAAGCTGTTTTCAAAAGTTATGTTTAACCTGAAATATTGTCTCAAACTGATTGTTCTCAGACTGAGAGAATGACGTTTTCCAAGATTCTGCTGGAGCTCTGAATAACAGTTTTCAAACATCAAATAAAGGGTTTATATAGCTATATATATCAATTTGCATCTGAAAAAAACAAGAGAAACACTTATTCGAAGCTGTTTTCAAAAGTTATGTTTAACATGAAATATTGTCTCAAACTGATGTTAAACGGTTTATATAGCTATATATATCAATTTGCATCTGAAATAAACAAGAGAAACACTTATTCGAAGCTGTTTTCAAAAGTTATGTTTAACCTGAAATATTGTCTCAAACTGATGTTCTCAGACTGAGAGAATGACGTTTTCCAAGATTCTGCTGGAGCTCTGAATAACAGTTTTCAAACATCAAATAAAGGGTTTATATAGCTATATATATCAATTTGCATCTGAAATAAACACGAGAAACACTTATTCGAAGCTGTTTTCAAAGGATATGTTTAAGTGAGACCTTCTCTAAATGTGATGTATTCAGACTGAGATGTATTTGATGTCCAATCCCGCCACCTTGTGGTTCTTCTTTTTAATCAACATTTCTCTTTTTTTTCCACAATGCAATTCCCCCAAGCACCCTACCTGGTGCACAAACCAAACACCACCATGTCTTCTCCTTTGAATTTGATTGACAGGTCCACCAGAACGGTCTTGTAGATACAGCATTGCTTTGTCTAGTCCGAGCGAGTCTCAGAATGTTTTCACAGTCTTGGAAGTAGTGAACGCGGGCTAAGATGCTGCTGGAGCTCTGAATAACAGTTTTCAAACATCAAATAAAGGGTTTATATAGCTATATATATCAATTTGCATCTGAAATAAACAAGAGAAAAACATATTCAAAGCTGTTTTCAAAAGTTATGTTTAACCTGAAATATTGTCTCAAACTGATGTTCTCAGACTGAGAGAATGACGTTTTCTAAGATTCTGCTGGAGCTCTGAATAGCAGTTTTCAAACTTCAAATAAAGGGTTTATATAGCTATATATATCAACTTGCATCTGAAATAAACAAGAGAAACATTTATTCCAAGCTGTTTTCAAAAGTTATGTTTAACCTGAAATATTGTCTCAAACTGATGTTCTCAGACTGAGAGAATGACGTTTTCTAAGATTCTGCTGGAGCTCTGTATAGCAGTTTTCAAACATCAAATAAAGGGTTTATATAGCTATATATAACAATTTGCATCTGAAATAAACAAGAGAAACATTTATTCGAAGCTGTTTTCATAAGTTATGTTTAACCTGAAATATTGTCTCAAACTGATCTTCTCAGACTGAGAGAATGACGTTTTCCAAGATTCTGCTGGAGCTCTGAATAACCGTTTTCAAACATCAAATAAAGGGTTGATATAGCTATATATATCAATTTGCATCTGAAATAAACAAGAGAAACACTTATTCGAAGCTGTTTTCAAAAGTTATGTTTAACCTGAAATATTGTCTCAAACTGATGTTCTCAGACTGAGAGAATGACGTTTTCCAAGATTCTGCTGGAGCTCTGAATAGCAGTTTTCAAACATCAAATAAAGGGTTTATATAGCTATATATATCAATTTGCATCTGAAATAAACAAGAGAAACACTTATTCGAAGCTGTTTTCAAAAGTTATGTTTAACCTGAAATATTGTCTCAAACTGATGTTCTCAGACTGAGAGAATGACGTTTTCCAAGATTCTGCTGGAGCTCTGAATAGCAGTTTTCAAACATCAAATAAAGGGTTTATATAGCTATTATATCATTTTCCATCTGAAATAAACAAGAGAAACACTTATTCGAAGCTGTTTTCAAAAGTTATGGTTAACCTGAAATATTGTCTCAAACTGATGTTCTCAGACTGAGAGAATGACGTTTTCTAAGATTCTGCTGGAGCTCTGAATAGCAGTTTTCAAACATCAAATAAAGGGTTTATATAGCTATATATATCAATTTGCATCTGAAATAAACAAGAGAAACACTTATTCGAAGCTGTTTTCAAAGGATATGTTTAAGTGAGACCTTCTCTAAATGTGATGTATTCAGACTGAGATGTATTTGATGTCCAATCCCGCCACCTTGTGGTTCTTCTTTTTTATCAACATTTCTCTTTTTTTTTCCACAATGCAATTCCCCCAAGCACCCTACCTGGTGCACAAACCAAACACCACCATGTCTTCTCCTTTGAATTTGATTGACAGGTCCACCAGAACGGTCTTGTAGATACAGCATTGCGTTGTCTAGTCCGAGCGAGTCTCAGAATGTTTTCACAGTCTTGGAAGTAGTGAACGCGGGCTAAGATGCTGCTGGAGCTCTGAATAACAGTTTTCAAACATCAAATAAAGGGTTTATATAGCTATATATATCAATTTGCATCTGAAATAAACAAGAGAAAAACATATTCAAAGCTGTTTTCAAAAGTTATGTTTAACCTGAAATATTGTCTCAAACTGATGTTCTCAGACTGAGAGAATGACGTTTTCTAAGATTCTGCTGGAGCTCTGAATAGCAGTTTTCAAACATCAAATAAAGGGTTTATATAGCTATATATATCAACTTGCATCTGAAATAAACAAGAGAAACATTTATTCCAAGCTGTTTTCAAAAGTTATGTTTAACCTGAAATATTGTCTCAAATTGATGTTCTGAGACTGAGAGAATGACGTTTTCTAAGATTCTGCTGGAGCTCTGAATAACCGTTTTCAAACATCAAATAAAGGGTTGATATAGCTATATATATCAATTTGCATCTGAAATAAACAAGAGAAACACTTATTCGAAGCTGTTTTCAAAAGTTATGTTTAACCTGAAATATTGTCTCAAACTGATGTTCTCAGACTGAGAGAATGACGTTTTCTAAGATTCTGCTGGAGCTCTGAATAGCAGTTTTCAAACATCAAATAAAGGGTTTATATAGCTATATATATCAACTTGCATCTGAAATAAACAAGAGAAACATTTATTCCAAGCTGTTTTCAAAAGTTATGTTTAACCTGAAATATTGTCTCAAACTGATGTTCTCAGACTGAGAGAATGACGTTTTCTAAGATTCTGCTGGAGCTCTGTATAGCAGTTTTCAAACATCAAATAAAGGGTTTATATAGCTATATATATCAATTTGCATCTGAAATAAACAAGAGAAACACTTATTCGAAGCTGTTTTCAAAAGTTATGTTTAACCTGAAATATTGTCTCAAACTGATGTTCTCAGACTGAGAGAATGACGTTTTCCAAGATTCTGCTGGAGCTCTGAATAGCAGTTTTCAAACATCAAATAAAGGGTTTATATAGCTATATATATCAATTTGCATCTGAAATAAACAAGAGAAACACTTATTCGAAGCTGTTTTCAAAAGTTATGTTTAACCTGAAATATTGTCTCAAACTGATGTTCTCAGACTGAGAGAATGACGTTTTCCAAGATTCTGCTGGAGCTCTGAATAGCAGTTTTCAAACATCAAATAAAGGGTTTATATAGCTATTATATCATTTTCCATCTGAAATAAACAAGAGAAACACTTATTCGAAGCTGTTTTCAAAAGTTATGGTTAACCTGAAATATTGTCTCAAACTGATGTTCTCAGACTGAGAGAATGACGTTTTCTAAGATTCTGCTGGAGCTCTGAATAGCAGTTTTCAAACATCAAATAAAGGGTTTATATAGCTATATATATCAATTTGCATCTGAAATAAACAAGAGAAACACTAATTCGAAGCTGTTTTCAAAGGATATGTTTAAGTGAGACCTTCTCTAAATGTGATGTATTCAGACTGAGATGTATTTGATGTCCAATCCCGCCACCTTGTGGTTCTTCTTTTTTATCAACATTTCTCTTTTTTTTTCCACAATGCAATTCCCCCAAGCACCCTACCTGGTGCACAAACCAAACACCACCATGTCTTCTCCTTTGAATTTGATTGACAGGTCCACCAGAACGGTCTTGTAGATACAGCATTGCGTTGTCTAGTCCGAGCGAGCTTCAGAATGTTTTCACAGTCTTGGAAGTAGTGAACGCGGGCTAAGATGCTGCTGGAGCTCTGAATAACAGTTTTCAAACATCAAATAAAGGGTTTATATAGCTATATATATCAATTTGCATCTGAAATAAACAAGAGAAAAACATATTCAAAGCTGTTTTCAAAAGTTATGTTTAACCTGAAATATTGTCTCAAACTGATGTTCTCAGACTGAGAGAATGACGTTTTCTAAGATTCTGCTGAAGCTCTGAATAGCAGTTTTCAAAGATCAAATAAAGGGTTTATATAGCTATATATATCAATTTGCATCTGAAATAAACAAGAGAAACACTTATTCGAAGCTGTTTTCAAAAGTTATGTTTAACCTGAAATATTGTCTCAAACTGATTGTTCTCAGACTGAGAGAATGACGTTTTCCAAGATTCTGCTGGAGCTCTGAATAACAGTTTTCAAACATCAAATAAAGGGTTTATATAGCTATATATATCAATTTGCATCTGAAAAAAACAAGAGAAACACTTATTCGAAGCTGTTTTCAAAAGTTATGTTTAACATGAAATATTGTCTCAAACTGATGTTAAACGGTTTATATAGCTATATATATCAATTTGCATCTGAAATAAACAAGAGAAACACTTATTCGAAGCTGTTTTCAAAAGTTATGTTTAACCTGAAATATTGTCTCAAACTGATGTTCTCAGACTGAGAGAATGACGTTTTCCAAGATTCTGCTGGAGCTCTGAATAACAGTTTTCAAACATCAAATAAAGGGTTTATATAGCTATATATATCAATTTGCATCTGAAATAAACACGAGAAACACTTATTCGAAGCTGTTTTCAAAGGATATGTTTAAGTGAGACCTTCTCTAAATGTGATGTATTCAGACTGAGATGTATTTGATGTCCAATCCCGCCACCTTGTGGTTCTTCTTTTTAATCAACATTTCTCTTTTTTTTCCACAATGCAATTCCCCCAAGCACCCTACCTGGTGCACAAACCAAACACCACCATGTCTTCTCCTTTGAATTTGATTGACAGGTCCACCAGAACGGTCTTGTAGATACAGCATTGCTTTGTCTAGTCCGAGCGAGTCTCAGAATGTTTTCACAGTCTTGGAAGTAGTGAACGCGGGCTAAGATGCTGCTGGAGCTCTGAATAACAGTTTTCAAACATCAAATAAAGGGTTTATATAGCTATATATATCAATTTGCATCTGAAATAAACAAGAGAAAAACATATTCAAAGCTGTTTTCAAAAGTTATGTTTAACCTGAAATATTGTCTCAAACTGATGTTCTCAGACTGAGAGAATGACGTTTTCTAAGATTCTGCTGGAGCTCTGAATAGCAGTTTTCAAACTTCAAATAAAGGGTTTATATAGCTATATATATCAACTTGCATCTGAAATAAACAAGAGAAACATTTATTCCAAGCTGTTTTCAAAAGTTATGTTTAACCTGAAATATTGTCTCAAACTGATGTTCTCAGACTGAGAGAATGACGTTTTCTAAGATTCTGCTGGAGCTCTGTATAGCAGTTTTCAAACATCAAATAAAGGGTTTATATAGCTATATATAACAATTTGCATCTGAAATAAACAAGAGAAACATTTATTCGAAGCTGTTTTCATAAGTTATGTTTAACCTGAAATATTGTCTCAAACTGATCTTCTCAGACTGAGAGAATGACGTTTTCCAAGATTCTGCTGGAGCTCTGAATAACCGTTTTCAAACATCAAATAAAGGGTTGATATAGCTATATATATCAATTTGCATCTGAAATAAACAAGAGAAACACTTATTCGAAGCTGTTTTCAAAAGTTATGTTTAACCTGAAATATTGTCTCAAACTGATGTTCTCAGACTGAGAGAATGACGTTTTCCAAGATTCTGCTGGAGCTCTGAATAGCAGTTTTCAAACATCAAATAAAGGGTTTATATAGCTATATATATCAATTTGCATCTGAAATAAACAAGAGAAACACTTATTCGAAGCTGTTTTCAAAAGTTATGTTTAACCTGAAATATTGTCTCAAACTGATGTTCTCAGACTGAGAGAATGACGTTTTCCAAGATTCTGCTGGAGCTCTGAATAGCAGTTTTCAAACATCAAATAAAGGGTTTATATAGCTATTATATCATTTTCCATCTGAAATAAACAAGAGAAACACTTATTCGAAGCTGTTTTCAAAAGTTATGGTTAACCTGAAATATTGTCTCAAACTGATGTTCTCAGACTGAGAGAATGACGTTTTCTAAGATTCTGCTGGAGCTCTGAATAGCAGTTTTCAAACATCAAATAAAGGGTTTATATAGCTATATATATCAATTTGCATCTGAAATAAACAAGAGAAACACTTATTCGAAGCTGTTTTCAAAGGATATGTTTAAGTGAGACCTTCTCTAAATGTGATGTATTCAGACTGAGATGTATTTGATGTCCAATCCCGCCACCTTGTGGTTCTTCTTTTTTATCAACATTTCTCTTTTTTTTTCCACAATGCAATTCCCCCAAGCACCCTACCTGGTGCACAAACCAAACACCACCATGTCTTCTCCTTTGAATTTGATTGACAGGTCCACCAGAACGGTCTTGTAGATACAGCATTGCGTTGTCTAGTCCGAGCGAGTCTCAGAATGTTTTCACAGTCTTGGAAGTAGTGAACGCGGGCTAAGATGCTGCTGGAGCTCTGAATAACAGTTTTCAAACATCAAATAAAGGGTTTATATAGCTATATATATCAATTTGCATCTGAAATAAACAAGAGAAAAACATATTCAAAGCTGTTTTCAAAAGTTATGTTTAACCTGAAATATTGTCTCAAACTGATGTTCTCAGACTGAGAGAATGACGTTTTCTAAGATTCTGCTGGAGCTCTGAATAGCAGTTTTCAAACATCAAATAAAGGGTTTATATAGCTATATATATCAACTTGCATCTGAAATAAACAAGAGAAACATTTATTCCAAGCTGTTTTCAAAAGTTATGTTTAACCTGAAATATTGTCTCAAATTGATGTTCTGAGACTGAGAGAATGACGTTTTCTAAGATTCTGCTGGAGCTCTGTATAGCAGTTTTCAAACATCAAATAAAGGGTTTATATAGCTATATATATCAATTTGCATCTGAAATAAACAAGAAAAAAACGTATTCAAAGCTGTTTTCATAAGTTATGTTTAACCTGAAATATTGTCTCAAACTGATGTTCTCAGACTGAGAGAATGACGTTTTCTAAGATTCTGCTGGAGCTCTGAATAGCAGTTTTCAAACATCAAATAAAGGGTTTGTATAGCTATATATATCAATTTGCATCTGAAATAAACAAGAGAAACACTTATTCGAAGCTGTTTTCAAAAGTTATGTTTAACCTGAAACATTGTCTCAAACTGATGTTCTCAGACTGAGAGAATGACGTTTTCCAAGATTCTGCTGGAGCTCTGAATAACCGTTTTCAAACATCAAATAAAGGGTTGATATAGCTATATATATCAATTTGCATCTGAAATAAACAAGAGAAACACTTATTCGAAGCTGTTTTCAAAAGTTATGTTTAACCTGAAATATTGTCTCAAACTGATGTTCTCAGACTGAGAGAATGACGTTTTCCAAGATTCTGCTGGAGCTCTGAATAGCAGTTTTCAAACATCAAATAAAGGGTTTATATAGCTATATATATCATTTTCCATCTGAAATAAACAAGAGAAACACTTATTCGAAGCTGTTTTCAAAAGTTATGGTTAACCTGAAATATTGTCTCAAACTGATGTTCTCAGACTGAGAGAATGATGTTTTCTAAGATTCTGCTGGAGCTCTGAATAGCAGTTTTCAAACATCAAATAAAGGGTTTATATAGCTATATATATCAATTTGCATCTGAAATAAACAAGAGAAACACTTATTCGAAGCTGTTTTCAAAAGTTATGTTTAACCTGAAACATTGTCTCAAACTTATGTTCTCAGACTGAGAGAATGACGTTTTCTAAGATTCTGCTGGAGCTCTGAATAGCAGTTTTCAAACATCAAATAAAGGGTTTATATAGCTATATATATCAATTTCCATCTGAAATAAACAAGAGAAACATTTATTCGAAGCTGTTTTCAAAAGTTATGTTCAACATGAAATATTGTCTCAAAATGATCTTCTCAGACTGAGAGAATGACGTTTTCCAAGATTCTGCTGGAGCTCTGAATAACAGTTTTAAAACATCAAATAAAGGGTTTATATAGCTATATATATCAATTTGCATCTGAAATAAACAAGAGAAACACTTATTCGAAGCTGTTTTAAAAAGTTATGTTTAACCTGAAATATTGTCTCAAACTGATGTTCTCAGACTGAGAGAATGACGTTTTCTAAGATTCTGCTGGAGCTCTGAATAGCAGTTTTCAAACATCAAATAAAGGGTTTATATAGCTATATATATCAATTTGCATCTGAAATAAACAAAAGAAAAACGTATTCAAAGCTGTTTTCAAAAGTTATGTTTAACCTGAAATATTGTCTCAAACTGATGTTCTCAGACCGAGAGAATGACGTTTTCTAAGATTCTGCTGGAGCTCTAAATAGCAGTTTTCAAACATCAAATAAAGGGTTTATATAGCTATATATATCAATTTGCATCTGAAATAAACAAGAGAAACACTTATTCGAAGCTGTTTTCAAAAGTTACATTTAACCTGAAATATTGTCTCAAACTGATGTTCTCAGACTGAGAGAATGACGTTTTCTAAGATTCTGGTGGAGCTCTGAATAGCAGTTTTCAAACATCAAATAAAGGGTTTATATAGCTATATATATCAATTTGCATCTGAAATAAACAAAATAAAAACTTATTCCAAGCTGTTTTCAAAAGTTATGTTTAACCTGAAATATTGTCTCAAATTGATGTTCTCAGACTGAGAGAATGACGTTTTCCAAGATTCTGCTGGAGCTCTGAATAGCAGTTTTCAAACATCAAATAAAGGGTTTATATAGCTATATATATCAATTTGCATCTGAAATAAACAAGAGAAACACTTATTCGAAGCTGTTTTCAAAAGTTATGTTTAACCTGAAATATTGTCTCAAACTGATGTTCTCAGACTGAGAGAATGACGTTTTCTAAGATTCTGCTTGAGCTCTGAATAGCAGTTTTCAAACATCAAATAAAGGGTTTATATAGCTATATATATCAATTTGCATCTGAAATAAACAAGAGAAAAAGTTATTCGAAGCTGTTTTCAAAAGTTATGTTTAACATGAAATTACCGCTCAAACTGATGTTCTCAGACTGAGAGAATGACGTTTTCCAAGATTCTGCTGGAGCTCTGAATAACAGTTTTCAAACATCAAATAAAAGGTTTATATAGCTATATATATCAATTTGCATCTGAAATAAACAAGAGAAACACTTATTCGAAGCTGTTTTCAAAAGTTATGTTTAACCTGAAATATTGTCTCAAACTGATGTTCTCAGACTGAGAGAATGACGTTTTCCAAGATTCTGCTGGAGCTCTGAATAGCAGTTTTCAAACATCAAATAAAGGGTTTATATAGCTATATATATCAATTTGCATCTGAAATAAACAAGAGAAACACTTATTCAAAGCTGTTTTCAAAAGTTATGTTTAACCTGAAATATTGTCTCAAACTGATGTTCTCAGACTGAGAGAATGGCGTTTTCTAAGATTCTGCTGGAGATCTGAATAGCAGTTTTCAAACATCAAATAAAGGGTTTATATAGCTATATATATCATTTTCCATCTGAAATAAACAAGAGAAACACTTATTCGAAGCTGTTTTCAAAAGTTATGTTTAACCTGAAATATTGTCTCAAACTGATGTTCTCAGACTGAGAGAATGACGTTTTCTAAGATTCTGCTGGAGCTCTGAATAGCAGTTTTCAAACATCAAATAAAGGGTTTTTATAGCTATATATATCAATTTGTATCTGAAATAAACAAGAGAAACACTTACTCGAAGCTGTTTTCAAAAGTTATGTTTAACCTGAAATATTGTCTCAAACTGATGTTCTCAGACTGAGAGAATGACGTTTTCTAAGATTCTGCTGGAGCTCTGAATAGCAGTTTTCAAACATCAAATAAAGGGTTTATATAGCTATATATATCAATTTGCATCTGAAATAAACAAGAGAAAAACTTATTCAAAGCTGTTTTCAAAAGTTATGTTTAACCTGAAATATTGTCTCAAACTGATGTTCTCAGACTGAGAGAATGACGTTTTCTAAGATTCTGCTGGAGCTCTGAATAGCAGTTTTCAAACATCAAATAAAGGGTTTATATAGCTATATATATCAATTTGCATCTTAAATAAACAAGAGAAACATTTATTCGAAGCTGTTTTCAAAAGTTATGTTTAACCTGAAATATTGTCTCAAACTGATCTTCTCAGACTGAGAGAATGACGTTTTCCAAGATTCTGCTGGAGCTCTGAATAACAGTTTTAAAACATCAAATAAAGGGTTTATATAGCTATATATATCAATTTGTATCTGAAATAAACAAGAGAAACACTTATTCGAAGCTGTTTTCAAAAGTTATGTTTAACCTGAAATATTGTCTCAAACTGATGTTCTCAGACTGAGAGAATGACGTTTTCTAAGATTCTGCTGGAGCTCTGAATAGCAGTTTTCAAACATCAAATAAAGGGTTTATATAGCTATATATATCAATTTGCATCTGAAATAAACAAAAGAAAAACTTATTCAAAGCTGTTTTCAAAAGTTATGTTTAACCTGAAATATTGTCTCAAACTGATGTTCTCAGACCGAGAGAATGACGTTTTCTAAGATTCTGCTGGAGCTCTGAATAGCAGTTTTCAAACATCAAATAAAGGGTTTATATAGCTATATATATCAATTTGCATCTGGAATAAACAAGAGAAACACTTATTCGAAGCTGTTTTCAAAAGTTATGTTTAACCTGAAATATTGTCTCAAACTGATCTTCTCAGACTGAGAGAATGAAGTTTTCCAAGATTCTGCTGGAGCTCTGAATAGCAGTTTTCAAACATCAAATAAAGGGTTTATATAGCTATATATATATCAATTTGCATCTGAAATAAACAAAAGAAAAACTTATTCAAAGCTGTTTTCAAAAGTTATGTTTAACCTGAAATATTGTCTCAAACTGATGTTCTCAGACCGAGAGAATGACGTTTTCTAAGATTCTGCTGAAGCTCTGAATAGCAGTTTTCAAAGATCAAATAAAGGGTTTATATAGCTATATATATCAATTTGCATCTGAAATAAACAAGAGAAACACTTATTCGAAGCTGTTTTCAAAAGTTATGTTTAACCTGAAATATTGTCTCAAACTGATTGTTCTCAGACTGAGAGAATGACGTTTTCCAAGATTCTGCTGGAGCTCTGAATAACAGTTTTCAAACATCAAATAAAGGGTTTATATAGCTATATATATCAATTTGCATCTGAAAAAAACAAGAGAAACACTTATTCGAAGCTGTTTTCAAAAGTTATGTTTAACATGAAATATTGTCTCAAACTGATGTTAAACGGTTTATATAGCTATATATATCAATTTGCATCTGAAATAAACAAGAGAAACACTTATTCGAAGCTGTTTTCAAAAGTTATGTTTAACCTGAAATATTGTCTCAAACTGATGTTCTCAGACTGAGAGAATGACGTTTTCCAAGATTCTGCTGGAGCTCTGAATAACAGTTTTCAAACATCAAATAAAGGGTTTATATAGCTATATATATCAATTTGCATCTGAAATAAACAAGAGAAACACTTATTCGAAGCTGTTTTCAAAGGATATGTTTAAGTGAGACCTTCTCTAAATGTGATGTATTCAGACTGAGATGTATTTGATGTCCAATCCCGCCACCTTGTGGTTCTTCTTTTTTATCAACATTTCTCTTTTTTTTCCACAATGCAATTCCCCCAAGCACCCTACCTGGTGCACAAACCAAACACCACCATGTCTTCTCCTTTGAATTTGATTGACAGGTCCACCAGAACGGTCTTGTAGATACAGCATTGCGTTGTCTAGTCCGAGCGAGTCTCAGAATGTTTTCACAGTCTTGGAAGTAGTGAACGCGGGCTAAGATGCTGCTGGAGCTCTGAATAACAGTTTTCAAACATCAAATAAAGGGTTTATATAGCTATATATATCAATTTGCATCTGAAATAAACAAGAGAAAAACATATTCAAAGCTGTTTTCAAAAGTTATTTTTAACCTGAAATATTGTCTCAAACTGATGTTCTCAGACTGAGAGAATGACGTTTTCTAAGATTCTGCTGGAGCTCTGAATAGCAGTTTTCAAACTTCAAATAAAGGGTTTATATAGCTATATATATCAATTTGCATCTGAAATAAACAAGAGAAACACTTATTCGAAGCTGTTTTCAAAAGTTATGTTTAACCTGAAATATTGTCTCAAACTGATGTTCTCAGACTAAGAGAATGAAGTTTTCCAAGATTCTGCTGGAGCTCTGAATAGCAGTTTTCAAACATCAAATAAAGGGTTTATATAGCTATATATATATCAATTTGCATCTGAAATAAACAAAAGAAAAACTTGTTCAAAGCTGTTTTCAAAAGTTATGTTTAACCTGAAATATTGTCTCAAACTGATGTTCTCAGACCGAGAGAATGACGTTTTCCAAGATTCTGCTGGAGCTCTGAATAGCAGTTTTCAAACATCAAATAAAGGGTTTATATAGCTATATATATCAATTTGCATCTGAAATAAACAAGAGAAACACTTATTCGAAGCTGGTTTCAAAAGTTATGTTTAACCTGAAATATTGTCTCAAACTGATGTTCTCAGACCGAGAGAATGACGTTTTCTAAGATTCTGCTGAAGCTCTGAATAGCAGTTTTCAAAGATCAAATAAAGGGTTTATATAGCTATATATATCAATTTGCATCTGAAATAAACAAGATAAACACTTATTCGAAGCTGTTTTCAAAAGTTATGTTTAACCTGAAATATTGTCTCAAACTGATTGTTCTCAGACTGAGAGAATGACGTTTTCCAAGATTCTGCTGGAGCTCTGAATAACAGTTTTCAAACATCAAATAAAGGGTTTATATAGCTATATATATCAATTTGCATCTGAAAAAAACAAGAGAAACACTTATTCGAAGCTGTTTTCAAAAGTTATGTTTAACATGAAATATTGTCTCAAACTGATGTTAAACGGTTTATATAGCTATATATATCAATTTGCATCTGAAATAAACAAGAGAAACACTTATTCGAAGCTGTTTTCAAAAGTTATGTTTAACCTGAAATATTGTCTCAAACTGATGTTCTCAGACTGAGAGAATGACGTTTTCTAAGATTCTGCTGGAGCTCTGTATAGCAGTTTTCAAACATCAAATAAAGGGTTTATATAGCTATATATATCAATTTGCATCTGAAATAAACAAGAGAAACATTTATTCGAAGCTGTTTTCAAAAGTTATGTTTAACCTGAAATATTGTCTCAAACTGATCTTCTCAGACTGAGAGAATGACGTTTTCTAAGATTCTGCTGGAGCTCTGAATAGCAGTTTTCAAACATCAAATAAAGGGTTTATATAGCTATATATATATCAATTTGCATCTGAAATAACAAAAGAAAAACTTATTCAAAGCTGTTTTCAAAAGTTATGTTTAACCTGAAATATTGTCTCAAACTGATGTTCTCAGACCGAGAGAATGACGTTTTCCAAGATTCTGCTGGAGCTCTGAATAGCAGTTTTCAAACATCAAATAAAGGGTTTATATAGCTATATATATCAATTTGCATCTGAAATAAACAAGAGAAACACTTATTCGAAGCTGGTTTCAAAAGTTATGTTTAACCTGAAATATTGTCTCAAACTGATGTTCTCAGACCGAGAGAATGACGTTTTCTAAGATTCTGCTGAAGCTCTGAATAGCAGTTTTCAAAGATCAAATAAAGGGTTTATATAGCTATATATATCAATTTGCATCTGAAATAAACAAGAGAAACACTTATTCGAAGCTGTTTTCAAAAGTTATGTTTAACCTGAAATATTGTCTCAAACTGATTGTTCTCAGACTGAGAGAATGACGTTTTCCAAGATTCTGCTGGAGCTCTGAATAACAGTTTTCAAACATCAAATAAAGGGTTTATATAGCTATATATATCAATTTGCATCTGAAAAAAACAAGAGAAACACTTATTCGAAGCTGTTTTCAAAAGTTATGTTTAACATGAAATATTGTCTCAAACTGATGTTAAACGGTTTATATAGCTATATATATCAATTTGCATCTGAAATAAACAAGAGAAACACTTATTCGAAGCTGTTTTCAAAAGTTATGTTTAACCTGAAATATTGTCTCAAACTGATGTTCTCAGACTGAGAGAATGGCGTTTTCCAAGATTCTGCTGGAGCTCTGAATAACAGTTTTCAAACATCAAATAAAGGGTTTATATAGCTATATATATCAACTTGCATCTGAAATAAACAAGAGAAACACTTATTCGAAGCTGTTTTCAAAAGTTATGTTTAACCTGAAATATTGTCTCAAACTGATGTTCTCAGACTGAGAGAATGACGTTTTCTAAGATTCTGCTGGAGCTCTGTATAGCAGTTTTCAAACATCAAATAAAGGGTTTATATAGCTATATATAACAATTTGCATCTGAAATAAACAAGAGAAACATTTATTCGAAGCTGTTTTCATAAGTTATGTTTAACCTGAAATATTGTCTCAAACTGATCTCTTCTCAGACTGAGAGAATGACGTTTTCCAAGATTCTGCTGGAGCTCTGAATAACCGTTTTCAAACATCAAATAAAGGGTTTATATAGCTATATATATCAATTTGCATCTGAAATAAACAAAAGAAAAACGTATTCAAAGCTGTTTTCAAAAGTTATGTTTAACCTGAAATATTGTCTCAAACTGATGTTCTCAGACCGAGAGAATGACGTTTTCTAAGATTCTGCTGGAGCTCTGAATAGCAGCTTTCAAACATCAAATAAAGGGTTTATATAGCTATATATATCAATTTGCATCTGAAATAAACAAGAGAAACACTTATTCGAAGCTGTTTTCAAAAGTTACATTTAACCTGAAATATTGTCTCAAACTGATGTTCTCAGACTGAGAGAATGACGTTTTCTAAGATTCTGGTGGAGCTCTGAATAGCAGTTTTCAAACATCAAATAAAGGGTTTATATAGCTATATATATCAATTTGCATCTGAAATAAACAAAATAAAAACTTATTCCAAGCTGTTTTCAAAAGTTATGTTTAACCTGAAATATTGTCTCAAATTGATGTTCTCAGACTGAGAGAATGACGTTTTCCAAGATTCTGCTGGAGCTCTGAATAGCAGTTTTCAAACATCAAATAAAGGGTTTATATAGCTATATATATCAATTTGCATCTGAAATAAACAAGAGAAACACTTATTCGAAGCTGTTTTCAAAAGTTATGTTTAACCTGAAATATTGTCTCAAACTGATGTTCTCAGACTGAGAGAATGACGTTTTCTAAGATTCTGCTTGAGCTCTGAATAGCAGTTTTCAAACATCAAATAAAGGGTTTATATAGCTATATATATCAATTTGCATCTGAAATAAACAAGAGAAAAAGTTATTCGAAGCTGTTTTCAAAAGTTATGTTTAACATGAAATTACCGCTCAAACTGATGTTCTCAGACTGAGAGAATGACGTTTTCCAAGATTCTGCTGGAGCTCTGAATAGCAGTTTTCAAACATCAAATAAAGGGTTTATATAGCTATATATATCAATTTGCATCTGAAATAAACAAGAGAAACACTTATTCGAAGCTGTTTTCAAAAGTTATGTTTAACCTGAAATATTGTCTCAAACTGATGTTCTCAGACTGAGAGAATGGCGTTTTCTAAGATTCTGCTGGAGATCTGAATAGCAGTTTTCAAACATCAAATAAAGGGTTTATATAGCTATATATATCATTTTCCATCTGAAATAAACAAGAGAAACACTTATTCGAAGCTGTTTTCAAAAGTTATGTTTAACCTGAAATATTGTCTCAAACTGATGTTCTCAGACTGAGAGAATGACGTTTTCTAAGATTCTGCTGGAGCTCTGAATAGCAGTTTTCAAACATCAAATAAAGGGTTTTTATAGCTATATATATCAATTTGTATCTGAAATAAACAAGAGAAACACTTACTCGAAGCTGTTTTCAAAAGTTATGTTTAACCTGAAATATTGTCTCAAACTGATGTTCTCAGACTGAGAGAATGACGTTTTCTAAGATTCTGCTGGAGCTCTGAATAGCAGTTTTCAAACATCAAATAAAGGGTTTATATAGCTATATATATCAATTTGCATCTGAAATAAACAAGAGAAAAACTTATTCAAAGCTGTTTTCAAAAGTTATGTTTAACCTGAAATATTGTCTCGAACTGATGTTCTCAGACTGAGAGAATGACGTTTTCTAAGATTCTGCTGGAGCTCTGAATAGCAGTTTTCAAACATCAAATAAAGGGTTTATATAGCTATATATAACAATTTGCATCTGAAATAAACAAGAGAAACATTTATTCGAAGCTGTTTTCAAAAGTTATGTTTAACCTGAAATATTGTCTCAAACTGATCTTCTCAGACTGAGAGAATGACGTTTTCCAAGATTCTGCTGGAGCTCTGAATAACCGTTTTCAAACATCAAATAAAGGGTTGATATAGCTATATATATCAATTTGCATCTGAAATAAACAAGAGAAACACTTATTCGAAGCTGTTTTCAAAAGTTATGTTTAACCTGAAATATTGTCTCAAACTGATGTTCTCAGACTGAGAGAATGACGTTTTCCAAGATTCTGCTGGAGCTCTGAATAGCAGTTTTCAAACATCAAATAAAGGGTGTATATAGCTATATATATCATTTTCCATCTGAAATAAACAAGACAAACACTTATTCGAAGCTGTTTTTTCAAAAGTTATGGTTAACCTGAAATATTGTCTCAAACTGATGTTCTCAGACTGAGAGAATGACGTTTTCTAAGATTCTGCTGGAGCTCTGAATAGCAGTTTTCAAACATCAAATAAAGGGTTTATATAGCTATATATATCAATTTGCATCTGAAATAAACAAGAGAAACACTTATTCGAAGCTGTTTTCAAAAGTTATGTTTAACCTGAAACATTGTCTCAAACTGATGTTCTCAGACTGAGAGAATGACGTTTTCTAAGATTCTGCTGGAGCTCTGAATAGCAGTTTTCAAACATCAAATAAAGGGTTTATATAGCTATATATATCAATTTGCATCTGAAATAAACAAGAGAAACATTTATTCGAAGCTGTTTTCAAAAGTTATGTTTAACCTGAAATATTGTCTCAAACTGATCTTCTCAGACTGAGAGAATGACGTTTTCCAAGATTCTGCTGGAGCTCTGAATAACAGTTTTAAAACATCAAATAAAGAATTTATATAGCTATATATATCAATTTGTATCTGAAATAAACAAGAGAAACACTTATTCGAAGCTGTTTTCAAAAGTTATGTTTAACCTGAAATATTGTCTCAAACTGATGTTCTCAGACTGAGAGAATGACGTTTTCTAAGATTCTGCTGGAGCTCTGAATAGCAGTTTTCAAACATCAAATAAAGGGTTTATATAGCTATATATATCAATTTGCATCTGAAATAAACAAAAGCAAAACTTATTCAAAGCTGTTTTCAAAAGTTATGTTTAACCTGAAATATTGTCTCAAACTGATGTTCTCAGACCGAGAGAATGACGTTTTCTAAGATTCTGCTGGAGCTCTGAATAGCAGTTTTCAAACATCAAATAAAGGGTTTATATAGCTATATATATCAATTTGCATCTGGAATAAACAAGAGAAACACTTATTCGAAGCTGGTTTCAAAAGTTATGTTTAACCTGAAATATTGTCTCAAACTGATGTTCTCAGACCGAGAGAATGACGTTTTCTAAGATTCTGCTGAAGCTCTGAATAGCAGTTTTCAAAGATCAAATAAAGGGTTTATATAGCTATATATATCAATTTGCATCTGAAATAAACAAGAGAAACACTTATTCGAAGCTGTTTTCAAAAGTTATGTTTAACCTGAAATATTGTCTCAAACTGATTGTTCTCAGACTGAGAGAATGACGTTTTCCAAGATTCTGCTGGAGCTCTGAATAACAGTTTTCAAACATCAAATAAAGGGTTTATATAGCTATATATATCAATTTGCATCTTAAAAAAACAAGAGAAACACTTATTCGAAGCTGTTTTCAAAAGTTATGTTTAACATGAAATATTGTCTCAAACTGATGTTAAACGGTTTATATAGCTATATATATCAATTTGCATCTGAAATAAACAAGAGAAACACTTATTCGAAGCTGTTTTCAAAAGTTATGTTTAACCTGAAATATTGTCTCAAACTGATGTTCTCAGACTGAGAGAATGACGTTTTCCAAGATTCTGCTGGAGCTCTGAATAACAGTTTTAAAACATCAAATAAAGGGTTTATATAGCTATATATATCAATTTGTATCTGAAATAAACAAGAGAAACACTTATTCGAAGCTGTTTTCAAAAGTTATGTTTAACCTGAAATATTGTCTCAAACTGATGTTCTCAGACTGAGAGAATGACGTTTTCTAAGATTCTGCTGGAGCTCTGAATAGCAGTTTTCAAACATCAAATAAAGGGTTTATATAGCTATATATATCAATTTGCATCTGAAATAAACAAAAGAAAAACTTATTCAAAGCTGTTTTCAAAAGTTATGTTTAACCTGAAATATTGTCTCAAACTGATGTTCTCAGACCGAGAGAATGACGTTTTCTAAGATTCTGCTGGAGCTCTGAATAGCAGTTTTCAAACATCAAATAAAGGGTTTATATAGCTATATATATCAATTTGCATCTGGAATAAACAAGAGAAACACTTATTCGAAGCTGTTTTCAAAAGTTATGTTTAACCTGAAATATTGTCTCAAACTGATCTTCTCAGACTGAGAGAATGAAGTTTTCCAAGATTCTGCTGGAGCTCTGAATAGCAGTTTTCAAACATCAAATAAAGGGTTTATATAGCTATATATATATCAATTTGCATCTGAAATAAACAAAAGAAAAACTTATTCAAAGCTGTTTTCAAAAGTTATGTTTAACCTGAAATATTGTCTCAAACTGATGTTCTCAGACCGAGAGAATGACGTTTTCTAAGATTCTGCTGAAGCTCTGAATAGCAGTTTTCAAAGATCAAATAAAGGGTTTATATAGCTATATATATCAATTTGCATCTGAAATAAACAAGAGAAACACTTATTCGAAGCTGTTTTCAAAAGTTATGTTTAACCTGAAATATTGTCTCAAACTGATTGTTCTCAGACTGAGAGAATGACGTTTTCCAAGATTCTGCTGGAGCTCTGAATAACAGTTTTCAAACATCAAATAAAGGGTTTATATAGCTATATATATCAATTTGCATCTGAAAAAAACAAGAGAAACACTTATTCGAAGCTGTTTTCAAAAGTTATGTTTAACATGAAATATTGTCTCAAACTGATGTTAAACGGTTTATATAGCTATATATATCAATTTGCATCTGAAATAAACAAGAGAAACACTTATTCGAAGCTGTTTTCAAAAGTTATGTTTAACCTGAAATATTGTCTCAAACTGATGTTCTCAGACTGAGAGAATGACGTTTTCCAAGATTCTGCTGGAGCTCTGAATAACAGTTTTCAAACATCAAATAAAGGGTTTATATAGCTATATATATCAATTTGCATCTGAAATAAACAAGAGAAACACTTATTCGAAGCTGTTTTCAAAGGATATGTTTAAGTGAGACCTTCTCTAAATGTGATGTATTCAGACTGAGATGTATTTGATGTCCAATCCCGCCACCTTGTGGTTCTTCTTTTTTATCAACATTTCTCTTTTTTTTCCACAATGCAATTCCCCCAAGCACCCTACCTGGTGCACAAACCAAACACCACCATGTCTTCTCCTTTGAATTTGATTGACAGGTCCACCAGAACGGTCTTGTAGATACAGCATTGCGTTGTCTAGTCCGAGCGAGTCTCAGAATGTTTTCACAGTCTTGGAAGTAGTGAACGCGGGCTAAGATGCTGCTGGAGCTCTGAATAACAGTTTTCAAACATCAAATAAAGGGTTTATATAGCTATATATATCAATTTGCATCTGAAATAAACAAGAGAAAAACATATTCAAAGCTGTTTTCAAAAGTTATTTTTAACCTGAAATATTGTCTCAAACTGATGTTCTCAGACTGAGAGAATGACGTTTTCTAAGATTCTGCTGGAGCTCTGAATAGCAGTTTTCAAACTTCAAATAAAGGGTTTATATAGCTATATATATCAATTTGCATCTGAAATAAACAAGAGAAACACTTATTCGAAGCTGTTTTCAAAAGTTATGTTTAACCTGAAATATTGTCTCAAACTGATGTTCTCAGACTAAGAGAATGAAGTTTTCCAAGATTCTGCTGGAGCTCTGAATAGCAGTTTTCAAACATCAAATAAAGGGTTTATATAGCTATATATATATCAATTTGCATCTGAAATAAACAAAAGAAAAACTTGTTCAAAGCTGTTTTCAAAAGTTATGTTTAACCTGAAATATTGTCTCAAACTGATGTTCTCAGACCGAGAGAATGACGTTTTCCAAGATTCTGCTGGAGCTCTGAATAGCAGTTTTCAAACATCAAATAAAGGGTTTATATAGCTATATATATCAATTTGCATCTGAAATAAACAAGAGAAACACTTATTCGAAGCTGGTTTCAAAAGTTATGTTTAACCTGAAATATTGTCTCAAACTGATGTTCTCAGACCGAGAGAATGACGTTTTCTAAGATTCTGCTGAAGCTCTGAATAGCAGTTTTCAAAGATCAAATAAAGGGTTTATATAGCTATATATATCAATTTGCATCTGAAATAAACAAGATAAACACTTATTCGAAGCTGTTTTCAAAAGTTATGTTTAACCTGAAATATTGTCTCAAACTGATTGTTCTCAGACTGAGAGAATGACGTTTTCCAAGATTCTGCTGGAGCTCTGAATAACAGTTTTCAAACATCAAATAAAGGGTTTATATAGCTATATATATCAATTTGCATCTGAAAAAAACAAGAGAAACACTTATTCGAAGCTGTTTTCAAAAGTTATGTTTAACATGAAATATTGTCTCAAACTGATGTTAAACGGTTTATATAGCTATATATATCAATTTGCATCTGAAATAAACAAGAGAAACACTTATTCGAAGCTGTTTTCAAAAGTTATGTTTAACCTGAAATATTGTCTCAAACTGATGTTCTCAGACTGAGAGAATGACGTTTTCTAAGATTCTGCTGGAGCTCTGTATAGCAGTTTTCAAACATCAAATAAAGGGTTTATATAGCTATATATATCAATTTGCATCTGAAATAAACAAGAGAAACATTTATTCGAAGCTGTTTTCAAAAGTTATGTTTAACCTGAAATATTGTCTCAAACTGATCTTCTCAGACTGAGAGAATGACGTTTTCTAAGATTCTGCTGGAGCTCTGAATAGCAGTTTTCAAACATCAAATAAAGGGTTTATATAGCTATATATATATCAATTTGCATCTGAAATAACAAAAGAAAAACTTATTCAAAGCTGTTTTCAAAAGTTATGTTTAACCTGAAATATTGTCTCAAACTGATGTTCTCAGACCGAGAGAATGACGTTTTCCAAGATTCTGCTGGAGCTCTGAATAGCAGTTTTCAAACATCAAATAAAGGGTTTATATAGCTATATATATCAATTTGCATCTGAAATAAACAAGAGAAACACTTATTCGAAGCTGGTTTCAAAAGTTATGTTTAACCTGAAATATTGTCTCAAACTGATGTTCTCAGACCGAGAGAATGACGTTTTCTAAGATTCTGCTGAAGCTCTGAATAGCAGTTTTCAAAGATCAAATAAAGGGTTTATATAGCTATATATATCAATTTGCATCTGAAATAAACAAGAGAAACACTTATTCGAAGCTGTTTTCAAAAGTTATGTTTAACCTGAAATATTGTCTCAAACTGATTGTTCTCAGACTGAGAGAATGACGTTTTCCAAGATTCTGCTGGAGCTCTGAATAACAGTTTTCAAACATCAAATAAAGGGTTTATATAGCTATATATATCAATTTGCATCTGAAAAAAACAAGAGAAACACTTATTCGAAGCTGTTTTCAAAAGTTATGTTTAACATGAAATATTGTCTCAAACTGATGTTAAACGGTTTATATAGCTATATATATCAATTTGCATCTGAAATAAACAAGAGAAACACTTATTCGAAGCTGTTTTCAAAAGTTATGTTTAACCTGAAATATTGTCTCAAACTGATGTTCTCAGACTGAGAGAATGGCGTTTTCCAAGATTCTGCTGGAGCTCTGAATAACAGTTTTCAAACATCAAATAAAGGGTTTATATAGCTATATATATCAACTTGCATCTGAAATAAACAAGAGAAACACTTATTCGAAGCTGTTTTCAAAAGTTATGTTTAACCTGAAATATTGTCTCAAACTGATGTTCTCAGACTGAGAGAATGACGTTTTCTAAGATTCTGCTGGAGCTCTGTATAGCAGTTTTCAAACATCAAATAAAGGGTTTATATAGCTATATATAACAATTTGCATCTGAAATAAACAAGAGAAACATTTATTCGAAGCTGTTTTCATAAGTTATGTTTAACCTGAAATATTGTCTCAAACTGATCTCTTCTCAGACTGAGAGAATGACGTTTTCCAAGATTCTGCTGGAGCTCTGAATAACCGTTTTCAAACATCAAATAAAGGGTTTATATAGCTATATATATCAATTTGCATCTGAAATAAACAAAAGAAAAACGTATTCAAAGCTGTTTTCAAAAGTTATGTTTAACCTGAAATATTGTCTCAAACTGATGTTCTCAGACCGAGAGAATGACGTTTTCTAAGATTCTGCTGGAGCTCTGAATAGCAGCTTTCAAACATCAAATAAAGGGTTTATATAGCTATATATATCAATTTGCATCTGAAATAAACAAGAGAAACACTTATTCGAAGCTGTTTTCAAAAGTTACATTTAACCTGAAATATTGTCTCAAACTGATGTTCTCAGACTGAGAGAATGACGTTTTCTAAGATTCTGGTGGAGCTCTGAATAGCAGTTTTCAAACATCAAATAAAGGGTTTATATAGCTATATATATCAATTTGCATCTGAAATAAACAAAATAAAAACTTATTCCAAGCTGTTTTCAAAAGTTATGTTTAACCTGAAATATTGTCTCAAATTGATGTTCTCAGACTGAGAGAATGACGTTTTCCAAGATTCTGCTGGAGCTCTGAATAGCAGTTTTCAAACATCAAATAAAGGGTTTATATAGCTATATATATCAATTTGCATCTGAAATAAACAAGAGAAACACTTATTCGAAGCTGTTTTCAAAAGTTATGTTTAACCTGAAATATTGTCTCAAACTGATGTTCTCAGACTGAGAGAATGACGTTTTCTAAGATTCTGCTTGAGCTCTGAATAGCAGTTTTCAAACATCAAATAAAGGGTTTATATAGCTATATATATCAATTTGCATCTGAAATAAACAAGAGAAAAAGTTATTCGAAGCTGTTTTCAAAAGTTATGTTTAACATGAAATTACCGCTCAAACTGATGTTCTCAGACTGAGAGAATGACGTTTTCCAAGATTCTGCTGGAGCTCTGAATAGCAGTTTTCAAACATCAAATAAAGGGTTTATATAGCTATATATATCAATTTGCATCTGAAATAAACAAGAGAAACACTTATTCGAAGCTGTTTTCAAAAGTTATGTTTAACCTGAAATATTGTCTCAAACTGATGTTCTCAGACTGAGAGAATGGCGTTTTCTAAGATTCTGCTGGAGATCTGAATAGCAGTTTTCAAACATCAAATAAAGGGTTTATATAGCTATATATATCATTTTCCATCTGAAATAAACAAGAGAAACACTTATTCGAAGCTGTTTTCAAAAGTTATGTTTAACCTGAAATATTGTCTCAAACTGATGTTCTCAGACTGAGAGAATGACGTTTTCTAAGATTCTGCTGGAGCTCTGAATAGCAGTTTTCAAACATCAAATAAAGGGTTTTTATAGCTATATATATCAATTTGTATCTGAAATAAACAAGAGAAACACTTACTCGAAGCTGTTTTCAAAAGTTATGTTTAACCTGAAATATTGTCTCAAACTGATGTTCTCAGACTGAGAGAATGACGTTTTCTAAGATTCTGCTGGAGCTCTGAATAGCAGTTTTCAAACATCAAATAAAGGGTTTATATAGCTATATATATCAATTTGCATCTGAAATAAACAAGAGAAAAACTTATTCAAAGCTGTTTTCAAAAGTTATGTTTAACCTGAAATATTGTCTCGAACTGATGTTCTCAGACTGAGAGAATGACGTTTTCTAAGATTCTGCTGGAGCTCTGAATAGCAGTTTTCAAACATCAAATAAAGGGTTTATATAGCTATATATAACAATTTGCATCTGAAATAAACAAGAGAAACATTTATTCGAAGCTGTTTTCAAAAGTTATGTTTAACCTGAAATATTGTCTCAAACTGATCTTCTCAGACTGAGAGAATGACGTTTTCCAAGATTCTGCTGGAGCTCTGAATAACCGTTTTCAAACATCAAATAAAGGGTTGATATAGCTATATATATCAATTTGCATCTGAAATAAACAAGAGAAACACTTATTCGAAGCTGTTTTCAAAAGTTATGTTTAACCTGAAATATTGTCTCAAACTGATGTTCTCAGACTGAGAGAATGACGTTTTCTAAGATTCTGCTGGAGCTCTGAATAGCAGTTTTCAAACATCAAATAAAGGGTTTATATAGCTATATATATCAATTTGCATCTGAAATAAACAAGAGAAAAACTTATTCAAAGCTGTTTTCAAAAGTTATGTTTAACCTGAAATATTGTCTCGAACTGATGTTCTCAGACCGAGAGAATGACGTTTTCTAAGATTCTGCTGGAGCTCTGAATAGCAGTTTTCAAACATCAAATAAAGGGTTTATATAGCTATATATAACAATTTGCATCTGAAATAAACAAGAGAAACATTTATTCGAAGCTGTTTTCAAAAGTTATGTTTAACCTGAAATATTGTCTCAAACTGATCTTCTCAGACTGAGAGAATGACGTTTTCCAAGATTCTGCTGAAGCTCTGAATAGCAGTTTTCAAACATCAAATAAAGGGTTTATATAGCTATATATATCAATTTGCATCTGAAATAAACAAGAGAAAAACTTATTCAAAGCTGTTTTCAAAAGTTATGTTTAACCTGAAATATTGTCTCGAACTGATGTTCTCAGACTGAGAGAATGACGTTTTCTAAGATTCTGCTGGAGCTCTGAATAGCAGTTTTCAAACATCAAATAAAGGGTTTATATAGCTATATATAACAATTTGCATCTGAAATAAACAAGAGAAACATTTATTCGAAGCTGTTTTCAAAAGTTATGTTTAACCTGAAATATTGTCTCAAACTGATCTTCTCAGACTGAGAGAATGACGTTTTCCAAGATTCTGCTGGAGCTCTGAATAACCGTTTTCAAACATCAAATAAAGGGTTGATATAGCTATATATATCAATTTGCATCTGAAATAAACAAGAGAAACACTTATTCGAAGCTGTTTTCAAAAGTTATGTTTAACCTGAAATATTGTCTCAAACTGATGTTCTCAGACTGAGAGAATGACGTTTTCCAAGATTCTGCTGGAGCTCTGAATAGCAGTTTTCAAACATCAAATAAAGGGTGTATATAGCTATATATATCATTTTCCATCTGAAATAAACAAGACAAACACTTATTCGAAGCTGTTTTTTCAAAAGTTATGGTTAACCTGAAATATTGTCTCAAACTGATGTTCTCAGACTGAGAGAATGACGTTTTCTAAGATTCTGCTGGAGCTCTGAATAGCAGTTTTCAAACATCAAATAAAGGGTTTATATAGCTATATATATCAATTTGCATCTGAAATAAACAAGAGAAACACTTATTCGAAGCTGTTTTCAAAAGTTATGTTTAACCTGAAACATTGTCTCAAACTGATGTTCTCAGACTGAGAGAATGACGTTTTCTAAGATTCTGCTGGAGCTCTGAATAGCAGTTTTCAAACATCAAATAAAGGGTTTATATAGCTATATATATCAATTTGCATCTGAAATAAACAAGAGAAACATTTATTCGAAGCTGTTTTCAAAAGTTATGTTTAACCTGAAATATTGTCTCAAACTGATCTTCTCAGACTGAGAGAATGACGTTTTCCAAGATTCTGCTGGAGCTCTGAATAACAGTTTTAAAACATCAAATAAAGAATTTATATAGCTATATATATCAATTTGTATCTGAAATAAACAAGAGAAACACTTATTCGAAGCTGTTTTCAAAAGTTATGTTTAACCTGAAATATTGTCTCAAACTGATGTTCTCAGACTGAGAGAATGACGTTTTCTAAGATTCTGCTGGAGCTCTGAATAGCAGTTTTCAAACATCAAATAAAGGGTTTATATAGCTATATATATCAATTTGCATCTGAAATAAACAAAAGCAAAACTTATTCAAAGCTGTTTTCAAAAGTTATGTTTAACCTGAAATATTGTCTCAAACTGATGTTCTCAGACCGAGAGAATGACGTTTTCTAAGATTCTGCTGGAGCTCTGAATAGCAGTTTTCAAACATCAAATAAAGGGTTTATATAGCTATATATATCAATTTGCATCTGGAATAAACAAGAGAAACACTTATTCGAAGCTGGTTTCAAAAGTTATGTTTAACCTGAAATATTGTCTCAAACTGATGTTCTCAGACCGAGAGAATGACGTTTTCTAAGATTCTGCTGAAGCTCTGAATAGCAGTTTTCAAAGATCAAATAAAGGGTTTATATAGCTATATATATCAATTTGCATCTGAAATAAACAAGAGAAACACTTATTCGAAGCTGTTTTCAAAAGTTATGTTTAACCTGAAATATTGTCTCAAACTGATTGTTCTCAGACTGAGAGAATGACGTTTTCCAAGATTCTGCTGGAGCTCTGAATAACAGTTTTCAAACATCAAATAAAGGGTTTATATAGCTATATATATCAATTTGCATCTTAAAAAAACAAGAGAAACACTTATTCGAAGCTGTTTTCAAAAGTTATGTTTAACATGAAATATTGTCTCAAACTGATGTTAAACGGTTTATATAGCTATATATATCAATTTGCATCTGAAATAAACAAGAGAAACACTTATTCGAAGCTGTTTTCAAAAGTTATGTTTAACCTGAAATATTGTCTCAAACTGATGTTCTCAGACTGAGAGAATGACGTTTTCCAAGATTCTGCTGGAGCTCTGAATAACAGTTTTCAAACATCAAATAAAGGGTTTATATAGCTATATATATCAATTTGCATCTGAAATAAACAAGAGAAACACTTATTCGAAGCTGTTTTCAAAGGATATGTTTAAGTGAGACCTTCTCTAAATGTGACGTATTCAGACTGAGATGTATTTGATGTCCAATCCCGCCACCTTGTGGTTCTTCTTTTTTATCAACATTTCTCTTTTTTTTCCACAATGCAATTCCCCCAAGCACCCTACCTGGTGCACAAACCAAACACCACCATGTCTTCTCCTTTGAATTTGATTGACAGGTCCACCAGAACGGTCTTGTAGATACAGCATTGCGTTGTCTAGTCCGAGCGAGTCTCAGAATGTTTTCACAGTCTTGGAAGTAGTGAACGCGGGCTAAGATGCTGCTGGAGCTCTGAATAACAGTTTTCAAACATCAAATAAAGGGTTTATATAGCTATATATATCAATTTGCATCTGAAATAAACAAGAGAAAAACTTATTCGAAGCTGTTTTCAAAAGTTACGTTTAACCTGAAATATTGTCTCAAACTGATGTTCTCAGACTGAGAGAATGACGTTTTCCAAGATTCTGCTGGAGCTCTGAATAACAGTTTTCAAACATCAAATAAAGGGTTTATATAGCTATATATATCAATTTGCATCTGAAATAAACAAGAGAAACACTTATTCGAAGCTGTTTTCAAAGGATATGTTTAAGTGAGACCTTCTCTAAATGTGACGTATTCAGACTGAGATGTATTTGATGTCCAATCCCGCCACCTTGTGGTTCTTCTTTTTTATCAACATTTCTCTTTTTTTTCCACAATGCAATTCCCCCAAGCACCCTACCTGGTGCACAAACCAAACACCACCATGTCTTCTCCTTTGAATTTGATTGACAGGTCCACCAGAACGGTCTTGTAGATACAGCATTGCGTTGTCTAGTCCGAGCGAGTCTCAGAATGTTTTCACAGTCTTGGAAGTAGTGAACGCGGGCTAAGATGCTGCTGGAGCTCTGAATAACAGTTTTCAAACATCAAATAAAGGGTTTATATAGCTATATATATCAATTTGCATCTGAAATAAACAAGAGAAAAACTTATTCGAAGCTGTTTTCAAAAGTTACGTTTAACCTGAAATATTGTCTCAAACTGATGTTCTCAGACTAAGAGAATGACTTTTTCTAAGATTCTGCTGGAGCTCTGAATAGCAGTTTTCAAACATCAAATAAAGGGTTTATATAGCTATATATATCAATTTGCATCTGAAATAAACAAAAGAAAAACTTATTCGAAGCTGTTTTCAAAAGTTATGTTTAACCTGAAATATTGTCTCAAACTGATGTTCTCAGACTGAGAGAATGACGTTTTCTAAGATTCTGCTGGAGCTCTGAATAGCAGTTTTCAAACATCAAATAAAGGGTTTATATAGCTATATATATCAATTTGCATCTGAAATAAACAAAAGAAAAACTTATTCAAAGCTGTTTTCAAAAGTTATGTTTAACCTGAAATATTGTCTCAAACTGATGTTCTCAGACCGAGAGAATGACGTTTTCTAAGATTCTGCTGGAGCTCTGAATAGCAGTTTTCAAACATCAAATAAAGGGTTTATATAGCTATATATATCAATTTGCATCTGGAATAAACAAGAGAAACACTTATTCGAAGCTGTTTTCAAAAGCTATGTTTAACCTGAAATATTGTCTCAAACTGATGTTCTCAGACTGAGAGAATGACGTTTTCTAAGATTCTGCTGGAGCTCTGAATAGCAGTTTTCAAACATCAAATAAAGGGTTTATATAGCTATATATATCAATTTGCATCTGAAATAAACAAGAGAAACACTTATTCGAAGCTGGTTTCAAAAGTTATGTTTAACCTGAAATATTGTCTCAAACTGATGTTCTCAGACCGAGAGAATGACGTTTTCTAAGATTCTGCTGAAGCTCTGAATAGCAGTTTTCAAAGATCAAATAAAGGGTTTATATAGCTATATATATCAATTTGCATCTGAAATAAACAAGAGAAACACTTATTCGAAGCTGTTTTCAAAAGTTATGTTTAACCTGAAATATTGTCTCAAACTGATTGTTCTCAGACTGAGAGAATGACGTTTTCCAAGATTCTGCTGGAGCTCTGAATAACAGTTTTCAAACATCAAATAAAGGGTTTATATAGCTATATATATCAATTTGCATCTGAAAAAAACAAGAGAAACACTTATTCGAAGCTGTTTTCAAAAGTTATGTTTAACATGAAATATTGTCTCAAACTGATGTTAAACGGTTTATATAGCTATATATATCAATTTGCATCTGAAATAAACAAGAGAAACACTTATTCGAAGCTGTTTTCAAAAGTTATGTTTAACCTGAAATATTGTCTCAAACTGATGTTCTCAGACTGAGAGAATGACGTTTTCCAAGATTCTGCTGGAGCTCTGAATAACAGTTTTCAAACATCAAATAAAGGGTTTATATAGCTATATATATCAATTTGCATCTGAAATAAACAAGAGAAACACTTATTCGAAGCTGTTTTCAAAGGATATGTTTAAGTGAGACCTTCTCTAAATGTGACGTATTCAGACTGAGATGTATTTGATGTCCAATCCCGCCACCTTGTGGTTCTTCTTTTTTATCAACATTTCTCTTTTTTTTCCACAATGCAATTCCCCCAAGCACCCTACCTGGTGCACAAACCAAACACCACCATGTCTTCTCCTTTGAATTTGATTGACAGGTCCACCAGAACGGTCTTGTAGATACAGCATTGCGTTGTCTAGTCCGAGCGAGTCTCAGAATGTTTTCACAGTCTTGGAAGTAGTGAACGTGGGCTAAGATGCTGCTGGAGCTCTGAATAACAGTTTTCAAACATCAAATAAAGGGTTTATATAGCTATATATATCAATTTGCATCTGAAATAAACAAGAGAAAAACATATTCAAAGCTGTTTTCAAAAGTTATTTTTAACCTGAAATATTGTCTCAAACTGATGTTCTCAGACTGAGAGAATGACGTTTTCTAAGATTCTGCTGGAGCTCTGAATAGCAGTTTTCAAACTTCAAATAAAGGGTTTATATAGCTATATATATCAATTTGCATCTGAAATAAACAAGAGAAACACTTATTCGAAGCTGTTTTCAAAAGTTATGTTTAACCTGAAATATTGTCTCAAACTGATGTTCTCAGACTGAGAGAATGACGTTTTCTAAGATTCTGCTGGAGCTCTGAATAGCAGTTTTCAAACATCAAATAAAGGGTTGATATAGCTATATATATCAATTTGCATCTGAAATAAACAAGAGAAACACTTATTCAAAGCTGTTTTCAAAAGTTATGTTTAACCTGAAATATTGTCTCAAACTGATGTTCTCAGACTAAGAGAATGAAGTTTTCCAAGATTCTGCTGGAGCTCTGAATAGCAGTTTTCAAACATCAAATAAAGGGTTTATATAGCTATATATATCAATTTGCATCTGAAATAAACAAGAGAAACACTTATTCGAAGCTGTTTTCAAAAGTTATGTTTAACCTGAAATATTGTCTCAAACTGATGTTCTCAGACTGAGAGAATGACGTTTTCTAAGATTCTGCTGGAGCTCTGAATAGCAGTTTTCAAACATCAAATAAAGGGTTTATATAGCTATATATATCAATTTGCATCTGAAATAAACAAAAGAAAAACTTATTCAAAGCTGTTTTCAAAAGTTATGTTTAACCTGAAATATTGTCTCAAACTGATGTTCTCAGACCGAGAGAATGACGTTTTCTAAGATTCTGCTGGAGTTCTGAATAGCAGTTTTCAAACATCAAATAAAGGGTTTATATAGCTATATATAACAATTTGCATCTGAAATAAACAAGAGAAACATTTATTCGAAGCTGTTTTCAAAAGTTATGTTTAACATGAAATACTGTCTCAAACTGATGTTCTCAGACTGAGAGAATGACGTTTTCCAAGATTCTGCTGGAGCTCTGAATAACCGTTTTCAAACATCAAATAAAGGGTTGATATAGCTATATATATCAATTTGCATCTGAAATAAACAAGAGAAACACTTATTCGAAGCTGTTTTCAAAAGTTATGTTTAACCTGAAATATTGTCTCAAACTGATGTTCTCAGACTGAGAGAATGACGTTTTCCAAGATTCTGCTGGAGCTCTGAATAGCAGTTTTCAAACATCAAATAAAAGGTTTATATAGCTATATATATCAATTTGCATCTGAAATTAACAAGAGAAACACTTATTCGAAGCTGTTTTCAAAAGTTATGTTTAACCTGAAATATTGTCTCAAACTGATGTTCTCAGACTGAGAGAATGACATTTTCCAAGATTCTGCTGGAGCTCTGAATAGCAGTTTTCAAACATCAAATAAAGGGTTTATATAGCTATATATATCAATTTGCATCTGAAATAAACAAGAGAAACACTTATTCGAAGCTGTTTTCAAAGGATATGTTTAAGTGAGACCTTCTCTAAATGTGATGTATTCAGACTGAGATGTATTTGATGTCCAATCCCGCCACCTTGTGGTTCTTCTTTTTTATCAACATTTCTCTTTTTTTTCCACAATGCAATTCCCCCAAGCACCCTACCTGGTGCACAAACCAAACACCACCATGTCTTCTCCTTTGAATTTGATTGACAGGTCCACCAGAACGGTATTGTAGATACAGCATTGCGTTGTCTAGTCCGAGCGAGTCTCAGAATGTTTTCACAGTCTTGGAAGTAGTGAACGCGGGCTAAGATGCTGCTGGAGCTCTGAATAACAGTTTTCAAACATCAAATAAAGGGTTGATATAGCTATATATATCAATTTGCATCTGAAATAAACAAGAGAAACACTTATTCAAAGCTGTTTTCAAAAGTTATGTTTAACCTGAAATATTGTCTCAAACTGATGTTCTCAGACTAAGAGAATGAAGTTTTCCAAGATTCTGCTGGAGCTCTGAATAGCAGTTTTCAAACATCAAATAAAGGGTTTATATAGCTATATATATCAATTTGCATCTGAAATAAACAAGAGAAACACTTATTCGAAGCTGTTTTCAAAAGTTATGTTTAACCTGAAATATTGTCTCAAACTGATGTTCTCAGACTGAGAGAATGACGTTTTCTAAGATTCTGCTGGAGCTCTGAATAGCAGTTTTCAAACATCAAATAAAGGGTTTATATAGCTATATATATCAATTTGCATCTGAAATAAACAAAAGAAAAACTTATTCAAAGCTGTTTTCAAAAGTTATGTTTAACCTGAAATATTGTCTCAAACTGATGTTCTCAGACCGAGAGAATGACGTTTTCTAAGATTCTGCTGGAGTTCTGAATAGCAGTTTTCAAACATCAAATAAAGGGTTTATATAGCTATATATATCAATTTGCATCTGAAATAAACAAGAGAAACACTTATTCGAAGCTGGTTTCAAAAGTTATGTTTAACCTGAAATATTGTCTCAAACTGATGTTCTCAGACCGAGAGAATGACGTTTTCTAAGATTCTGCTGGAGCTCTGAATAGCAGTTTTCAAACATCAAATAAAGGGTTTATATAGCTATATATAACAATTTGCATCTGAAATAAACAAGAGAAACATTTATTCGGATGTTTTCAAAAGTTATGTTTAACCTGAAATATTGTCTCAAACTGATCTTCTCAGGCTGAGATAATGACGTTTTCCAAGATTCTGCTGAAGCTCTGAATAGCAGTTTTCAAACATCAAATAAAGGGTTTATATAGCTATATATATCAATTTGCATCTGAAATAAACAAGAGAAACACTTATTCGAAGCTGTTTTCAAAAGTTATGTTTAACCTGAAATATTGTCTCAAACTGATGTTCTCAGACCGAGAGAATGACGTTTTCTAAGATTCTGCTGGAGTTCTGAATAGCAGTTTTCAAACATCAAATAAAGGGTTTATATAGCTATATATATCAATTTGCATCTGAAATAAACAAGAGAAACACTTATTCGAAGCTGGTTTCAAAAGTTATGTTTAACCTGAAATATTGTCTCAAACTGATGTTCTCAGACCGAGAGAATGACGTTTTCTAAGATTCTGCTGGAGCTCTGAATAGCAGTTTTCAAACATCAAATAAAGGGTTTATATAGCTATATATATCAATTTGCATCTGAAATAAACAAGAGAAACACTTATTCGAAGCTGTTTTCAAAAGTTATGTTTAACCTGAAATATTGTCTCAAACTGATGTTCTCAGACCGAGAGAATGACTTTTTCTAAGATTCTGCTGGAGCTCTGAATAGCAGTTTTCAAACATCAAATAAAGGGTTTATATAGCTATATATAACAATTTGCATCTGAAATAAACAAGAGAAACATTTATTCGAAGCTGTTTTCAAAAGTTATGTTTAACATGAAATACTGTCTCAAACTGATGTTCTCAGACTGAGAGAATGACGTTTTCCAAGATTCTGCTGGAGCTCTGGATAACCGTTTTCAAACATCAAATAAAGGGTTGATATAGCTATATATATCAATTTGCATCTGAAATAAACAAGAGAAACACTTATTCGAAGCTGTTTTCAAAAGTTATGTTTAACCTGAAATATTGTCTCAAACTGATGTTCTCAGACTGAGAGAATGACGTTTTCCAAGATTCTGCTGGAGCTCTGAATAGCAGTTTTCAAACATCAAATAAAGGGTTTATATAGCTATATATATCAATTTGCATCTGAAATAAACAAGATAAACACTTATTCGAAGCTGTTTTCAAAAGTTATGTTTAACCTGAAATATTGTCTCAAACTGATGTTCTCAGACTGAGTGAATGACATTTTCCAAGATTCTGCTGGAGCTCTGAATAGCAGTTTTCAAACATCAAATAAAGGGTTTATATAGCTATATATATCATTTTCCATCTGAAATAAACAAGAGAAACACTTATTCGAAGCTGTTTTCAAAAGTTATGGTTAACCTGAAATATTGTCTCAAACTGATGTTCTCAGACTGAGAGAATGACGTTTTCTAAGATTCTGCTGGAGCTCTGAATAGCAGTTTTCAAACATCAAATAAAGGGTTTATATAGCTATATATATCAATTTGCATCTGAAATAAACAAGAGAAACACTTATTCGAAGCTGTTTTCAAAAGTTATGTTTAACCTGAAACATTGTCTCAAACTGATCTTCTCAGGCTGAGAGAATGACATTTTCCAAGATTCTGCTGAAGCTCTGAATAGCAGTTTTCAAACATCAAATAAAGGGTTTATATAGCTATATATATCAATTTGCATCTGAAATAAACAAGAGAAAAACTTATTCAAAGCTGTTTTCAAAAGTTATGTTTAACCTGAAATATTGTCTCAAACTGATGTTCTCAGACTGAGAGAATGACGTTTTCTAAGATTCTGCTGGAGCTCTGAATAGCAGTTTTCAAACATCAAATAAAGGGTTTATATAGCTATATATATCAATTTGCATCTGAAATAAACAAGAGAAACACTTATTCGAAGCTGGTTTCAAAAGTTATGTTTAACCTGAAATATTGTCTCAAACTGATGTTCTCAGACTGAGAGAATGACGTTTTCTAAGATTCTGCTGGAGTTCTGAATAGCAGTTTTCAAACATCAAATAAAGGGTTTATATAGCTATATATATCAATTTGCATCTGAAATAAACAAGAGAAACACTTATTCGAAGCTGGTTTCAAAAGTTATGTTTAACCTGAAATATTGTCTCAAACTGATGTTCTCAGACCGAGAGAATGACGTTTTCTAAGATTCTGCTGGAGCTCTGAATAGCGGTTTTCAAACATCAAATAAAGGGTTTATATAGCTATATATATCAATTTGCATCTGAAATAAACAAGAGAAACACTTATTCGAAGCTGTTTTCAAAAGTTATGTTTAACCTGAAATATTGTCTCAAACTGATGTTCTCAGACTGAGAGAATGACGTTTTCTAAGATTCTGCTGGAGCTCTGAATAGCAGTTTTCAAACATCAAATAAAGGGTTGATATAGCTATATATATCAATTTGCATCTGAAATAAACAAGAGAAACACTTATTCAAAGCTGTTTTCAAAAGTTATGTTTAACCTGAAATATTGTCTCAAACTGATGTTCTCAGACTAAGAGAATGAAGTTTTCCAAGATTCTGCTGGAGCTCTGAATAGCAGTTTTCAAACATCAAATAAAGGGTTTATATAGCTATATATATCAATTTGCATCTGAAATAAACAAGAGAAACACTTATTCGAAGCTGTTTTCAAAAGTTATGTTTAACCTGAAATATTGTCTCAAACTGATGTTCTCAGACTGAGAGAATGACGTTTTCTAAGATTCTGCTGGAGCTCTGAATAGCAGTTTTCAAACATCAAATAAAGGGTTTATATAGCTATATATATCAATTTGCATCTGAAATAAACAAAAGAAAAACTTATTCAAAGCTGTTTTCAAAAGTTATGTTTAACCTGAAATATTGTCTCAAACTGATGTTCTCAGACCGAGAGAATGACGTTTTCTAAGATTCTGCTGGAGTTCTGAATAGCAGTTTTCAAACATCAAATAAAGGGTTTATATAGCTATATATATCAATTTGCATCTGAAATAAACAAGAGAAACACTTATTCGAAGCTGTTTTCAAAAGTTATGTTTAACCTGAAATATTGTCTCAAACTGATTGTTCTCAGACTGAGAGAATGAAGTTTTCCAAGATTCTGCTGGAGCTCTGAATAGCAGTTTTCAAACATCAAATAAAGGGTTTATATAGCTATATATATCAATTTGCATCTGAAATAAACAAGAGAAACACTTATTCGAAGCTGTTTTCAAAAGTTATGTTTAACCTGAAATATTGTCTCAAACTGATGTTCTCAGACTGAGAGAATGACGTTTTCCAAGATTCTGCTGGAGCTCTGAATAGCAGTTTTCAAACATCAAATAAAGGGTTTATATAGCTATATATAACAATTTGCATCTGAAATAAACAAGAGAAACATTTATTCGAAGCTGTTTTCAAAAGTTATGTTTAACATGAAATACTGTCTCAAACTGATGTTCTCAGACTGAGAGAATGACGTTTTCCAAGATTCTGCTGGAGCTCTGAATAACCGTTTTCAAACATCAAATAAAGGGTTGATATAGCTATATATATCAATTTGCATCTGAAATAAACAAGAGAAACACTTATTCGAAGCTGTTTTCAAAAGTTATGTTTAACCTGAAATATTGTCTCAAACTGATGTTCTCAGACTGAGAGAATGACGTTTTCCAAGATTCTGCTGGAGCTCTGAATAGCAGTTTTCAAACATCAAATAAAAGGTTTATATAGCTATATATATCAATTTGCATCTGAAATTAACAAGAGAAACACTTATTCGAAGCTGTTTTCAAAAGTTATGTTTAACCTGAAATATTGTCTCAAACTGATGTTCTCAGACTGAGAGAATGACATTTTCCAAGATTCTGCTGGAGCTCTGAATAGCAGTTTTCAAACATCAAATAAAGGGTTTATATAGCTATATATATCAATTTGCATCTGAAATAAACAAGAGAAACACTTATTCGAAGCTGTTTTCAAAGGATATGTTTAAGTGAGACCTTCTCTAAATGTGATGTATTCAGACTGAGATGTATTTGATGTCCAATCCCGCCACCTTGTGGTTCTTCTTTTTTATCAACATTTCTCTTTTTTTTCCACAATGCAATTCCCCCAAGCACCCTACCTGGTGCACAAACCAAACACCACCATGTCTTCTCCTTTGAATTTGATTGACAGGTCCACCAGAACGGTCTTGTAGATACAGCATTGCGTTGTCTAGTCCGAGCGAGTCTCAGAATGTTTTCACAGTCTTGGAAGTAGTGAACGCGGGCTAAGATGCTGCTGGAGCTCTGAATAACAGTTTTCAAACATCAAATAAAGGGTTGATATAGCTATATATATCAATTTGCATCTGAAATAAACAAGAGAAACACTTATTCAAAGCTGTTTTCAAAAGTTATGTTTAACCTGAAATATTGTCTCAAACTGATGTTCTCAGACTGAGAGAATGACGTTTTCTAAGATTCTGCTGGAGCTCTGAATAGCAGTTTTCAAACATCAAATAAAGGGTTTATATAGCTATATATATCAATTTGCATCTGAAATAAACAAAAGAAAAACTTATTCAAAGCTGTTTTCAAAAGTTATGTTTAACCTGAAATATTGTCTCAAACTGATGTTCTCAGACCGAGAGAATGACGTTTTCTAAGATTCTGCTGGAGTTCTGAATAGCAGTTTTCAAACATCAAATAAAGGGTTTATATAGCTATATATAACAATTTGCATCTGAAATAAACAAGAGAAACATTTATTCGAAGCTGTTTTCAAAAGTTATGTTTAACATGAAATACTGTCTCAAACTGATGTTCTCAGACTGAGAGAATGACGTTTTCCAAGATTCTGCTGGAGCTCTGAATAACCGTTTTCAAACATCAAATAAAGGGTTGATATAGCTATATATATCAATTTGCATCTGAAATAAACAAGAGAAACACTTATTCGAAGCTGTTTTCAAAAGTTATGTTTAACCTGAAATATTGTCTCAAACTGATGTTCTCAGACTGAGAGAATGACGTTTTCCAAGATTCTGCTGGAGCTCTGAATAGCAGTTTTCAAACATCAAATAAAAGGTTTATATAGCTATATATATCAATTTGCATCTGAAATTAACAAGAGAAACACTTATTCGAAGCTGTTTTCAAAAGTTATGTTTAACCTGAAATATTGTCTCAAACTGATGTTCTCAGACTGAGAGAATGACATTTTCCAAGATTCTGCTGGAGCTCTGAATAGCAGTTTTCAAACATCAAATAAAGGGTTTATATAGCTATATATATCAATTTGCATCTGAAATAAACAAGAGAAACACTTATTCGAAGCTGTTTTCAAAGGATATGTTTAAGTGAGACCTTCTCTAAATGTGATGTATTCAGACTGAGATGTATTTGATGTCCAATCCCGCCACCTTGTGGTTCTTCTTTTTTATCAACATTTCTCTTTTTTTTCCACAATGCAATTCCCCCAAGCACCCTACCTGGTGCACAAACCAAACACCACCATGTCTTCTCCTTTGAATTTGATTGACAGGTCCACCAGAACGGTATTGTAGATACAGCATTGCGTTGTCTAGTCCGAGCGAGTCTCAGAATGTTTTCACAGTCTTGGAAGTAGTGAACGCGGGCTAAGATGCTGCTGGAGCTCTGAATAACAGTTTTCAAACATCAAATAAAGGGTTGATATAGCTATATATATCAATTTGCATCTGAAATAAACAAGAGAAACACTTATTCAAAGCTGTTTTCAAAAGTTATGTTTAACCTGAAATATTGTCTCAAACTGATGTTCTCAGACTAAGAGAATGAAGTTTTCCAAGATTCTGCTGGAGCTCTGAATAGCAGTTTTCAAACATCAAATAAAGGGTTTATATAGCTATATATATCAATTTGCATCTGAAATAAACAAGAGAAACACTTATTCGAAGCTGTTTTCAAAAGTTATGTTTAACCTGAAATATTGTCTCAAACTGATGTTCTCAGACTGAGAGAATGACGTTTTCTAAGATTCTGCTGGAGCTCTGAATAGCAGTTTTCAAACATCAAATAAAGGGTTTATATAGCTATATATATCAATTTGCATCTGAAATAAACAAAAGAAAAACTTATTCAAAGCTGTTTTCAAAAGTTATGTTTAACCTGAAATATTGTCTCAAACTGATGTTCTCAGACCGAGAGAATGACGTTTTCTAAGATTCTGCTGGAGTTCTGAATAGCAGTTTTCAAACATCAAATAAAGGGTTTATATAGCTATATATATCAATTTGCATCTGAAATAAACAAGAGAAACACTTATTCGAAGCTGGTTTCAAAAGTTATGTTTAACCTGAAATATTGTCTCAAACTGATGTTCTCAGACCGAGAGAATGACGTTTTCTAAGATTCTGCTGGAGCTCTGAATAGCAGTTTTCAAACATCAAATAAAGGGTTTATATAGCTATATATAACAATTTGCATCTGAAATAAACAAGAGAAACATTTATTCGGATGTTTTCAAAAGTTATGTTTAACCTGAAATATTGTCTCAAACTGATCTTCTCAGGCTGAGATAATGACGTTTTCCAAGATTCTGCTGAAGCTCTGAATAGCAGTTTTCAAACATCAAATAAAGGGTTTATATAGCTATATATATCAATTTGCATCTGAAATAAACAAGAGAAACACTTATTCGAAGCTGTTTTCAAAAGTTATGTTTAACCTGAAATATTGTCTCAAACTGATGTTCTCAGACCGAGAGAATGACGTTTTCTAAGATTCTGCTGGAGTTCTGAATAGCAGTTTTCAAACATCAAATAAAGGGTTTATATAGCTATATATATCAATTTGCATCTGAAATAAACAAGAGAAACACTTATTCGAAGCTGGTTTCAAAAGTTATGTTTAACCTGAAATATTGTCTCAAACTGATGTTCTCAGACCGAGAGAATGACGTTTTCTAAGATTCTGCTGGAGCTCTGAATAGCAGTTTTCAAACATCAAATAAAGGGTTTATATAGCTATATATATCAATTTGCATCTGAAATAAACAAGAGAAACACTTATTCGAAGCTGTTTTCAAAAGTTATGTTTAACCTGAAATATTGTCTCAAACTGATGTTCTCAGACCGAGAGAATGACTTTTTCTAAGATTCTGCTGGAGCTCTGAATAGCAGTTTTCAAACATCAAATAAAGGGTTTATATAGCTATATATAACAATTTGCATCTGAAATAAACAAGAGAAACATTTATTCGAAGCTGTTTTCAAAAGTTATGTTTAACATGAAATACTGTCTCAAACTGATGTTCTCAGACTGAGAGAATGACGTTTTCCAAGATTCTGCTGGAGCTCTGGATAACCGTTTTCAAACATCAAATAAAGGGTTGATATAGCTATATATATCAATTTGCATCTGAAATAAACAAGAGAAACACTTATTCGAAGCTGTTTTCAAAAGTTATGTTTAACCTGAAATATTGTCTCAAACTGATGTTCTCAGACTGAGAGAATGACGTTTTCCAAGATTCTGCTGGAGCTCTGAATAGCAGTTTTCAAACATCAAATAAAGGGTTTATATAGCTATATATATCAATTTGCATCTGAAATAAACAAGATAAACACTTATTCGAAGCTGTTTTCAAAAGTTATGTTTAACCTGAAATATTGTCTCAAACTGATGTTCTCAGACTGAGTGAATGACATTTTCCAAGATTCTGCTGGAGCTCTGAATAGCAGTTTTCAAACATCAAATAAAGGGTTTATATAGCTATATATATCATTTTCCATCTGAAATAAACAAGAGAAACACTTATTCGAAGCTGTTTTCAAAAGTTATGGTTAACCTGAAATATTGTCTCAAACTGATGTTCTCAGACTGAGAGAATGACGTTTTCTAAGATTCTGCTGGAGCTCTGAATAGCAGTTTTCAAACATCAAATAAAGGGTTTATATAGCTATATATATCAATTTGCATCTGAAATAAACAAGAGAAACACTTATTCGAAGCTGTTTTCAAAAGTTATGTTTAACCTGAAACATTGTCTCAAACTGATCTTCTCAGGCTGAGAGAATGACATTTTCCAAGATTCTGCTGAAGCTCTGAATAGCAGTTTTCAAACATCAAATAAAGGGTTTATATAGCTATATATATCAATTTGCATCTGAAATAAACAAGAGAAAAACTTATTCAAAGCTGTTTTCAAAAGTTATGTTTAACCTGAAATATTGTCTCAAACTGATGTTCTCAGACTGAGAGAATGACGTTTTCTAAGATTCTGCTGGAGCTCTGAATAGCAGTTTTCAAACATCAAATAAAGGGTTTATATAGCTATATATATCAATTTGCATCTGAAATAAACAAGAGAAACACTTATTCGAAGCTGGTTTCAAAAGTTATGTTTAACCTGAAATATTGTCTCAAACTGATGTTCTCAGACTGAGAGAATGACGTTTTCTAAGATTCTGCTGGAGTTCTGAATAGCAGTTTTCAAACATCAAATAAAGGGTTTATATAGCTATATATATCAATTTGCATCTGAAATAAACAAGAGAAACACTTATTCGAAGCTGGTTTCAAAAGTTATGTTTAACCTGAAATATTGTCTCAAACTGATGTTCTCAGACCGAGAGAATGACGTTTTCTAAGATTCTGCTGGAGCTCTGAATAGCGGTTTTCAAACATCAAATAAAGGGTTTATATAGCTATATATATCAATTTGCATCTGAAATAAACAAGAGAAACACTTATTCGAAGCTGTTTTCAAAAGTTATGTTTAACCTGAAATATTGTCTCAAACTGATGTTCTCAGACTGAGAGAATGACGTTTTCTAAGATTCTGCTGGAGCTCTGAATAGCAGTTTTCAAACATCAAATAAAGGGTTGATATAGCTATATATATCAATTTGCATCTGAAATAAACAAGAGAAACACTTATTCAAAGCTGTTTTCAAAAGTTATGTTTAACCTGAAATATTGTCTCAAACTGATGTTCTCAGACTAAGAGAATGAAGTTTTCCAAGATTCTGCTGGAGCTCTGAATAGCAGTTTTCAAACATCAAATAAAGGGTTTATATAGCTATATATATCAATTTGCATCTGAAATAAACAAGAGAAACACTTATTCGAAGCTGTTTTCAAAAGTTATGTTTAACCTGAAATATTGTCTCAAACTGATGTTCTCAGACTGAGAGAATGACGTTTTCTAAGATTCTGCTGGAGCTCTGAATAGCAGTTTTCAAACATCAAATAAAGGGTTTATATAGCTATATATATCAATTTGCATCTGAAATAAACAAAAGAAAAACTTATTCAAAGCTGTTTTCAAAAGTTATGTTTAACCTGAAATATTGTCTCAAACTGATGTTCTCAGACCGAGAGAATGACGTTTTCTAAGATTCTGCTGGAGTTCTGAATAGCAGTTTTCAAACATCAAATAAAGGGTTTATATAGCTATATATATCAATTTGCATCTGAAATAAACAAGAGAAACACTTATTCGAAGCTGTTTTCAAAAGTTATGTTTAACCTGAAATATTGTCTCAAACTGATTGTTCTCAGACTGAGAGAATGAAGTTTTCCAAGATTCTGCTGGAGCTCTGAATAGCAGTTTTCAAACATCAAATAAAGGGTTTATATAGCTATATATATCAATTTGCATCTGAAATAAACAAGAGAAACACTTATTCGAAGCTGTTTTCAAAAGTTATGTTTAACCTGAAATATTGTCTCAAACTGATGTTCTCAGACTGAGAGAATGACGTTTTCCAAGATTCTGCTGGAGCTCTGAATAGCAGTTTTCAAACATCAAATAAAGGGTTTATATAGCTATATATAACAATTTGCATCTGAAATAAACAAGAGAAACATTTATTCGAAGCTGTTTTCAAAAGTTATGTTTAACATGAAATACTGTCTCAAACTGATGTTCTCAGACTGAGAGAATGACGTTTTCCAAGATTCTGCTGGAGCTCTGAATAACCGTTTTCAAACATCAAATAAAGGGTTGATATAGCTATATATATCAATTTGCATCTGAAATAAACAAGAGAAACACTTATTCGAAGCTGTTTTCAAAAGTTATGTTTAACCTGAAATATTGTCTCAAACTGATGTTCTCAGACTGAGAGAATGACGTTTTCCAAGATTCTGCTGGAGCTCTGAATAGCAGTTTTCAAACATCAAATAAAAGGTTTATATAGCTATATATATCAATTTGCATCTGAAATTAACAAGAGAAACACTTATTCGAAGCTGTTTTCAAAAGTTATGTTTAACCTGAAATATTGTCTCAAACTGATGTTCTCAGACTGAGAGAATGACATTTTCCAAGATTCTGCTGGAGCTCTGAATAGCAGTTTTCAAACATCAAATAAAGGGTTTATATAGCTATATATATCAATTTGCATCTGAAATAAACAAGAGAAACACTTATTCGAAGCTGTTTTCAAAGGATATGTTTAAGTGAGACCTTCTCTAAATGTGATGTATTCAGACTGAGATGTATTTGATGTCCAATCCCGCCACCTTGTGGTTCTTCTTTTTTATCAACATTTCTCTTTTTTTTCCACAATGCAATTCCCCCAAGCACCCTACCTGGTGCACAAACCAAACACCACCATGTCTTCTCCTTTGAATTTGATTGACAGGTCCACCAGAACGGTCTTGTAGATACAGCATTGCGTTGTCTAGTCCGAGCGAGTCTCAGAATGTTTTCACAGTCTTGGAAGTAGTGAACGCGGGCTAAGATGCTGCTGGAGCTCTGAATAACAGTTTTCAAACATCAAATAAAGGGTTGATATAGCTATATATATCAATTTGCATCTGAAATAAACAAGAGAAACACTTATTCAAAGCTGTTTTCAAAAGTTATGTTTAACCTGAAATATTGTCTCAAACTGATGTTCTCAGACTAAGAGAATGAAGTTTTCCAAGATTCTGCTGGAGCTCTGAATAGCAGTTTTCAAACATCAAATAAAGGGTTTATATAGCTATATATATCAATTTGCATCTGAAATAAACAAGAGAAACACTTATTCGAAGCTGTTTTCAAAAGTTATGTTTAACCTGAAATATTGTCTCAAACTGATGTTCTCAGACTGAGAGAATGACGTTTTCTAAGATTCTGCTGGAGCTCTGAATAGCAGTTTTCAAACATCAAATAAAGGGTTTATATAGCTATATATATCAATTTGCATCTGAAATAAACAAGAGAAACACTTATTCAAAGCTGTTTTCAAAAGTTATGTTTAACCTGAAATATTGTCTCAAACTGATGTTCTCAGACTAAGAGAATGAAGTTTTCCAAGATTCTGCTGGAGCTCTGAATAGCAGTTTTCAAACATCAAATAAAGGGTTTATATAGCTATATATATCAATTTGCATCTGAAATAAACAAGAGAAACACTTATTCGAAGCTGTTTTCAAAAGTTATGTTTAACCTGAAATATTGTCTCAAACTGATGTTCTCAGACTGAGAGAATGACGTTTTCTAAGATTCTGCTGGAGCTCTGAATAGCAGTTTTCAAACATCAAATAAAGGGTTTATATAGCTATATATATCAATTTGCATCTGAAATAAACAAAAGAAAAACTTATTCAAAGCTGTTTTCAAAAGTTATGTTTAACCTGAAATATTGTCTCAAACTGATGTTCTCAGACCGAGAGAATGACGTTTTCTAAGATTCTGCTGGAGTTCTGAATAGCAGTTTTCAAACATCAAATAAAGGGTTTATATAGCTATATATATCAATTTGCATCTGAAATAAACAAGAGAAACACTTATTCGAAGCTGGTTTCAAAAGTTATGTTTAACCTGAAATATTGTCTCAAACTGATGTTCTCAGACCGAGAGAATGACGTTTTCTAAGATTCTGCTGGAGCTCTGAATAGCAGTTTTCAAACATCAAATAAAGGGTTTATATAGCTATATATATCAATTTGCATCTGAAATAAACAAGAGAAACACTTATTCGAAGCTGTTTTCAAAAGTTATGTTTAACCTGAAATATTGTCTCAAACTGATGTTCTCAGACCGAGAGAATGACTTTTTCTAAGATTCTGCTGGAGCTCTGAATAGCAGTTTTCAAACATCAAATAAAGGGTTTATATAGCTATATATAACAATTTGCATCTGAAATAAACAAGAGAAACATTTATTCGAAGCTGTTTTCAAAAGTTATGTTTAACATGAAATACTGTCTCAAACTGATGTTCTCAGACTGAGAGAATGACGTTTTCCAAGATTCTGCTGGAGCTCTGGATAACCGTTTTCAAACATCAAATAAAGGGTTGATATAGCTATATATATCAATTTGCATCTGAAATAAACAAGAGAAACACTTATTCGAAGCTGTTTTCAAAAGTTATGTTTAACCTGAAATATTGTCTCAAACTGATGTTCTCAGACTGAGAGAATGACGTTTTCCAAGATTCTGCTGGAGCTCTGAATAGCAGTTTTCAAACATCAAATAAAGGGTTTATATAGCTATATATATCAATTTGCATCTGAAATAAACAAGATAAACACTTATTCGAAGCTGTTTTCAAAAGTTATGTTTAACCTGAAATATTGTCTCAAACTGATGTTCTCAGACTGAGTGAATGACATTTTCCAAGATTCTGCTGGAGCTCTGAATAGCAGTTTTCAAACATCAAATAAAGGGTTTATATAGCTATATATATCATTTTCCATCTGAAATAAACAAGAGAAACACTTATTCGAAGCTGTTTTCAAAAGTTATGGTTAACCTGAAATATTGTCTCAAACTGATGTTCTCAGACTGAGAGAATGACGTTTTCTAAGATTCTGCTGGAGCTCTGAATAGCAGTTTTCAAACATCAAATAAAGGGTTTATATAGCTATATATATCAATTTGCATCTGAAATAAACAAGAGAAAAACTTATTCAAAGCTGTTTTCAAAAGTTATGTTTAACCTGAAATATTGTCTCAAACTGATGTTCTCAGACTGAGAGAATGACGTTTTCTAAGATTCTGCTGGAGCTCTGAATAGCAGTTTTCAAACATCAAATAAAGGGTTTATATAGCTATATATATCAATTTGCATCTGAAATAAACAAGAGAAACATTTATTCGAAGCTGTTTTCAAAAGTTATGTTTAACCTGAAATATTGTCTCAAACTGATGTTCTCAGACTGAGAGAATGACGTTTTCTAAGATTCTGCTGGAGTTCTGAATAGCAGTTTTCAAACATCAAATAAAGGGTTTATATAGCTATATATATCAATTTGCATCTGAAATAAACAAGAGAAACACTTATTCGAAGCTGGTTTCAAAAGTTATGTTTAACCTGAAATATTGTCTCAAACTGATGTTCTCAGACCGAGAGAATGACGTTTTCTAAGATTCTGCTGGAGCTCTGAATAGCGGTTTTCAAACATCAAATAAAGGGTTTATATAGCTATATATATCAATTTGCATCTGAAATAAACAAGAGAAACACTTATTCGAAGCTGTTTTCAAAAGTTATGTTTAACCTGAAATATTGTCTCAAACTGATTGTTCTCAGACTGAGAGAATGACGTTTTCCAAGATTCTGCTGGAGCTCTGAATAACAGTTTTCAAACATCAAATAAAGGGTTTATATAGCTATATATATCAATTTGCATCTGAAAAAAACAAGAGAAACACTTATTCGAAGCTGTTTTCAAAAGTTATGTTTAACATGAAATATTGTCTCAAACTGATGTTAAACGGTTTATATAGCTATATATATCAATTTGCATCTGAAATAAACAAGAGAAACACTTATTCGAAGCTGTTTTCAAAAGTTATGTTTAACCTGAAATATTGTCTCAAACTGATGTTCTCAGACTGAGAGAATGACGTTTTCCAAGATTCTGCTGGAGCTCTGAATAACAGTTTTCAAACATCAAATAAAGGGTTTATATAGCTATATATATCAATTTGCATCTGAAATAAACAAGAGAAACACTTATTCGAAGCTGTTTTCAAAGGATATGTTTAAGTGAGACCTTCTCTAAATGTGACGTATTCAGACTGAGATGTATTTGATGTCCAATCCCGCCACCTTGTGGTTCTTCTTTTTTATCAACATTTCTCTTTTTTTTCCACAATGCAATTCCCCCAAGCACCCTACCTGGTGCACAAACCAAACACCACCATGTCTTCTCCTTTGAATTTGATTGACAGGTCCACCAGAACGGTCTTGTAGATACAGCATTGCGTTGTCTAGTCCGAGCGAGTCTCAGAATGTTTTCACAGTCTTGGAAGTAGTGAACGTGGGCTAAGATGCTGCTGGAGCTCTGAATAACAGTTTTAAAACATCAAATAAAGGGTTTATATAGCTATATATATCAATTTGCATCTGAAATAAACAAGAGAAAAACATATTCAAAGCTGTTTTCAAAAGTTATTTTTAACCTGAAATATTGTCTCAAACTGATGTTCTCAGACTGAGAGAATGACGTTTTCTAAGATTCTGCTGGAGCTCTGAATAGCAGTTTTCAAACTTCAAATAAAGGGTTTATATAGCTATATATATCAATTTGCATCTGAAATAAACAAGAGAAACACTTATTCGAAGCTGTTTTCAAAAGTTATGTTTAACCTGAAATATTGTCTCAAACTGATGTTCTCAGACTGAGAGAATGACGTTTTCTAAGATTCTGCTGGAGCTCTGAATAGCAGTTTTCAAACATCAAATAAAGGGTTGATATAGCTATATATATCAATTTGCATCTGAAATAAACAAGAGAAACACTTATTCAAAGCTGTTTTCAAAAGTTATGTTTAACCTGAAATATTGTCTCAAACTGATGTTCTCAGACTAAGAGAATGAAGTTTTCCAAGATTCTGCTGGAGCTCTGAATAGCAGTTTTCAAACATCAAATAAAGGGTTTATATAGCTATATATATCAATTTGCATCTGAAATAAACAAGAGAAACACTTATTCGAAGCTGTTTTCAAAAGTTATGTTTAACCTGAAATATTGTCTCAAACTGATGTTCTCAGACTGAGAGAATGACGTTTTCTAAGATTCTGCTGGAGCTCTGAATAGCAGTTTTCAAACATCAAATAAAGGGTTTATATAGCTATATATATCAATTTGCATCTGAAATAAACAAAAGAAAAACTTATTCAAAGCTGTTTTCAAAAGTTATGTTTAACCTGAAATATTGTCTCAAACTGATGTTCTCAGACCGAGAGAATGACGTTTTCTAAGATTCTGCTGGAGTTCTGAATAGCAGTTTTCAAACATCAAATAAAGGGTTTATATAGCTATATATATCAATTTGCATCTGAAATAAACAAGAGAAACACTTATTCGAAGCTGTTTTCAAAAGTTATGTTTAACCTGAAATATTGTCTCAAACTGATTGTTCTCAGACTGAGAGAATGAAGTTTTCCAAGATTCTGCTGGAGCTCTGAATAGCAGTTTTCAAACATCAAATAAAGGGTTTATATAGCTATATATATCAATTTGCATCTGAAATAAACAAGAGAAACACTTATTCGAAGCTGTTTTCAAAAGTTATGTTTAACCTGAAATATTGTCTCAAACTGATGTTCTCAGACTGAGAGAATGACGTTTTCCAAGATTCTGCTGGAGCTCTGAATAGCAGTTTTCAAACATCAAATAAAGGGTTTATATAGCTATATATAACAATTTGCATCTGAAATAAACAAGAGAAACATTTATTCGAAGCTGTTTTCAAAAGTTATGTTTAACATGAAATACTGTCTCAAACTGATGTTCTCAGACTGAGAGAATGACGTTTTCCAAGATTCTGCTGGAGCTCTGAATAACCGTTTTCAAACATCAAATAAAGGGTTGATATAGCTATATATATCAATTTGCATCTGAAATAAACAAGAGAAACACTTATTCGAAGCTGTTTTCAAAAGTTATGTTTAACCTGAAATATTGTCTCAAACTGATGTTCTCAGACTGAGAGAATGACGTTTTCCAAGATTCTGCTGGAGCTCTGAATAGCAGTTTTCAAACATCAAATAAAAGGTTTATATAGCTATATATATCAATTTGCATCTGAAATTAACAAGAGAAACACTTATTCGAAGCTGTTTTCAAAAGTTATGTTTAACCTGAAATATTGTCTCAAACTGATGTTCTCAGACTGAGAGAATGACATTTTCCAAGATTCTGCTGGAGCTCTGAATAGCAGTTTTCAAACATCAAATAAAGGGTTTATATAGCTATATATATCAATTTGCATCTGAAATAAACAAGAGAAACACTTATTCGAAGCTGTTTTCAAAGGATATGTTTAAGTGAGACCTTCTCTAAATGTGATGTATTCAGACTGAGATGTATTTGATGTCCAATCCCGCCACCTTGTGGTTCTTCTTTTTTATCAACATTTCTCTTTTTTTTCCACAATGCAATTCCCCCAAGCACCCTACCTGGTGCACAAACCAAACACCACCATGTCTTCTCCTTTGAATTTGATTGACAGGTCCACCAGAACGGTCTTGTAGATACAGCATTGCGTTGTCTAGTCCGAGCGAGTCTCAGAATGTTTTCACAGTCTTGGAAGTAGTGAACGCGGGCTAAGATGCTGCTGGAGCTCTGAATAACAGTTTTCAAACATCAAATAAAGGGTTGATATAGCTATATATATCAATTTGCATCTGAAATAAACAAGAGAAACACTTATTCAAAGCTGTTTTCAAAAGTTATGTTTAACCTGAAATATTGTCTCAAACTGATGTTCTCAGACTAAGAGAATGAAGTTTTCCAAGATTCTGCTGGAGCTCTGAATAGCAGTTTTCAAACATCAAATAAAGGGTTTATATAGCTATATATATCAATTTGCATCTGAAATAAACAAGAGAAACACTTATTCGAAGCTGTTTTCAAAAGTTATGTTTAACCTGAAATATTGTCTCAAACTGATGTTCTCAGACTGAGAGAATGACGTTTTCTAAGATTCTGCTGGAGCTCTGAATAGCAGTTTTCAAACATCAAATAAAGGGTTTATATAGCTATATATATCAATTTGCATCTGAAATAAACAAGAGAAACACTTATTCAAAGCTGTTTTCAAAAGTTATGTTTAACCTGAAATATTGTCTCAAACTGATGTTCTCAGACTAAGAGAATGAAGTTTTCCAAGATTCTGCTGGAGCTCTGAATAGCAGTTTTCAAACATCAAATAAAGGGTTTATATAGCTATATATATCAATTTGCATCTGAAATAAACAAGAGAAACACTTATTCGAAGCTGTTTTCAAAAGTTATGTTTAACCTGAAATATTGTCTCAAACTGATGTTCTCAGACTGAGAGAATGACGTTTTCTAAGATTCTGCTGGAGCTCTGAATAGCAGTTTTCAAACATCAAATAAAGGGTTTATATAGCTATATATATCAATTTGCATCTGAAATAAACAAAAGAAAAACTTATTCAAAGCTGTTTTCAAAAGTTATGTTTAACCTGAAATATTGTCTCAAACTGATGTTCTCAGACCGAGAGAATGACGTTTTCTAAGATTCTGCTGGAGTTCTGAATAGCAGTTTTCAAACATCAAATAAAGGGTTTATATAGCTATATATATCAATTTGCATCTGAAATAAACAAGAGAAACACTTATTCGAAGCTGGTTTCAAAAGTTATGTTTAACCTGAAATATTGTCTCAAACTGATGTTCTCAGACCGAGAGAATGACGTTTTCTAAGATTCTGCTGGAGCTCTGAATAGCAGTTTTCAAACATCAAATAAAGGGTTTATATAGCTATATATATCAATTTGCATCTGAAATAAACAAGAGAAACACTTATTCGAAGCTGTTTTCAAAAGTTATGTTTAACCTGAAATATTGTCTCAAACTGATGTTCTCAGACCGAGAGAATGACTTTTTCTAAGATTCTGCTGGAGCTCTGAATAGCAGTTTTCAAACATCAAATAAAGGGTTTATATAGCTATATATAACAATTTGCATCTGAAATAAACAAGAGAAACATTTATTCGAAGCTGTTTTCAAAAGTTATGTTTAACATGAAATACTGTCTCAAACTGATGTTCTCAGACTGAGAGAATGACGTTTTCCAAGATTCTGCTGGAGCTCTGGATAACCGTTTTCAAACATCAAATAAAGGGTTGATATAGCTATATATATCAATTTGCATCTGAAATAAACAAGAGAAACACTTATTCGAAGCTGTTTTCAAAAGTTATGTTTAACCTGAAATATTGTCTCAAACTGATGTTCTCAGACTGAGAGAATGACGTTTTCCAAGATTCTGCTGGAGCTCTGAATAGCAGTTTTCAAACATCAAATAAAGGGTTTATATAGCTATATATATCAATTTGCATCTGAAATAAACAAGATAAACACTTATTCGAAGCTGTTTTCAAAAGTTATGTTTAACCTGAAATATTGTCTCAAACTGATGTTCTCAGACTGAGTGAATGACATTTTCCAAGATTCTGCTGGAGCTCTGAATAGCAGTTTTCAAACATCAAATAAAGGGTTTATATAGCTATATATATCATTTTCCATCTGAAATAAACAAGAGAAACACTTATTCGAAGCTGTTTTCAAAAGTTATGGTTAACCTGAAATATTGTCTCAAACTGATGTTCTCAGACTGAGAGAATGACGTTTTCTAAGATTCTGCTGGAGCTCTGAATAGCAGTTTTCAAACATCAAATAAAGGGTTTATATAGCTATATATATCAATTTGCATCTGAAATAAACAAGAGAAAAACTTATTCAAAGCTGTTTTCAAAAGTTATGTTTAACCTGAAATATTGTCTCAAACTGATGTTCTCAGACTGAGAGAATGACGTTTTCTAAGATTCTGCTGGAGCTCTGAATAGCAGTTTTCAAACATCAAATAAAGGGTTTATATAGCTATATATATCAATTTGCATCTGAAATAAACAAGAGAAACATTTATTCGAAGCTGTTTTCAAAAGTTATGTTTAACCTGAAATATTGTCTCAAACTGATGTTCTCAGACTGAGAGAATGACGTTTTCTAAGATTCTGCTGGAGTTCTGAATAGCAGTTTTCAAACATCAAATAAAGGGTTTATATAGCTATATATATCAATTTGCATCTGAAATAAACAAGAGAAACACTTATTCGAAGCTGGTTTCAAAAGTTATGTTTAACCTGAAATATTGTCTCAAACTGATGTTCTCAGACCGAGAGAATGACGTTTTCTAAGATTCTGCTGGAGCTCTGAATAGCGGTTTTCAAACATCAAATAAAGGGTTTATATAGCTATATATATCAATTTGCATCTGAAATAAACAAGAGAAACACTTATTCGAAGCTGTTTTCAAAAGTTATGTTTAACCTGAAATATTGTCTCAAACTGATTGTTCTCAGACTGAGAGAATGACGTTTTCCAAGATTCTGCTGGAGCTCTGAATAACAGTTTTCAAACATCAAATAAAGGGTTTATATAGCTATATATATCAATTTGCATCTGAAAAAAACAAGAGAAACACTTATTCGAAGCTGTTTTCAAAAGTTATGTTTAACATGAAATATTGTCTCAAACTGATGTTAAACGGTTTATATAGCTATATATATCAATTTGCATCTGAAATAAACAAGAGAAACACTTATTCGAAGCTGTTTTCAAAAGTTATGTTTAACCTGAAATATTGTCTCAAACTGATGTTCTCAGACTGAGAGAATGACGTTTTCCAAGATTCTGCTGGAGCTCTGAATAACAGTTTTCAAACATCAAATAAAGGGTTTATATAGCTATATATATCAATTTGCATCTGAAATAAACAAGAGAAACACTTATTCGAAGCTGTTTTCAAAGGATATGTTTAAGTGAGACCTTCTCTAAATGTGACGTATTCAGACTGAGATGTATTTGATGTCCAATCCCGCCACCTTGTGGTTCTTCTTTTTTATCAACATTTCTCTTTTTTTTCCACAATGCAATTCCCCCAAGCACCCTACCTGGTGCACAAACCAAACACCACCATGTCTTCTCCTTTGAATTTGATTGACAGGTCCACCAGAACGGTCTTGTAGATACAGCATTGCGTTGTCTAGTCCGAGCGAGTCTCAGAATGTTTTCACAGTCTTGGAAGTAGTGAACGTGGGCTAAGATGCTGCTGGAGCTCTGAATAACAGTTTTAAAACATCAAATAAAGGGTTTATATAGCTATATATATCAATTTGCATCTGAAATAAACAAGAGAAAAACATATTCAAAGCTGTTTTCAAAAGTTATTTTTAACCTGAAATATTGTCTCAAACTGATGTTCTCAGACTGAGAGAATGACGTTTTCTAAGATTCTGCTGGAGCTCTGAATAGCAGTTTTCAAACTTCAAATAAAGGGTTTATATAGCTATATATATCAATTTGCATCTGAAATAAACAAGAGAAACACTTATTCGAAGCTGTTTTCAAAAGTTATGTTTAACCTGAAATATTGTCTCAAACTGATGTTCTCAGACTGAGAGAATGACGTTTTCTAAGATTCTGCTGGAGCTCTGAATAGCAGTTTTCAAACATCAAATAAAGGGTTGATATAGCTATATATATCAATTTGCATCTGAAATAAACAAGAGAAACACTTATTCAAAGCTGTTTTCAAAAGTTATGTTTAACCTGAAATATTGTCTCAAACTGATGTTCTCAGACTAAGAGAATGAAGTTTTCCAAGATTCTGCTGGAGCTCTGAATAGCAGTTTTCAAACATCAAATAAAGGGTTTATATAGCTATATATATCAATTTGCATCTGAAATAAACAAGAGAAACACTTATTCGAAGCTGTTTTCAAAAGTTATGTTTAACCTGAAATATTGTCTCAAACTGATGTTCTCAGACTGAGAGAATGACGTTTTCTAAGATTCTGCTGGAGCTCTGAATAGCAGTTTTCAAACATCAAATAAAGGGTTTATATAGCTATATATATCAATTTGCATCTGAAATAAACAAAAGAAAAACTTATTCAAAGCTGTTTTCAAAAGTTATGTTTAACCTGAAATATTGTCTCAAACTGATGTTCTCAGACCGAGAGAATGACGTTTTCTAAGATTCTGCTGGAGTTCTGAATAGCAGTTTTCAAACATCAAATAAAGGGTTTATATAGCTATATATATCAATTTGCATCTGAAATAAACAAGAGAAACACTTATTCGAAGCTGTTTTCAAAAGTTATGTTTAACCTGAAATATTGTCTCAAACTGATTGTTCTCAGACTGAGAGAATGAAGTTTTCCAAGATTCTGCTGGAGCTCTGAATAGCAGTTTTCAAACATCAAATAAAGGGTTTATATAGCTATATATATCAATTTGCATCTGAAATAAACAAGAGAAACACTTATTCGAAGCTGTTTTCAAAAGTTATGTTTAACCTGAAATATTGTCTCAAACTGATGTTCTCAGACTGAGAGAATGACGTTTTCCAAGATTCTGCTGGAGCTCTGAATAGCAGTTTTCAAACATCAAATAAAGGGTTTATATAGCTATATATAACAATTTGCATCTGAAATAAACAAGAGAAACATTTATTCGAAGCTGTTTTCAAAAGTTATGTTTAACATGAAATACTGTCTCAAACTGATGTTCTCAGACTGAGAGAATGACGTTTTCCAAGATTCTGCTGGAGCTCTGAATAACCGTTTTCAAACATCAAATAAAGGGTTGATATAGCTATATATATCAATTTGCATCTGAAATAAACAAGAGAAACACTTATTCGAAGCTGTTTTCAAAAGTTATGTTTAACCTGAAATATTGTCTCAAACTGATGTTCTCAGACTGAGAGAATGACGTTTTCCAAGATTCTGCTGGAGCTCTGAATAGCAGTTTTCAAACATCAAATAAAAGGTTTATATAGCTATATATATCAATTTGCATCTGAAATTAACAAGAGAAACACTTATTCGAAGCTGTTTTCAAAAGTTATGTTTAACCTGAAATATTGTCTCAAACTGATGTTCTCAGACTGAGAGAATGACATTTTCCAAGATTCTGCTGGAGCTCTGAATAGCAGTTTTCAAACATCAAATAAAGGGTTTATATAGCTATATATATCAATTTGCATCTGAAATAAACAAGAGAAACACTTATTCGAAGCTGTTTTCAAAGGATATGTTTAAGTGAGACCTTCTCTAAATGTGATGTATTCAGACTGAGATGTATTTGATGTCCAATCCCGCCACCTTGTGGTTCTTCTTTTTTATCAACATTTCTCTTTTTTTTCCACAATGCAATTCCCCCAAGCACCCTACCTGGTGCACAAACCAAACACCACCATGTCTTCTCCTTTGAATTTGATTGACAGGTCCACCAGAACGGTCTTGTAGATACAGCATTGCGTTGTCTAGTCCGAGCGAGTCTCAGAATGTTTTCACAGTCTTGGAAGTAGTGAACGCGGGCTAAGATGCTGCTGGAGCTCTGAATAACAGTTTTCAAACATCAAATAAAGGGTTGATATAGCTATATATATCAATTTGCATCTGAAATAAACAAGAGAAACACTTATTCAAAGCTGTTTTCAAAAGTTATGTTTAACCTGAAATATTGTCTCAAACTGATGTTCTCAGACTAAGAGAATGAAGTTTTCCAAGATTCTGCTGGAGCTCTGAATAGCAGTTTTCAAACATCAAATAAAGGGTTTATATAGCTATATATATCAATTTGCATCTGAAATAAACAAGAGAAACACTTATTCGAAGCTGTTTTCAAAAGTTATGTTTAACCTGAAATATTGTCTCAAACTGATGTTCTCAGACTGAGAGAATGACGTTTTCTAAGATTCTGCTGGAGCTCTGAATAGCAGTTTTCAAACATCAAATAAAGGGTTTATATAGCTATATATATCAATTTGCATCTGAAATAAACAAAAGAAAAACTTATTCAAAGCTGTTTTCAAAAGTTATGTTTAACCTGAAATATTGTCTCAAACTGATGTTCTCAGACCGAGAGAATGACGTTTTCTAAGATTCTGCTGGAGTTCTGAATAGCAGTTTTCAAACATCAAATAAAGGGTTTATATAGCTATATATATCAATTTGCATCTGAAATAAACAAGAGAAACACTTATTCGAAGCTGGTTTCAAAAGTTATGTTTAACCTGAAATATTGTCTCAAACTGATGTTCTCAGACCGAGAGAATGACGTTTTCTAAGATTCTGCTGGAGCTCTGAATAGCAGTTTTCAAACATCAAATAAAGGGTTTATATAGCTATATATAACAATTTGCATCTGAAATAAACAAGAGAAACATTTATTCGGATGTTTTCAAAAGTTATGTTTAACCTGAAATATTGTCTCAAACTGATCTTCTCAGGCTGAGAGAATGACGTTTTCCAAGATTCTGCTGAAGCTCTGAATAGCAGTTTTCAAACATCAAATAAAGGGTTTATATAGCTATATATATCAATTTGCATCTGAAATAAACAAGAGAAACACTTATTCGAAGCTGTTTTCAAAAGTTATGTTTAACCTGAAATATTGTCTCAAACTGATGTTCTCAGACCGAGAGAATGACGTTTTCTAAGATTCTGCTGGAGTTCTGAATAGCAGTTTTCAAACATCAAATAAAGGGTTTATATAGCTATATATATCAATTTGCATCTGAAATAAACAAGAGAAACACTTATTCGAAGCTGGTTTCAAAAGTTATGTTTAACCTGAAATATTGTCTCAAACTGATGTTCTCAGACCGAGAGAATGACGTTTTCTAAGATTCTGCTGGAGCTCTGAATAGCAGTTTTCAAACATCAAATAAAGGGTTTATATAGCTATATATATCAATTTGCATCTGAAATAAACAAGAGAAACACTTATTCGAAGCTGTTTTCAAAAGTTATGTTTAACCTGAAATATTGTCTCAAACTGATGTTCTCAGACCGAGAGAATGACTTTTTCTAAGATTCTGCTGGAGCTCTGAATAGCAGTTTTCAAACATCAAATAAAGGGTTTATATAGCTATATATAACAATTTGCATCTGAAATAAACAAGAGAAACATTTATTCGAAGCTGTTTTCAAAAGTTATGTTTAACATGAAATACTGTCTCAAACTGATGTTCTCAGACTGAGAGAATGACGTTTTCCAAGATTCTGCTGGAGCTCTGGATAACCGTTTTCAAACATCAAATAAAGGGTTGATATAGCTATATATATCAATTTGCATCTGAAATAAACAAGAGAAACACTTATTCGAAGCTGTTTTCAAAAGTTATGTTTAATCTGAAATATTGTCTCAAACTGATGTTCTCAGACTGAGAGAATGACGTTTTCCAAGATTCTGCTGGAGCTCTGAATAGCAGTTTTCAAACATCAAATAAAGGGTTTATATAGCTATATATATCAATTTGCATCTGAAATAAACAAGATAAACACTTATTCGAAGCTGTTTTCAAAAGTTATGTTTAACCTGAAATATTGTCTCAAACTGATGTTCTCAGACTGAGTGAATGACATTTTCCAAGATTCTGCTGGAGCTCTGAATAGCAGTTTTCAAACATCAAATAAAGGGTTTATATAGCTATATATATCATTTTCCATCTGAAATAAACAAGAGAAACACTTATTCGAAGCTGTTTTCAAAAGTTATGGTTAACCTGAAATATTGTCTCAAACTGATGTTCTCAGACTGAGAGAATGACGTTTTCTAAGATTCTGCTGGAGCTCTGAATAGCAGTTTTCAAACATCAAATAAAGGGTTTATATAGCTATATATATCAATTTGCATCTGAAATAAACAAGAGAAACACTTATTCGAAGCTGTTTTCAAAAGTTATGTTTAACCTGAAACATTGTCTCAAACTGATCTTCTCAGGCTGAGAGAATGACATTTTCCAAGATTCTGCTGAAGCTCTGAATAGCAGTTTTCAAACATCAAATAAAGGGTTTATATAGCTATATATATCAATTTGCATCTGAAATAAACAAGAGAAAAACTTATTCAAAGCTGTTTTCAAAAGTTATGTTTAACCTGAAATATTGTCTCAAACTGATGTTCTCAGACTGAGAGAATGACGTTTTCTAAGATTCTGCTGGAGCTCTGAATAGCAGTTTTCAAACATCAAATAAAGGGTTTATATAGCTATATATATCAATTTGCATCTGAAATAAACAAGAGAAACACTTATTCGAAGCTGGTTTCAAAAGTTATGTTTAACCTGAAATATTGTCTCAAACTGATGTTCTCAGACTGAGAGAATGACGTTTTCTAAGATTCTGCTGGAGTTCTGAATAGCAGTTTTCAAACATCAAATAAAGGGTTTATATAGCTATATATATCAATTTGCATCTGAAATAAACAAGAGAAACACTTATTCGAAGCTGGTTTCAAAAGTTATGTTTAACCTGAAATATTGTCTCAAACTGATGTTCTCAGACCGAGAGAATGACGTTTTCTAAGATTCTGCTGGAGCTCTGAATAGCGGTTTTCAAACATCAAATAAAGGGTTTATATAGCTATATATATCAATTTGCATCTGAAATAAACAAGAGAAACACTTATTCGAAGCTGTTTTCAAAAGTTATGTTTAACCTGAAATATTGTCTCAAACTGATGTTCTCAGACCGAGAGAATGACGTTTTCTAAGATTCTGCTGGAGCTCTGAATAGCAGTTTTCAAACATCAAATAAAGGGTTTATATAGCTATATATAACAATTTGCATCTGAAATAAACAAGAGAAACACTTATTCGAAGCTGTTTTCAAAAGTTATGTTTAACCTGAAACATTGTCTCAAACTGATGTTCTCAGACTGAGAGAATGACGTTTTCCAAGATTCTGCTGGAGCTCTGAATAACCGTTTTCAAACATCAAATAAAGGGTTGATATAGCTATATATATCAATTTGCATCTGAAATAAACAAGAGAAACACTTATTCGAAGCTGTTTTCAAAAGTTATGTTTAACCTGAAATATTGTCTCAAACTGATGTTCTCAGACTGAGAGAATGACGTTTTCCAAGATTCTGCTGGAGCTCTGAATAGCAGTTTTCAAACATCAAATAAAGGGTTTATATAGCTATATATATCATTTTCCATCTGAAATAAACAAGAGAAACACTTATTCGAAGCTGTTTTCAAAAGTTATGGTTAACCTGAAATATTGTCTCAAACTGATGTTCTCAGACTGAGAGAATGATGTTTTCTAAGATTCTGCTGGAGCTCTGAATAGCAGTTTTCAAACATCAAATAAAGGGTTTATATAGCTATATATATCAATTTGCATCTGAAATAAACAAGAGAAACACTTATTCGAAGCTGTTTTCAAAAGTTATGTTTAACCTGAAATATTGTCTCAAACTGATGTTCTCAGACTGAGAGAATGACGTTTTCTAAGATTCTGCTGGAGCTCTGAATAGCAGTTTTCAAACATCAAATAAAGGGTTTATATAGCTATATATATCAATTTGCATCTGAAATAAACAAGAGAAACATTTATTCGAAGCTGTTTTCAAAAGTTATGTTTAACCTGAAATATTGTCTCAAACTGATCTTCTCAGACTGAGAGAATGACGTTTTCCAAGATTCTGCTGGAGCTCTGAATAACAGTTTTCAAACATCAAATAAAGGGTTTATATAGCTATATATATCAATTTGCATCCGAAATAAACAAGAGAAACACTTATTCAAAGCTGTTTTCAAAAGTTATGTTTAACCTGAAATATTGTCTCAAACTGATGTTCTCAGACTGAGAGAATGACGTTTTCTAAGATTCTGCTGGAGCTCTGAATAGCAGTTTTCAAACATCAAATAAAGGGTTTATATAGCTATATATATCAATTTGCATCCGAAATAAACAAGAGAAACACTTATTCGAAGCTGTTTTCAAAAGTTATGTTTAACCTGAAATATTGTCTCAAACTGATGTTCTCAGACTGAGAGAATGACATTTTCTAAGATTCTGCTGGAGCGCTGAATAGCAGTTTTCAAACATCAAATAAAGGGTTTATATAGCTATATATATCAATTTGCATCTGAAATAAACAAAAGAAAAACTTTTTCAAAGCTGTTTTCAAAAGTTATGTTTAACCTGAAATATTGTCTCAAACTGATGTTCTCAGACCGAGAGAATGACGTTTTCTAAGATTCTGCTGGAGTTCTGAATAGCAGTTTTCAAACATCAAATAAAGGGTTTATATAGCTATATATATCAATTTGCATCTGAAATAAACAAGAGAAACACTTATTCGAAGCTGGTTTCAAAAGTTATGTTTAACCTGAAATATTGTCTCAAACTGATGTTCTCAGACCGAGAGAATTACGTTTTCTAAGATTCTGCTGGAGCTCTGAATAGCAATTTTCAAACATCAAATAAAGGGTTTATATAGCTATATATATCAATTTGCATCTGAAATAAACAAGAGAAACACTTATTCGAAGCTGTTTTCAAAAGTTATGTTTAACCTGAAATATTGTCTCAAACTGATGTTCTCAGACCGAGAGAATGACGTTTTCTAAGATTCTGCTGGAGCTCTGAATAGCAGTTTTCAAACATCAAATAAAGGGTTTATATAGCTATATATATCAATTTGCATCTGAAATAAACAAGAGAAACACTTATTCGAAGCTGTTTTCAAAAGTTATGTTTAACCTGAAATATTGTCTCAAACTGATTGTTCTCAGACTGAGAGAATGACGTTTTCCAAGATTCTGCTGGAGCTCTGAATAACAGTTTTCAAACATCAAATAAAGGGTTTATATAGCTATATATATCAATTTGCATCTGAAAAAAACAAGAGAAACACTTATTCGAAGCTGTTTTCAAAAGTTATGTTTAACATGAAATATTGTCTCAAACTGATGTTACACGGTTTATATAGCTATATATATCAATTTGCATCTGAAATAAACAAGAGAAACACTTATTCGAAGCTGTTTTCAAAAGTTATGTTTAACCTGAAATATTGTCTCAAACTGATGTTCTCAGACTGAGAGAATGACGTTTTCCAAGATTCTGCTGGAGCTCTGAATAACAGTTTTCAAACATCAAATAAAGGGTTTATATAGCTATATATATCAATTTGCATCTGAAATAAACAAGAGAAACACTTATTCGAAGCTGTTTTCAAAGGATATGTTTAAGTGAGACCTTCTCTAAATGTGATGTATTCAGACTGAGATGTATTTGATGTCCAATCCCGCCACCTTGTGGTTCTTCTTTTTTATCAAAATTTCTCTTTTTTTTTCCACAATGCAATTCCCCCAAGCACCCTACCTGGTGCACAAACCAAACACCACCATGTCTTCTCCTTTGAATTTGATTGACAGGTCCACCAGAACGGTCTTGTAGATACAGCATTGCGTTGTCTAGTCCGAGCGAGTCTCAGAATGTTTTCACAGTCTTGGAAGTAGTGAACGTGGGCTAAGATGCTGCTGGAGCTCTGAATAACAGTTTTCAAACATCAAATAAAGGGTTTATATAGCTATATATATCAATTTGCATCTGAAATAAACAAGAGAAAAACATATTCAAAGCTGTTTTCAAAAGTTATTTTTAACCTGAAATATTGTCTCAAACTGATGTTCTCAGACTGAGAGAATGACGTTTTCTAAGATTCTGCTGGAGCTCTGAATAGCAGTTTTCAAACTTCAAATAAAGGGTTTATATAGCTATATATATCAATTTGCATCTGAAATAAACAAGAGAAACACTTATTCGAAGCTGTTTTCAAAAGTTATGTTTAACCTGAAACATTGTCTCAAACTGATGTTCTCAGACTGAGAGAATGACGTTTTCTAAGATTCTGCTGGAGATCTGAATAGCAGTTTTCAAACATCAAATAAAGGGTTTATATAGCTATATATATCAATTTGCATCTGAAATAAACAAGAGAAACATTTATTCGAAGCTGTTTTCAAAAGTTATGTTTAACCTGAAATATTGTCTCAAACTGATCTTCTCAGACTGAGAGAATGACGTTTTCCAAGATTCTGCTGGAGCTCTGAATAACAGTTTTAAAACATCAAATAAAGGGTTTATATAGCTATATATATCAATTTGCATCTGAAATAAACAAGAGAAACACTTATTCGAAGCTGTTTTCAAAAGTTATGTTTAACCTGAAACATTGTCTCAAACTGATGTTCTCAGACTGAGAGAATGACGTTTTATAAGATTCTGCTGGAGCTCTGAATAGCAGTTTTCAAACATCAAATAAAGGGTTTATATAGCTATATATATCAATTTGCATCTGAAATAAACAAGAGAAACACTTATTCGAAGCTGTTTTCAAAAGTTATGTTTAACCTGAAATATTGTCTCAAACTGATGTTCTCAGACCGAGAGAATGAAGTTTTCTAAGATTCTGCTGTAGCTCTGAATAGCAGTTTTCAAACATCAAATAAAGGGTTTATATAGCTATATATAACAATTTGCATCTGAAATAAACAAGAGAAACATTTATTCGAAGCTGTTTTCAAAAGTTATGTTTAACCTGAAATATTGTCTCAAACTGATCTTCACAGGCTGAGAGAATGACGTTTTCCAAGATTCTGCTGGAGCTCTGAATAGCAGTTTTCAAACATCAAATAAAGGGTTTATATAGCTATATATATCAATTTGCATCTGAAATAAACAAGAGAAACACTTATTCGAAGCTGTTTTCAAAGGATATGTTTAAGTGAGACCTTCTCTAAATGTGATGTATTCAGACTGAGATGTATTTGATGTCCAATCCCGCCACCTTGTGGTTCTTCTTTTTTATCAACATTTCTCTTTTTTTTTCCACAATGCAATTCCCCCAAGCACCCTACCTGGTGCACAAACCAAACACCACCATGTCTTCTCCTTTGAATTTGATTGACAGGTCCACCAGAACGGTCTTGTAGATACAGCATTGCGTTGTCTAGTCCGAGCGAGTCTCAGAATGTTTTCACAGTCTTGGAAGTAGTGAACGCTGGCTAAGATGCTGCTGGAGCTCTGAATAACAGTTTTCAAACATCAAATAAAGGGTTTATATAGCTATATATATCAATTTGCATCTGAAATAAACAAGAGAAAAACATATTCAAAGCTGTTTTCAAAAGTTATGTTTAACCTGAAATATTGTCTCAAACTGATGTTCTCAGACTGAGAGAATAACGTTTTCTAAGATTCTGCTGGAGCTCTGAATAGCAGTTTTCAAACATCAAATAAAGGGTTTATATAGCTATATATAACAATTTGCATCTGAAATAAACAAGAGAAACATTTATTCGAAGCTGTTTTCAAAAGTTATGTTTAACCTGAAATATTGTCTCAAACTGATGTTCTCAGACCGAGAGAATGAAGTTTTCTAAGATTCTGCTGGAGCTCTGAATAGCAGTTTTCAAACATCAAATAAAGGGTTTATATAGCTATATATAACAATTTGCATCTGAAATAAACAAGAGAAACATTTATTCGAAGCTGTTTTCAAAAGTTATGTTTAACCTGAAATATTGTCTCAAACTGATCTTCACAGGCTGAGAGAATGACGTTTTCCAAGATTCTGCTGGAGCTCTGAATAGCAGTTTTCAAACATCAAATAAAGGGTTTATATAGCTATATATAACAATTTGCATCTGAAATAAACAAGAGAAACATTTATTCGAAGCTGTTTTCAAAAGTTATGTTTAACCTGAAATATTGTCTCAAACTGATGTTCTCAGACTGAGGGAATGACGTTTTCCAAGATTCTGCTGGAGCTCTGAATAGCAGTTTTCAAACATCAAATAAAGGGTTTATATAGCTATATATATCATTTTCCATCTGAAATAAACAAGAGAAACACTTATTCGAAGCTGTTTTCAAAAGTTATGGTTAACCTGAAATATTGTCTCAAACTGATGTTCTCAGACTGAGAGAATGACGTTTTCTAAGATTCTGCTGGAGCTCTGAATAGCAGTTTTCAAACATCAAATAAAGGGTTTATATAGCTATATATATCAATTTGCATCTGAAATAAACAAGAGAAACACTTATTCGAAGCTGTTTTCAAAAGTTATGTTTAACCTGAAATATTGTCTCAAACTGATGTTCTCAGACTGAGAGAATGACGTTTTCTAAGATTCTGCTGGAGCTCTGAATAGCAGTTTTCAAACATCAAATAAAGGGTTTATATAGCTATATATATCAATTTGCATCTGAAATAAACAAGAGAAACACTTATTCGAAGCTGGTTTCAAAAGTTATGTTTAACCTGAAATATTGTCTCAAACTGATGTTCTCAGACCGAGAGAATGACGTTTTCTAAGATTCTGCTGGAGCTCTGAATAGCAGTTTTCAAACATCAAATAAAGGGTTTATATAGCTATATATATCAATTTGCATCTGAAATAAACAAGAGAAACACTTATTCGAAGCTGTTTTCAAAAGTTATGTTTAACCTGAAATATTGTCTCAAACTGATGTTCTCAGACCGAGAGAATGACGTTTTCTAAGATTCTGCTGGAGCTCTGAATAGCAGTTTTCAAACATCAAATAAAGGGTTTATATAGCTATATATAACAATTTGCATCTGAAATAAACAAGAGAAACATTTATTCGAAGCTGTTTTCAAAAGTTATGTTTAACCTGAAATATTGTCTCAAACTGATCTTCACAGGCTGAGAGAATGACGTTTTCCAAGATTCTGCTGAAGCTCTGAATAGCAGTTTTCAAACATCAAATAAAGGGTTTATATAGCTATATATATCAATTTGCATCTGAAATAAACAAGAGAAACACTTATTCGAAGCTGTTTTCAAAAGTTATGTTTAACCTGAAATATTGTCTCAAACTGATGTTCTCAGACCGAGAGAATGACGTTTTCTAAGATTCTGCTGGAGCTCTGAATAGCAGTTTTCAAACATCAAATAAAGGGTTTATATAGCTATATATAACAATTTGCATCTGAAATAAACAAGAGAAACATTTATTCGAAGCTGTTTTCAAAAGTTATGTTTAACCTGAAATATTGTCTCAAACTGATCTTCACAGGCTGAGAGAATGACGTTTTCCAAGATTCTGCTGAAGCTCTGAATAGCAGTTTTCAAACATCAACTAAAGGGTTTATATAGCTATATATATCAATTTGCATCTGAAATAAACAAGAGAAACACTTATTCAAAGCTGTTTTCAAAAGTTATGTTTAACATGAAATACTGTCTCAAACTGATGTTCTCAGACTGAGAGAATGACGTTTTCCAAGATTCTGCTGGAGCTCTGAATAGCAGTTTTCAAACATCAAATAAAGGGTTTATATAGCTATATATATCAATTTGCATCTGAAATAAACAAGAGAAACACTTATTCGAAGCTGTTTTCAAAAGTTATGTTTAACCTGAAATATTGTCTCAAACTGATGTTCTCAGACTGAGAGAATGACGTTTTCTAAGATTCTGCTGGAGCTCTGAATAGCAGCTTTCAAACATCAAATAAAGGGTTAATATAGCTATATATATCAATTTGCATCTGAAATAAACAAGAGAAACACTTATTCGAAGCTGTTTTCAAAAGTTATGTTTAACCTGAAATATTGTCTCAAACTGATGTTCTCAGACCGAGAGAATGACGTTTTCTAAGATTCTGCTGGAGCTCTGAATAGCAGTTTTCAAACATCAAATAAAGGGTTTATATAGCTATATATATCAATTTGCATCTGAAATAAACAAGAAAAAAACTTATTCAAAGCTGTTTTCATAAGTTATGTTTAACCTGAAATATTGTCTCAAACTGATGTTCTCAGACTGAGAGAATGACGTTTTCTAAGATTCTGCTGGAGCTCTGAATAGCAGTTTTCAAACATCAAATAAAGGGTTTGTATAGCTATATATATCAATTTGCATCTGAAATAAACAAGAGAAACACTTATTTGAAGCTGTTTTCAAAAGTTATGTTTAACCTGAAACATTGTCTCAAACTGATGTTCTCAGACTGAGAGAATGACGTTTTCCAAGATTCTGCTGGAGTTCTGAATAACCGTTTTCAAACATCAAATAAAGGGTTGATATAGCTATATATATCAATTTGCATCTGAAATAAACAAGAGAAACACTTATTCAAAGCTGTTTTCAAAAGTTATGGTTAACCTGAAATATTGTCTCAAACTGATGTTCTCAGACTGAGAGAATGACGTTTTCTAAGATTCTGCTCTGAATAGCAGTTTTCAAACATCAAATAAAGGGTTTATATAGCTATATATATCAATTCGCATCTGAAATAAACAAGAGAAACACTTATTCGAAGCTGTTTTCAAAAGTTATGTTTAACCTGAAACATTGTCTCAAACTGATGTTCTCAGACTGAGAGAATGACGTTTTCTAAGATTCTGCTGGAGCTCTGAATAGCAGTTTTCAAACATCAAATAAAGGGTTTATATAGCTATATATATCAATTTGCATCTGAAATAAACAAGAGAAACATTTATTCGAAGCTGTTTTCAAAAGTTATGTTTAACCTGAAATATTGTCTCAAACTGATCTTCTCAGACTGAGAGAATGACGTTTTCCAAGATTCTGCTGGAGCTCTGAATAACAGTTTTAAAACATCAAATAAAGGGTTTATATAGCTATATATATCAATTTGCATCTGAAATAAACAAGAGAAACACTTATTCGAAGCTGTTTTCAAAAGTTATGTTTAACCTGAAATATTGTCTCAAACTGATGTTCTCAGACTGAGAGAATGACGTTTTCTAAGATTCTGCTGGAGCTCTGAATAGCAGTTTTCAAACATCAAATAAAGGGTTTATATAGCTATATATATCAATTTGCATCTGAAATAAACAAGAGAAACACTTATTCGAAGCTGTTTTCAAAAGTTATGTTTAACCTGAAACATTGTCTCAAACTGATGTTCTCAGACTGAGAGAATGACGTTTTCTAAGATTCTGCTGGAGCTCTGAATAGCAGTTTTGAAACATCAAATAAAGGATTTATATAGCTATATATATCAATTTGCATCTGAAATAAACAAGAGAAAAACTTATTCAAAGCTGTTTTCAAAAGTTATGTTTAACCTGAAACATTGTCTCAAACTGATCTTCTCAGACTGAGAGAATGACGTTTTCTAAGATTCTGCTGGAGCTCTGAATAGCAGTTTTCAAACATCAACTAAAGGGTTTATATAGCTATATATATCAATTTGCATCTGAAATAAACAAGAGAAACATTTATTCGAAGCTGTTTTCAAAAGTTATGTTTAACCTGAAATATTGTCTCAAACTGATCTTCTCAGACTGAGAGAATGACGTTTTCCAAGATTCTGCTGGAGCTCTGAATAACAGTTTTAAAACATCAAATAAAGGGTTTATATAGCTATATATATCAATTTGCATCTGAAATAAACAAGAGAAACACTTATTCGAAGCTGTTTTCAAAAGTTATGTTTAACCTGAAATATTGTCTCAAACTGATGTTCTCAGACTAAGAGAATGACGTTTTCTAAGATTCTGCTGGAGCTCTGAATAGCAGTTTTCAAACATCAAATAAAGGGTTTATATAGCTATATATATCAATTTGCATCTGAAATAAACAAGAGAAACACTTATTCGAAGCTGTTTTCAAAAGTTATGTTTAACCTGAAACATTGTCTCAAACTGATGTTCTCAGACTGAGAGAATGACGTTTTCTAAGATTCTGCTGGAGCTCTGAATAGCAGTTTTGAAACATCAAATAAAGGATTTATATAGCTATATATATCAATTTGCATCTGAAATAAACAAGAGAAAAACTTATTCAAAGCTGTTTTCAAAAGTTATGTTTAACCTGAAATATTGTCTCAAACTGATGTTCTCAGACTGAGAGAATGACGTTTTCTAAGATTCTGCTGGAGCTCTGAATAGCAGTTTTCAAACATCAAATAAAGGGTTTATATAGCTATATATATCAATTTGCATCTGAAATAAACAAGAAAAAAACTTATTCAAAGCTGTTTTCATAAGTTATGTTTAACCTGAAATATTGTCTCAAACTGATGTTCTCAGACTGAGAGAATGACGTTTTCTAAGATTCTGCTGGAGCTCTGAATAGCAGTTTTCAAACATCAAATAAAGGGTTTGTATAGCTATATATATCAATTTGCATCTGAAATAAACAAGAGAAACACTTATTCGAAGCTGTTTTCAAAAGTTATGTTTAACCTGAAACATTGTCTCAAACTGATGTTCTCAGACTGAGAGAATGACGTTTTCCAAGATTCTGCTGGAGCTCTGAATAACCGTTTTCAAACATCAAATAAAGGGTTTATATAGCTATATATATCAATTTGCATCTGAAATAAACAAGAGAAACACTTATTCGAAGCTGTTTTCAAAAGTTATGTTTAACCTGAAACATTGTCTCAAACTGATGTTCTCAGACTGAGAGAATGACGTTTTCTAAGATTCTGCTGGAGCACTGAATAGCAGTTTTCAAACATCAAATAAAGGGTTTATATAGCTATATATATCAATTTGCATCTGAAATAAACAAGAGAAACATTTATTCGAAGCTGTTTTCAAAAGTTATGTTTAACCTGAAATATTGTCTCAAACTGATCTTCTCAGACTGAGAGAATGACGTTTTCCAAGATTCTGCTGGAGCTCTGAATAACAGTTTTAAAACATCAAATAAAGGGTTTATATAGCTATATATATCAATTTGCATCTGAAATAAACAAGAGAAACACTTATTCGAAGCTGTTTTCAAAAGTTATGTTGAACCTGAAATATTGTCTCAAACTGATGTTCTCAGACTGAGAGAATGACGTTTTCTAAGATTCTGCTGGAGCTCTGAATAGCAGTTTTCAAACATCAAATAAAGGGTTTATATAGCTATATATATCAATTTGCATCTGAAATAAACAAGAGAAACACTTATTCGAAGCTGTTTTCAAAAGTTATGTTTAACCTGAAACATTGTCTCAAACTGATGTTCTCAGACTGAGAGAATGACGTTTTCTAAGATTCTGCTGGAGCTCTGAATAGCAGTTTTGAAACATCAAATAAAGGATTTATATAGCTATATATATCAATTTGCATCTGAAATAAACAAGAGAAAAACTTATTCAAAGCTGTTTTCAAAAGTTATGTTTAACCTGAAACATTGTCTCAAACTGGTCTTCTCAGACTGAGAGAATGACGTTTTCCAAGATTCTGCTGGAGCTCTGAATAACAGTTTTAAAACATCAAATAAAGGGTTTATATAGCTATATATATCAATTTGCATCTGAAATAAACAAGAGAAACACTTATTCGAAGCTGTTTTCAAAAGTTATGTTTAACCTGAAATATTGTCTCAAACTGATGTTCTCAGACTGAGAGAGTGACGTTTTCTAAGATTCTGCTGGAGCTCTGAATAGCAGTTTTCAAACATCAAATAAAGGGTTTATATAGCTATATATATCAATTTGCATCTGAAATAAACAAGAGAAACATTTATTCCAAGCTGTTTTCAAAAGTTATGTTTAACCTGAAATATTGTCTCAAATTGATGTTCTGAGACTGAGAGAATGACGTTTTCTAAGATTCTGCTGGAGCTCTGTATAGCAGTTTTCAAACATCAAATAAAGGGTTTATATAGCTATATATAACAATTTGCATCTGAAATAAACAAGAGAAACATTTATTCGAAGCTGTTTTCAAAAGTTATGTTTAACCTGAAATATTGTCTCAAACTGATCTTCACAGGCTGAGAGAATGACGTTTTCCAAGATTCTGCTGAAGCTCTGAATAGCAGTTTTCAAACATCAAATAAAGGGTTTATATAGCTATATATATCAATTTGCATCTGAAATAAACAAGAGAAACACTTATTCGAAGCTGTTTTCAAAAGTTATGTTTAACCTGAAATATTGTCTCAAACTGATGTTCTCAGACCGAGAGAATGACGTTTTCTAAGATTCTGCTGGAGCTCTGAATAGCAGTTTTCAAACATCAAATAAAGGGTTTATATAGCTATATATAACAATTTGCATCTGAAATAAACAAGAGAAACATTTATTCGAAGTTGTTTTCAAAAGTTATGTTTAACCTGAAATATTGTCTCAAACTGATCTTCACAGGCTGAGAGAATGACGTTTTCCAAGATTCTGCTGAAGCTCTGAATAGCAGTTTTCAAACATCAACTAAAGGGTTTATATAGCTATATATATCAATTTGCATCTGAAATAAACAAGAGAAACACTTATTCAAAGCTGTTTTCAAAAGTTATGTTTAACATGAAATACTGTCTCAAACTGATGTTCTCAGACTGAGAGAATGACGTTTTCTAAGATTCTGCTGGAGCTCTGAATAGCAGTTTTCAAACATCAAATAAAGGGTTTATATAGCTATATATATCAATTTGCATCTGAAATAAACAAGAGAAACACTTATTCGAAGCTGTTTTCAAAAGTTATGTTTAACCTGAAATATTGTCTCAAACTGATGTTCTCAGACTGAGAGAATGACGTTTTCTAAGATTCTGCTGGAGCTCTGAATGGCAGCTTTCAAACATCAAATAAAGGGTTTATATAGCTATATATATCAATTTGCATCTGAAATAAACAAGAGAAACACTTATTCGAAGCTGGTTTCAAAAGTTATGTTTAACCTGAAATATTGTCTCAAACTGATGTTCTCAGACCGAGAGAATGACGTTTTCTAAGATTCTGCTGGAGCTCTGAATAGCAGTTTTCAAACATCAAATAAAGGGTTTATATAGCTATATATATCAATTTGCATCTGAAATAAACAAGAAAAAAACTTATTCAAAGCTGTTTCATAAGTTATGTTTAACCTGAAATATTGTCTCAAACTGATGTTCTCAGACTGAGAGAATGACGTTTTCTAAGATTCTGCTGGAGCTCTGAATAGCAGTTTTCAAACATCAAATAAAGGGTTTGTATAGCTATATATATCAATTTGCATCTGAAATAAACAAGAGAAACACTTATTCGAAGCTGTTTTCAAAAGTTATGTTTAACCTGAAACATTGTCTCAAACTGATGTTCTCAGACTGAGAGAATGACGTTTTCCAAGATTCTGCTGGAGTTCTGAATAACCGTTTTCAAACATCAAATAAAGGGTTGATATAGCTATATATATCAATTTGCATCTGAAATAAACAATAGAAACACTTATTCAAAGCTGTTTTCAAAAGTTATGGTTAACCTGAAATATTGTCTCAAACTGATGTTCTCAGACTGAGAGAATGACGTTTTCTAAGATTCTGCTGGAGCTCTGAATAGCAGTTTTCAAACATCAAATAAAGGGTTTATATAGCTATATATATCAATTTGCATCTGAAATAAACAAGAGAAACATTTATTCGAAGCTGTTTTCAAAAGTTATGTTTAACCTGAAATATTGTCTCAAACTGATCTTCTCAGACTGAGAGAATGACGTTTTCCAAGATTCTGCTGGAGCTCTGAATAACAGTTTTAAAACATCAAATAAAGGGTTTATATAGCTATATATATCAATTTGCATCTGAAATAAACAAGAGAAACACTTATTCAAAGCTGTTTTCAAAAGTTATGTTTAACCTGAAATATTGTCTCAAACTGATGTTCTCAGACTGAGAGAATGACGTTTTCTAAGATTCTGCTGGAGCTCTGAATAGCAGTTTTCAAACATCAAATAAAGGGTTTATATAGCTATATATATCAATTTGCATCTGAAATAAACAAGAGAAACACTTATTCGAAGCTGTTTTCAAAAGTTATGTTTAACCTGAAACATTGTCTCAAACTGATGTTCTCAGACTGAGAGAATGACGTTTTCTAAGATTCTGCTGGAGCTCTGAATAGCAGTTTTCAAACATCAAATAAAGGGTTTATATAGCTATATATATCAATTTGCATCTGAAATAAACAAGAGAAACATTTATTCCAAGCTGTTTTCAAAAGTTATGTTTAACCTGAAATATTGTCTCAAATTGATGTTCTGAGACTGAGAGAATGACGTTTTCTAAGATTCTGCTGGAGCTCTGTATAGCAGTTTTCAAACATCAAATAAAGGGTTTATATAGCTATATATATCAATTTGCATCTGAAATAAACAAGAAAAAAACTTATTCAAAGCTGTTTTCATAAGTTATGTTTAACCTGAAATATTGTCTCAAACTGATGTTCTCAGACTGAGAGAATGACGTTTTCTAAGATTCTGCTGGAGCTCTGAATAGCAGTTTTCAAACATCAAATAAAGGGTTTGTATAGCTATATATATCAATTTGCATCTGAAATAAACAAGAGAAACACTTATTCGAAGCTGTTTTCAAAAGTTATGTTTAACCTGAAACATTGTCTCAAACTGATGTTCTCAGACTGAGAGAATGACGTTTTCCAAGATTCTGCTGGAGCTCTGAATAACCGTTTTCAAACATCAAATAAAGGGTTTATATAGCTATATATATCAATTTGCATCTGAAATAAACAAGAGAAACATTTATTCGAAGCTGTTTTCAAAAGTTATGTTTAACCTGAAATATTGACTCAAACTGATCTTCTCAGACTGAGAGAATGACGTTTTCCAAGATTCTGCTGGAGCTCTGAATAACAGTTTTAAAACATCAAATAAAGGGTTTATATAGCTATATATATCAATTTGCATCTGAAATAAACAAGAGAAACACTTATTCGAAGCTGTTTTCAAAAGTTATGTTTAACCTGAAATATTGTCTCAAACTGATGTTCTCAGACTGAGAGAATGACGTTTTCTAAGATTCTGCTGGAGCTCTGAATAGCAGTTTTCAAACATCAAATAAAGGGTTTATATAGCTATATATATCAATTTGCATCTGAAATAAACAAGAGAAACACTTATTCGAAGCTGTTTTCAAAAGTTATGTTTAACCTGAAACATTGTCTCAAACTGATCTTCTCAGACTGAGAGAATGACGTTTTCCAAGATTCTGCTGGAGCTCTGAATAACAGTTTTAAAACATCAAATAAAGGGTTTATATAGCTATATATATCAATTTGCATCTGAAATAAACAAGAGAAACACTTATTCGAAGCTGTTTTCAAAAGTTATGTTTAACCTGAAATATTGTCTCAAACTGATGTTCTCAGACTGAGAGAATGACGTTTTCTAAGATTCTGCTGGAGCTCTGAATAGCAGTTTTCAAACATCAAATAAAGGGTTTATATAGCTATATATATCAATTTGCATCTGAAATAAACAAGAAAAAAACTTATTCAAAGCTGTTTTCATAAGTTATGTTTAACCTGAAATATTGTCTCAAACTGATGTTCTCAGACTGAGAGAATGACGTTTTCTAAGATTCTGCTGGAGCTCTGAATAGCAGTTTTCAAACATCAAATAAAGGGTTTGTATAGCTATATATATCAATTTGCATCTGAAATAAACAAGAGAAACACTTATTCGAAGCTGTTTTCAAAAGTTATGTTTAACCTGAAACATTGTCTCAAACTGATGTTCTCAGACTGAGAGAATGACGTTTTCCAAGATTCTGCTGGAGCTCTGAATAACCGTGTTCAAACATCAAATAAAGGGTTTATATAGCTATATATATCAATTTGCATCTGAAATAAACAAAAGAAACACTTACTCGAAGCTGTTTTCAAAAGTTATGTTTAACCTGAAACATTGTCTCAAACTGATCTTCTCAGACTGAGAGAATGACGTTTTCTAAGATTCTGCTGGAGCTCTGAATAACAGTTTTAAAACATCAAATAAAGGGTTTATATAGCTATATATATCAATTTGCATCTGAAATAAACAAGAGAAACACTTATTCGAAGCTGTTTTCAAAAGTTATGTTTAACCTGAAATATTGTCTCAAACTGATGTTCTCAGACTGAGAGAATGACGTTTTCTAAGATTCTGCTGGAGCTCTGAATAGCAGTTTTCAAACATCAAATAAAGGGTTTATATAGCTATATATATCAATTTGCATCTGAAATAAACAAGAGAAACACTTATTCGAAGCTGTTTTCAAAAGTTATGTTTAACCTGAAACATTGTCTCAAACTGATGTTCTCAGACTGAGAGAATGACGTTTTCTAAGATTCTGCTGGAGCTCTGAATAGCAGTTTTGAAACATCAAATAAAGGATTTATATAGCTATATATATCAATTTGCATCTGAAATAAACAAGAGAAAAACTTATTCAAAGCTGTTTTCAAAAGTTATGTTTAACCTGAAACATTGTCTCAAACTGATCTTCTCAGACTGAGAGAATGACGTTTTCCAAGATTCTGCTGGAGCTCTGAATAACAGTTTTAAAACATCAAATAAAGGGTTTATATAGCTATATATATCAATTTGCATCTGAAATAAACAAGAGAAACACTTATTCGAAGCTGTTTTCAAAAGTTATGTTTAACCTGAAATATTGTCTCAAACTGATGTTCTCAGACTGAGAGAATGACGTTTTCTAAGATTCTGCTGGAGCTCTGAATAGCAGTTTTCAAACATCAAATAAAGGGTTTATATAGCTATATATATCAATTTGCATCTGAAATAAACAAGAGAAACATTTATTCCAAGCTGTTTTCAAAAGTTATGTTTAACCTGAAATATTGTCTCAAATTGATGTTCTGAGACTGAGAGAATGACGTTTTCTAAGATTCTGCTGGAGCTCTGTATAGCAGTTTTCAAACATCAAATAAAGGGTTTATATAGCTATATATATCAATTTGCATCTGAAATAAACAAGAAAAAAACTTATTCAAAGCTGTTTTCATAAGTTATGTTTAACCTGAAATATTGTCTCAAACTGATGTTCTCAGACTGAGAGAATGACGTTTTCTAAGATTCTGCTGGAGCTCTGAATAGCAGTTTTCAAACATCAAATAAAGGGTTTGTATAGCTATATATATCAATTTGCATCTGAAATAAACAAGAGAAACACTTATTCGAAGCTGTTTTCAAAAGTTATGTTTAACCTGAAACATTGTCTCAAACTGATGTTCTCAGACTGAGAGAATGACGTTTTCCAAGATTCTGCTGGAGCTCTGAATAGCAGTTTTCAAACATCAAATAAAGGGTTTATATAGCTATATATATCAATTTGCATCTGAAATAAACAAGAGAAACATTTATTCGAAGCTGTTTTCAAAAGTTATGTTTAACCTGAAATATTGTCTCAAACTGATCTTCTCAGACTGAGAGAATGACGTTTTCCAAGATTCTGCTGGAGCTCTGAATAACAGTTTTAAAACATCAAATAAAGGGTTTATATAGCTATATATATCAATTTGCATCTGAAATAAACAAGAGAAACACTTATTCAAAGCTGTTTTCAAAAGTTATGTTTAACCTGAAATATTGTCTCAAACTGATGTTCTCAGACTGAGAGAATGACGTTTTCTAAGATTCTGCTGGAGCTCTGAATAGCAGTTTTCAAACATCAAATAAAGGGTTTATATAGCTATATATATCAATTTGCATCTGAAATAAACAAGAGAAACACTTATTCGAAGCTGTTTTCAAAAGTTATGTTTAACCTGAAATATTGTCTCAAACTGATGTTCTCAGACTGAGAGAATGACGTTTTCTAAGATTCTGCTGGAGCTCTGAATAGCAGTTTTCAAACATCAAATAAAGGGTTTATATAGCTATATATATCAATTTGCATCTGAAATAAACAAAAGAAAAACTTATTCAAAGCTGTTTTCAAAAGTTATGTTTAACCTGAAATATTGTCTCAAACTGATGTTCTCAGACCGAGAGAATGACGTTTTCTAAGATTCTGCTGGAGTTCTGAATAGCAGTTTTCAAACATCAAATAAAGGGTTTATATAGCTATATATATCAATTTGCATCTGAAATAAACAAGTGAAACACTTATTCGAAGCTGGTTTCAAAAGTTATGTTTAACCTGAAATATTGTCTCAAACTGATGTTCTCAGACCGAGAGAATGACGTTTTCTAAGATTCTGCTGGAGCTCTGAATAGCAGTTTTCAAACATCAAATAAAGGGTTTATATAGCTATATATATCAATTTGCATCTGAAATAAACAAGAGAAACACTTATTCAAAGCTGTTTTCAAAAGTTATGTTTAACATGAAATACTGTCTCAAACTGATCTTCACAGGCTGAGAGAATGACGTTTTCCAAGATTCTGCTGGAGCTCTGAATAACAGTTTTCAAACATCAAATAAAGGGTTTATATAGCTATATATATCAATTTGCATCAGAAATAAACAAGAGAAACACTTATTCGAAGCTGTTTTCAAAAGTTATGTTTAACCTGAAATATTGTCTCAAACTGATGTTCTCAGACCGAGAGAATGACGTTTTCTAAGATTCTGCTGGAGCTCTGAATAGCAGTTTTCAAACATCAAATAAAGGGTTTATATAGCTATATATATCAATTTGCATCTGAAATAAACAAGAGAAACACTTATTCGAAGCTGTTTTCAAAAGTTATGTTTAACCTGAAATATTGTCTCAAACTGATGTTCTCAGACCGAGAGAATGACGTTTTCTAAGATTCTGCTGGAGCTCTGAATAGCAGTTTTCAAACATCAAATAAAGGGTTTATATAGCTATATATATCAATTTGCATCTGAAATAAACAAGAGAAACATTTATTCGAAGCTGTTTTCAAAAGTTATGTTTAACCTGAAATATTGTCTCAAACTGATCTTCTCAGACTGAGAGAATGACGTTTTCCAAGATTCTGCTGGAGCTCTGAATAACAGTTTTAAAACATCAAATAAAGGGTTTATATAGCTATATATATCAATTTGCATCTGAAATAAACAAGAGAAACACTTATTCGAAGCTGTTTTCAAAAGTTATGTTTAACCTGAAATATTGTCTCAAACTGATGTTCTCAGACTAAGAGAATGACGTTTTCTAAGATTCTGCTGGAGCTCTGAATAGCAGTTTTCAAACATCAAATAAAGGGTTTATATAGCTATATATATCAATTTGCATCTGAAATAAACAAGAGAAACACTTATTCGAAGCTGTTTTCAAAAGTTATGTTTAACCTGAAACATTGTCTCAAACTGATGTTCTCAGACTGAGAGAATGACGTTTTCTAAGATTCTGCTGGAGCTCTGAATAGCAGTTTTGAAACATCAAATAAAGGATTTATATAGCTATATATATCAATTTGCATCTGAAATAAACAAGAGAAAAACTTATTCAAAGCTGTTTTCAAAAGTTATGTTTAACCTGAAATATTGTCTCAAACTGATGTTCTCAGACTGAGAGAATGACGTTTTCTAAGATTCTGCTGGAGCTCTGAATAGCAGTTTTCAAACATCAAATAAAGGGTTTATATAGCTATATATATCAATTTGCATCTGAAATAAACAAGAAAAAAACTTATTCAAAGCTGTTTTCATAAGTTATGTTTAACCTGAAATATTGTCTCAAACTGATGTTCTCAGACTGAGAGAATGACGTTTTCTAAGATTCTGCTGGAGCTCTGAATAGCAGTTTTCAAACATCAAATAAAGGGTTTGTATAGCTATATATATCAATTTGCATCTGAAATAAACAAGAGAAACACTTATTCGAAGCTGTTTTCAAAAGTTATGTTTAACCTGAAACATTGTCTCAAACTGATGTTCTCAGACTGAGAGAATGACGTTTTCCAAGATTCTGCTGGAGCTCTGAATAACCGTTTTCAAACATCAAATAAAGGGTTTATATAGCTATATATATCAATTTGCATCTGAAATAAACAAGAGAAACACTTATTCGAAGCTGTTTTCAAAAGTTATGTTTAACCTGAAACATTGTCTCAAACTGATGTTCTCAGACTGAGAGAATGACGTTTTCTAAGATTCTGCTGGAGCACTGAATAGCAGTTTTCAAACATCAAATAAAGGGTTTATATAGCTATATATATCAATTTGCATCTGAAATAAACAAGAGAAACATTTATTCGAAGCTGTTTTCAAAAGTTATGTTTAACCTGAAATATTGTCTCAAACTGATCTTCTCAGACTGAGAGAATGACGTTTTCCAAGATTCTGCTGGAGCTCTGAATAACAGTTTTAAAACATCAAATAAAGGGTTTATATAGCTATATATATCAATTTGCATCTGAAATAAACAAGAGAAACACTTATTCGAAGCTGTTTTCAAAAGTTATGTTGAACCTGAAATATTGTCTCAAACTGATGTTCTCAGACTGAGAGAATGACGTTTTCTAAGATTCTGCTGGAGCTCTGAATAGCAGTTTTCAAACATCAAATAAAGGGTTTATATAGCTATATATATCAATTTGCATCTGAAATAAACAAGAGAAACACTTATTCGAAGCTGTTTTCAAAAGTTATGTTTAACCTGAAACATTGTCTCAAACTGATGTTCTCAGACTGAGAGAATGACGTTTTCTAAGATTCTGCTGGAGCTCTGAATAGCAGTTTTGAAACATCAAATAAAGGATTTATATAGCTATATATATCAATTTGCATCTGAAATAAACAAGAGAAAAACTTATTCAAAGCTGTTTTCAAAAGTTATGTTTAACCTGAAACATTGTCTCAAACTGGTCTTCTCAGACTGAGAGAATGACGTTTTCCAAGATTCTGCTGGAGCTCTGAATAACAGTTTTAAAACATCAAATAAAGGGTTTATATAGCTATATATATCAATTTGCATCTGAAATAAACAAGAGAAACACTTATTCGAAGCTGTTTTCAAAAGTTATGTTTAACCTGAAATATTGTCTCAAACTGATGTTCTCAGACTGAGAGAGTGACGTTTTCTAAGATTCTGCTGGAGCTCTGAATAGCAGTTTTCAAACATCAAATAAAGGGTTTATATAGCTATATATATCAATTTGCATCTGAAATAAACAAGAGAAACATTTATTCCAAGCTGTTTTCAAAAGTTATGTTTAACCTGAAATATTGTCTCAAATTGATGTTCTGAGACTGAGAGAATGACGTTTTCTAAGATTCTGCTGGAGCTCTGTATAGCAGTTTTCAAACATCAAATAAAGGGTTTATATAGCTATATATAACAATTTGCATCTGAAATAAACAAGAGAAACATTTATTCGAAGCTGTTTTCAAAAGTTATGTTTAACCTGAAATATTGTCTCAAACTGATCTTCACAGGCTGAGAGAATGACGTTTTCCAAGATTCTGCTGAAGCTCTGAATAGCAGTTTTCAAACATCAAATAAAGGGTTTATATAGCTATATATATCAATTTGCATCTGAAATAAACAAGAGAAACACTTATTCGAAGCTGTTTTCAAAAGTTATGTTTAACCTGAAATATTGTCTCAAACTGATGTTCTCAGACCGAGAGAATGACGTTTTCTAAGATTCTGCTGGAGCTCTGAATAGCAGTTTTCAAACATCAAATAAAGGGTTTATATAGCTATATATAACAATTTGCATCTGAAATAAACAAGAGAAACATTTATTCGAAGTTGTTTTCAAAAGTTATGTTTAACCTGAAATATTGTCTCAAACTGATCTTCACAGGCTGAGAGAATGACGTTTTCCAAGATTCTGCTGAAGCTCTGAATAGCAGTTTTCAAACATCAACTAAAGGGTTTATATAGCTATATATATCAATTTGCATCTGAAATAAACAAGAGAAACACTTATTCAAAGCTGTTTTCAAAAGTTATGTTTAACATGAAATACTGTCTCAAACTGATGTTCTCAGACTGAGAGAATGACGTTTTCTAAGATTCTGCTGGAGCTCTGAATAGCAGTTTTCAAACATCAAATAAAGGGTTTATATAGCTATATATATCAATTTGCATCTGAAATAAACAAGAGAAACACTTATTCGAAGCTGTTTTCAAAAGTTATGTTTAACCTGAAATATTGTCTCAAACTGATGTTCTCAGACTGAGAGAATGACGTTTTCTAAGATTCTGCTGGAGCTCTGAATGGCAGCTTTCAAACATCAAATAAAGGGTTTATATAGCTATATATATCAATTTGCATCTGAAATAAACAAGAGAAACACTTATTCGAAGCTGGTTTCAAAAGTTATGTTTAACCTGAAATATTGTCTCAAACTGATGTTCTCAGACCGAGAGAATGACGTTTTCTAAGATTCTGCTGGAGCTCTGAATAGCAGTTTTCAAACATCAAATAAAGGGTTTATATAGCTATATATATCAATTTGCATCTGAAATAAACAAGAAAAAAACTTATTCAAAGCTGTTTCATAAGTTATGTTTAACCTGAAATATTGTCTCAAACTGATGTTCTCAGACTGAGAGAATGACGTTTTCTAAGATTCTGCTGGAGCTCTGAATAGCAGTTTTCAAACATCAAATAAAGGGTTTGTATAGCTATATATATCAATTTGCATCTGAAATAAACAAGAGAAACACTTATTCGAAGCTGTTTTCAAAAGTTATGTTTAACCTGAAACATTGTCTCAAACTGATGTTCTCAGACTGAGAGAATGACGTTTTCCAAGATTCTGCTGGAGTTCTGAATAACCGTTTTCAAACATCAAATAAAGGGTTGATATAGCTATATATATCAATTTGCATCTGAAATAAACAATAGAAACACTTATTCAAAGCTGTTTTCAAAAGTTATGGTTAACCTGAAATATTGTCTCAAACTGATGTTCTCAGACTGAGAGAATGACGTTTTCTAAGATTCTGCTGGAGCTCTGAATAGCAGTTTTCAAACATCAAATAAAGGGTTTATATAGCTATATATATCAATTTGCATCTGAAATAAACAAGAGAAACATTTATTCGAAGCTGTTTTCAAAAGTTATGTTTAACCTGAAATATTGTCTCAAACTGATCTTCTCAGACTGAGAGAATGACGTTTTCCAAGATTCTGCTGGAGCTCTGAATAACAGTTTTAAAACATCAAATAAAGGGTTTATATAGCTATATATATCAATTTGCATCTGAAATAAACAAGAGAAACACTTATTCAAAGCTGTTTTCAAAAGTTATGTTTAACCTGAAATATTGTCTCAAACTGATGTTCTCAGACTGAGAGAATGACGTTTTCTAAGATTCTGCTGGAGCTCTGAATAGCAGTTTTCAAACATCAAATAAAGGGTTTATATAGCTATATATATCAATTTGCATCTGAAATAAACAAGAGAAACACTTATTCGAAGCTGTTTTCAAAAGTTATGTTTAACCTGAAACATTGTCTCAAACTGATGTTCTCAGACTGAGAGAATGACGTTTTCTAAGATTCTGCTGGAGCTCTGAATAGCAGTTTTCAAACATCAAATAAAGGGTTTATATAGCTATATATATCAATTTGCATCTGAAATAAACAAGAGAAACATTTATTCCAAGCTGTTTTCAAAAGTTATGTTTAACCTGAAATATTGTCTCAAATTGATGTTCTGAGACTGAGAGAATGACGTTTTCTAAGATTCTGCTGGAGCTCTGTATAGCAGTTTTCAAACATCAAATAAAGGGTTTATATAGCTATATATATCAATTTGCATCTGAAATAAACAAGAAAAAAACTTATTCAAAGCTGTTTTCATAAGTTATGTTTAACCTGAAATATTGTCTCAAACTGATGTTCTCAGACTGAGAGAATGACGTTTTCTAAGATTCTGCTGGAGCTCTGAATAGCAGTTTTCAAACATCAAATAAAGGGTTTGTATAGCTATATATATCAATTTGCATCTGAAATAAACAAGAGAAACACTTATTCGAAGCTGTTTTCAAAAGTTATGTTTAACCTGAAACATTGTCTCAAACTGATGTTCTCAGACTGAGAGAATGACGTTTTCCAAGATTCTGCTGGAGCTCTGAATAACCGTTTTCAAACATCAAATAAAGGGTTTATATAGCTATATATATCAATTTGCATCTGAAATAAACAAGAGAAACATTTATTCGAAGCTGTTTTCAAAAGTTATGTTTAACCTGAAATATTGACTCAAACTGATCTTCTCAGACTGAGAGAATGACGTTTTCCAAGATTCTGCTGGAGCTCTGAATAACAGTTTTAAAACATCAAATAAAGGGTTTATATAGCTATATATATCAATTTGCATCTGAAATAAACAAGAGAAACACTTATTCGAAGCTGTTTTCAAAAGTTATGTTTAACCTGAAATATTGTCTCAAACTGATGTTCTCAGACTGAGAGAATGACGTTTTCTAAGATTCTGCTGGAGCTCTGAATAGCAGTTTTCAAACATCAAATAAAGGGTTTATATAGCTATATATATCAATTTGCATCTGAAATAAACAAGAGAAACACTTATTCGAAGCTGTTTTCAAAAGTTATGTTTAACCTGAAACATTGTCTCAAACTGATCTTCTCAGACTGAGAGAATGACGTTTTCCAAGATTCTGCTGGAGCTCTGAATAACAGTTTTAAAACATCAAATAAAGGGTTTATATAGCTATATATATCAATTTGCATCTGAAATAAACAAGAGAAACACTTATTCGAAGCTGTTTTCAAAAGTTATGTTTAACCTGAAATATTGTCTCAAACTGATGTTCTCAGACTGAGAGAATGACGTTTTCTAAGATTCTGCTGGAGCTCTGAATAGCAGTTTTCAAACATCAAATAAAGGGTTTATATAGCTATATATATCAATTTGCATCTGAAATAAACAAGAAAAAAACTTATTCAAAGCTGTTTTCATAAGTTATGTTTAACCTGAAATATTGTCTCAAACTGATGTTCTCAGACTGAGAGAATGACGTTTTCTAAGATTCTGCTGGAGCTCTGAATAGCAGTTTTCAAACATCAAATAAAGGGTTTGTATAGCTATATATATCAATTTGCATCTGAAATAAACAAGAGAAACACTTATTCGAAGCTGTTTTCAAAAGTTATGTTTAACCTGAAACATTGTCTCAAACTGATGTTCTCAGACTGAGAGAATGACGTTTTCCAAGATTCTGCTGGAGCTCTGAATAACCGTGTTCAAACATCAAATAAAGGGTTTATATAGCTATATATATCAATTTGCATCTGAAATAAACAAAAGAAACACTTACTCGAAGCTGTTTTCAAAAGTTATGTTTAACCTGAAACATTGTCTCAAACTGATCTTCTCAGACTGAGAGAATGACGTTTTCTAAGATTCTGCTGGAGCTCTGAATAACAGTTTTAAAACATCAAATAAAGGGTTTATATAGCTATATATATCAATTTGCATCTGAAATAAACAAGAGAAACACTTATTCGAAGCTGTTTTCAAAAGTTATGTTTAACCTGAAATATTGTCTCAAACTGATGTTCTCAGACTGAGAGAATGACGTTTTCTAAGATTCTGCTGGAGCTCTGAATAGCAGTTTTCAAACATCAAATAAAGGGTTTATATAGCTATATATATCAATTTGCATCTGAAATAAACAAGAGAAACACTTATTCGAAGCTGTTTTCAAAAGTTATGTTTAACCTGAAACATTGTCTCAAACTGATGTTCTCAGACTGAGAGAATGACGTTTTCTAAGATTCTGCTGGAGCTCTGAATAGCAGTTTTGAAACATCAAATAAAGGATTTATATAGCTATATATATCAATTTGCATCTGAAATAAACAAGAGAAAAACTTATTCAAAGCTGTTTTCAAAAGTTATGTTTAACCTGAAACATTGTCTCAAACTGATCTTCTCAGACTGAGAGAATGACGTTTTCCAAGATTCTGCTGGAGCTCTGAATAACAGTTTTAAAACATCAAATAAAGGGTTTATATAGCTATATATATCAATTTGCATCTGAAATAAACAAGAGAAACACTTATTCGAAGCTGTTTTCAAAAGTTATGTTTAACCTGAAATATTGTCTCAAACTGATGTTCTCAGACTGAGAGAATGACGTTTTCTAAGATTCTGCTGGAGCTCTGAATAGCAGTTTTCAAACATCAAATAAAGGGTTTATATAGCTATATATATCAATTTGCATCTGAAATAAACAAGAGAAACATTTATTCCAAGCTGTTTTCAAAAGTTATGTTTAACCTGAAATATTGTCTCAAATTGATGTTCTGAGACTGAGAGAATGACGTTTTCTAAGATTCTGCTGGAGCTCTGTATAGCAGTTTTCAAACATCAAATAAAGGGTTTATATAGCTATATATATCAATTTGCATCTGAAATAAACAAGAAAAAAACTTATTCAAAGCTGTTTTCATAAGTTATGTTTAACCTGAAATATTGTCTCAAACTGATGTTCTCAGACTGAGAGAATGACGTTTTCTAAGATTCTGCTGGAGCTCTGAATAGCAGTTTTCAAACATCAAATAAAGGGTTTGTATAGCTATATATATCAATTTGCATCTGAAATAAACAAGAGAAACACTTATTCGAAGCTGTTTTCAAAAGTTATGTTTAACCTGAAACATTGTCTCAAACTGATGTTCTCAGACTGAGAGAATGACGTTTTCCAAGATTCTGCTGGAGCTCTGAATAGCAGTTTTCAAACATCAAATAAAGGGTTTATATAGCTATATATATCAATTTGCATCTGAAATAAACAAGAGAAACATTTATTCGAAGCTGTTTTCAAAAGTTATGTTTAACCTGAAATATTGTCTCAAACTGATCTTCTCAGACTGAGAGAATGACGTTTTCCAAGATTCTGCTGGAGCTCTGAATAACAGTTTTAAAACATCAAATAAAGGGTTTATATAGCTATATATATCAATTTGCATCTGAAATAAACAAGAGAAACACTTATTCAAAGCTGTTTTCAAAAGTTATGTTTAACCTGAAATATTGTCTCAAACTGATGTTCTCAGACTGAGAGAATGACGTTTTCTAAGATTCTGCTGGAGCTCTGAATAGCAGTTTTCAAACATCAAATAAAGGGTTTATATAGCTATATATATCAATTTGCATCTGAAATAAACAAGAGAAACACTTATTCGAAGCTGTTTTCAAAAGTTATGTTTAACCTGAAATATTGTCTCAAACTGATGTTCTCAGACTGAGAGAATGACGTTTTCTAAGATTCTGCTGGAGCTCTGAATAGCAGTTTTCAAACATCAAATAAAGGGTTTATATAGCTATATATATCAATTTGCATCTGAAATAAACAAAAGAAAAACTTATTCAAAGCTGTTTTCAAAAGTTATGTTTAACCTGAAATATTGTCTCAAACTGATGTTCTCAGACCGAGAGAATGACGTTTTCTAAGATTCTGCTGGAGTTCTGAATAGCAGTTTTCAAACATCAAATAAAGGGTTTATATAGCTATATATATCAATTTGCATCTGAAATAAACAAGTGAAACACTTATTCGAAGCTGGTTTCAAAAGTTATGTTTAACCTGAAATATTGTCTCAAACTGATGTTCTCAGACCGAGAGAATGACGTTTTCTAAGATTCTGCTGGAGCTCTGAATAGCAGTTTTCAAACATCAAATAAAGGGTTTATATAGCTATATATATCAATTTGCATCTGAAATAAACAAGAGAAACACTTATTCAAAGCTGTTTTCAAAAGTTATGTTTAACATGAAATACTGTCTCAAACTGATCTTCACAGGCTGAGAGAATGACGTTTTCTAAGATTCTGCTGGAGCTCTGAATAACAGTTTTCAAACATCAAATAAAGGGTTTATATAGCTATATATATCAATTTGCATCAGAAATAAACAAGAGAAACACTTATTCGAAGCTGTTTTCAAAAGTTATGTTTAACCTGAAATATTGTCTCAAACTGATGTTCTCAGACCGAGAGAATGACGTTTTCTAAGATTCTGCTGGAGCTCTGAATAGCAGTTTTCAAACATCAAATAAAGGGTTTATATAGCTATATATAACAATTTGCATCTGAAATAAACAAGAGAAACATTTATTCGAAGCTGTTTTCAAAAGTTATGTTTAACCTGAAATATTGTCTCAAACTGATCTTCACAGGCTGAGAGAATGACGTTTTCCAAGATTCTGCTGAAGCTCTGAATAGCAGTTTTCAAACATCAAATAAAGGGTTTATATAGCTATATATATCAATTTGCATCTGAAATAAACAAGAGAAACACTTATTCGAAGCTGTTTTCAAAAGTTATGTTTAACATGAAATACTGTCTCAAACTGATGTTCTCAGACTGAGAGAATGACGTTTTCCAAGATTCTGCTGGAGCTCTGAATAACAGTTTTCAAACATCAAATAAAGGGTTTATATAGCTATATATATCAATTTGCATCTGAAATAAACAAGAGAAACACTTATTCGAAGCTGTTTTCAAAAGTTATGTTGTTTTTTTTTTACAAATTTTATTTTCATTTCAGACAAAAAAAGACAGTACAGAGTAACAAACAAAATATATATATATATAGTAAATTATATTATATATGTAAAAGACAGAAAACAAAAAAAACCCATAAAAAACAAAAAACAACAGGACAATAAGAAACAACAAAACAAGAAAAACCAAGTGCCAGACCACAATAGAGAAATAATAATAATAATAATAAGTTAACATTTTTAATGCTGCAGAAAAAAAAAAAAAAAAAAAGAAAGTATTTACAAGGAGGTCAGAGAGTTCACAGAACTCCCTCTAAAGGAACAGCAACAATAGGTGGCTTATGCTTCATTGTCATTTCCTGATTGCGTCCAGAAACGGTCCCCAGATCTTGACAAACTTCAAGTGTAAATTAGACATTGTGTATCTAATTTGTTCCAGATACAGGAGAGAAACCATATCATTGAGCCATTTTTTGAAGGAAGGTGGAGATGGTGATTTCCATTCGCTCAGGATCACTCTCTTTGCAACAACCAGAGAGAAAGCTAGAGCTTGTTGCTGAGTGCTGGATAGATTAGAGGTTGATTCAGAACATCCCAAAACAACCAAAGCACCGGTCTGGATCACATTCACCTTGTATGCTTTAGAGAAAAAATTGAAAAACTCCGACCAATAAGATCTTAACCTGCAGCAAGACCAGAACATATGTCCGAGTGAACCCTCTGACGTTGAGCAGCGATCACATGAGGATGGAATGGCAGGGAAGATTCTGTTTAGCCTTGTTTTGGAATAGTGGAGTCTATGAGCGACCTTAAATTGAATTAATTGAAGCCTTGCATTTATCGAACAGAGTTTAATCCGGCTCAGTCCCCTCGTCCACACATCGTCTGATATTTTCTCGCCCAAATCTGTTTCCCACGACTCTTTAATGTGCGACGAAGGGACTGCCTTGTAAAATAGAGACACAAGTAATGAAATTAAATGGTTTGAGGTGGAGGATTTCCTCATTGTATGATGAAAAGTATGTTCTTTTGGCAAACGCTCGAAAGACTGAAATGATTTGCTGACAAAGTTCCGGATTTGAAGATATCTGAACCAGTGAGAGCTCGGCAAATTGAACTTTGACTGCAATTGAGCAAAAGTAGCAAATCTACCGCTAAAATACAAATCTTTGAAGGAGCATAAACCTCTCTCAGACCACTCACCGAACACTGGATCCATCTGTCCCGGTTTAAAAGAAGAGTTATGGCAAATAGGTGTATGAACAGAGAGTTCTGACAAGTTTAGGACATTTTTAATTTGTTTTAATATTTTAAAGGAATTGAATAAGATGAAATCATTTTTTAGAACTCTGAGCTGAGGAATAGTATTTGAGAGTAAGATAGAAAAGGGAGAAGTATTGAAATGAGAAAGTGTGATGTTAGTTTCAATAAGAGGCCATGAGGGGGCAGATGCGTCATTTGAATTTAACCCAGATGAAAATTGATTCCAAAAGATCCAGTTTCTGGCATTGCATGCCCAGTAATAGTGTCTGAACACTGGAAGAGCAAGACCCCCATCTGCCTTGGATTTCTGGAGATGTGCCTTACTTATGCGAGGAGGTTTGTAATTCCAAATAAAAGGTACTATGATTGAGTCAATTGTCTTAAAAAATGAGGAAGTGAGAAAAATAGGCACATTTTGAAAGAGATAGCTAAATTTGGGAAGTATAGTCATCTTAATAATGTTAACCCGACCAACAAGCGACAGTGGCAGGAGCTTCCATTTGTTTATTTTATTTTTTAATGCATTAATCAAATTTAAAAGATTGAATTTAAACAAAAACTTGGGTTGTCTTGTGACATTGATACCGAGATAAGTAAAATAATCTGAACTGATTTTAAAGGGCAATTTAGTCAAATAATCTGGATTCAAGTCCTTCGAGAGGGGCATCAAAGTGCTTTTGTCATAATTAATGGTAAATCCAGAAAGCTGGCCAAACTATTTAATGAGATCAAGAAGGGATGGTAGAGACTCTGTTAATTTTGAAATTGTCAACACCACATCGTCAGCATAAAGGCCAATTTTAGATGTTACCTTCCCACATTCTATTCCACATATTTGGGGACAGGATCTGATCGCCACAGCCAGGGGCTCCAGTGCCAAAGCAAAGAGCATCGGAGAAAGACAACACCCTTGTCTGGTCCCTCGATTAAGATCGAAAGGAGTGGATTTATCGTAGTTGGTCAAGATACAGGATTTAGGATGAGCATAGAGAAGTTTTAAAATAGTTATAAATTGTTCGCCAAATCCAAACTTCCTCAGCACTCCAAACATAAATGTCCACTCTATTTGATCGAAGGCCTGTTGTGCATCCAATGATATTACTGCTGACTGTGGTTTTTCTGATGAGTACATGATATTTAGAAGACGCCGAGTATTTGAGACAGGATAGCGGTCAGGAATGAATCCAGTTTGGTCAGGATGAATTAGACTGCAGATGTGCTTTGATAACCGAGAAGACAAAACTTTGGCAATTATCTTCTGGTCGCTGTTTAAGAGGCTCAGGGGACGATATGAAGACATCTTTGTTGCATCTCTGTCTTTTTTGAGGAGTAAACAGATGTTTGCCTCATAGATAGAGTTTGGGAAGATGTTGCTCTTTACCGAACAGTTTATCATCCTCAGTAACAGGGGTGAGACTGCATCTATGTTTGCTTTATAAAATTCAATCCCAAACCCATCCGGACCACATGCCTTCCCACTGGGAAACGAGCGGATAGCCGCTTTGATTTCATCCAATGAGATCTCAGATTCTAATTCCTGACGAGCATCGTTACCAAGTCTGGGAATATCAAGCTTGTCTAAAAAAGCATCGATGTCATCAACAGAGGCCTTTGTCTTAGATGAATATAAGTCAGAGTAATAGTCCCGGAAACACTTGTTGATTGACTTTGGGTTTGTGATCAATTCTCCCGCAGCAGAGGAAATCTTATGGATAGCCCTGTCTGCTTGCACACCTTTCAGTTGCCTGGCGAGGAGTGTATGAGCTTTCTCACTCAGTTCAAAATGCTTTTGTTTTAGTTTGTGTATATAGTTTTTTACTTGTTCTGCAGATATCGTATGATATTCATATTTTAATTTGAGCATTGCATCTAGGGTGTTTTCAGATTTTGAGTTAAGATAATCAGATTGCAGTGTCTCAAGTTCAGATTCAATTTCTTTATAACGTTTACATCTCTCCTTTTTCTGTTTTGACTGATATGAAATAATATGTCCACGCATTACCACTTTAAATGTCTCCCACAAAGTTGCATCGGAGACTAAATCATTATCGTTAAAAAGGAAGAAGTCTGAAATTTGGATTGAGATATATTCAAGAAAAGATTTGTCAGTGTTCAGTGAGGGGTTAAATTTCCAATTGTACGAGCGAGCTGGTAGTTTAAAGTCAATTTTCATTGTAGCTGGAGCATGGTCGGATATTATTATGTTATTATATTTTGAGCTGGATACATTAGAGATTAATCTTGAGTCCACCAGGAAATAATCAATTCTAGTGAAACTACCATGGACTGGTGAGAAAAAGGAATATTGCCTGTCCAAAGGGTGCTGTATTCTCCAAATATCAACTAAATTTTGCTGTTTAATTAAATTATTAAGCACAGGGACTGATTTCAAAGGGGATGGTGTCTTTGAAGAAGATCTGTCGAGGGAAGCATCAAGATAGCAATTGAAGTCACCTCCTATTATAATATTTGAGTTGTCATGGTCTGCAACAAGATTAAACATTTTCTGGAAAAAATCTGGGCAATCAAAGTTTGGGGCATATATGTTAAGGAGTGTCAGCGGAACAGAATTAATGGAACCTGTTACGAGCACAAATCTGCCACCTGGATCTGCTGTCATGGATGAAAACAAGAATGGGACATTTTTCCGGATGAGGATGGCAACCCCTCTAGCTTTGGAGGAAAATGTTGATTGATAGACATTTGATATCCATTGTGCTCTGAGATTTCTTTGCTCTGATGAAGATATATGGGTTTCTTGCAAAAAGATAATGTCTGAGGAAATAAATTTTAGATGTTGAAAAACTTTTCCCCTTTTTAAAGCCTTGCCCATTCCTCTGCAGTTCCAAGTTGTGAAATTAATTGAACTCAAATCTGACCAAGTTCTTGAATTATCCTGCATCAAAGCAGTCTGTTAATAGGAATATACCTGCAACATATGTAACTGTGGACTGGCAACAAAAAATAAAATAAAATAAAATGAAACATAAAACAAACACAAAACAAGAATGAACACATATAAACCCCTAACCCCGGTGTCATTAGAATAAAGACACCAAAAAACCCTAAGCCTCAGAGGCTGCTGGGCGATAGAGCCCCCTCCCCCCTCAGAAAAAGAGAGAGAAAAAAAAACACCATCTCAAACCCGTGTGTAACACCTTATTTAGATGCACCGATTGTATAACACAAATAACTTATTTAGGAAAAAAGGAGTAAATGTGAACAGAAGTTTACCCAAACACCTCAATATTATTATAGAAAAAAAGTATATTTATAAACAAATGCATAAACAAATAACCCGAATATTATAACTTGTATAGAACTATTTCTGCTTTTTTATACGTATCAAAATATTTTTACATGTACATAGGAACACAGGCTAGTCGTCACTAAAACAATATTAAGTATGAATATATATGTTTGTAAACAGTGGAACGTAATGTAAACAGATCAAACCATGAGATTATGCTCTGGCAGGCAGGGAACCAGCGAACCTCTCAGCGTCAGACACGGAGATGAAAGTGCTGACAGAGCCGTTCAATGTCACCTGTAGCTTGGCCGGGAAGCGGAAGGAACACTCGGCGCCGGCATCTTTGAGCGTCTTCTTCACACTGGTGTAAAGGAGGCGCTGAGCAATGACTTCTGGTGGATAGTCAGGAAAAATGAAGATTGGCTTCCCTTGGTAGTTCAGCGGTCCACGCTGGCGCCCGAGCCGGAAGATCTTAGCGATGTCGCAGCAGTTGTGAAGTTTGGCCATGAAGGTGCGCGGCTTGTCCGATGACCCGGGTCGGGCGTTGTTGACTCGATGCGCCCGATCCACCTTAAGAGGCTTCGGAAAATTATCAATTCCAAGCAATTTGGGTAAAATAATCCAGTGATGAACTCGGTGGGGCGACCCATCTCCTCCCCCTCTGGGATGCCAATAACACGGATGTTTTGACGACGTGAGCGCCCCTCCAGATCCACCAGCTTAGCCCTTAGCTTAACATTTGCGGTCCCCAGCTCCACACACGTAGCCTCCAGTGCTGTGATGCGCGAGTCTGCGGACGTCAAAGCTTCGTCCACACACTCTAGACGTTGTTTCACCTCGCGGTGGTCAGTTTGCAGGGAAGCCAGGGTCCTTTCCATTGCGTCGAAACGCCCGTCTATGGATTCCTTCATGGCGTTCACAAGTTCAAAAACTTTCGCGAGTTCGGTGCTTTGGTTCGCAACGGCCGCCAAGATGGCGTCGTTACTAGCACCGCTGGCCTGTCCCGCAGTCGACTTGCTTTGATTCTCGTCTCTTTTCCCCATATTTCAAAGCGGTTGTGTTCCAAAAAAGTTGATAGAAAATGTTCCAGAAAATGCGCGGTGCAGAGTCTTTTAAATAACTATTTTTTGGCGAAACACACGGAGCTCAAAAAAGTACGTCTTACTCCATCACTGCACAAGAGCGCCCCTCTTCAAAAGTTATGTTTAACCTGAAATATTGTCTCAAACTGATGTTCTCAGACTAAGAGAATGAAGTTTTCCAAGATTCTGCTGGAGCTCTGAATAGCAGTTTTCAAACATCAAATAAAGGGTTTATATAGCTATATATATCAATTTGCATCTGAAATAAACAAGAGAAACACTTATTCGAAGCTGTTTTCAAAAGGTATGTTTAACCTGAAATATTGTCTCAAACTGATGTTCTCAGACTGAGAGAATGACGTTTTCTAAGATTCTGCTGGAGCTCTGAATAGCAGTTTTCAAACATCAAATAAAGGGTTTATATAGCTATATATAACAATTTGCATCTGAAATAAACAAGAGAAACATTTATTCGAAGCTGTTTTAAAAAGTTATGTTTAACCTGAAATATTGTCTCAAACTGATCTTCTCAGACTGAGAGAATGACGTTTTCCAAGATTCTGCTGGAGCTCTGAATAGCAGTTTTCAAACATCAAATAAAGGGTTTATATAGCTATATATAACAATTTGCATCTGAAATAAACAAGAGAAACATTTATTCGAAGCTGTTTTCAAAAGTTATGTTTAACCTGAAATATTGTCTCAAACTGATCTTCTCAGACTGAGAGAATGACGTTTTCCAAGATTCCGCTGGAGCTCTGAATAGCAGTTTTCAAACATCAAATAAAGGGTTTATATAGCTATATATATCAATTTGCATCTGAAATAAACAAGAGAAACACTTATTCGAAGCTGTTTTCAAAGGATATGTTTAAGTGAGACCTTCTCTAAATGTGATGTATTCAGACTGAGATGTATTTGATGTCCAATCCCGCCACCTTGTGGTTCTTCTTTTTTATCAACATTTCTCTTTTTTTTTCCACAATGCAATTCCCCCAAGCACCCTACCTGGTGCACAAACCAAACACCACCATGTCTTCTCCTTTGAATTTGATTGACAGGTCCACCAGAACGGTCTTGTAGATACAGCATTGCGTTGTCTAGTCCGAGCGAGTCTCAGAATGTTTTCACAGTCTTGGAAGTAGTGAACGCGGGCTAAGATGCTGCTGGAGCTCTGAATAACAGTTTTCAAACATCAAATAAAGGGTTTATATAGCTATATATATCAATTTGCATCTGAAATAAACAAGAGAAAAACATATTCAAAGCTGTTTTCAAAAGTTATGTTTAACCTGAAAGATTGTCTCAAACTGATGTTCTCAGACCGAGAGAATGACGTTTTCTAAGATTCTGCTGGAGCTCTGAATAGCAGTTTTCAAACATCAAATAAAGGGTTTATATAGCTATATATATCAAATTGCATCTGAAATAAACAAGAGAAACATTTATTCCAAGCTGTTTTCAAAAGTTATGTTTAACCTGAAATATTGTCTCAAATTGATGTTCTGAGACCGAGAGAATGACGTTTTCTAAGATTCTGCTGGAGCTCTGTATAGCAGTTTTCAAACATCAAATAAAGGGTTTATATAGCTATATATATCAATTTGCATCTGAAATAAACAAGAAAAAAACTTATTCAAAGCTGTTTTCATAAGTTATGTTTAACCTGAAACATTGTCTCAAACTGATGTTCTCAGACTGAGAGAATGACGTTTTCTAAGATTCTGCTGGAGCTCTGAATAACCGTTTTCAAACATCAAATAAAGGGTTGATATAGCTATATATATCAATTTGCATCTAAAATAAACAAGAGAAACACTTATTCGAAGCTGTTTTCAAAAGTTATGTTTAACCTGAAATATTGTCTCAAACTGATGTTCTCAGACTGAGAGAATGACGTTTTCCAAGATTCTGCTGGAGCTCTGAATAGCAGTTTTCAAACATCAAATAAAGGGTTTATATAGCTATATATATCAATTTGCATCTGAAATAAACAAGAGAAACATTTATTCGAAGCTGTTTTCAAAAGTTATGTTTAACCTGAAATATTGTCTCAAACTGATCTTCTCAGACTGAGAGAATGACGTTTTCCAAGATTCTGCTGGAGCTCTGAATAACAGTTTTAAAACATCAAATAAAGGGTTTATATAGCTATATATATCAATTTGCATCTGAAATAAACAAGAGAAACACTTATTCGAAGCTGTTTTCAAAAGTTATGTTTAACCTGAAATATTGTCTCAAACTGATGTTCTCAGACTGAGAGAATGACGTTTTCTAAAATTCTGCTGGAGCTCTGAATAACAGTTTTCAAACATCAAATAAAGGATTTATATAGCTATATATATCAATTTGCATCTGAAATAAACAAGAGAAAAACTTATTCAAAGCTGTTTTCAAAAGTTATGTTTAACCTGAAACATTGTCTCAAAATGATGTTCTCAGACTGAGAGAATGACGTTTTCTAAGATTCTGCTGGAGCTCTGAATAGCAGTTTTTAAACATCAAATAAAGGGTTTATATAGCTATATATATCAATTTGCATCTGAAATAAACAAGAGAAACACTTATTCGAAGCTGGTTTCAAAAGTTATGTTTAACCTGAAATATTGTCTCAAACTGATGTTCTCAGACCGAGAGAATGACGTTTTCTAAGATTCTGCTGGAGCTCTGAATAGCAGTTTTCAAACATCAAATAAAGGGTTTATATAGCTATATATATCAATTTGCATCTGAACTAAACAAGAGAAACACTTATTCGAAGCTGTTTTCAAAAGTTATGTTTAACCTGAAATATTGTCTCAAACTGATGTTCTCAGACCGAGAGAATGACGTTTTCTAAGATTCTGCTGGAGCTCTGAATAGCAGTTTTCAAACATCAAATAAAGGGTTTATATAGCTATATATATCAATTTGCATCTGAAATAAACAAGAGAAACATTTATTCGAAGCTGTTTTCAAAAGTTATGTTTAACCTGAAATATTGTCTCAAACTGATCTTCACAGGCTGAGAGAATGACGTTTTCCAAGATTCTGCTGAAGCTCTGAATAGCAGTTTTCAAACATCAAATAAAGGGTTTATATAGCTATATATATCAATTTGCATCTGAAATAAACAAGAGAAACACTTATTCGAAGCTGTTTTCAAAAGTTATGTTTAACCTGAAATATTGTCTCAAACTGATGTTCTCAGACCGAGAGAATGACGTTTTCTAAGATTCTGCTGGAGCTCTGAATAGCAGTTTTCAAACATCAAATAAAGGGTTTATATAGCTATATATAACAATTTGCATCTGAAATAAACAAGAGAAACATTTATTCGAAGCTGTTTTCAAAAGTTATGTTTAACCTGAAATATTGTCTCAAACTGATCTTCACAGGCTGAGAGAATGACGTTTTCCAAGATTCTGCTGAAGCTCTGAATAGCAGTTTTCAAACATCAAATAAAGGATTTATATAGCTATATATATCAATTTGCATCTGAAATAAACAAGAGAAAAACTTATTCAAAGCTGTTTTCAAAAGTTATGTTTAACCTGAAACATTGTCTCAAACTGATGTTCTCAGACTGAGAGAATGACGTTTTCTAAGATTCTGCTGGAGCTCTGAATAGCAGTTTTCAAACATCAAATAAAGGGTTTATATAGCTATATATATCAATTTGCATCTGAAATAAACAAGAGAAACATTTATTCGAAGCTGTTTTCAAAAGTTATGTTTAACCTGAAATATTGTCTCAAACTGATCTTCTCAGACTGAGAGAATGACGTTTTCCAAGATTCTGCTGGAGCTCTGAATAACAGTTTTAAAACATCAAATAAAGGGTTTATATAGCTATATATATCAATTTGCATCTGAAATAAACAAGAGAAACACTTATTCGAAGCTGTTTTCAAAAGTTATGTTTAACCTGAAATATTGTCTCAAACTGATGTTCTCAGACTGAGAGAATGACGTTTTCTAAGATTCTGCTGGAGCTCTGAATAGCAGTTTTCAAACATCAAATAAAGGGTTTATATAGCTATATATATCAATTTGCATCTGAAATAAACAAGAGAAACATTTATTCGAAGCTGTTTTCAAAAGTTATGTTAAACCTGAAATATTGTCTCAAACTGATCTTCACAGGCTGAGAGAATGACGTTTTCCAAGATTCTGCTGAAGCTCTGAATAGCAGTTTTCAAACATCAAATAAAGGGCTTATATAGCTATATATATCAATTTGCATCTGAAATAAACAAGAGAAACACTTATTCGAAGCTGGTTTCAAAAGTTATGTTTAACCTGAAATATTGTCTCAAACTGATGTTCTCAGACCGAGAGAATGACGTTTTCTAAGATTCTGCTGGAGCTCTGAATAGCAGTTTTCAAACATCAAATAAAGGGTTTATATAGCTATATATATCAATTTGCATCAGAAATAAACAAGAGAAACACTTATTCGAAGCTGTTTTCAAAAGTTATGTTTAACCTGAAATATTGTCTCAAACTGATGTTCTCAGACCGAGAGAATGACGTTTTCTAAGATTCTGCTGGAGCTCTGAATAGCAGTTTTCAAACATCAAATAAAGGGTTTATATAGCTATATATATCAATTTGCATCTGAAATAAACAAGAGAAACACTTATTCGAAGCTGTTTTCAAAAGTTATGTTTAACATGAAATACTGTCTCAAACTGATCTTCACAGGCTGAGAGAATGACGTTTTCCAAGATTCTGCTGGAGCTCTGAATAACAGTTTTCAAACATCAAATAAAGGGTTTATATAGCTATATATATCAATTTGCATCAGAAATAAACAAGAGAAACACTTATTCGAAGCTGTTTTCAAAAGTTATGTTTAACCTGAAATATTGTCTCAAACTGATGTTCTCAGACCGAGAGAATGACGTTTTCTAAGATTCTGCTGGAGCTCTGAATAGCAGTTTTCAAACATCAAATAAAGGGTTTATATAGCTATATATATCAATTTGCATCTGAAATAAACAAGAGAAACATTTATTCGAAGCTGTTTTCAAAAGTTATGTTTAACCTGAAATATTGTCTCAAACTGATGTTCTCAGACTGAGAGAATGACGTTTTCTAAGATTCTGCTGGAGCTCTGAATAGCAGTTTTCAAACATCAAATAAAGGGTTTATATAGCTATATATATCAATTTGCATCTGAAATAAACAAGAGAAACACTTATTCGAAGCTGTTTTCAAAAGTTATGTTTAACCTGAAATATTGTCTCAAACTGATGTTCTCAGACCGAGAGAATGACGTTTTCTAAGATTCTGCTGGAGCTCTGAATAGCAGTTTTCAAACATCAAATAAAGGGTTTATATAGCTATATATATCAATTTGCATCTGAAATAAACAAGAGAAACATTTATTCGAAGCTGTTTTCAAAAGTTATGTTTAACCTGAAATATTGTCTCAAACTGATCTTCACAGGCTGAGAGAATGACGTTTTCCAAGATTCTGCTGAAGCTCTGAATAGCAGTTTTCAAACATCAAATAAAGGGTTTATATAGCTATATATATCAATTTGCATCTGAAATAAACAAGAGAAACATTTATTCGAAGCTGTTTTCAAAAGTTATGTTTAACCTGAAATATTGTCTCAAACTGATCTTCACAGGCTGAGAGAATGACGTTTTCCAAGATTCTGCTGAAGCTCTGAATAGCAGTTTTCAAACATCAAATAAAGGATTTATATAGCTATATATATCAATTTGCATCTGAAATAAACAAGAGAAAAACTTATTCAAAGCTGTTTTCAAAAGTTATGTTTAACCTGAAACATTGTCTCAAACTGATGTTCTCAGACTGAGAGAATGACGTTTTCTAAGATTCTGCTGGAGCTCTGAATAGCAGTTTTCAAACATCAAATAAAGGGTTTATATAGCTATATATATCAATTTGCATCTGAAATAAACAAGAGAAACATTTATTCGAAGCTGTTTTCAAAAGTTATGTTTAACCTGAAATATTGTCTCAAACTGATCTTCTCAGACTGAGAGAATGACGTTTTCCAAGATTCTGCTGGAGCTCTGAATAACAGTTTTAAAACATCAAATAAAGGGTTTATATAGCTATATATATCAATTTGCATCTGAAATAAACAAGAGAAACACTTATTCGAAGCTGTTTTCAAAAGTTATGTTTAACCTGAAATATTGTCTCAAACTGATGTTCTCAGACTGAGAGAATGACGTTTTCTAAGATTCTGCTGGAGCTCTGAATAGCAGTTTTCAAACATCAAATAAAGGGTTTATATAGCTATATATATCAATTTGCATCTGAAATAAACAAGAGAAACATTTATTCGAAGCTGTTTTCAAAAGTTATGTTTAACCTGAAATATTGTCTCAAACTGATCTTCTCAGACTGAGAGAATGACGTTTTCCAAGATTCTGCTGGAGCTCTGAATAACAGTTTTAAAACATCAAATAAAGGGTTTATATAGCTATATATATCAATTTGCATCTGAAATAAACAAGAGAAACACTTATTCGAAGCTGTTTTCAAAAGTTATGTTTAACCTGAAATATTGTCTCAAACTGATGTTCTCAGACTGAGAGAATGACGTTTTCTAAGATTCTGCTGGAGCTCTGAATAGCAGTTTTCAAACATCAAATAAAGGGTTTATATAGCTATATATAACAATTTGCATCTGAAATAAACAAGAGAAACATTTATTCGAAGCTGTTTTCAAAAGTTATGTTTAACCTGAAATATTGTCTCAAACTGATCTTCACAGGCTGAGAGAATGACGTTTTCCAAGATTCTGCTGAAGCTCTGAATAGCAGTTTTCAAACATCAAATAAAGGGCTTATATAGTTATATATATCAATTTGCATCAGAAATAAACAAGAGAAACACTTATTCGAAGCTGTTTTCAAAAGTTATGTTTAACCTGAAATATTGTCTCAAACTGATGTTCTCAGACTGAGAGAATGACGTTTTCTAAGATTCTGCTGGAGCTCTGAATAGCAGTTTTCAAACATCAAATAAAGGGTTTATATAGCTATATATATCAATTTGCATCTGAAATAAACAAGAGAAACACTTATTCGAAGCTGTTTTCAAAAGTTATGTTTAACATGAAATACTGTCTCAAACTGATCTTCACAGGCTGAGAGAATGACGTTTTCCAAGATTCTGCTGGAGCTCTGAATAACAGTTTTCATACATCAAATAAAGGGTTTATATAGCTATATATATCAATTTGCATCAGAAATAAACAAGAGAAACACTTATTCGAAGCTGTTTTCAAAAGTTATGTTTAACCTGAAATATTGTCTCAAACTGATGTTCTCAGACCGAGAGAATGACGTTTTCTAAGATTCTGCTGGAGCTCTGAATAGCAGTTTTCAAACATCAAATAAAGGGTTTATATAGCTATATATAACAATTTGCATCTGAAATAAACAAGAGAAACATTTATTCGAAGCTGTTTTCAAAAGTTATGTTTAACCTGAAATATTGTCTCAAACTGATCTTCACAGGCTGAGAGAATGACGTTTTCCAAGATTCTGCTGGAGCTCTGAATAACAGTTTTAAAACATCAAATAAAGGGTTTATATAGCTATATATATCAATTTGCATCTGAAATAAACAAGAGAAACACTTATTCGAAGCTGTTTTCAAAAGTTATGTTTAACCTGAAATATTGTCTCAAACTGATGTTCTCAGACTGAGAGAATGACGTTTTCTAAGATTCTGCTGGAGCTCTGAATAGCAGTTTTCAAACATCAAATAAAGGGTTTATATAGCTATATATATCAATTTGCATCTGAAATAAACAAGAGAAACATTTATTCGAAGCTGTTTTCAAAAGTTATGTTTAACCTGAAATATTGTCTCAAACTGATCTTCTCAGACTGAGAGAATGACGTTTTCCAAGATTCTGCTGGAGCTCTGAATAACAGTTTTAAAACATCAAATAAAGGGTTTATATAGCTATATATATCAATTTGCATCTGAAATAAACAAGAGAAACACTTATTCGAAGCTGTTTTCAAAAGTTATGTTTAACCTGAAATATTGTCTCAAACTGATGTTCTCAGACTGAGAGAATGACGTTTTCTAAGATTCTGCTGGAGCTCTGAATAGCAGTTTTCAAACATCAAATAAAGGGTTTATATAGCTATATATAACAATTTGCATCTGAAATAAACAAGAGAAACATTTATTCGAAGCTGTTTTCAAAAGTTATGTTTAACCTGAAATATTGTCTCAAACTGATCTTCACAGGCTGAGAGAATGACGTTTTCCAAGATTCTGCTGAAGCTCTGAATAGCAGTTTTCAAACATCAAATAAAGGGCTTATATAGTTATATATATCAATTTGCATCAGAAATAAACAAGAGAAACACTTATTCGAAGCTGTTTTCAAAAGTTATGTTTAACCTGAAATATTGTCTCAAACTGATGTTCTCAGACTGAGAGAATGACGTTTTCTAAGATTCTGCTGGAGCTCTGAATAGCAGTTTTCAAACATCAAATAAAGGGTTTATATAGCTATATATATCAATTTGCATCTGAAATAAACAAGAGAAACACTTATTCGAAGCTGTTTTCAAAAGTTATGTTTAACATGAAATACTGTCTCAAACTGATCTTCACAGGCTGAGAGAATGACGTTTTCCAAGATTCTGCTGGAGCTCTGAATAACAGTTTTCAAACATCAAATAAAGGGTTTATATAGCTATATATATCAATTTGCATCAGAAATAAACAAGAGAAACACTTATTCGAAGCTGTTTTCAAAAGTTATGTTTAACCTGAAATATTGTCTCAAACTGATGTTCTCAGACCGAGAGAATGACGTTTTCTAAGATTCTGCTGGAGCTCTGAATAGCAGTTTTCAAACATCAAATAAAGGGTTTATATAGCTATATATAACAATTTGCATCTGAAATAAACAAGAGAAACATTTATTCGAAGCTGTTTTCAAAAGTTATGTTTAACCTGAAATATTGTCTCAAACTGATCTTCACAGGCTGAGAGAATGACGTTTTCCAAGATTCTGCTGAAGCTCTGAATAGCAGTTTTCAAACATCAAATAAAGGATTTATATAGCTATATATATCAATTTGCATCTGAAATAAACAAGAGAAAAACTTATTCAAAGCTGTTTTCAAAAGTTATGTTTAACCTGAAATATTGTCTCAAACTGATGTTCTCAGACCGAGAGAATGACGTTTTCTAAGATTCTGCTGGAGCTCTGAATAGCAGTTTTCAAACATCAAATAAAGGGTTTATATAGCTATATATAACAATTTGCATCTGAAATAAACAAGAGAAACATTTATTCGAAGCTGTTTTCAAAAGTTATGTTTAACCTGAAATATTGTCTCAAACTGATCTTCACAGGCTGAGAGAATGACGTTTTCCAAGATTCTGCTGAAGCTCTGAATAGCAGTTTTCAAACATCAAATAAAGGATTTATATAGCTATATATATCAATTTGCATCTGAAATAAACAAGAGAAACATTTATTCGAAGCTGTTTTCAAAAGTTATGTTTAACCTGAAATATTGTCTCAAACTGATCTTCTCAGACTGAGAGAATGACGTTTTCCAAGATTCTGCTGGAGCTCTGAATAACAGTTTTAAAACATCAAATAAAGGGTTAATATAGCTATATATATCAATTTGCATCTGAAATAAACAAGAGAAACACTTATTCGAAGCTGTTTTCAAAAGTTATGTTTAACCTGAAATATTGTCTCAAACTGATGTTCTCAGACTGAGAGAATGACGTTTTCTAAGATTCTGCTGGAGCTCTGAATAGCAGTTTTCAAACATCAAATAAAGGGTTTATATAGCTATATATAACAATTTGCATCTGAAATAAACAAGAGAAACATTTATTCGAAGCTGTTTTCAAAAGTTATGTTTAACCTGAAATATTGTCTCAAACTGATCTTCACAGGCTGAGAGAATGACGTTTTCCAAGATTCTGCTGAAGCTCTGAATAGCAGTTTTCAAACATCAAATAAAGGGCTTATATAGTTATATATATCAATTTGCATCAGAAATAAACAAGAGAAACACTTATTCGAAGCTGTTTTCAAAAGTTATGTTTAACCTGAAATATTGTCTCAAACTGATCTTCTCAGACTGAGAGAATGACGTTTTCCAAGATTCTGCTGGAGCTCTGAATAACAGTTTTAAAACATCAAATAAAGGGTTTATATAGCTATATATATCAATTTGCATCTGAAATAAACAAGAGAAACACTTATTCGAAGCTGTTTTCAAAAGTTATGTTTAACCTGAAATATTGTCTCAAACTGATGTTCTCAGACTGAGAGAATGACGTTTTCTAAGATTCTGCTGGAGCTCTGAATAGCAGTTTTCAAACATCAAATAAAGGGTTTATATAGCTATGTATATCAATTTGCATCTGAAATAAACAAGAGAAACACTTATTCGAAGCTGGTTTCAAAAGTTATGTTTAACCTGAAATATTGTCTCAAACTGATGTTCTCAGACCGAGAGAATGACGTTTTCTAAGATTCTGCTGGAGCTCTGAATAGCAGTTTTCAAACATCAAATAAAGGGTTTATATAGCTATATATATCAATTTGCATCTGAAATAAACAAGAGAAACACTTATTCGAAGCTGTTTTCAAAAGGTATGTTTAACCTGAAATATTGTCTCAAACTGATGTTCTCAGACTGAGAGAATGACGTTTTCTAAGATTCTGCTGGAGCTCTGAATAGCAGTTTTCAAACATCAAATAAAGGGTTTATATAGCTATATATAACAATTTGCATCTGAAATAAACAAGAGAAACATTTATTCGAAGCTGTTTTAAAAAGTTATGTTTAACCTGAAATATTGTCTCAAACTGATCTTCTCAGACTGAGAGAATGACGTTTTCCAAGATTCTGCTGGAGCTCTGAATAGCAGTTTTCAAACATCAAATAAAGGGTTTATATAGCTATATATATCAATTTGCATCTGAAATAAACAAGAGAAACACTTATTCGAAGCTGTTTTCAAAAGGTATGTTTAACCTGAAATATTGTCTCAAACTGATGTTCTCAGACTGAGAGAATGACGTTTTCTAAGATTCTGCTGGAGCTCTGAATAGCAGTTTTCAAACATCAAATAAAGGGTTTATATAGCTATATATAACAATTTGCATCTGAAATAAACAAGAGAAACATTTATTCGAAGCTGTTTTCAAAAGTTATGTTTAACCTGAAATATTGTCTCAAACTGATCTTCTCAGACTGAGAGAATGACGTTTTCCAAGATTCCGCTGGAGCTCTGAATAGCAGTTTTCAAACATCAAATAAAGGGTTTATATAGCTATATATATCAATTTGCATCTGAAATAAACAAGAGAAACACTTATTCGAAGCTGTTTTCAAAGGATATGTTTAAGTGAGACCTTCTCTAAATGTGATGTATTCAGACTGAGATGTATTTGATGTCCAATCCCGCCACCTTGTGGTTCTTCTTTTTTATCAACATTTCTCTTTTTTTTTCCACAATGCAATTCCCCCAAGCACCCTACCTGGTGCACAAACCAAACACCACCATGTCTTCTCCTTTGAATTTGATTGACAGGTCCACCAGAACGGTCTTGTAGATACAGCATTGCGTTGTCTAGTCCGAGCGAGTCTCAGAATGTTTTCACAGTCTTGGAAGTAGTGAACGCGGGCTAAGATGCTGCTGGAGCTCTGAATAACAGTTTTCAAACATCAAATAAAGGGTTTATATAGCTATATATATCAATTTGCATCTGAAATAAACAAGAGAAAAACATATTCAAAGCTGTTTTCAAAAGTTATGTTTAACCTGAAAGATTGTCTCAAACTGATGTTCTCAGACTGAGAGAATGACGTTTTCTAAGATTCTGCTGGAGCTCTGAATAGCAGTTTTCAAACATCAAATAAAGGGTTTATATAGCTATATATATCAACTTGCATCTGAAATAAACAAGAGAAACATTTATTCCAAGCTGTTTTCAAAAGTTATGTTTAACCTGAAATATTGTCTCAAATTGATGTTCTGAGACTGAGAGAATGACGTTTTCTAAGATTCTGCTGGAGCTCTGTATAGCAGTTTTCAAACATCAAATAAAGGGTTTATATAGCTATATATATCAATTTGCATCTGAAATAAACAAGAAAAAAACTTATTCAAAGCTGTTTTCATAAGTTATGTTTAACCTGAAACATTGTCTCAAACTGATGTTCTCAGACTGAGAGAATGACGTTTTCTAAGATTCTGCTGGAGCTCTGAATAACCGTTTTCAAACATCAAATAAAGGGTTGATATAGCTATATATATCAATTTGCATCTAAAATAAACAAGAGAAACACTTATTCGAAGCTGTTTTCAAAAGTTATGTTTAACCTGAAATATTGTCTCAAACTGATCTTCTCAGACTGAGAGAATGACGTTTTCCAAGATTCTGCTGGAGCTCTGAATAACAGTTTTAAAACATCAAATAAAGGGTTTATATAGCTATATATATCAATTTGCATCTGAAATAAACAAGAGAAACACTTATTCGAAGCTGTTTTCAAAAGTTATGTTTAACCTGAAATATTGTCTCAAACTGATGTTCTCAGACCGAGAGAATGACGTTTTCTAAGATTCTGCTGGAGCTCTGAATAGCAGTTTTCAAACATCAAATAAAGGGTTTATATAGCTATATATATCAATTTGCATCTGAAATAAACAAGAGAAACATTTATTCGAAGCTGTTTTCAAAAGTTATGTTTAACCTGAAATATTGTCTCAAACTGATCTTCACAGGCTGAGAGAATGACGTTTTCCAAGATTCTGCTGAAGCTCTGAATAGCAGTTTTCAAACATCAAATAAAGGGTTTATATAGCTATATATATCAATTTGCATCTGAAATAAACAAGAGAAACACTTATTCGAAGCTGTTTTCAAAAGTTATGTTTAACCTGAAATATTGTCTCAAACTGATGTTCTCAGACCGAGAGAATGACGTTTTCTAAGATTCTGCTGGAGCTCTGAATAGCAGTTTTCAAACATCAAATAAAGGGTTTATATAGCTATATATAACAATTTGCATCTGAAATAAACAAGAGAAACATTTATTCGAAGCTGTTTTCAAAAGTTATGTTTAACCTGAAATATTGTCTCAAACTGATCTTCACAGGCTGAGAGAATGACGTTTTCCAAGATTCTGCTGAAGCTCTGAATAGCAGTTTTCAAACATCAAATAAAGGATTTATATAGCTATATATATCAATTTGCATCTGAAATAAACAAGAGAAAAACTTATTCAAAGCTGTTTTCAAAAGTTATGTTTAACCTGAAACATTGTCTCAAACTGATGTTCTCAGACTGAGAGAATGACGTTTTCTAAGATTCTGCTGGAGCTCTGAATAGCAGTTTTCAAACATCAAATAAAGGGTTTATATAGCTATATATATCAATTTGCATCTGAAATAAACAAGAGAAACATTTATTCGAAGCTGTTTTCAAAAGTTATGTTTAACCTGAAATATTGTCTCAAACTGATCTTCTCAGACTGAGAGAATGACGTTTTCCAAGATTCTGCTGGAGCTCTGAATAACAGTTTTAAAACATCAAATAAAGGGTTTATATAGCTATATATATCAATTTGCATCTGAAATAAACAAGAGAAACATTTATTCGAAGCTGTTTTCAAAAGTTATGTTTAACCTGAAATATTGTCTCAAACTGATCTTCACAGGCTGAGAGAATGACGTTTTCCAAGATTCTGCTGAAGCTCTGAATAGCAGTTTTCAAACATCAAATAAAGGGTTTATATAGCTATATATATCAATTTGCATCTGAAATAAACAAGAGAAACACTTATTCGAAGCTGTTTTCAAAAGTTATGTTTAACCTGAAATATTGTCTCAAACTGATGTTCTCAGACCGAGAGAATGACGTTTTCTAAGATTCTGCTGGAGCTCTGAATAGCAGTTTTCAAACATCAAATAAAGGGTTTATATAGCTATATATAACAATTTGCGTCTGAAATAAACAAGAGAAACACTTATTCGAAGCTGTTTTCAAAAGTTATGTTTAACCTGAAATATTGTCTCAAACTGATGTTCTCAGACTGAGAGAATGACGTTTTCTAAGATTCTGCTGGAGCTCTGAATAGCAGTTTTCAAACATCAAATAAAGGGTTTATATAGCTATATATAACAATTTGCATCTGAAATAAACAAGAGAAACATTTATTCGAAGCTGTTTTCAAAAGTTATGTTAAACCTGAAATATTGTCTCAAACTGATCTTCACAGGCTGAGAGAATGACGTTTTCCAAGATTCTGCTGAAGCTCTGAATAGCAGTTTTCAAACATCAAATAAAGGGCTTATATAGCTATATATATCAATTTGCATCTGAAATAAACAAGAGAAACACTTATTCGAAGCTGGTTTCAAAAGTTATGTTTAACCTGAAATATTGTCTCAAACTGATGTTCTCAGACCGAGAGAATGACGTTTTCTAAGATTCTGCTGGAGCTCTGAATAGCAGTTTTCAAACATCAAATAAAGGGTTTATATAGCTATATATATCAATTTGCATCTGAAATAAACAAGAGAAACACTTATTCGAAGCTGTTTTCAAAAGTTATGTTTAACATGAAATACTGTCTCAAACTGATCTTCACAGGCTGAGAGAATGACGTTTTCCAAGATTCTGCTGGAGCTCTGAATAACAGTTTTCAAACATCAAATAAAGGGTTTATATAGCTATATATATCAATTTGCATCTGAAATAAACAAGAGAAACACTTATTCGAAGCTGTTTTCAAAAGTTATGTTTAACCTGAAATATTGTCTCAAACTGATGTTCTCAGACCGAGAGAATGACGTTTTCTAAGATTCTGCTGGAGCTCTGAATAGCAGTTTTCAAACATCAAATAAAGGGTTTATATAGCTATATATATCAATTTGCATCTGAAATAAACAAGAGAAACATTTATTCAAAGCTGTTTTCAAAAGTTATGTTTAACCTGAAATAGTGTCTCAAACTGATCTTCACAGGCTGAGAGAATGACGTTTTCCAAGATTCTGCTGAAGCTCTGAATAGCAGTTTTCAAACATCAAATAAAGGATTTATATAGCTATATATATCAATTTGCATCTGAAATAAACAAGAGAAAAACTTATTCAAAGCTGTTTTCAAAAGTTATGTTTAACCTGAAACATTGTCTCAAACTGATGTTCTCAGACTGAGAGAATGACGTTTTCTAAGATTCTGCTGGAGCTCTGAATAGCAGTTTTCAAACATCAAATAAAGGGTTTATATAGCTATATATATCAATTTGCATCTGAAATAAACAAGAGAAACATTTATTCGAAGCTGTTTTCAAAAGTTATGTTTAACCTGAAATATTGTCTCAAACTGATCTTCTCAGACTGAGAGAATGACGTTTTCCAAGATTCTGCTGGAGCTCTGAATAACAGTTTTAAAACATCAAATAAAGGGTTTATATAGCTATATATATCAATTTGCATCTGAAATAAACAAGAGAAACACTTATTCGAAGCTGTTTTCAAAAGTTATGTTTAACCTGAAATATTGTCTCAAACTGATGTTCTCAGACTGAGAGAATGACGTTTTCTAAGATTCTGCTGGAGCTCTGAATAGCAGTTTTCAAACATCAAATAAAGGGTTTATATAGCTATATATAACAATTTGCATCTGAAATAAACAAGAGAAACATTTATTCGAAGCTGTTTTCAAAAGTTATGTTTAACCTGAAATATTGTCTCAAACTGATCTTCACAGGCTGAGAGAATGACGTTTTCCAAGATTCTGCTGAAGCTCTGAATAGCAGTTTTCAAACATCAAATAAAGGGCTTATATAGTTATATATATCAATTTGCATCTGAAATAAACAAGAGAAACACTTATTCGAAGCTGGTTTCAAAAGTTATGTTTAACCTGAAATATTGTCTCAAACTGATGTTCTCAGACCGAGAGAATGACGTTTTCTAAGATTCTGCTGGAGCTCTGAATAACAGTTTTAAAACATCAAATAAAGGGTTTATATAGCTATATATATCAATTTGCATCTGAAATAAACAAGAGAAACACTTATTCGAAGCTGTTTTCAAAAGTTATGTTTAACCTGAAATATTGTCTCAAACTGATGTTCTCAGACTGAGAGAATGACGTTTTCTAAGATTCTGCTGGAGCTCTGAATAGCAGTTTTCAAACATCAAATAAAGGGTTTATATAGCTATATATAACAATTTGCATCTGAAATAAACAAGAGAAACATTTATTCGAAGCTGTTTTCAAAAGTTATGTTTAACCTGAAATATTGTCTCAAACTGATCTTCACAGGCTGAGAGAATGACGTTTTCCAAGATTCTGCTGAAGCTCTGAATAGCAGTTTTCAAACATCAAATAAAGGGCTTATATAGTTATATATATCAATTTGCATCTGAAATAAACAAGAGAAACACTTATTCGAAGCTGGTTTCAAAAGTTATGTTTAACCTGAAATATTGTCTCAAACTGATGTTCTCAGACCGAGAGAATGACGTTTTCTAAGATTCTGCTGGAGCTCTGAATAGCAGTTTTCAAACATCAAATAAAGGGTTTATATAGCTATATATATCAATTTGCATCTGAAATAAACAAGAGAAACATTTATTCGAAGCTGTTTTCAAAAGTTATGTTTAACCTGAAATATTGTCTCAAACTGATGTTCTCAGACCGAGAGAATGACGTTTTCCAAGATTCTGCTGGAGCTCTGAATAACAGTTTTAAAACATCAAATAAAGGGTTTATATAGCTATATATATCAATTTGCATCTGAAATAAACAAGAGAAACACTTATTCGAAGCTGTTTTCAAAAGTTATGTTTAACCTGAAATATTGTCTCAAACTGATGTTCTCAGACTGAGAGAATGACGTTTTCTAAGATTCTGCTGGAGCTCTGAATAGCAGTTTTCAAACATCAAATAAAGGGTTTATATAGCTATATATAACAATTTGCATCTGAAATAAACAAGAGAAACATTTATTCGAAGCTGTTTTCAAAAGTTATGTTTAACCTGAAATATTGTCTCAAACTGATCTTCACAGGCTGAGAGAATGACGTTTTCCAAGATTCTGCTGAAGCTCTGAATAGCAGTTTTCAAACATCAAATAAAGGGCTTATATAGTTATATATATCAATTTGCATCTGAAATAAACAAGAGAAACACTTATTCGAAGCTGGTTTCAAAAGTTATGTTTAACCTGAAATATTGTCTCAAACTGATGTTCTCAGACCGAGAGAATGACGTTTTCTAAGATTCTGCTGGAGCTCTGAATAGCAGTTTTCAAACATCAAATAAAGGGTTTATATAGCTATATATATCAATTTGCATCAGAAATAAACAAGAGAAACACTTATTCGAAGCTGTTTTCAAAAGTTATGTTTAACCTGAAATATTGTCTCAAACTGATGTTCTCAGACCGAGAGAATGACGTTTTCTAAGATTCTGATGGAGCTCTGAATAGCAGTTTTCAAACATCAAATAAAGGCTTTATATAGCTATATATATCAATTTGCATCTGAAATAAACAAGAGAAACACTTATTCGAAGCTGTTTTCAAAAGTTATGTTTAACATGAAATACTGTCTCAAACTGATCTTCACAGGCTGAGAGAATGACGTTTTCCAAGATTCTGCTGGAGCTCTGAATAACAGTTTTCAAACATCAAATAAAGGGTTTATATAGCTATATATATCAATTTGCATCAGAAATAAACAAGAGAAACACTTATTCGAAGCTGTTTTCAAAAGTTATGTTTAACCTGAAATATTGTCTCAAACTGATGTTCTCAGACCGAGAGAATGACGTTTTCTAAGATTCTGCTGGAGCTCTGAATAGCAGTTTTCAAACATCAAATAAAGGGTTTATATAGCTATATATAACAATTTGCATCTGAAATAAACAAGAGAAACATTTATTCGAAGCTGTTTTCAAAAGTTATGTTTAACCTGAAATATTGTCTCAAACTGATCTTCACAGGCTGAGAGAATGACGTTTTCCAAGATTCTGCTGAAGCTCTGAATAGCAGTTTTCAAACATCAAATAAAGGATTTATATAGCTATATATATCAATTTGCATCTGAAATAAACAAGAGAAAAACTTATTCAAAGCTGTTTTCAAAAGTTATGTTTAACCTGAAACATTGTCTCAAACTGATGTTCTCAGACTGAGAGAATGACGTTTTCTAAGATTCTGCTGGAGCTCTGAATAGCAGTTTTCAAACATCAAATAAAGGGTTTATCTAGCTATATATATCAATTTGCATCTGAAATAAACAAGAGAAACATTTATTCGAAGCTGTTTTCAAAAGTTATGTTTAACCTGAAATATTGTCTCAAACTGATCTTCTCAGACTGAGAGAATGACGTTTTCCAAGATTCTGCTGGAGCTCTGAATAACAGTTTTCAAACATCAAATAAAGGGTTTATATAGCTATATATATCAATTTGCATCTGAAATAAACAAGAGAAAAACTTATTCAAAGCTGTTTTCAAAAGTTATGTTTAACCTGAAACATTGTCTCAAACTGATGTTCTCAGACTGAGAGAATGACGTTTTCTAAGATTCTGCTGGAGCTCTGAATAGCAGTTTTCAAACATCAAATAAAGGATTTATATAGCTATATATATCAATTTGCATCTGAAATAAACAAGAGAAAAACTTATTCAAAGCTGTTTTCAAAAGTTATGTTTAACCTGAAACATTGTCTCAAACTGATGTTCTCAGACTGAGAGAATGACGTTTTCTAAGATTCTGCTGGAGCTCTGAATAGCAGTTTTCAAACATCAAATAAAGGGTTTATATAGCTATATATAACAATTTGCATCTGAAATAAACAAGAGAAACATTTATTCGAAGCTGTTTTCAAAAGTTATGTTTAACCTGAAATATTGTCTCAAACTGATCTTCTCAGACTGAGAGAATGACGTTTTCCAAGATTCTGCTGGAGCTCTGAATAACCGTTTTCAAACATCAAATAAAGGGTTTATATAGCTATATATATCAATTTGCATCTGAAATAAACAAGAGAAACACTTATTCGAAGCTGTTTTCAAAAGTTATGTTTAACCTGAAATATTGTCTCAAACTGATGTTCTCAGACTGAGAGAATGACGTTTTCTAAGATTCTGCTGGAGCTCTGAATAGCAGTTTTCAAACATCAAATAAAGGGTTTATATAGCTATATATAACAATTTGCATCTGAAATAAACAAGAGAAACATTTATTCGAAGCTGTTTTCAAAAGTTATGTTAAACCTGAAATATTGTCTCAAACTGATCTTCACAGGCTGAGAGAATGACGTTTTCCAAGATTCTGCTGAAGCTCTGAATAGCAGTTTTCAAACATCAAATAAAGGGCTTATATAGCTATATATATCAATTTGCATCAGAAATAAACAAGAGAAACACTTATTCGAAGCTGGTTTCAAAAGTTATGTTTAACCTGAAATATTGTCTCAAACTGATGTTCTCAGACCGAGAGAATGACGTTTTCTAAGATTCTGCTGGAGCTCTGAATAGCAGTTTTCAAACATCAAATAAAGGGTTTATATAGCTATATATATCAATTTGCATTAGAAATAAACAAGAGAAACACTTATTCGAAGCTGTTTTCAAAAGTTATGTTTAACCTGAAATATTGTCTCAAACTGATGTTCTCAGACCGAGAGAATGACGTTTTCTAAGATTCTGCTGGAGCTCTGAATAGCAGTTTTCAAACATCAAATAAAGGGTTTATATAGCTATATATATCAATTTGCATCTGAAATAAACAAGAGAAACACTTATTCGAAGCTGTTTTCAAAAGTTATGTTTAACATGAAATACTGTCTCAAACTGATCTTCACAGGCTGAGAGAATGACGTTTTCTAAGATTCTGCTGGAGCTCTGAATAGCAGTTTTCAAACATCAAATAAAGGGTTTATATAGCTATATATATCAATTTGCATCTGAAATAAACAAGAGAAACATTTATTCGAAGCTGTTTTCAAAAGTTATGTTTAACCTGAAATATTGTCTCAAACTGATCTTCACAGGCTGAGAGAATGACGTTTTCCAAGATTCTGCTGAAGCTCTGAATAGCAGTTTTCAAACATCAAATAAAGGGTTTATATAGCTATATATATCAATTTGCATCTGAAATAAACAAGAGAAACACTTATTCGAAGCTGTTTTCAAAAGTTATGTTTAACCTGAAATATTGTCTCAAACTGATGTTCTCAGACCGAGAGAATGACGTTTTCTAAGATTCTGCTGGAGCTCTGAATAGCAGTTTTCAAACATCAAATAAAGGGTTTATATAGCTATATATAACAATTTGCATCTGAAATAAACAAGAGAAACATTTATTCGAAGCTGTTTTCAAAAGTTATGTTTAACCTGAAATATTGTCTCAAACTGATCTTCACAGGCTGAGAGAATGACGTTTTCCAAGATTCTGCTGAAGCTCTGAATAGCAGTTTTCAAACATCAAATAAAGGGTTTATATAGCTATATATATCAATTTGCATCTGAAATAAACAAGAGAAACACTTATTCGAAGCTGTTTTCAAAAGTTATGTTTAACCTGAAATATTGTCTCAAACTGATGTTCTCAGACTGAGAGAATGACGTTTTCTAAGATTCTGCTGGAGCTCTGAATAGCAGTTTTCAAACATCAAATAAAGGGTTTATATAGCTATATATAACAATTTGCATCTGAAATAAACAAGAGAAACATTTATTCGAAGCTGTTTTCAAAAGTTATGTTAAACCTGAAATATTGTCTCAAACTGATCTTCACAGGCTGAGAGAATGACGTTTTCCAAGATTCTGCTGAAGCTCTGAATAGCAGTTTTCAAACATCAAATAAAGGGCTTATATAGCTATATATATCAATTTGCATCTGAAATAAACAAGAGAAACACTTATTCGAAGCTGTTTTCAAAAGTTATGTTTAACCTGAAATATTGTCTCAAACTGATGTTCTCAGACTGAGAGAATGACGTTTTCTAAGATTCTGCTGGAGCTCTGAATAGCAGTTTTCAAACATCAAATAAAGGGTTTATATAGCTATATATATCAATTTGCATCTGAAATAAACAAGAGAAACATTTATTCGAAGCTGTTTTCAAAAGTTATGTTTAACCTGAAATATTGTCTCAAACTGATCTTCTCAGACTGAGAGAATGACGTTTTCCAAGATTCTGCTGGAGCTCTGAATAACAGTTTTAAAACATCAAATAAAGGGTTTATATAGCTATATATATCAATTTGCATCTGAAATAAACAAGAGAAACACTTATTCGAAGCTGTTTTCAAAAGTTATGTTTAACCTGAAATATTGTCTCAAACTGATGTTCTCAGACTGAGAGAATGACGTTTTCTAAGATTCTGCTGGAGCTCTGAATAGCAGTTTTCAAACATCAAATAAAGGGTTTATATAGCTATATATAACAATTTGCATCTGAAATAAACAAGAGAAACATTTATTCGAAGCTGTTTTCAAAAGTTATGTTTAACCTGAAATATTGTCTCAAACTGATCTTCACAGGCTGAGAGAATGACGTTTTCCAAGATTCTGCTGAAGCTCTGAATAGCAGTTTTCAAACATCAAATAAAGGGCTTATATAGTTATATATATCAATTTGCATCAGAAATAAACAAGAGAAACACTTATTCGAAGCTGTTTTCAAAAGTTATGTTTAACCTGAAATATTGTCTCAAACTGATGTTCTCAGACCGAGAGAATGACGTTTTCTAAGATTCTGCTGGAGCTCTGAATAGCAGTTTTCAAACATCAAATAAAGGGTTTATATAGCTATATATATCAATTTGCATCTGAAATAAACAAGAGAAACACTTATTCGAAGCTGTTTTCAAAAGTTATGTTTAACATGAAATACTGTCTCAAACTGATCTTCACAGGCTGAGAGAATGACGTTTTCCAAGATTCTGCTGGAGCTCTGAATAACAGTTTTCAAACATCAAATAAAGGGTTTATATAGCTATATATATCAATTTGCATCAGAAATAAACAAGAGAAACACTTATTCGAAGCTGTTTTCAAAAGTTATGTTTAACCTGAAATATTGTCTCAAACTGATGTTCTCAGACCGAGAGAATGACGTTTTCTAAGATTCTGCTGGAGCTCTGAATAGCAGTTTTCAAACATCAAATAAAGGGTTTATATAGCTATATATAACAATTTGCATCTGAAATAAACAAGAGAAACATTTATTCGAAGCTGTTTTCAAAAGTTATGTTTAACCTGAAATATTGTCTCAAACTGATCTTCACAGGCTGAGAGAATGACGTTTTCCAAGATTCTGCTGAAGCTCTGAATAGCAGTTTTCAAACATCAAATAAAGGATTTATATAGCTATATATATCAATTTGCATCTGAAATAAACAAGAGAAAAACTTATTCAAAGCTGTTTTCAAAAGTTATGTTTAACCTGAAATATTGTCTCAAACTGATGTTCTCAGACCGAGAGAATGACGTTTTCTAAGATTCTGCTGGAGCTCTGAATAGCAGTTTTCAAACATCAAATAAAGGGTTTATATAGCTATATATAACAATTTGCATCTGAAATAAACAAGAGAAACATTTATTCGAAGCTGTTTTCAAAAGTTATGTTTAACCTGAAATATTGTCTCAAACTGATCTTCACAGGCTGAGAGAATGACATTTTCCAAGATTCTGCTGAAGCTCTGAATAGCAGTTTTCAAACATCAAATAAAGGATTTATATAGCTATATATATCAATTTGCATCTGAAATAAACAAGAGAAAAACTTATTCAAAGCTGTTTTCAAAAGTTATGTTTAACCTGAAACATTGTCTCAAACTGATGTTCTCAGACTGAGAGAATGACGTTTTCTAATATTCTGCTGGAGCTCTGAATAGCAGTTTTCAAACATCAAATAAAGGATTTATATAGCTATATATATCAATTTGCATCTGAAATAAACAAGAGAAAAACTTATTCAAAGCTGTTTTCAAAAGTTATGTTTAACCTGAAACATTGTCTCAAACTGATGTTCTCAGACTGAGAGAATGACGTTTTCTAAGATTCTGCTGGAGCTCTGAATAGCAGTTTTCAAACATCAAATAAAGGGTTTATATAGCTATATATATCAATTTGCATCTGAAATAAACAAGAGAAATATTTATTCGAAGCTGTTTTCAAAAGTTATGTTTAACCTGAAATATTGTCTCAAACTGATCTTCTCAGACTGAGAGAATGACGTTTTCCAAGATTCTGCTGGAGCTCTGAATAACAGTTTTAAAACATCAAATAAAGGGTTTATATAGCTATGTATATCAATTTGCATCTGAAATAAACAAGAGAAACACTTATTCGAAGCTGTTTTCAAAAGTTATGTTTAACCTGAAATATTGTCTCAAACTGATGTTCTCAGACTGAGAGAATGACGTTTTCTAAGATTCTGCTGGAGCTCTGAATAGCAGTTTTCAAACATCAAATAAAGGGTTTATATAGCTATATGTAACAATTTGCATCTGAAATAAACAAGAGAAACATTTATTCGCAGCTGTTTTCAAAAGTGATGTTTAACCTGAAATATTGTCTCAAACTGATTTTCACAGGCTGAGAGAATGACGTTTTCCAAGATTCTGCTGGAGCTCTGAATAACAGTTTTAAAACATCAAATAAAGGGTTTATATAGCTATATATATCAATTTGCATCTGAAATAAACAAGAGAAACACTTATTCGAAGCTGTTTTCAAAAGTTATGTTTAACCTGAAATATTGTCTCAAACTGATGTTCTCAGACTGAGAGAATGACGTTTTCTAAGATTCTGCTGGAGCTCTGAATAGCAGTTTTCAAACATCAAATCAAGGGTTTATATAGCTATATATAACAATTTGCATCTGAAATAAACAAGAGAAACATTTATTCGAAGCTGTTTTCAAAAGTTATGTTTAACCTGAAATATTGTCTCAAACTGATCTTCACAGGCTGAGAGAATGACGTTTTCCAAGATTCTGCTGAAGCTCTGAATAGCAGTTTTCAAACATCAAATAAAGGGCTTATATAGTTATATATATCAATTTGCATCTGAAATAAACAAGAGAAACACTTATTCGAAGCTGGTTTCAAAAGTTATGTTTAACCTGAAATATTGTCTCAAACTGATGTTCTCAGACCGAGAGAATGACGTTTTCTAAGATTCTGCTGGAGCTCTGAATAACAGTTTTAAAACATCAAATAAAGGGTTTATATAGCTATATATATCAATTTGCATCTGAAATAAACAAGAGAAACACTTATTCGAAGCTGTTTTCAAAAGTTATGTTTAACCTGAAATATTGTCTCAAACTGATGTTCTCAGACTGAGAGAATGACGTTTTCTAAGATTCTGCTGGAGCTCTGAATAGCAGTTTTCAAACATCAAATAAAGGGTTTATATAGCTATATATAACAATTTGCATCTGAAATAAACAAGAGAAACATTTATTCGAAGCTGTTTTCAAAAGTTATGTTTAACCTGAAATATTGTCTCAAACTGATCTTCACAGGCTGAGAGAATGACGTTTTCCAAGATTCTGCTGAAGCTCTGAATAGCAGTTTTCAAACATCAAATAAAGGGCTTATATAGTTATATATATCAATTTGCATCAGAAATAAACAAGAGAAACACTTATTCGAAGCTGTTTTCAAAAGTTATGTTTAACCTGAAATATTGTCTCAAACTGATGTTCTCAGACCGAGAGAATGACGTTTTCTAAGATTCTGCTGGAGCTCTGAATAGCAGTTTTCAAACATCAAATAAAGGGTTTATATAGCTATATATATCAATTTGCATCTGAAATAAACAAGAGAAACACTTATTCGAAGCTGTTTTCAAAAGTTATGTTTAACATGAAATACTGTCTCAAACTGATCTTCACAGGCTGCGAGAATGACGTTTTCCAAGATTCTGCTGGAGCTCTGAATAACAGTTTTCAAACATCAAATAAAGGGTTTATATAGCTATATATATCAATTTGCATCAGAAATAAACAAGAGAAACACTTATTCGAAGCTGTTTTCAAAAGTTATGTTTAACCTGAAATATTGTCTCAAACTGATGTTCTCAGACCGAGAGAATGACGTTTTCTAAGATTCTGCTGGAGCTCTGAATAGCAGTTTTCAAACATCAAATAAAGGGTTTATATAGCTATATATAACAATTTGCATCTGAAATAAACAAGAGAAACATTTATTCGAAGCTGTTTTCAAAAGTTATGTTTAACCTGAAATATTGTCTCAAACTGATCTTCACAGGCTGAGAGAATGACGTTTTCCAAGATTCTGCTGAAGCTCTGAATAGCAGTTTTCAAACATCAAATAAAGGATTTATATAGCTATATATATCAATTTGCATCTGAAATAAACAAGAGAAAAACTTATTCAAAGCTGTTTTCAAAAGTTATGTTTAACCTGAAATATTGTCTCAAACTGATGTTCTCAGACCGAGAGAATGACGTTTTCTAAGATTCTGCTGGAGCTCTGAATAGCAGTTTTCAAACATCAAATAAAGGGTTTATATAGCTATATATAACAATTTGCATCTGAAATAAACAAGAGAAACATTTATTCGAAGCTGTTTTCAAAAGTTATGTTTAACCTGAAATATTGTCTCAAACTGATCTTCACAGGCTGAGAGAATGACGTTTTCCAAGATTCTGCTGAAGCTCTGAATAGCAGTTTTCAAACATCAAATAAAGGATTTATATAGCTATATATATCAATTTGCATCTGAAATAAACAAGAGAAACATTTATTCGAAGCTGTTTTCAAAAGTTATGTTTAACCTGAAATATTGTCTCAAACTGATCTTCTCAGACTGAGAGAATGACGTTTTCCAAGATTCTGCTGGAGCTCTGAATAACAGTTTTAAAACATCAAATAAAGGGTTTATATAGCTATATATATCAATTTGCATCTGAAATAAACAAGAGAAACACTTATTCGAAGCTGTTTTCAAAAGTTATGTTTAACCTGAAATATTGTCTCAAACTGATGTTCTCAGACTGAGAGAATGACGTTTTCTAAGATTCTGCTGGAGCTCTGAATAGCAGTTTTCAAACATCAAATAAAGGGTTTATATAGCTATATATAACAATTTGCATCTGAAATAAACAAGAGAAACATTTATTCGAAGCTGTTTTCAAAAGTTATGTTTAACCTGAAATATTGTCTCAAACTGATCTTCACAGGCTGAGAGAATGACGTTTTCCAAGATTCTGCTGAAGCTCTGAATAGCAGTTTTCAAACATCAAATAAAGGGCTTATATAGTTATATATATCAATTTGCATCAGAAATAAACAAGAGAAACACTTATTCGAAGCTGTTTTCAAAAGTTATGTTTAACCTGAAATATTGTCTCAAACTGATGTTCTCAGACCGAGAGAATGACGTTTTCTAAGATTCTGCTGGAGCTCTGAATAGCAGTTTTCAAACATCAAATAAAGGGTTTATATAGCTATATATATCAATTTGCATCTGAAATAAACAAGAGAAACACTTATTCGAAGCTGTTTTCAAAAGTTATGTTTAACATGAAATACTGTCTCAAACTGATCTTCACAGGCTGAGAGAATGACGTTTTCCAAGATTCTGCTGGAGCTCTGAATAACAGTTTTCAAACATCAAATAAAGGGTTTATATAGCTATATATATCAATTTGCATCTGAAATAAACAAGAGAAACATTTATTCGAAGCTGTTTTCAAAAGTTATGTTTAACCTGAAATATTGTCTCAAACTGATCTTCACAGGCTGAGAGAATGACGTTTTCCAAGATTCTGCTGAAGCTCTGAATAGCAGTTTTCAAACATCAAATAAAGGATTTATATAGCTATATATATCAATTTGCATCTGAAATAAACAAGAGAAAAACTTATTCAAAGCTGTTTTCAAAAGTTATGTTTAACCTGAAACATTGTCTCAAACTGATGTTCTCAGACTGAGAGAATGACGTTTTCTAAGATTCTGCTGGAGCTCTGAATAGCAGTTTTCAAACATCAAATAAAGGGTTTATATAGCTATATATATCAATTTGCATCTGAAATAAACAAGAGAAACATTTATTCGAAGCTGTTTTCAAAAGTTATGTTTAACCTGAAATATTGTCTCAAACTGATCTTCTCAGACTGAGAGAATGACGTTTTCCAAGATTCTGCTGGAGCTCTGAATAACAGTTTTAAAACATCAAATAAAGGGTTTATATAGCTATATATATCAATTTGCATCTGAAATAAACAAGAGAAACACTTATTCGAAGCTGTTTTCAAAAGTTATGTTTAACCTGAAATATTGTCTCAAACTGATGTTCTCAGACTGAGAGAATGACGTTTTCTAAGATTCTGCTGGAGCTCTGAATAGCAGTTTTCAAACATCAAATAAAGGGTTTATATAGCTATATATAACAATTTGCATCTGAAATAAACAAGAGAAACATTTATTCGAAGCTGTTTTCAAAAGTTATGTTTAACCTGAAATATTGTCTCAAACTGATCTTCACAGGCTGAGAGAATGACGTTTTCCAAGATTCTGCTGAAGCTCTGAATAGCAGTTTTCAAACATCAAATAAAGGGCTTATATAGTTATATATATCAATTTGCATCAGAAATAAACAAGAGAAACACTTATTCGAAGCTGTTTTCAAAAGTTATGTTTAACCTGAAATATTGTCTCAAACTGATGTTCTCAGACCGAGAGAATGACGTTTTCTAAGATTCTGCTGGAGCTCTGAATAGCAGTTTTCAAACATCAAATAAAGGGTTTATATAGCTATATATAACAATTTGCATCTGAAATAAACAAGAGAAACATTTATTCGAAGCTGTTTTCAAAAGTTATGTTTAACCTGAAATATTGTCTCAAACTGATCTTCACAGGCTGAGAGAATGACGTTTTCCAAGATTCTGCTGAAGCTCTGAATAGCAGTTTTCAAACATCAAATAAAGGATTTATATAGCTATATATATCAATTTGCATCTGAAATAAACAAGAGAAAAACTTATTCAAAGCTGTTTTCAAAAGTTATGTTTAACCTGAAATATTGTCTCAAACTGATGTTCTCAGACCGAGAGAATGACGTTTTCTAAGATTCTGCTGGAGCTCTGAATAGCAGTTTTCAAACATCAAATAAAGGGTTTATATAGCTATATATAACAATTTGCATCTGAAATAAACAAGAGAAACATTTATTCGAAGCTGTTTTCAAAAGTTATGTTTAACCTGAAATATTGTCTCAAACTGATCTTCACAGGCTGAGAGAATGACATTTTCCAAGATTCTGCTGAAGCTCTGAATAGCAGTTTTCAAACATCAAATAAAGGATTTATATAGCTATATATATCAATTTGCATCTGAAATAAACAAGAGAAAAACTTATTCAAAGCTGTTTTCAAAAGTTATGTTTAACCTGAAACATTGTCTCAAACTGATGTTCTCAGACTGAGAGAATGACGTTTTCTAATATTCTGCTGGAGCTCTGAATAGCAGTTTTCAAACATCAAATAAAGGATTTATATAGCTATATATATCAATTTGCATCTGAAATAAACAAGAGAAAAACTTATTCAAAGCTGTTTTCAAAAGTTATGTTTAACCTGAAACATTGTCTCAAACTGATGTTCTCAGACTGAGAGAATGACGTTTTCTAAGATTCTGCTGGAGCTCTGAATAGCAGTTTTCAAACATCAAATAAAGGGTTTATATAGCTATATATATCAATTTGCATCTGAAATAAACAAGAGAAATATTTATTCGAAGCTGTTTTCAAAAGTTATGTTTAACCTGAAATATTGTCTCAAACTGATCTTCTCAGACTGAGAGAATGACGTTTTCCAAGATTCTGCTGGAGCTCTGAATAACAGTTTTAAAACATCAAATAAAGGGTTTATATAGCTATATATATCAATTTGCATCTGAAATAAACAAGAGAAACACTTATTCGAAGCTGTTTTCAAAAGTTATGTTTAACCTGAAATATTGTCTCAAACTGATGTTCTCAGACTGAGAGAATGACGTTTTCTAAGATTCTGCTGGAGCTCTGAATAGCAGTTTTCAAACATCAAATAAAGGGTTTATATAGCTATATGTAACAATTTGCATCTGAAATAAACAAGAGAAACATTTATTCGCAGCTGTTTTCAAAAGTGATGTTTAACCTGAAATATTGTCTCAAACTGATCTTCACAGGCTGAGAGAATGACGTTTTCCAAGATTCTGCTGGAGCTCTGAATAACAGTTTTAAAACATCAAATAAAGGGTTTATATAGCTATATATATCAATTTGCATCTGAAATAAACAAGAGAAACACTTATTCGAAGCTGTTTTCAAAAGTTATGTTTAACCTGAAATATTGTCTCAAACTGATGTTCTCAGACTGAGAGAATGACGTTTTCTAAGATTCTGCTGGAGCTCTGAATAGCAGTTTTCAAACATCAAATCAAGGGTTTATATAGCTATATATAACAATTTGCATCTGAAATAAACAAGAGAAACATTTATTCGAAGCTGTTTTCAAAAGTTATGTTTAACCTGAAATATTGTCTCAAACTGATCTTCACAGGCTGAGAGAATGACGTTTTCCAAGATTCTGCTGAAGCTCTGAATAGCAGTTTTCAAACATCAAATAAAGGGCTTATATAGTTATATATATCAATTTGCATCTGAAATAAACAAGAGAAACACTTATTCGAAGCTGGTTTCAAAAGTTATGTTTAACCTGAAATATTGTCTCAAACTGATGTTCTCAGACCGAGAGAATGACGTTTTCTAAGATTCTGCTGGAGCTCTGAATAACAGTTTTAAAACATCAAATAAAGGGTTTATATAGCTATATATATCAATTTGCATCTGAAATAAACAAGAGAAACACTTATTCGAAGCTGTTTTCAAAAGTTATGTTTAACCTGAAATATTGTCTCAAACTGATGTTCTCAGACTGAGAGAATGACGTTTTCTAAGATTCTGCTGGAGCTCTGAATAGCAGTTTTCAAACATCAAATAAAGGGTTTATATACCTATATATAACAATTTGCATCTGAAATAAACAAGAGAAACATTTATTCGAAGCTGTTTTCAAAAGTTATGTTTAACCTGAAATATTGTCTCAAACTGATCTTCACAGGCTGAGAGAATGACGTTTTCCAAGATTCTGCTGAAGCTCTGAATAGCAGTTTTCAAACATCAAATAAAGGGCTTATATAGTTATATATATCAATTTGCATCTGAAATAAACAAGAGAAACACTTATTCGAAGCTGGTTTCAAAAGTTATGTTTAACCTGAAATATTGTCTCAAACTGATGTTCTCAGACCGAGAGAATGACGTTTTCTAAGATTCTGCTGGAGCTCTGAATAGCAGTTTTCAAACATCAAATAAAGGGTTTATATAGCTATATATATCAATTTGCATCAGAAATAAACAAGAGAAACACTTATTCGAAGCTGTTTTCAAAAGTTATGTTTAACCTGAAATATTGTCTCAAACTGATGTTCTCAGACCGAGAGAATGACGTTTTCTAAGATTCTGATGGAGCTCTGAATAGCAGTTTTCAAACATCAAATAAAGGCTTTATATAGCTATATATATCAATTTGCATCTGAAATAAACAAGAGAAACACTTATTCGAAGCTGTTTTCAAAAGTTATGTTTAACATGAAATACTGTCTCAAACTGATCTTCACAGGCTGAGAGAATGACGTTTTCCAAGATTCTGCTGGAGCTCTGAATAACAGTTTTCAAACATCAAATAAAGGGTTTATATAGCTATATATATCAATTTGCATCTGAAATAAACAAGAGAAACACTTATTCGAAGCTGGTTTCAAAAGTTATGTTTAACCTGAAATATTGTCTCAAACTGATGTTCTCAGACCGAGAGAATGACGTTTTCTAAGATTCTGCTGGAGCTCTGAATAGCAGTTTTCAAACATCAAATAAAGGGTTTATATAGCTATATATATCAATTTGCATCTGAAATAAACAAGAGAAACACTTATTCGAAGCTGTTTTCAAAAGTTATGTTTAACCTGAAATATTGTCTCAAACTGATGTTCTCAGACCGAGAGAATGACGTTTTCTAAGATTCTGCTGGAGCTCTGAATAGCAGTTTTCAAACATCAAATAAAGGGTTTATATAGCTATATATATCAATTTGCATCTGAAATAAACAAGAGAAACATTTATTCGAAGCTGTTTTCAAAAGTTATGTTTAACCTGAAATATTGTCTCAAACTGATCTTCACAGGCTGAGAGAATGACGTTTTCCAAGATTCTGCTGAAGCTCTGAATAGCAGTTTTCAAACATCAAATAAAGGATTTATATAGCTATATATATCAATTTGCATCTGAAATAAACAAGAGAAAAACTTATTCAAAGCTGTTTTCAAAAGTTATGTTTAACCTGAAACATTGTCTCAAACTGATGTTCTCAGACTGAGAGAATGACGTTTTCTAAGATTCTGCTGGAGCTCTGAATAGCAGTTTTCAAACATCAAATAAAGGGTTTATATAGCTATATATAACAATTTGCATCTGAAATAAACAAGAGAAACATTTATTCGAAGCTGTTTTCAAAAGTTATGTTTAACCTGAAATATTGTCTCAAACTGATCTTCACAGGCTGAGAGAATGACGTTTTCCAAGATTCTGCTGAAGCTCTGAATAGCAGTTTTCAAACATCAAATAAAGGGCTTATATAGTTATATATATCAATTTGCATCTGAAATAAACAAGAGAAACACTTATTCGAAGCTGGTTTCAAAAGTTATGTTTAACCTGAAATATTGTCTCAAACTGATGTTCTCAGACCGAGAGAATGACGTTTTCTAAGATTCTGCTGGAGCTCTGAATAGCAGTTTTCAAACATCAAATAAAGGGTTTATATAGCTATATATATCAATTTGCATCTGAAATAAACAAGAGAAACATTTATTCGAAGCTGTTTTCAAAAGTTATGTTTAACCTGAAATATTGTCTCAAACTGATGTTCTCAGACCGAGAGAATGACGTTTTCCAAGATTCTGCTGGAGCTCTGAATAACAGTTTTAAAACATCAAATAAAGGGTTTATATAGCTATATATATCAATTTGCATCTGAAATAAACAAGAGAAACACTTATTCGAAGCTGTTTTCAAAAGTTATGTTTAACCTGAAATATTGTCTCAAACTGATGTTCTCAGACTGAGAGAATGACGTTTTCTAAGATTCTGCTGGAGCTCTGAATAGCAGTTTTCAAACATCAAATAAAGGGTTTATATAGCTATATATAACAAGTTGCATCTGAAATAAACAAGAGAAACATTTATTCGAAGCTGTTTTCAAAAGTTATGTTTAACCTGAAATATTGTCTCAAACTGATCTTCACAGGCTGAGAGAATGACGTTTTCCAAGATTCTGCTGAAGCTCTGAATAGCAGTTTTCAAACATCAAATAAAGGGCTTATATAGTTATATATATCAATTTGCATCTGAAATAAACAAGAGAAACACTTATTCGAAGCTGGTTTCAAAAGTTATGTTTAACCTGAAATATTGTCTCAAACTGATGTTCTCAGACCGAGAGAATGACGTTTTCTAAGATTCTGCTGGAGCTCTGAATAGCAGTTTTCAAACATCAAATAAAGGGTTTATATAGCTATATATATCAATTTGCATCAGAAATAAACAAGAGAAACACTTATTCGAAGCTGTTTTCAAAAGTTATGTTTAACCTGAAATATTGTCTCAAACTGATGTTCTCAGACCGAGAGAATGACGTTTTCTAAGATTCTGCTGGAGCTCTGAATAGCAGTTTTCAAACATCAAATAAAGGGTTTATATAGCTATATATATCAATTTGCATCTGAAATAAACAAGAAAAACACTTATTCGAAGCTGTTTTCAAAAGTTATGTTTAACATGAAATACTGTCTCAAACTGATCTTCACAGGCTGAGAGAATGACGTTTTCCAAGATTCTGCTGGAGCTCTGAATAACAGTTTTCAAACATCAAATAAAGGGTTTATATAGCTATATATATCAATTTGCATCAGAAATAAACAAGAGAAACACTTATTCGAAGCTGGTTTCAAAAGTTATGTTTAACCTGAAATATTGTCTCAAACTGATGTTCTCAGACCGAGAGAATGACGTTTTCTAAGATTCTGCTGGAGCTCTGAATAGCAGTTTTCAAACATCAAATAAAGGGTTTATATAGCTATATATAACAATTTGCATCTGAAATAAACAAGAGAAACATTTATTCGAAGCTGTTTTCAAAAGTTATGTTAAACCTGAAATATTGTCTCAAACTGATCTTCACAGGCTGAGAGAATGACGTTTTCCAAGATTCTGCTGAAGCTCTGAATAGCAGTTTTCAAACATCAAATAAAGGGCTTATATAGCTATATATATCAATTTGCATCTGAAATAAACAAGAGAAACACTTATTCGAAGCTGGTTTCAAAAGTTATGTTTAACCTGAAATATTGTCTCAAACTGATGTTCTCAGACCGAGAGAATGACGTTTTCTAAGATTCTGCTGGAGCTCTGAATAGCAGTTTTCAAACATCAAATAAAGGGTTTATATAGCTATATATATCAATTTGCATCAGAAATAAACAAGAGAAACACTTATTCGAAGCTGTTTTCAAAAGTTATGTTTAACCTGAAATATTGTCTCAAACTGATGTTCTCAGACCGAGAGAATGACGTTTTCTAAGATTCTGCTGGAGCTCTGAATAGCAGTTTTCAAACATCAAATAAAGGGTTTATATAGCTATATATATCAATTTGCATCTGAAATAAACAAGAGAAACACTTATTCGAAGCTGTTTTCAAAAGTTATGTTTAACATGAAATACTGTCTCAAACTGATCTTCACAGGCTGAGAGAATGACGTTTTCCAAGATTCTGCTGGAGCTCTGAATAACAGTTTTCAAACATCAAATAAAGGGTTTATATAGCTATATATATCAATTTGCATCAGAAATAAACAAGAGAAACACTTATTCGAAGCTGTTTTCAAAAGTTATGTTTAACCTGAAATATTGTCTCAAACTGATGTTCTCAGACCGAGAGAATGACGTTTTCTAAGATTCTGCTGGAGCTCTGAATAGCAGTTTTCAAACATCAAATAAAGGGTTTATATAGCTATATATATCAATTTGCATTAGAAATAAACAAGAGAAACACTTATTCGAAGCTGTTTTCAAAAGTTATGTTTAACCTGAAATATTGTCTCAAACTGATGTTCTCAGACCGAGAGAATGAAGTTTTCTAAGATTCTGATGGAGCTCTGAATAGCAGTTTTCAAACATCAAATAAAGGGTTTATATAGCTATATATATCAATTTGCATCTGAAATAAACAAGAGAAACACTTATTCGAAGCTGTTTTCAAAAGTTATGTTTAACATGAAATACTGTCTCAAACTGATCTTCACAGGCTGAGAGAATGACGTTTTCCAAGATTCTGCTGGAGCTCTGAATAACAGTTTTCAAACATCAAATAAAGGGTTTATATAGCTATATATATCAATTTGCATCAGAAATAAACAAGAGAAACACTTATTCGAAGCTGTTTTCAAAAGTTATGTTTAACCTGAAATATTGTCTCAAACTGATGTTCTCAGACCGAGAGAATGACGTTTTCTAAGATTCTGCTGGAGCTCTGAATAGCAGTTTTCAAACATCAAATAAAGGGTTTATATAGCTATATATAACAATTTGCATCTGAAATAAACAAGAGAAACATTTATTCGAAGCTGTTTTCAAAAGTTATGTTTAACCTGAAATATTGTCTCAAACTGATCTTCACAGGCTGAGAGAATGACGTTTTCCAAGATTCTGCTGAAGCTCTGAATAGCAGTTTTCAAACATCAAATAAAGGGTTTATATAGCTATATATATCAATTTGCATCTGAAATAAACAAGAGAAACACTTATTCGAAGCTGTTTTCAAAAGTTATGTTTAACCTGAAATATTGTCTCAAACTGATCTTCACAGGCTGAGAGAATGACGTTTTCCAAGATTCTGCTGAAGCTCTGAATAGCAGTTTTCAAACATCAAATAAAGGATTTATATAGCTATATATATCAATTTGCATCTGAAATAAACAAGAGAAAAACTTATTCAAAGCTGTTTTCAAAAGTTATGTTTAACCTGAAACATTGTCTCAAACTGATGTTCTCAGACTGAGAGAATGACGTTTTCTAAGATTCTGCTGGAGCTCTGAATAGCAGTTTTCAAACATCAAATAAAGGGTTTATCTAGCTATATATATCAATTTGCATCTGAAATAAACAAGAGAAACATTTATTCGAAGCTGTTTTCAAAAGTTATGTTTAACCTGAAATATTGTCTCAAACTGATCTTCTCAGACTGAGAGAATGACGTTTTCCAAGATTCTGCTGGAGCTCTGAATAACAGTTTTCAAACATCAAATAAAGGGTTTATATAGCTATATATATCAATTTGCATCTGAAATAAAAAAGAGAAAAACTTATTCAAAGCTGTTTTCAAAAGTTATGTTTAACCTGAAACATTGTCTCAAACTGATGTTCTCAGACTGAGAGAATGACGTTTTCTAAGATTCTGCTGGAGCTCTGAATAGCAGTTTTCAAACATCAAATAAAGGATTTATATAGCTATATATATCAATTTGCATCTGAAATAAACAAGAGAAAAACTTATTCAAAGCTGTTTTCAAAAGTTATGTTTAACCTGAAACATTGTCTCAAACTGATGTTCTCAGACTGAGAGAATGACGTTTTCTAAGATTCTGCTGGAGCTCTGAATAGCAGTTTTCAAACATCAAATAAAGGGTTTATATAGCTATATATAACAATTTGCATCTGAAATAAACAAGAGAAACATTTATTCGAAGCTGTTTTCAAAAGTTATGTTTAACCTGAAATATTGTCTCAAACTGATCTTCTCAGACTGAGAGAATGACGTTTTCCAAGATTCTGCTGGAGCTCTGAATAACCGTTTTCAAACATCAAATAAAGGGTTTATATAGCTATATATATCAATTTGCATCTGAAATAAACAAGAGAAAAACTTATTCGAAGCTGTTTTCAAAAGTTATGTTTAACCTGAAATATTGTCTCAAACTGATGTTCTCAGACTGAGAGAATGACGTTTTCTAAGATTCTGCTGGAGCTCTGAATAGCAGTTTTCAAACATCAAATAAAGGGTTTATATAGCTATATATAACAATTTGCATCTGAAATAAACAAGAGAAACATTTATTCGAAGCTGTTTTCAAAAGTTATGTTAAACCTGAAATATTGTCTCAAACTGATCTTCACAGGCTGAGAGAATGACGTTTTCCAAGATTCTGCTGAAGCTCTGAATAGCAGTTTTCAAACATCAAATAAAGGGCTTATATAGCTATATATATCAATTTGCATCAGAAATAAACAAGAGAAACACTTATTCGAAGCTGTTTTCAAAAGTTATGTTTAACCTGAAATATTGTCTCAAACTGATCTTCACAGGCTGAGAGAATGACGTTTTCCAAGATTCTGCTGAAGCTCTGAATAGCAGTTTTCAAACATCAAATAAAGGATTTATATAGCTATATATATCAATTTGCATCTGAAATAAACAAGAGAAAAACTTATTCAAAGCTGTTTTCAAAAGTTATGTTTAACCTGAAATATTGTCTCAAACTGATGTTCTCAGACCGAGAGAATGACGTTTTCTAAGATTCTGCTGGAGCTCTGAATAGCAGTTTTCAAACATCAAATAAAGGGTTTATATAGCTATATATAACAATTTGCATCTGAAATAAACAAGAGAAACATTTATTCGAAGCTGTTTTCAAAAGTTATGTTTAACCTGAAATATTGTCTCAAACTGATCTTCACAGGCTGAGAGAATGACGTTTTCCAAGATTCTGCTGAAGCTCTGAATAGCAGTTTTCAAACATCAAATAAAGGATTTATATAGCTATATATATCAATTTGCATCTGAAATAAACAAGAGAAACACTTATTCGAAGCTGTTTTCAAAAGTTATGTTTAACCTGAAATATTGTCTCAAACTGATGTTCTCAGACTGAGAGAATGACGTTTTCTAAGATTCTGCTGGAGCTCTGAATAGCAGTTTTCAAACATCAAATAAAGGGTTTATATAGCTATATATAACAATTTGCATCTGAAATAAACAAGAGAAACATTTATTCGAAGCTGTTTTCAAAAGTTATGTTAAACCTGAAATATTGTCTCAAACTGATCTTCACAGGCTGAGAGAATGACGTTTTCCAAGATTCTGCTGAAGCTCTGAATAGCAGTTTTCAAACATCAAATAAAGGGCTTATATAGCTATATATATCAATTTGCATCTGAAATAAACAAGAGAAACACTTATTCGAATCTGGTTTCAAAAGTTATGTTTAACCTGAAATATTGTCTCAAACTGATGTTCTCAGACCGAGAGAATGACGTTTTCTAAGATTCTGCTGGAGCTCTGAATAGCAGTTTTCAAACATCAAATAAAGGGTTTATATAGCTATATATATCAATTTGCATCAGAAATAAACAAGAGAAACACTTATTCGAAGCTGTTTTCAAAAGTTATGTTTAACCTGAAATATTGTCTCAAACTGATGTTCTCAGACCGAGAGAATGACGTTTTCTAAGATTCTGCTGGAGCTCTGAATAGCAGTTTTCAAACATCAAATAAAGGGTTTATATAGCTATATATAACAATTTGCATCTGAAATAAACAAGAGAAACATTTATTCGAAGCTGTTTTCAAAAGTTATGTTTAACCGAAATATTGTCTCAAACTGATCTTCACAGGCTGAGAGAATGACGTTTTCCAAGATTCTGCTGAAGCTCTGAATAGCAGTTTTCAAACATCAAATAAAGGGTTTATATAGCTATATATATCAATTTGCATCTGAAATAAACAAGAGAAACACTTATTCGAAGCTGTTTTCAAAAGTTATGTTTAACCTGAAATATTGTCTCAAACTGATGTTCTCAGACCGAGAGAATGACGTTTTCTAAGATTCTGCTGGAGCTCTGAATAGCAGTTTTCAAACATCAAATAAAGGGTTTATATAGCTATATATAACAATTTGCATCTGAAATAAACAAGAGAAACATTTATTCAAAGCTGTTTTCAAAAGTTATGTTTAACCTGAAATATTGTCTCAAACTGATCTTCACAGGCTGAGAGAATGACGTTTTCCAAGATTCTGCTGAAGCTCTGAATAGCAGTTTTCAAACATCAAATAAAGGATTTATATAGCTATATATATCAATTTGCATCTGAAATAAACAAGAGAAAAACTTATTCAAAGCTGTTTTCAAAAGTTATGTTTAACCTGAAACATTGTCTCAAACTGATGTTCTCAGACTGAGAGAATGACGTTTTCTAAGATTCTGCTGGAGCTCTGAATAGCAGTTTTCAAACATCAAATAAAGGGTTTATATAGCTATATATATCAATTTGCATCTGAAATAAACAAGAGAAACATTTATTCGAAGCTGTTTTCAAAAGTTATGTTTAACCTGAAATATTGTCTCAAACTGATCTTCTCAGACTGAGAGAATGACGTTTTCTAAGATTCTGCTGGAGCTCTGAATAGCAGTTTTCAAACATCAAATAAAGGGTTTATATAGCTATATATAACAATTTGCATCTGAAATAAACAAGAGAAACATTTATTCGAAGCTGTTTTCAAAAGTTATGTTTAACCTGAAATATTGTCTCAAACTGATGTTCTCAGACCGAGAGAATGACGTTTTCTAAGATTCTGCTGGAGCTCTGAATAGCAGTTTTCAAACATCAAATAAAGGGTTTATATAGCTATATATATCAATTTGCATCAGAAATAAACAAGAGAAACACTTATTCGAAGCTGTTTTCAAAAGTTATGTTTAACCTGAAATATTGTCTCAAACTGATGTTCTCAGACCGAGAGAATGACGTTTTCTAAGATTCTGCTGGAGCTCTGAATAGCAGTTTTCAAACATCAAATAAAGGGTTTATATAGCTATATATATCAATTTGCATCTGAAATAAACAAGAGAAACACTTATTCGAAGCTGTTTTCAAAAGTTATGTTTAACATGAAATACTGTCTCAAACTGATCTTCACAGGCTGAGAGAATGACGTTTTCCAAGATTCTGCTGGAGCTCTGAATAACAGTTTTCAAACATCAAATAAAGGGTTTATATAGCTATATATATCAATTTGCATCAGAAATAAACAAGAGAAACACTTATTCGAAGCTGTTTTCAAAAGTTATCTTTAACCTGAAATATTGTCTCAAACTGATGTTCTCAGACCGAGAGAATGACGTTTTCTAAGATTCTGCTGGAGCTCTGAATAGCAGTTTTCAAACATCAAATAAAGGGTTTATATAGCTATATATAACAATTTGCATCTGAAATAAACAAGAGAAACATTTATTCGAAGCTGTTTTCAAAAGTTATGTTAAACCTGAAATATTGTCTCAAACTGATCTTCACAGGCTGAGAGAATGACGTTTTCCAAGATTCTGCTGAAGCTCTGAATAGCAGTTTTCAAACATCAAATAAAGGGCTTATATAGCTATATATATCAATTTGCATCTGAAATAAACAAGAGAAACACTTATTCGAAGCTGGTTTCAAAAGTTATGTTTAACCTGAAATATTGTCTCAAACTGATGTTCTCAGACCGAGAGAATGACGTTTTCTAAGATTCTGCTGGAGCTCTGAATAGCAGTTTTCAAACATCAAATAAAGGGTTTATATAGCTATATATATCAATTTGCATCAGAAATAAACAAGAGAAACACTTATTCGAAGCTGTTTTCAAAAGTTATGTTTAACCTGAAATATTGTCTCAAACTGATGTTCTCAGACCGAGAAAATGACGTTTTCTAAGATTCTGCTGGAGCTCTGAATAGCAGTTTTCAAACATCAAATAAAGGGTTTATATAGCTATATATATCAATTTGCATCAGAAATAAACAAGAGAAACACTTATTCGAAGCTGTTTTCAAAAGTTATGTTTAACCTGAAATATTGTCTCAAACTGATGTTCTCAGACCGAGAGAATGACGTTTTCTAAGATTCTGCTGGAGCTCTGAATAGCAGTTTTCAAACATCAAATAAAGGGTTTATATAGCTATATATATCAATTTGCATCTGAAATAAACAAGAGAAACACTTATTCGAAGCTGTTTTCAAAAGTTATGTTTAACATGAAATACTGTCTCAAACTGATCTTCACAGGCTGAGAGAATGACGTTTTCCAAGATTCTGCTGGAGCTCTGAATAACAGTTTTCAAACATCAAATAAAGGGTTTATATAGCTATATATATCAATTTGCATCAGAAATAAACAAGAGAAACACTTATTCGAAGCTGTTTTCAAAAGTTATCTTTAACCTGAAATATTGTCTCAAACTGATGTTCTCAGACCGAGAGAATGACGTTTTCTAAGATTCTGCTGGAGCTCTGAATAGCAGTTTTCAAACATCAAATAAAGGGTTTATATAGCTATATATAACAATTTGCATCTGAAATAAACAAGAGAAACATTTATTCGAAGCTGTTTTCAAAAGTTATGTTAAACCTGAAATATTGTCTCAAACTGATCTTCACAGGCTGAGAGAATGACGTTTTCCAAGATTCTGCTGAAGCTCTGAATAGCAGTTTTCAAACATCAAATAAAGGGCTTATATAGCTATATATATCAATTTGCATCTGAAATAAACAAGAGAAACACTTATTCGAAGCTGGTTTCAAAAGTTATGTTTAACCTGAAATATTGTCTCAAACTGATGTTCTCAGACCGAGAGAATGACGTTTTCTAAGATTCTGCTGGAGCTCTGAATAGCAGTTTTCAAACATCAAATAAAGGGTTTATATAGCTATATATATCAATTTGCATCAGAAATAAACAAGAGAAACACTTATTCGAAGCTGTTTTCAAAAGTTATGTTTAACCTGAAATATTGTCTCAAACTGATGTTCTCAGACCGAGAGAATGACGTTTTCTAAGATTCTGCTGGAGCTCTGAATAGCAGTTTTCAAACATCAAATAAAGGGTTTATATAGCTATATATATCAATTTGCATCTGAAATAAACAAGAGAAACACTTATTCGAAGCTGTTTTCAAAAGTTATGTTTAACATGAAATACTGTCTCAAACTGATCTTCACAGGCTGAGAGAATGACGTTTTCCAAGATTCTGCTGGAGCTCTGAATAACAGTTTTCAAACATCAAATAAAGGGTTTATATAGCTATATATATCAATTTGCATCAGAAATAAACAAGAGAAACACTTATTCGAAGCTGTTTTCAAAAGTTATGTTTAACCTGAAATATTGTCTCAAACTGATGTTCTCAGACCGAGAGAATGACGTTTTCTAAGATTCTGCTGGAGCTCTGAATAGCAGTTTTCAAACATCAAATAAAGGGTTTATATAGCTATATATATCAATTTGCATCTGAAATAAACAAGAGAAACATTTATTCGAAGCTGTTTTCAAAAGTTATCTTTAACCTGAAATATTGTCTCAAACTGATGTTCTCAGACTGAGAGAATGACGTTTTCTAAGATTCTGCTGGAGCTCTGAATAGCAGTTTTCAAACATCAAATAAAGGGTTTATATAGCTATATATATCAATTTGCATCTGAAATAAACAAGAGAAACACTTATTCGAAGCTGTTTTCAAAAGTTATGTTTAACCTGAAATATTGTCTCAAACTGATGTTCTCAGACCGAGAGAATGACGTTTTCTAAGATTCTGCTGGAGCTCTGAATAGCAGTTTTCAAACATCAAATAAAGGGTTTATATAGCTATATATATCAATTTGCATCTGAAATAAACAAGAGAAACATTTATTCGAAGCTGTTTTCAAAAGTTATGTTTAACCTGAAATATTGTCTCAAACTGATCTTCACAGGCTGAGAGAATGACGTTTTCCAAGATTCTGCTGAAGCTCTGAATAGCAGTTTTCAAACATCAAATAAAGGGTTTATATAGCTATATATATCAATTTGCATCTGAAATAAACAAGAGAAACATTTATTCGAAGCTGTTTTCAAAAGTTATGTTTAACCTGAAATATTGTCTCAAACTGATCTTCACAGGCTGAGAGAATGACGTTTTCCAAGATTCTGCTGAAGCTCTGAATAGCAGTTTTCAAACATCAAATAAAGGGCTTATATAGTTATATATATCAATTTGCATCAGAAATAAACAAGAGAAACACTTATTCGAAGCTGTTTTCAAAAGTTATGTTTAACCTGAAATATTGTCTCAAACTGATCTTCACAGGCTGAGAGAATGACGTTTTCCAAGATTCTGCTGGAGCTCTGAATAGCAGTTTTCAAACATCAAATAAAGGATTTATATAGCTATATATATCAATTTGCATCTGAAATAAACAAGAGAAAAACTTATTCAAAGCTGTTTTCAAAAGTTATGTTTAACCTGAAATATTGTCTCAAACTGATGTTCTCAGACCGAGAGAATGACGTTTTCTAAGATTCTGCTGGAGCTCTGAATAGCAGTTTTCAAACATCAAATAAAGGGTTTATATAGCTATATATAACAATTTGCATCTGAAATAAACAAGAGAAACATTTATTCGAAGCTGTTTTCAAAAGTTATGTTTAACCTGAAATATTGTCTCAAACTGATCTTCACAGGCTGAGAGAATGACGTTTTCCAAGATTCTGCTGAAGCTCTGAATAGCAGTTTTCAAACATCAAATAAAGGATTTATATAGCTATATATATCAATTTGCATCTGAAATAAACAAGAGAAACATTTATTCGAAGCTGTTTTCAAAAGTTATGTTTAACCTGAAATATTGTCTCAAACTGATCTTCTCAGACTGAGAGAATGACGTTTTCCAAGATTCTGCTGGAGCTCTGAATAACAGTTTTAAAACATCAAATAAAGGGTTTATATAGCTATATATATCAATTTGCATCTGAAATAAACAAGAGAAACACTTATTCGAAGCTGTTTTCAAAAGTTATGTTTAACCTGAAATATTGTCTCAAACTGATGTTCTCAGACTGAGAGAATGACGTTTTCTAAGATTCTGCTGGAGCTCTGAATAGCAGTTTTCAAACATCAAATAAAGGGTTTATATAGCTATATATAACAATTTGCATCTGAAATAAACAAGAGAAACATTTATTCGAAGCTGTTTTCAAAAGTTATGTTTAACCTGAAATATTGTCTCAAACTGATCTTCACAGGCTGAGAGAATGACGTTTTCCAAGATTCTGCTGAAGCTCTGAATAGCAGTTTTCAAACATCAAATAAAGGGCTTATATAGTTATATATATCAATTTGCATCAGAAATAAACAAGAGAAACACTTATTCGAAGCTGTTTTCAAAAGTTATGTTTAACCTGAAATATTGTCTCAAACTGATGTTCTCAGACCGAGAGAATGACGTTTTCTAAGATTCTGCTGGAGCTCTGAATAGCAGTTTTCAAACATCAAATAAAGGGTTTATATAGCTATATATATCAATTTGCATCTGAAATAAACAAGAGAAACACTTATTCGAAGCTGTTTTCAAAAGTTATGTTTAACATGAAATACTGTCTCAAACTGATCTTCACAGGCTGAGAGAATGACGTTTTCCAAGATTCTGCTGGAGCTCTGAATAACAGTTTTCAAACATCAAATAAAGGGTTTATATAGCTATATATATCAATTTGCATCTGAAATAAACAAGAGAAACATTTATTCGAAGCTGTTTTCAAAAGTTATGTTTAACCTGAAATATTGTCTCAAACTGATCTTCACAGGCTGAGAGAATGACGTTTTCCAAGATTCTGCTGAAGCTCTGAATAGCAGTTTTCAAACATCAAATAAAGGATTTATATAGCTATATATATCAATTTGCATCTGAAATAAACAAGAGAAAAACTTATTCAAAGCTGTTTTCAAAAGTTATGTTTAACCTGAAACATTGTCTCAAACTGATGTTCTCAGACTGAGAGAATGACGTTTTCTAAGATTCTGCTGGAGCTCTGAATAGCAGTTTTCAAACATCAAATAAAGGGTTTATATAGCTATATATATCAATTTGCATCTGAAATAAACAAGAGAAACATTTATTCGAAGCTGTTTTCAAAAGTTATGTTTAACCTGAAATATTGTCTCAAACTGATCTTCTCAGACTGAGAGAATGACGTTTTCCAAGATTCTGCTGGAGCTCTGAATAACAGTTTTAAAACATCAAATAAAGGGTTTATATAGCTATATATATCAATTTGCATCTGAAATAAACAAGAGAAACACTTATTCGAAGCTGTTTTCAAAAGTTATGTTTAACCTGAAATATTGTCTCAAACTGATGTTCTCAGACTGAGAGAATGACGTTTTCTAAGATTCTGCTGGAGCTCTGAATAGCAGTTTTCAAACATCAAATAAAGGGTTTATATAGCTATATATAACAATTTGCATCTGAAATAAACAAGAGAAACATTTATTCGAAGCTGTTTTCAAAAGTTATGTTTAACCTGAAATATTGTCTCAAACTGATCTTCACAGGCTGAGAGAATGACGTTTTCCAAGATTCTGCTGAAGCTCTGAATAGCAGTTTTCAAACATCAAATAAAGGGCTTATATAGTTATATATATCAATTTGCATCAGAAATAAACAAGAGAAACACTTATTCGAAGCTGTTTTCAAAAGTTATGTTTAACCTGAAATATTGTCTCAAACTGATGTTCTCAGACCGAGAGAATGACGTTTTCTAAGATTCTGCTGGAGCTCTGAATAGCAGTTTTCAAACATCAAATAAAGGGTTTATATAGCTATATATATCAATTTGCATCTGAAATAAACAAGAGAAACATTTATTCGAAGCTGTTTTCAAAAGTTATGTTTAACCTGAAATATTGTCTCAAACTGATCTTCACAGGCTGAGAGAATGACGTTTTCCAAGATTCTGCTGAAGCTCTGAATAGCAGTTTTCAAACATCAAATAAAGGGTTTATATAGCTATATATATCAATTTGCATCTGAAATAAACAAGAGAAACATTTATTCGAAGCTGTTTTCAAAAGTTATGTTTAACCTGAAATATTGTCTCAAACTGATCTTCACAGGCTGAGAGAATGACGTTTTCCAAGATTCTGCTGAAGCTCTGAATAGCAGTTTTCAAACATCAAATAAAGGATTTATATAGCTATATATATCAATTTGCATCTGAAATAAACAAGAGAAAAACTTATTCAAAGCTGTTTTCAAAAGTTATGTTTAACCTGAAACATTGTCTCAAACTGATGTTCTCAGACTGAGAGAATGACGTTTTCTAAGATTCTGCTGGAGCTCTGAATAGCAGTTTTCAAACATCAAATAAAGGGTTTATATAGCTATATATATCAATTTGCATCAGAAATAAACAAGAGAAACATTTATTCGAAGCTGTTTTCAAAAGTTATGTTTAACCTGAAATATTGTCTCAAACTGATCTTCTCAGACTGAGAGAATGACGTTTTCCAAGATTCTGCTGGAGCTCTGAATAACAGTTTTAAAACATCAAATAAAGGGTTTATATAGCTATATATATCAATTTGCATCTGAAATAAACAAGAGAAACACTTATTCGAAGCTGTTTTCAAAAGTTATGTTTAACCTGAAATATTGTCTCAAACTGATGTTCTCAGACTGAGAGAATGACGTTTTCTAAGATTCTGCTGGAGCTCTGAATAGCAGTTTTCAATCATCAAATAAAGGGTTTATATAGCTATATATATCAATTTGCATCTGAAATAAACAAGAGAAACACTTATTCGAAGCTGTTTTCAAAAGTTATGTTTAACCTGAAATATTGTCTCAAACTGATGTTCTCAGACTGAGAGAATGACGTTTTCTAAGATTCTGCTGGAGCTCTGAATAGCAGTTTTCAAACATCAAATAAAGGGTTTATATAGCTATATATAACAATTTGCATCTGAAATAAACAAGAGAAACATTTATTCGAAGCTGTTTTCAAAAGTTATGTTTAACCTGAAATATTGTCTCAAACTGATCTTCACAGGCTGAGAGAATGACGTTTTCCAAGATTCTGCTGAAGCTCTGAATAGCAGTTTTCAAACATCAAATAAAGGGCTTATATAGTTATATATATCAATTTGCATCAGAAATAAACAAGAGAAACACTTATTCGAAGCTGTTTTCAAAAGTTATGTTTAACCTGAAATATTGTCTCAAACTGATGTTCTCAGACCGAGAGAATGACGTTTTCTAAGATTCTGCTGGAGCTCTGAATAGCAGTTTTCAAACATCAAATAAAGGGTTTATATAGCTATATATATCAATTTGCATCTGAAATAAACAAGAGAAACACTTATTCGAAGCTGTTTTCAAAAGTTATGTTTAACATGAAATACTGTCTCAAACTGATCTTCACAGGCTGCGAGAATGACGTTTTCCAAGATTCTGCTGGAGCTCTGAATAACAGTTTTCAAACATCAAATAAAGGGTTTATATAGCTATATATATCAATTTGCATCAGAAATAAACAAGAGAAACACTTATTCGAAGCTGTTTTCAAAAGTTATGTTTAACCTGAAATATTGTCTCAAACTGATGTTCTCAGACCGAGAGAATGACGTTTTCTAAGATTCTGCTGGAGCTCTGAATAGCAGTTTTCAAACATCAAATAAAGGGTTTATATAGCTATATATAACAATTTGCATCTGAAATAAACAAGAGAAACATTTATTCGAAGCTGTTTTCAAAAGTTATGTTTAACCTGAAATATTGTCTCAAACTGATCTTCACAGGCTGAGAGAATGACGTTTTCCAAGATTCTGCTGAAGCTCTGAATAGCAGTTTTCAAACATCAAATAAAGGATTTATATAGCTATATATATCAATTTGCATCTGAAATAAACAAGAGAAAAACTTATTCAAAGCTGTTTTCAAAAGTTATGTTTAACCTGAAATATTGTCTCAAACTGATGTTCTCAGACCGAGAGAATGACGTTTTCTAAGATTCTGCTGGAGCTCTGAATAGCAGTTTTCAAACATCAAATAAAGGGTTTATATAGCTATATATAACAATTTGCATCTGAAATAAACAAGAGAAACATTTATTCGAAGCTGTTTTCAAAAGTTATGTTTAACCTGAAATATTGTCTCAAACTGATCTTCACAGGCTGAGAGAATGACGTTTTCCAAGATTCTGCTGAAGCTCTGAATAGCAGTTTTCAAACATCAAATAAAGGATTTATATAGCTATATATATCAATTTGCATCTGAAATAAACAAGAGAAACATTTATTCGAAGCTGTTTTCAAAAGTTATGTTTAACCTGAAATATTGTCTCAAACTGATCTTCTCAGACTGAGAGAATGACGTTTTCCAAGATTCTGCTGGAGCTCTGAATAACAGTTTTAAAACATCAAATAAAGGGTTTATATAGCTATATATATCAATTTGCATCTGAAATAAACAAGAGAAACACTTATTCGAAGCTGTTTTCAAAAGTTATGTTTAACCTGAAATATTGTCTCAAACTGATGTTCTCAGACTGAGAGAATGACGTTTTCTAAGATTCTGCTGGAGCTCTGAATAGCAGTTTTCAAACATCAAATAAAGGGTTTATATAGCTATATATAACAATTTGCATCTGAAATAAACAAGAGAAACATTTATTCGAAGCTGTTTTCAAAAGTTATGTTTAACCTGAAATATTGTCTCAAACTGATCTTCACAGGCTGAGAGAATGACGTTTTCCAAGATTCTGCTGAAGCTCTGAATAGCAGTTTTCAAACATCAAATAAAGGGCTTATATAGTTATATATATCAATTTGCATCAGAAATAAACAAGAGAAACACTTATTCGAAGCTGTTTTCAAAAGTTATGTTTAACCTGAAATATTGTCTCAAACTGATGTTCTCAGACCGAGAGAATGACGTTTTCTAAGATTCTGCTGGAGCTCTGAATAGCAGTTTTCAAACATCAAATAAAGGGTTTATATAGCTATATATATCAATTTGCATCTGAAATAAACAAGAGAAACACTTATTCGAAGCTGTTTTCAAAAGTTATGTTTAACATGAAATACTGTCTCAAACTGATCTTCACAGGCTGAGAGAATGACGTTTTCCAAGATTCTGCTGGAGCTCTGAATAACAGTTTTCAAACATCAAATAAAGGGTTTATATAGCTATATATATCAATTTGCATCTGAAATAAACAAGAGAAACATTTATTCGAAGCTGTTTTCAAAAGTTATGTTTAACCTGAAATATTGTCTCAAACTGATCTTCACAGGCTGAGAGAATGACGTTTTCCAAGATTCTGCTGAAGCTCTGAATAGCAGTTTTCAAACATCAAATAAAGGATTTATATAGCTATATATATCAATTTGCATCTGAAATAAACAAGAGAAAAACTTATTCAAAGCTGTTTTCAAAAGTTATGTTTAACCTGAAACATTGTCTCAAACTGATGTTCTCAGACTGAGAGAATGACGTTTTCTAAGATTCTGCTGGAGCTCTGAATAGCAGTTTTCAAACATCAAATAAAGGGTTTATATAGCTATATATATCAATTTGCATCTGAAATAAACAAGAGAAACATTTATTCGAAGCTGTTTTCAAAAGTTATGTTTAACCTGAAATATTGTCTCAAACTGATCTTCTCAGACTGAGAGAATGACGTTTTCCAAGATTCTGCTGGAGCTCTGAATAACAGTTTTAAAACATCAAATAAAGGGTTTATATAGCTATATATATCAATTTGCATCTGAAATAAACAAGAGAAACACTTATTCGAAGCTGTTTTCAAAAGTTATGTTTAACCTGAAATATTGTCTCAAACTGATGTTCTCAGACTGAGAGAATGACGTTTTCTAAGATTCTGCTGGAGCTCTGAATAGCAGTTTTCAAACATCAAATAAAGGGTTTATATAGCTATATATAACAATTTGCATCTGAAATAAACAAGAGAAACATTTATTCGAAGCTGTTTTCAAAAGTTATGTTTAACCTGAAATATTGTCTCAAACTGATCTTCACAGGCTGAGAGAATGACGTTTTCCAAGATTCTGCTGAAGCTCTGAATAGCAGTTTTCAAACATCAAATAAAGGGCTTATATAGTTATATATATCAATTTGCATCAGAAATAAACAAGAGAAACACTTATTCGAAGCTGTTTTCAAAAGTTATGTTTAACCTGAAATATTGTCTCAAACTGATGTTCTCAGACCGAGAGAATGACGTTTTCTAAGATTCTGCTGGAGCTCTGAATAGCAGTTTTCAAACATCAAATAAAGGGTTTATATAGCTATATATATCAATTTGCATCTGAAATAAACAAGAGAAACACTTATTCGAAGCTGTTTTCAAAAGTTATGTTTAACATGAAATACTGTCTCAAACTGATCTTCACAGGCTGAGAGAATGACGTTTTCCAAGATTCTGCTGGAGCTCTGAATAACAGTTTTCAAACATCAAATAAAGGGTTTATATAGCTATATATATCAATTTGCATCAGAAATAAACAAGAGAAACACTTATTCGAAGCTGTTTTCAAAAGTTATGTTTAACCTGAAATATTGTCTCAAACTGATGTTCTCAGACCGAGAGAATGACGTTTTCTAAGATTCTGCTGGAGCTCTGAATAGCAGTTTTCAAACATCAAATAAAGGGTTTATATAGCTATATATAACAATTTGCATCTGAAATAAACAAGAGAAACATTTATTCGAAGCTGTTTTCAAAAGTTATGTTTAACCTGAAATATTGTCTCAAACTGATCTTCACAGGCTGAGAGAATGACGTTTTCCAAGATTCTGCTGAAGCTCTGAATAGCAGTTTTCAAACATCAAATAAAGGATTTATATAGCTATATATATCAATTTGCATCTGAAATAAACAAGAGAAAAACTTATTCAAAGCTGTTTTCAAAAGTTATGTTTAACCTGAAATATTGTCTCAAACTGATGTTCTCAGACCGAGAGAATGACGTTTTCTAAGATTCTGCTGGAGCTCTGAGTAGCAGTTTTCAAACATCAAATAAAGGGTTTATATAGCTATATATAACAATTTGCATCTGAAATAAACAAGAGAAACATTTATTCGAAGCTGTTTTCAAAAGTTATGTTTAACCTGAAATATTGTCTCAAACTGATCTTCACAGGCTGAGAGAATGACATTTTCCAAGATTCTGCTGAAGCTCTGAATAGCAGTTTTCAAACATCAAATAAAGGATTTATATAGCTATATATATCAATTTGCATCTGAAATAAACAAGAGAAAAACTTATTCAAAGCTGTTTTCAAAAGTTATGTTTAACCTGAAACATTGTCTCAAACTGATGTTCTCAGACTGAGAGAATGACGTTTTCTAATATTCTGCTGGAGCTCTGAATAGCAGTTTTCAAACATCAAATAAAGGATTTATATAGCTATATATATCAATTTGCATCTGAAATAAACAAGAGAAAAACTTATTCAAAGCTGTTTTCAAAAGTTATGTTTAACCTGAAACATTGTCTCAAACTGATGTTCTCAGACTGAGAGAATGACGTTTTCTAAGATTCTGCTGGAGCTCTGAATAGCAGTTTTCAAACATCAAATAAAGGGTTTATATAGCTATATATATCAATTTGCATCTGAAATAAACAAGAGAAATATTTATTCGAAGCTGTTTTCAAAAGTTATGTTTAACCTGAAATATTGTCTCAAACTGATCTTCTCAGACTGAGAGAATGACGTTTTCCAAGATTCTGCTGGAGCTCTGAATAACAGTTTTAAAACATCAAATAAAGGGTTTATATAGCTATATATATCAATTTGCATCTGAAATAAACAAGAGAAACACTTATTCGAAGCTGTTTTCAAAAGTTATGTTTAACCTGAAATATTGTCTCAAACTGATGTTCTCAGACTGAGAGAATGACGTTTTCTAAGATTCTGCTGGAGCTCTGAATAGCAGTTTTCAAACATCAAATAAAGGGTTTATATAGCTATATGTAACAATTTGCATCTGAAATAAACAAGAGAAACATTTATTCGCAGCTGTTTTCAAAAGTGATGTTTAACCTGAAATATTGTCTCAAACTGATTTTCACAGGCTGAGAGAATGACGTTTTCCAAGATTCTGCTGGAGCTCTGAATAACAGTTTTAAAACATCAAATAAAGGGTTTATATAGCTATATATATCAATTTGCATCTGAAATAAACAAGAGAAACACTTATTCGAAGCTGTTTTCAAAAGTTATGTTTAACCTGAAATATTGTCTCAAACTGATGTTCTCAGACTGAGAGAATGACGTTTTCTAAGATTCTGCTGGAGCTCTGAATAGCAGTTTTCAAACATCAAATCAAGGGTTTATATAGCTATATATAACAATTTGCATCTGAAATAAACAAGAGAAACATTTATTCGAAGCTGTTTTCAAAAGTTATGTTTAACCTGAAATATTGTCTCAAACTGATCTTCACAGGCTGAGAGAATGACGTTTTCCAAGATTCTGCTGAAGCTCTGAATAGCAGTTTTCAAACATCAAATAAAGGGCTTATATAGTTATATATATCAATTTGCATCTGAAATAAACAAGAGAAACACTTATTCGAAGCTGGTTTCAAAAGTTATGTTTAACCTGAAATATTGTCTCAAACTGATGTTCTCAGACCGAGAGAATGACGTTTTCTAAGATTCTGCTGGAGCTCTGAATAACAGTTTTAAAACATCAAATAAAGGGTTTATATAGCTATATATATCAATTTGCATCTGAAATAAACAAGAGAAACACTTATTCGAAGCTGTTTTCAAAAGTTATGTTTAACCTGAAATATTGTCTCAAACTGATGTTCTCAGACTGAGAGAATGACGTTTTCTAAGATTCTGCTGGAGCTCTGAATAGCAGTTTTCAAACATCAAATAAAGGGTTTATATAGCTATATATAACAATTTGCATCTGAAATAAACAAGAGAAACATTTATTCGAAGCTGTTTTCAAAAGTTATGTTTAACCTGAAATATTGTCTCAAACTGATCTTCACAGGCTGAGAGAATGACGTTTTCCAAGATTCTGCTGAAGCTCTGAATAGCAGTTTTCAAACATCAAATAAAGGGCTTATATAGTTATATATATCAATTTGCATCAGAAATAAACAAGAGAAACACTTATTCGAAGCTGTTTTCAAAAGTTATGTTTAACCTGAAATATTGTCTCAAACTGATGTTCTCAGACCGAGAGAATGACGTTTTCTAAGATTCTGCTGGAGCTCTGAATAGCAGTTTTCAAACATCAAATAAAGGGTTTATATAGCTATATATATCAATTTGCATCTGAAATAAACAAGAGAAACACTTATTCGAAGCTGTTTTCAAAAGTTATGTTTAACATGAAATACTGTCTCAAACTGATCTTCACAGGCTGCGAGAATGACGTTTTCCAAGATTCTGCTGGAGCTCTGAATAACAGTTTTCAAACATCAAATAAAGGGTTTATATAGCTATATATATCAATTTGCATCAGAAATAAACAAGAGAAACACTTATTCGAAGCTGTTTTCAAAAGTTATGTTTAACCTGAAATATTGTCTCAAACTGATGTTCTCAGACCGAGAGAATGACGTTTTCTAAGATTCTGCTGGAGCTCTGAATAGCAGTTTTCAAACATCAAATAAAGGGTTTATATAGCTATATATAACAATTTGCATCTGAAATAAACAAGAGAAACATTTATTCGAAGCTGTTTTCAAAAGTTATGTTTAACCTGAAATATTGTCTCAAACTGATCTTCACAGGCTGAGAGAATGACGTTTTCCAAGATTCTGCTGAAGCTCTGAATAGCAGTTTTCAAACATCAAATAAAGGATTTATATAGCTATATATATCAATTTGCATCTGAAATAAACAAGAGAAAAACTTATTCAAAGCTGTTTTCAAAAGTTATGTTTAACCTGAAATATTGTCTCAAACTGATGTTCTCAGACCGAGAGAATGACGTTTTCTAAGATTCTGCTGGAGCTCTGAATAGCAGTTTTCAAACATCAAATAAAGGGTTTATATAGCTATATATAACAATTTGCATCTGAAATAAACAAGAGAAACATTTATTCGAAGCTGTTTTCAAAAGTTATGTTTAACCTGAAATATTGTCTCAAACTGATCTTCACAGGCTGAGAGAATGACGTTTTCCAAGATTCTGCTGAAGCTCTGAATAGCAGTTTTCAAACATCAAATAAAGGATTTATATAGCTATATATATCAATTTGCATCTGAAATAAACAAGAGAAACATTTATTCGAAGCTGTTTTCAAAAGTTATGTTTAACCTGAAATATTGTCTCAAACTGATCTTCTCAGACTGAGAGAATGACGTTTTCCAAGATTCTGCTGGAGCTCTGAATAACAGTTTTAAAACATCAAATAAAGGGTTTATATAGCTATATATATCAATTTGCATCTGAAATAAACAAGAGAAACACTTATTCGAAGCTGTTTTCAAAAGTTATGTTTAACCTGAAATATTGTCTCAAACTGATGTTCTCAGACTGAGAGAATGACGTTTTCTAAGATTCTGCTGGAGCTCTGAATAGCAGTTTTCAAACATCAAATAAAGGGTTTATATAGCTATATATAACAATTTGCATCTGAAATAAACAAGAGAAACATTTATTCGAAGCTGTTTTCAAAAGTTATGTTTAACCTGAAATATTGTCTCAAACTGATCTTCACAGGCTGAGAGAATGACGTTTTCCAAGATTCTGCTGAAGCTCTGAATAGCAGTTTTCAAACATCAAATAAAGGGCTTATATAGTTATATATATCAATTTGCATCAGAAATAAACAAGAGAAACACTTATTCGAAGCTGTTTTCAAAAGTTATGTTTAACCTGAAATATTGTCTCAAACTGATGTTCTCAGACCGAGAGAATGACGTTTTCTAAGATTCTGCTGGAGCTCTGAATAGCAGTTTTCAAACATCAAATAAAGGGTTTATATAGCTATATATATCAATTTGCATCTGAAATAAACAAGAGAAACACTTATTCGAAGCTGTTTTCAAAAGTTATGTTTAACATGAAATACTGTCTCAAACTGATCTTCACAGGCTGAGAGAATGACGTTTTCCAAGATTCTGCTGGAGCTCTGAATAACAGTTTTCAAACATCAAATAAAGGGTTTATATAGCTATATATATCAATTTGCATCTGAAATAAACAAGAGAAACATTTATTCGAAGCTGTTTTCAAAAGTTATGTTTAACCTGAAATATTGTCTCAAACTGATCTTCACAGGCTGAGAGAATGACGTTTTCCAAGATTCTGCTGAAGCTCTGAATAGCAGTTTTCAAACATCAAATAAAGGATTTATATAGCTATATATATCAATTTGCATCTGAAATAAACAAGAGAAAAACTTATTCAAAGCTGTTTTCAAAAGTTATGTTTAACCTGAAACATTGTCTCAAACTGATGTTCTCAGACTGAGAGAATGACGTTTTCTAAGATTCTGCTGGAGCTCTGAATAGCAGTTTTCAAACATCAAATAAAGGGTTTATATAGCTATATATATCAATTTGCATCTGAAATAAACAAGAGAAACATTTATTCGAAGCTGTTTTCAAAAGTTATGTTTAACCTGAAATATTGTCTCAAACTGATCTTCTCAGACTGAGAGAATGACGTTTTCCAAGATTCTGCTGGAGCTCTGAATAACAGTTTTAAAACATCAAATAAAGGGTTTATATAGCTATATATATCAATTTGCATCTGAAATAAACAAGAGAAACACTTATTCGAAGCTGTTTTCAAAAGTTATGTTTAACCTGAAATATTGTCTCAAACTGATGTTCTCAGACTGAGAGAATGACGTTTTCTAAGATTCTGCTGGAGCTCTGAATAGCAGTTTTCAAACATCAAATAAAGGGTTTATATAGCTATATATAACAATTTGCATCTGAAATAAACAAGAGAAACATTTATTCGAAGCTGTTTTCAAAAGTTATGTTTAACCTGAAATATTGTCTCAAACTGATCTTCACAGGCTGAGAGAATGACGTTTTCCAAGATTCTGCTGAAGCTCTGAATAGCAGTTTTCAAACATCAAATAAAGGGCTTATATAGTTATATATATCAATTTGCATCAGAAATAAACAAGAGAAACACTTATTCGAAGCTGTTTTCAAAAGTTATGTTTAACCTGAAATATTGTCTCAAACTGATGTTCTCAGACCGAGAGAATGACGTTTTCTAAGATTCTGCTGGAGCTCTGAATAGCAGTTTTCAAACATCAAATAAAGGGTTTATATAGCTATATATAACAATTTGCATCTGAAATAAACAAGAGAAACATTTATTCGAAGCTGTTTTCAAAAGTTATGTTTAACCTGAAATATTGTCTCAAACTGATCTTCACAGGCTGAGAGAATGACGTTTTCCAAGATTCTGCTGAAGCTCTGAATAGCAGTTTTCAAACATCAAATAAAGGATTTATATAGCTATATATATCAATTTGCATCTGAAATAAACAAGAGAAAAACTTATTCAAAGCTGTTTTCAAAAGTTATGTTTAACCTGAAATATTGTCTCAAACTGATGTTCTCAGACCGAGAGAATGACGTTTTCTAAGATTCTGCTGGAGCTCTGAATAGCAGTTTTCAAACATCAAATAAAGGGTTTATATAGCTATATATAACAATTTGCATCTGAAATAAACAAGAGAAACATTTATTCGAAGCTGTTTTCAAAAGTTATGTTTAACCTGAAATATTGTCTCAAACTGATCTTCACAGGCTGAGAGAATGACATTTTCCAAGATTCTGCTGAAGCTCTGAATAGCAGTTTTCAAACATCAAATAAAGGATTTATATAGCTATATATATCAATTTGCATCTGAAATAAACAAGAGAAAAACTTATTCAAAGCTGTTTTCAAAAGTTATGTTTAACCTGAAACATTGTCTCAAACTGATGTTCTCAGACTGAGAGAATGACGTTTTCTAATATTCTGCTGGAGCTCTGAATAGCAGTTTTCAAACATCAAATAAAGGATTTATATAGCTATATATATCAATTTGCATCTGAAATAAACAAGAGAAAAACTTATTCAAAGCTGTTTTCAAAAGTTATGTTTAACCTGAAACATTGTCTCAAACTGATGTTCTCAGACTGAGAGAATGACGTTTTCTAAGATTCTGCTGGAGCTCTGAATAGCAGTTTTCAAACATCAAATAAAGGGTTTATATAGCTATATATATCAATTTGCATCTGAAATAAACAAGAGAAATATTTATTCGAAGCTGTTTTCAAAAGTTATGTTTAACCTGAAATATTGTCTCAAACTGATCTTCTCAGACTGAGAGAATGACGTTTTCCAAGATTCTGCTGGAGCTCTGAATAACAGTTTTAAAACATCAAATAAAGGGTTTATATAGCTATATATATCAATTTGCATCTGAAATAAACAAGAGAAACACTTATTCGAAGCTGTTTTCAAAAGTTATGTTTAACCTGAAATATTGTCTCAAACTGATGTTCTCAGACTGAGAGAATGACGTTTTCTAAGATTCTGCTGGAGCTCTGAATAGCAGTTTTCAAACATCAAATAAAGGGTTTATATAGCTATATGTAACAATTTGCATCTGAAATAAACAAGAGAAACATTTATTCGCAGCTGTTTTCAAAAGTGATGTTTAACCTGAAATATTGTCTCAAACTGATCTTCACAGGCTGAGAGAATGACGTTTTCCAAGATTCTGCTGGAGCTCTGAATAACAGTTTTAAAACATCAAATAAAGGGTTTATATAGCTATATATATCAATTTGCATCTGAAATAAACAAGAGAAACACTTATTCGAAGCTGTTTTCAAAAGTTATGTTTAACCTGAAATATTGTCTCAAACTGATGTTCTCAGACTGAGAGAATGACGTTTTCTAAGATTCTGCTGGAGCTCTGAATAGCAGTTTTCAAACATCAAATCAAGGGTTTATATAGCTATATATAACAATTTGCATCTGAAATAAACAAGAGAAACATTTATTCGAAGCTGTTTTCAAAAGTTATGTTTAACCTGAAATATTGTCTCAAACTGATCTTCACAGGCTGAGAGAATGACGTTTTCCAAGATTCTGCTGAAGCTCTGAATAGCAGTTTTCAAACATCAAATAAAGGGCTTATATAGTTATATATATCAATTTGCATCTGAAATAAACAAGAGAAACACTTATTCGAAGCTGGTTTCAAAAGTTATGTTTAACCTGAAATATTGTCTCAAACTGATGTTCTCAGACCGAGAGAATGACGTTTTCTAAGATTCTGCTGGAGCTCTGAATAACAGTTTTAAAACATCAAATAAAGGGTTTATATAGCTATATATATCAATTTGCATCTGAAATAAACAAGAGAAACACTTATTCGAAGCTGTTTTCAAAAGTTATGTTTAACCTGAAATATTGTCTCAAACTGATGTTCTCAGACTGAGAGAATGACGTTTTCTAAGATTCTGCTGGAGCTCTGAATAGCAGTTTTCAAACATCAAATAAAGGGTTTATATACCTATATATAACAATTTGCATCTGAAATAAACAAGAGAAACATTTATTCGAAGCTGTTTTCAAAAGTTATGTTTAACCTGAAATATTGTCTCAAACTGATCTTCACAGGCTGAGAGAATGACGTTTTCCAAGATTCTGCTGAAGCTCTGAATAGCAGTTTTCAAACATCAAATAAAGGGCTTATATAGTTATATATATCAATTTGCATCTGAAATAAACAAGAGAAACACTTATTCGAAGCTGGTTTCAAAAGTTATGTTTAACCTGAAATATTGTCTCAAACTGATGTTCTCAGACCGAGAGAATGACGTTTTCTAAGATTCTGCTGGAGCTCTGAATAGCAGTTTTCAAACATCAAATAAAGGGTTTATATAGCTATATATATCAATTTGCATCAGAAATAAACAAGAGAAACACTTATTCGAAGCTGTTTTCAAAAGTTATGTTTAACCTGAAATATTGTCTCAAACTGATGTTCTCAGACCGAGAGAATGACGTTTTCTAAGATTCTGATGGAGCTCTGAATAGCAGTTTTCAAACATCAAATAAAGGCTTTATATAGCTATATATATCAATTTGCATCTGAAATAAACAAGAGAAACACTTATTCGAAGCTGTTTTCAAAAGTTATGTTTAACATGAAATACTGTCTCAAACTGATCTTCACAGGCTGAGAGAATGACGTTTTCCAAGATTCTGCTGGAGCTCTGAATAACAGTTTTCAAACATCAAATAAAGGGTTTATATAGCTATATATATCAATTTGCATCTGAAATAAACAAGAGAAACACTTATTCGAAGCTGGTTTCAAAAGTTATGTTTAACCTGAAATATTGTCTCAAACTGATGTTCTCAGACCGAGAGAATGACGTTTTCTAAGATTCTGCTGGAGCTCTGAATAGCAGTTTTCAAACATCAAATAAAGGGTTTATATAGCTATATATATCAATTTGCATCTGAAATAAACAAGAGAAACACTTATTCGAAGCTGTTTTCAAAAGTTATGTTTAACCTGAAATATTGTCTCAAACTGATGTTCTCAGACCGAGAGAATGACGTTTTCTAAGATTCTGCTGGAGCTCTGAATAGCAGTTTTCAAACATCAAATAAAGGGTTTATATAGCTATATATATCAATTTGCATCTGAAATAAACAAGAGAAACATTTATTCGAAGCTGTTTTCAAAAGTTATGTTTAACCTGAAATATTGTCTCAAACTGATCTTCACAGGCTGAGAGAATGACGTTTTCCAAGATTCTGCTGAAGCTCTGAATAGCAGTTTTCAAACATCAAATAAAGGATTTATATAGCTATATATATCAATTTGCATCTGAAATAAACAAGAGAAAAACTTATTCAAAGCTGTTTTCAAAAGTTATGTTTAACCTGAAACATTGTCTCAAACTGATGTTCTCAGACTGAGAGAATGACGTTTTCTAAGATTCTGCTGGAGCTCTGAATAGCAGTTTTCAAACATCAAATAAAGGGTTTATATAGCTATATATAACAATTTGCATCTGAAATAAACAAGAGAAACATTTATTCGAAGCTGTTTTCAAAAGTTATGTTTAACCTGAAATATTGTCTCAAACTGATCTTCACAGGCTGAGAGAATGACGTTTTCCAAGATTCTGCTGAAGCTCTGAATAGCAGTTTTCAAACATCAAATAAAGGGCTTATATAGTTATATATATCAATTTGCATCTGAAATAAACAAGAGAAACACTTATTCGAAGCTGGTTTCAAAAGTTATGTTTAACCTGAAATATTGTCTCAAACTGATGTTCTCAGACCGAGAGAATGACGTTTTCTAAGATTCTGCTGGAGCTCTGAATAGCAGTTTTCAAACATCAAATAAAGGGTTTATATAGCTATATATATCAATTTGCATCTGAAATAAACAAGAGAAACATTTATTCGAAGCTGTTTTCAAAAGTTATGTTTAACCTGAAATATTGTCTCAAACTGATGTTCTCAGACCGAGAGAATGACGTTTTCCAAGATTCTGCTGGAGCTCTGAATAACAGTTTTAAAACATCAAATAAAGGGTTTATATAGCTATATATATCAATTTGCATCTGAAATAAACAAGAGAAACACTTATTCGAAGCTGTTTTCAAAAGTTATGTTTAACCTGAAATATTGTCTCAAACTGATGTTCTCAGACTGAGAGAATGACGTTTTCTAAGATTCTGCTGGAGCTCTGAATAGCAGTTTTCAAACATCAAATAAAGGGTTTATATAGCTATATATAACAAGTTGCATCTGAAATAAACAAGAGAAACATTTATTCGAAGCTGTTTTCAAAAGTTATGTTTAACCTGAAATATTGTCTCAAACTGATCTTCACAGGCTGAGAGAATGACGTTTTCCAAGATTCTGCTGAAGCTCTGAATAGCAGTTTTCAAACATCAAATAAAGGGCTTATATAGTTATATATATCAATTTGCATCTGAAATAAACAAGAGAAACACTTATTCGAAGCTGGTTTCAAAAGTTATGTTTAACCTGAAATATTGTCTCAAACTGATGTTCTCAGACCGAGAGAATGACGTTTTCTAAGATTCTGCTGGAGCTCTGAATAGCAGTTTTCAAACATCAAATAAAGGGTTTATATAGCTATATATATCAATTTGCATCAGAAATAAACAAGAGAAACACTTATTCGAAGCTGTTTTCAAAAGTTATGTTTAACCTGAAATATTGTCTCAAACTGATGTTCTCAGACCGAGAGAATGACGTTTTCTAAGATTCTGCTGGAGCTCTGAATAGCAGTTTTCAAACATCAAATAAAGGGTTTATATAGCTATATATATCAATTTGCATCTGAAATAAACAAGAAAAACACTTATTCGAAGCTGTTTTCAAAAGTTATGTTTAACATGAAATACTGTCTCAAACTGATCTTCACAGGCTGAGAGAATGACGTTTTCCAAGATTCTGCTGGAGCTCTGAATAACAGTTTTCAAACATCAAATAAAGGGTTTATATAGCTATATATATCAATTTGCATCAGAAATAAACAAGAGAAACACTTATTCGAAGCTGGTTTCAAAAGTTATGTTTAACCTGAAATATTGTCTCAAACTGATGTTCTCAGACCGAGAGAATGACGTTTTCTAAGATTCTGCTGGAGCTCTGAATAGCAGTTTTCAAACATCAAATAAAGGGTTTATATAGCTATATATAACAATTTGCATCTGAAATAAACAAGAGAAACATTTATTCGAAGCTGTTTTCAAAAGTTATGTTAAACCTGAAATATTGTCTCAAACTGATCTTCACAGGCTGAGAGAATGACGTTTTCCAAGATTCTGCTGAAGCTCTGAATAGCAGTTTTCAAACATCAAATAAAGGGCTTATATAGCTATATATATCAATTTGCATCTGAAATAAACAAGAGAAACACTTATTCGAAGCTGGTTTCAAAAGTTATGTTTAACCTGAAATATTGTCTCAAACTGATGTTCTCAGACCGAGAGAATGACGTTTTCTAAGATTCTGCTGGAGCTCTGAATAGCAGTTTTCAAACATCAAATAAAGGGTTTATATAGCTATATATATCAATTTGCATCAGAAATAAACAAGAGAAACACTTATTCGAAGCTGTTTTCAAAAGTTATGTTTAACCTGAAATATTGTCTCAAACTGATGTTCTCAGACCGAGAGAATGACGTTTTCTAAGATTCTGCTGGAGCTCTGAATAGCAGTTTTCAAACATCAAATAAAGGGTTTATATAGCTATATATATCAATTTGCATCTGAAATAAACAAGAGAAACACTTATTCGAAGCTGTTTTCAAAAGTTATGTTTAACATGAAATACTGTCTCAAACTGATCTTCACAGGCTGAGAGAATGACGTTTTCCAAGATTCTGCTGGAGCTCTGAATAACAGTTTTCAAACATCAAATAAAGGGTTTATATAGCTATATATATCAATTTGCATCAGAAATAAACAAGAGAAACACTTATTCGAAGCTGTTTTCAAAAGTTATGTTTAACCTGAAATATTGTCTCAAACTGATGTTCTCAGACCGAGAGAATGACGTTTTCTAAGATTCTGCTGGAGCTCTGAATAGCAGTTTTCAAACATCAAATAAAGGGTTTATATAGCTATATATATCAATTTGCATTAGAAATAAACAAGAGAAACACTTATTCGAAGCTGTTTTCAAAAGTTATGTTTAACCTGAAATATTGTCTCAAACTGATGTTCTCAGACCGAGAGAATGAAGTTTTCTAAGATTCTGATGGAGCTCTGAATAGCAGTTTTCAAACATCAAATAAAGGGTTTATATAGCTATATATATCAATTTGCATCTGAAATAAACAAGAGAAACACTTATTCGAAGCTGTTTTCAAAAGTTATGTTTAACATGAAATACTGTCTCAAACTGATCTTCACAGGCTGAGAGAATGACGTTTTCCAAGATTCTGCTGGAGCTCTGAATAACAGTTTTCAAACATCAAATAAAGGGTTTATATAGCTATATATATCAATTTGCATCAGAAATAAACAAGAGAAACACTTATTCGAAGCTGTTTTCAAAAGTTATGTTTAACCTGAAATATTGTCTCAAACTGATGTTCTCAGACCGAGAGAATGACGTTTTCTAAGATTCTGCTGGAGCTCTGAATAGCAGTTTTCAAACATCAAATAAAGGGTTTATATAGCTATATATAACAATTTGCATCTGAAATAAACAAGAGAAACATTTATTCGAAGCTGTTTTCAAAAGTTATGTTTAACCTGAAATATTGTCTCAAACTGATCTTCACAGGCTGAGAGAATGACGTTTTCCAAGATTCTGCTGAAGCTCTGAATAGCAGTTTTCAAACATCAAATAAAGGGTTTATATAGCTATATATATCAATTTGCATCTGAAATAAACAAGAGAAACACTTATTCGAAGCTGTTTTCAAAAGTTATGTTTAACCTGAAATATTGTCTCAAACTGATCTTCACAGGCTGAGAGAATGACGTTTTCCAAGATTCTGCTGAAGCTCTGAATAGCAGTTTTCAAACATCAAATAAAGGATTTATATAGCTATATATATCAATTTGCATCTGAAATAAACAAGAGAAAAACTTATTCAAAGCTGTTTTCAAAAGTTATGTTTAACCTGAAACATTGTCTCAAACTGATGTTCTCAGACTGAGAGAATGACGTTTTCTAAGATTCTGCTGGAGCTCTGAATAGCAGTTTTCAAACATCAAATAAAGGGTTTATCTAGCTATATATATCAATTTGCATCTGAAATAAACAAGAGAAACATTTATTCGAAGCTGTTTTCAAAAGTTATGTTTAACCTGAAATATTGTCTCAAACTGATCTTCTCAGACTGAGAGAATGACGTTTTCCAAGATTCTGCTGGAGCTCTGAATAACAGTTTTCAAACATCAAATAAAGGGTTTATATAGCTATATATATCAATTTGCATCTGAAATAAAAAAGAGAAAAACTTATTCAAAGCTGTTTTCAAAAGTTATGTTTAACCTGAAACATTGTCTCAAACTGATGTTCTCAGACTGAGAGAATGACGTTTTCTAAGATTCTGCTGGAGCTCTGAATAGCAGTTTTCAAACATCAAATAAAGGATTTATATAGCTATATATATCAATTTGCATCTGAAATAAACAAGAGAAAAACTTATTCAAAGCTGTTTTCAAAAGTTATGTTTAACCTGAAACATTGTCTCAAACTGATGTTCTCAGACTGAGAGAATGACGTTTTCTAAGATTCTGCTGGAGCTCTGAATAGCAGTTTTCAAACATCAAATAAAGGGTTTATATAGCTATATATAACAATTTGCATCTGAAATAAACAAGAGAAACATTTATTCGAAGCTGTTTTCAAAAGTTATGTTTAACCTGAAATATTGTCTCAAACTGATCTTCTCAGACTGAGAGAATGACGTTTTCCAAGATTCTGCTGGAGCTCTGAATAACCGTTTTCAAACATCAAATAAAGGGTTTATATAGCTATATATATCAATTTGCATCTGAAATAAACAAGAGAAAAACTTATTCGAAGCTGTTTTCAAAAGTTATGTTTAACCTGAAATATTGTCTCAAACTGATGTTCTCAGACTGAGAGAATGACGTTTTCTAAGATTCTGCTGGAGCTCTGAATAGCAGTTTTCAAACATCAAATAAAGGGTTTATATAGCTATATATAACAATTTGCATCTGAAATAAACAAGAGAAACATTTATTCGAAGCTGTTTTCAAAAGTTATGTTAAACCTGAAATATTGTCTCAAACTGATCTTCACAGGCTGAGAGAATGACGTTTTCCAAGATTCTGCTGAAGCTCTGAATAGCAGTTTTCAAACATCAAATAAAGGGCTTATATAGCTATATATATCAATTTGCATCAGAAATAAACAAGAGAAACACTTATTCGAAGCTGTTTTCAAAAGTTATGTTTAACCTGAAATATTGTCTCAAACTGATCTTCACAGGCTGAGAGAATGACGTTTTCCAAGATTCTGCTGAAGCTCTGAATAGCAGTTTTCAAACATCAAATAAAGGATTTATATAGCTATATATATCAATTTGCATCTGAAATAAACAAGAGAAAAACTTATTCAAAGCTGTTTTCAAAAGTTATGTTTAACCTGAAATATTGTCTCAAACTGATGTTCTCAGACCGAGAGAATGACGTTTTCTAAGATTCTGCTGGAGCTCTGAATAGCAGTTTTCAAACATCAAATAAAGGGTTTATATAGCTATATATAACAATTTGCATCTGAAATAAACAAGAGAAACATTTATTCGAAGCTGTTTTCAAAAGTTATGTTTAACCTGAAATATTGTCTCAAACTGATCTTCACAGGCTGAGAGAATGACGTTTTCCAAGATTCTGCTGAAGCTCTGAATAGCAGTTTTCAAACATCAAATAAAGGATTTATATAGCTATATATATCAATTTGCATCTGAAATAAACAAGAGAAACACTTATTCGAAGCTGTTTTCAAAAGTTATGTTTAACCTGAAATATTGTCTCAAACTGATGTTCTCAGACTGAGAGAATGACGTTTTCTAAGATTCTGCTGGAGCTCTGAATAGCAGTTTTCAAACATCAAATAAAGGGTTTATATAGCTATATATAACAATTTGCATCTGAAATAAACAAGAGAAACATTTATTCGAAGCTGTTTTCAAAAGTTATGTTAAACCTGAAATATTGTCTCAAACTGATCTTCACAGGCTGAGAGAATGACGTTTTCCAAGATTCTGCTGAAGCTCTGAATAGCAGTTTTCAAACATCAAATAAAGGGCTTATATAGCTATATATATCAATTTGCATCTGAAATAAACAAGAGAAACACTTATTCGAATCTGGTTTCAAAAGTTATGTTTAACCTGAAATATTGTCTCAAACTGATGTTCTCAGACCGAGAGAATGACGTTTTCTAAGATTCTGCTGGAGCTCTGAATAGCAGTTTTCAAACATCAAATAAAGGGTTTATATAGCTATATATATCAATTTGCATCAGAAATAAACAAGAGAAACACTTATTCGAAGCTGTTTTCAAAAGTTATGTTTAACCTGAAATATTGTCTCAAACTGATGTTCTCAGACCGAGAGAATGACGTTTTCTAAGATTCTGCTGGAGCTCTGAATAGCAGTTTTCAAACATCAAATAAAGGGTTTATATAGCTATATATAACAATTTGCATCTGAAATAAACAAGAGAAACATTTATTCGAAGCTGTTTTCAAAAGTTATGTTTAACCGAAATATTGTCTCAAACTGATCTTCACAGGCTGAGAGAATGACGTTTTCCAAGATTCTGCTGAAGCTCTGAATAGCAGTTTTCAAACATCAAATAAAGGGTTTATATAGCTATATATATCAATTTGCATCTGAAATAAACAAGAGAAACACTTATTCGAAGCTGTTTTCAAAAGTTATGTTTAACCTGAAATATTGTCTCAAACTGATGTTCTCAGACCGAGAGAATGACGTTTTCTAAGATTCTGCTGGAGCTCTGAATAGCAGTTTTCAAACATCAAATAAAGGGTTTATATAGCTATATATAACAATTTGCATCTGAAATAAACAAGAGAAACATTTATTCAAAGCTGTTTTCAAAAGTTATGTTTAACCTGAAATATTGTCTCAAACTGATCTTCACAGGCTGAGAGAATGACGTTTTCCAAGATTCTGCTGAAGCTCTGAATAGCAGTTTTCAAACATCAAATAAAGGATTTATATAGCTATATATATCAATTTGCATCTGAAATAAACAAGAGAAAAACTTATTCAAAGCTGTTTTCAAAAGTTATGTTTAACCTGAAACATTGTCTCAAACTGATGTTCTCAGACTGAGAGAATGACGTTTTCTAAGATTCTGCTGGAGCTCTGAATAGCAGTTTTCAAACATCAAATAAAGGGTTTATATAGCTATATATATCAATTTGCATCTGAAATAAACAAGAGAAACATTTATTCGAAGCTGTTTTCAAAAGTTATGTTTAACCTGAAATATTGTCTCAAACTGATCTTCTCAGACTGAGAGAATGACGTTTTCTAAGATTCTGCTGGAGCTCTGAATAGCAGTTTTCAAACATCAAATAAAGGGTTTATATAGCTATATATAACAATTTGCATCTGAAATAAACAAGAGAAACATTTATTCGAAGCTGTTTTCAAAAGTTATGTTTAACCTGAAATATTGTCTCAAACTGATGTTCTCAGACCGAGAGAATGACGTTTTCTAAGATTCTGCTGGAGCTCTGAATAGCAGTTTTCAAACATCAAATAAAGGGTTTATATAGCTATATATATCAATTTGCATCAGAAATAAACAAGAGAAACACTTATTCGAAGCTGTTTTCAAAAGTTATGTTTAACCTGAAATATTGTCTCAAACTGATGTTCTCAGACCGAGAGAATGACGTTTTCTAAGATTCTGCTGGAGCTCTGAATAGCAGTTTTCAAACATCAAATAAAGGGTTTATATAGCTATATATATCAATTTGCATCTGAAATAAACAAGAGAAACACTTATTCGAAGCTGTTTTCAAAAGTTATGTTTAACATGAAATACTGTCTCAAACTGATCTTCACAGGCTGAGAGAATGACGTTTTCCAAGATTCTGCTGGAGCTCTGAATAACAGTTTTCAAACATCAAATAAAGGGTTTATATAGCTATATATATCAATTTGCATCAGAAATAAACAAGAGAAACACTTATTCGAAGCTGTTTTCAAAAGTTATCTTTAACCTGAAATATTGTCTCAAACTGATGTTCTCAGACCGAGAGAATGACGTTTTCTAAGATTCTGCTGGAGCTCTGAATAGCAGTTTTCAAACATCAAATAAAGGGTTTATATAGCTATATATAACAATTTGCATCTGAAATAAACAAGAGAAACATTTATTCGAAGCTGTTTTCAAAAGTTATGTTTAACCTGAAATATTGTCTCAAACTGATCTTCTCAGACTGAGAGAATGACGTTTTCCAAGATTCTGCTGGAGCTCTGAATAACAGTTTTCAAACATCAAATAAAGGGTTTATATAGCTATATATATCAATTTGCATCTGAAATAAACAAGAGAAAAACTTATTCAAAGCTGTTTTCAAAAGTTATGTTTAACCTGAAACATTGTCTCAAACTGATGTTCTCAGACTGAGAGAATGACGTTTTCTAAGATTCTGCTGGAGCTCTGAATAGCAGTTTTCAAACATCAAATAAAGGATTTATATAGCTATATATATCAATTTGCATCTGAAATAAACAAGAGAAAAACTTATTCAAAGCTGTTTTCAAAAGTTATGTTTAACCTGAAACATTGTCTCAAACTGATGTTCTCAGACTGAGAGAATGACGTTTTCTAAGATTCTGCTGGAGCTCTGAATAGCAGTTTTCAAACATCAAATAAAGGGTTTATATAGCTATATATAACAATTTGCATCTGAAATAAACAAGAGAAACATTTATTCGAAGCTGTTTTCAAAAGTTATGTTTAACCTGAAATATTGTCTCAAACTGATGTTCTCAGACTGAGAGAATGACGTTTTCTAAGATTCTGCTGGAGCTCTGAATAGCAGTTTTCAAACATCAAATAAAGGGTTTATATAGCTATATATATCAATTTGCATCAGAAATAAACAAGAGAAACACTTATTCGAAGCTGTTTTCAAAAGTTATGTTTAACCTGAAATATTGTCTCAAACTGATGTTCTCAGACCGAGAGAATGACGTTTTCTAAGATTCTGCTGGAGCTCTGAATAGCAGTTTTCAAACATCAAATAAAGGGTTTATATAGCTATATATATCAATTTGCATCTGAAATAAACAAGAGAAACACTTATTCGAAGCTGTTTTCAAAAGTTATGTTTAACATGAAATACTGTCTCAAACTGATCTTCACAGGCTGAGAGAATGACGTTTTCCAAGATTCTGCTGGAGCTCTGAATAACAGTTTTCAAACATCAAATAAAGGGTTTATATAGCTATATATATCAATTTGCATCAGAAATAAACAAGAGAAACACTTATTCGAAGCTGTTTTCAAAAGTTATGTTTAACCTGAAATATTGTCTCAAACTGATGTTCTCAGACCGAGAGAATGACGTTTTCTAAGATTCTGCTGGAGCTCTGAATAGCAGTTTTCAAACATCAAATAAAGGGTTTATATAGCTATATATATCAATTTGCATCTGAAATAAACAAGAGAAACATTTATTCGAAGCTGTTTTCAAAAGTTATGTTTAACCTGAAATATTGTCTCAAACTGATGTTCTCAGACCGAGAGAATGACGTTTTCCAAGATTCTGCTGGAGCTCTGAATAACAGTTTTAAAACATCAAATAAAGGGTTTATATAGCTATATATATCAATTTGCATCTGAAATAAACAAGAGAAACACTTATTCGAAGCTGTTTTCAAAAGTTATGTTTAACCTGAAATATTGTCTCAAACTGATGTTCTCAGACTGAGAGAATGACGTTTTCTAAGATTCTGCTGGAGCTCTGAATAGCAGTTTTCAAACATCAAATAAAGGGTTTATATAGCTATATACAACAAGTTGCATCTGAAATAAACAAGAGAAACATTTATTCGAAGCTGTTTTCAAAAGTTATGTTTAACCTGAAATATTGTCTCAAACTGATCTTCACAGGCTGAGAGAATGACGTTTTCCAAGATTCTGCTGAAGCTCTGAATAGCAGTTTTCAAACATCAAATAAAGGGCTTATATAGTTATATATATCAATTTGCATCTGAAATAAACAAGAGAAACACTTATTCGAAGCTGGTTTCAAAAGTTATGTTTAACCTGAAATATTGTCTCAAACTGATGTTCTCAGACCGAGAGAATGACGTTTTCTAAGATTCTGCTGGAGCTCTGAATAGCAGTTTTCAAACATCAAATAAAGGGTTTATATAGCTATATATATCAATTTGCATCAGAAATAAACAAGAGAAACACTTATTCGAAGCTGTTTTCAAAAGTTATGTTTAACCTGAAATATTGTCTCAAACTGATGTTCTCAGACCGAGAGAATGACGTTTTCTAAGATTCTGCTGGAGCTCTGAATAGCAGTTTTCAAACATCAAATAAAGGGTTTATATAGCTATATATATCAATTTGCATCTGAAATAAACAAGAAAAACACTTATTCGAAGCTGTTTTCAAAAGTTATGTTTAACATGAAATACTGTCTCAAACTGATCTTCACAGGCTGAGAGAATGACGTTTTCCAAGATTCTGCTGGAGCTCTGAATAACAGTTTTCAAACATCAAATAAAGGGTTTATATAGCTATATATATCAATTTGCATCAGAAATAAACAAGAGAAACACTTATTCGAAGCTGGTTTCAAAAGTTATGTTTAACCTGAAATATTGTCTCAAACTGATGTTCTCAGACCGAGAGAATGACGTTTTCTAAGATTCTGCTGGAGCTCTGAATAGCAGTTTTCAAACATCAAATAAAGGGTTTATATAGCTATATATAACAATTTGCATCTGAAATAAACAAGAGAAACATTTATTCGAAGCTGTTTTCAAAAGTTATGTTAAACCTGAAATATTGTCTCAAACTGATCTTCACAGGCTGAGAGAATGACGTTTTCCAAGATTCTGCTGAAGCTCTGAATAGCAGTTTTCAAACATCAAATAAAGGGCTTATATAGCTATATATATCAATTTGCATCTGAAATAAACAAGAGAAACACTTATTCGAAGCTGGTTTCAAAAGTTATGTTTAACCTGAAATATTGTCTCAAACTGATGTTCTCAGACCGAGAGAATGACGTTTTCTAAGATTCTGCTGGAGCTCTGAATAGCAGTTTTCAAACATCAAATAAAGGGTTTATATAGCTATATATATCAATTTGCATCAGAAATAAACAAGAGAAACACTTATTCGAAGCTGTTTTCAAAAGTTATGTTTAACCTGAAATATTGTCTCAAACTGATGTTCTCAGACCGAGAGAATGACGTTTTCTAAGATTCTGCTGGAGCTCTGAATAGCAGTTTTCAAACATCAAATAAAGTGTTTATATAGCTATATATATCAATTTGCATCTGAAATAAACAAGAGAAACACTTATTCGAAGCTGTTTTCAAAAGTTATGTTTAACATGAAATACTGTCTCAAACTGATCTTCACAGGCTGAGAGAATGACGTTTTCCAAGATTCTGCTGGAGCTCTGAATAACAGTTTTCAAACATCAAATAAAGGGTTTATATAGCTATATATATCAATTTGCATCAGAAATAAACAAGAGAAACACTTATTCGAAGCTGTTTTCAAAAGTTATGTTTAACCTGAAATATTGTCTCAAACTGATGTTCTCAGACCGAGAGAATGACGTTTTCTAAGATTCTGCTGGAGCTCTGAATAGCAGTTTTCAAACATCAAATAAAGGGTTTATATAGCTATATATATCAATTTGCATTAGAAATAAACAAGAGAAACACTTATTCGAAGCTGTTTTCAAAAGTTATGTTTAACCTGAAATATTGTCTCAAACTGATGTTCTCAGACCGAGAGAATGAAGTTTTCTAAGATTCTGATGGAGCTCTGAATAGCAGTTTTCAAACATCAAATAAAGGGTTTATATAGCTATATATATCAATTTGCATCTGAAATAAACAAGAGAAACACTTATTCGAAGCTGTTTTCAAAAGTTATGTTTAACATGAAATACTGTCTCAAACTGATCTTCACAGGCTGAGAGAATGACGTTTTCCAAGATTCTGCTGGAGCTCTGAATAACAGTTTTCAAACATCAAATAAAGGGTTTATATAGCTATATATATCAATTTGCATCAGAAATAAACAAGAGAAACACTTATTCGAAGCTGTTTTCAAAAGTTATGTTTAACCTGAAATATTGTCTCAAACTGATGTTCTCAGACCGAGAGAATGACGTTTTCTAAGATTCTGCTGGAGCTCTGAATAGCAGTTTTCAAACATCAAATAAAGGGTTTATATAGCTATATATAACAATTTGCATCTGAAATAAACAAGAGAAACATTTATTCGAAGCTGTTTTCAAAAGTTATGTTTAACCTGAAATATTGTCTCAAACTGATCTTCACAGGCTGAGAGAATGACGTTTTCCAAGATTCTGCTGAAGCTCTGAATAGCAGTTTTCAAACATCAAATAAAGGGTTTATATAGCTATATATATCAATTTGCATCTGAAATAAACAAGAGAAACACTTATTCGAAGCTGTTTTCAAAAGTTATGTTTAACCTGAAATATTGTCTCAAACTGATGTTCTCAGACCGAGAGAATGACGTTTTCTAAGATTCTGCTGGAGCTCTGAATAGCAGTTTTCAAACATCAAATAAAGGGTTTATATAGCTATATATAACAATTTGCATCTGAAATAAACAAGAGAAACATTTATTCGAAGCTGTTTTCAAAAGTTATGTTTAACCTGAAATATTGTCTCAAACTGATCTTCACAGGCTGAGAGAATGACGTTTTCCAAGATTCTGCTGAAGCTCTGAATAGCAGTTTTCAAACATCAAATAAAGGATTTATATAGCTATATATATCAATTTGCATCTGAAATAAACAAGAGAAAAACTTATTCAAAGCTGTTTTCAAAAGTTATGTTTAACCTGAAACATTGTCTCAAACTGATGTTCTCAGACTGAGAGAATGACGTTTTCTAAGATTCTGCTGGAGCTCTGAATAGCAGTTTTCAAACATCAAATAAAGGGTTTATCTAGCTATATATATCAATTTGCATCTGAAATAAACAAGAGAAACATTTATTCGAAGCTGTTTTCAAAAGTTATGTTTAACCTGAAATATTGTCTCAAACTGATCTTCTCAGACTGAGAGAATGACGTTTTCCAAGATTCTGCTGGAGCTCTGAATAACAGTTTTCAAACATCAAATAAAGGGTTTATATAGCTATATATATCAATTTGCATCTGAAATAAACAAGAGAAAAACTTATTCAAAGCTGTTTTCAAAAGTTATGTTTAACCTGAAACATTGTCTCAAACTGATGTTCTCAGACTGAGAGAATGACGTTTTCTAAGATTCTGCTGGAGCTCTGAATAGCAGTTTTCAAACATCAAATAAAGGATTTATATAGCTATATATATCAATTTGCATCTGAAATAAACAAGAGAAAAACTTATTCAAAGCTGTTTTCAAAAGTTATGTTTAACCTGAAACATTGTCTCAAACTGATGTTCTCAGACTGAGAGAATGACGTTTTCTAAGATTCTGCTGGAGCTCTGAATAGCAGTTTTCAAACATCAAATAAAGGGTTTATATAGCTATATATAACAATTTGCATCTGAAATAAACAAGAGAAACATTTATTCGAAGCTGTTTTCAAAAGTTATGTTTAACCTGAAATATTGTCTCAAACTGATCTTCTCAGACTGAGAGAATGACGTTTTCCAAGATTCTGCTGGAGCTCTGAATAACCGTTTTCAAACATCAAATAAAGGGTTTATATAGCTATATATATCAATTTGCATCTGAAATAAACAAGAGAAAAACTTATTCGAAGCTGTTTTCAAAAGTTATGTTTAACCTGAAATATTGTCTCAAACTGATGTTCTCAGACTGAGAGAATGACGTTTTCTAAGATTCTGCTGGAGCTCTGAATAGCAGTTTTCAAACATCAAATAAAGGGTTTATATAGCTATATATAACAATTTGCATCTGAAATAAACAAGAGAAACATTTATTCGAAGCTGTTTTCAAAAGTTATGTTAAACCTGAAATATTGTCTCAAACTGATCTTCACAGGCTGAGAGAATGACGTTTTCCAAGATTCTGCTGAAGCTCTGAATAGCAGTTTTCAAACATCAAATAAAGGGCTTATATAGCTATATATATCAATTTGCATCAGAAATAAACAAGAGAAACACTTATTCGAAGCTGGTTTCAAAAGTTATGTTTAACCTGAAATATTGTCTCAAACTGATGTTCTCAGACCGAGAGAATGACGTTTTCTAAGATTCTGCTGGAGCTCTGAATAGCAGTTTTCAAACATCAAATAAAGGGTTTATATAGCTATATATATCAATTTGCATCTGAAATAAACAAGAGAAACACTTATTCGAAGCTGTTTTCAAAAGTTATGTTTAACATGAAATACTGTCTCAAACTGATCTTCACAGGCTGAGAGAATGACGTTTTCTAAGATTCTGCTGGAGCTCTGAATAGCAGTTTTCAAACATCAAATAAAGGGTTTATATAGCTATATATATCAATTTGCATCTGAAATAAACAAGAGAAACATTTATTCGAAGCTGTTTTCAAAAGTTATGTTTAACCTGAAATATTGTCTCAAACTGATCTTCACAGGCTGAGAGAATGACGTTTTCCAAGATTCTGCTGAAGCTCTGAATAGCAGTTTTCAAACATCAAATAAAGGGTTTATATAGCTATATATATCAATTTGCATCTGAAATAAACAAGAGAAACACTTATTCGAAGCTGTTTTCAAAAGTTATGTTTAACCTGAAATATTGTCTCAAACTGATGTTCTCAGACCGAGAGAATGACGTTTTCTAAGATTCTGCTGGAGCTCTGAATAGCAGTTTTCAAACATCAAATAAAGGGTTTATATAGCTATATATAACAATTTGCATCTGAAATAAACAAGAGAAACATTTATTCGAAGCTGTTTTCAAAAGTTATGTTTAACCTGAAATATTGTCTCAAACTGATCTTCACAGGCTGAGAGAATGACGTTTTCCAAGATTCTGCTGAAGCTCTGAATAGCAGTTTTCAAACATCAAATAAAGGATTTATATAGCTATATATATCAATTTGCATCTGAAATAAACAAGAGAAACACTTATTCGAAGCTGTTTTCAAAAGTTATGTTTAACCTGAAATATTGTCTCAAACTGATGTTCTCAGACTGAGAGAATGACGTTTTCTAAGATTCTGCTGGAGCTCTGAATAGCAGTTTTCAAACATCAAATAAAGGGTTTATATAGCTATATATAACAATTTGCATCTGAAATAAACAAGAGAAACATTTATTCGAAGCTGTTTTCAAAAGTTATGTTAAACCTGAAATATTGTCTCAAACTGATCTTCACAGGCTGAGAGAATGACGTTTTCCAAGATTCTGCTGAAGCTCTGAATAGCAGTTTTCAAACATCAAATAAAGGGCTTATATAGCTATATATATCAATTTGCATCTGAAATAAACAAGAGAAACACTTATTCGAATCTGGTTTCAAAAGTTATGTTTAACCTGAAATATTGTCTCAAACTGATGTTCTCAGACCGAGAGAATGACGTTTTCTAAGATTCTGCTGGAGCTCTGAATAGCAGTTTTCAAACATCAAATAAAGGGTTTATATAGCTATATATATCAATTTGCATCAGAAATAAACAAGAGAAACACTTATTCGAAGCTGTTTTCAAAAGTTATGTTTAACCTGAAATATTGTCTCAAACTGATGTTCTCAGACCGAGAGAATGACGTTTTCTAAGATTCTGCTGGAGCTCTGAATAGCAGTTTTCAAACATCAAATAAAGGGTTTATATAGCTATATATAACAATTTGCATCTGAAATAAACAAGAGAAACATTTATTCGAAGCTGTTTTCAAAAGTTATGTTTAACCGAAATATTGTCTCAAACTGATCTTCACAGGCTGAGAGAATGACGTTTTCCAAGATTCTGCTGAAGCTCTGAATAGCAGTTTTCAAACATCAAATAAAGGGTTTATATAGCTATATATATCAATTTGCATCTGAAATAAACAAGAGAAACACTTATTCGAAGCTGTTTTCAAAAGTTATGTTTAACCTGAAATATTGTCTCAAACTGATGTTCTCAGACCGAGAGAATGACGTTTTCTAAGATTCTGATGGAGCTCTGAATAGCAGTTTTCAAACATCAAATAAAGGGTTTATATAGCTATATATATCAATTTGCATCTGAAATAAACAAGAGAAACACTTATTCGAAGCTGTTTTCAAAAGTTATGTTTAACATGAAATACTGTCTCAAACTGATCTTCACAGGCTGAGAGAATGACGTTTTCCAAGATTCTGCTGGAGCTCTGAATAACAGTTTTCAAACATCAAATAAAGGGTTTATATAGCTATATATATCAATTTGCATCAGAAATAAACAAGAGAAACACTTATTCGAAGCTGTTTTCAAAAGTTATGTTTAACCTGAAATATTGTCTCAAACTGATGTTCTCAGACCGAGAGAATGACGTTTTCTAAGATTCTGCTGGAGCTCTGAATAGCAGTTTTCAAACATCAAATAAAGGGTTTATATAGCTATATATAACAATTTGCATCTGAAATAAACAAGAGAAACATTTATTCGAAGCTGTTTTCAAAAGTTATGTTTAACCTGAAATATTGTCTCAAACTGATCTTCACAGGCTGAGAGAATGACGTTTTCCAAGATTCTGCTGAAGCTCTGAATAGCAGTTTTCAAACATCAAATAAAGGGTTTATATAGCTATATATATCAATTTGCATCTGAAATAAACAAGAGAAACACTTATTCGAAGCTGTTTTCAAAAGTTATGTTTAACCTGAAATATTGTCTCAAACTGATGTTCTCAGACCGAGAGAATGACGTTTTCTAAGATTCTGCTGGAGCTCTGAATAGCAGTTTTCAAACATCAAATAAAGGGTTTATATAGCTATATATAACAATTTGCATCTGAAATAAACAAGAGAAACATTTATTCGAAGCTGTTTTCAAAAGTTATGTTTAACCTGAAATATTGTCTCAAACTGATCTTCACAGGCTGAGAGAATGACGTTTTCCAAGATTCTGCTGAAGCTCTGAATAGCAGTTTTCAAACATCAAATAAAGGATTTATATAGCTATATATATCAATTTGCATCTGAAATAAACAAGAGAAAAACTTATTCAAAGCTGTTTTCAAAAGTTATGTTTAACCTGAAACATTGTCTCAAACTGATGTTCTCAGACTGAGAGAATGACGTTTTCTAAGATTCTGCTGGAGCTCTGAATAGCAGTTTTCAAACATCAAATAAAGGGTTTATCTAGCTATATATATCAATTTGCATCTGAAATAAACAAGAGAAACATTTATTCGAAGCTGTTTTCAAAAGTTATGTTTAACCTGAAATATTGTCTCAAACTGATCTTCTCAGACTGAGAGAATGACGTTTTCCAAGATTCTGCTGGAGCTCTGAATAACAGTTTTCAAACATCAAATAAAGGGTTTATATAGCTATATATATCAATTTGCATCTGAAATAAACAAGAGAAAAACTTATTCAAAGCTGTTTTCAAAAGTTATGTTTAACCTGAAACATTGTCTCAAACTGATGTTCTCAGACTGAGAGAATGACGTTTTCTAAGATTCTGCTGGAGCTCTGAATAGCAGTTTTCAAACATCAAATAAAGGATTTATATAGCTATATATATCAATTTGCATCTGAAATAAACAAGAGAAAAACTTATTCAAAGCTGTTTTCAAAAGTTATGTTTAACCTGAAACATTGTCTCAAACTGATGTTCTCAGACTGAGAGAATGACGTTTTCTAAGATTCTGCTGGAGCTCTGAATAGCAGTTTTCAAACATCAAATAAAGGGTTTATATAGCTATATATAACAATTTGCATCTGAAATAAACAAGAGAAACATTTATTCGAAGCTGTTTTCAAAAGTTATGTTTAACCTGAAATATTGTCTCAAACTGATGTTCTCAGACTGAGAGAATGACGTTTTCTAAGATTCTGCTGGAGCTCTGAATAGCAGTTTTCAAACATCAAATAAAGGGTTTATATAGCTATATATAACAATTTGCATCTGAAATAAACAAGAGAAACATTTATTCGAAGCTGTTTTCAAAAGTTATGTTAAACCTGAAATATTGTCTCAAACTGATCTTCACAGGCTGAGAGAATGACGTTTTCCAAGATTCTGCTGAAGCTCTGAATAGCAGTTTTCAAACATCAAATAAAGGGCTTATATAGCTATATATATCAATTTGCATCAGAAATAAACAAGAGAAACACTTATTCGAAGCTGGTTTCAAAAGTTATGTTTAACCTGAAATATTGTCTCAAACTGATGTTCTCAGACCGAGAGAATGACGTTTTCTAAGATTCTGCTGGAGCTCTGAATAGCAGTTTTCAAACATCAAATAAAGGGTTTATATAGCTATATATATCAATTTGCATCTGAAATAAACAAGAGAAACACTTATTCGAAGCTGTTTTCAAAAGTTATGTTTAACATGAAATACTGTCTCAAACTGATCTTCACAGGCTGAGAGAATGACGTTTTCTAAGATTCTGCTGGAGCTCTGAATAGCAGTTTTCAAACATCAAATAAAGGGTTTATATAGCTATATATATCAATTTGCATCTGAAATAAACAAGAGAAACATTTATTCGAAGCTGTTTTCAAAAGTTATGTTTAACCTGAAATATTGTCTCAAACTGATCTTCACAGGCTGAGAGAATGACGTTTTCCAAGATTCTGCTGAAGCTCTGAATAGCAGTTTTCAAACATCAAATAAAGGGTTTATATAGCTATATATATCAATTTGCATCTGAAATAAACAAGAGAAACACTTATTCGAAGCTGTTTTCAAAAGTTATGTTTAACCTGAAATATTGTCTCAAACTGATGTTCTCAGACCGAGAGAATGACGTTTTCTAAGATTCTGCTGGAGCTCTGAATAGCAGTTTTCAAACATCAAATAAAGGGTTTATATAGCTATATATAACAATTTGCATCTGAAATAAACAAGAGAAACATTTATTCGAAGCTGTTTTCAAAAGTTATGTTTAACCTGAAATATTGTCTCAAACTGATCTTCACAGGCTGAGAGAATGACGTTTTCCAAGATTCTGCTGAAGCTCTGAATAGCAGTTTTCAAACATCAAATAAAGGATTTATATAGCTATATATATCAATTTGCATCTGAAATAAACAAGAGAAACACTTATTCGAAGCTGTTTTCAAAAGTTATGTTTAACCTGAAATATTGTCTCAAACTGATGTTCTCAGACTGAGAGAATGACGTTTTCTAAGATTCTGCTGGAGCTCTGAATAGCAGTTTTCAAACATCAAATAAAGGGTTTATATAGCTATATATAACAATTTGCATCTGAAATAAACAAGAGAAACATTTATTCGAAGCTGTTTTCAAAAGTTATGTTAAACCTGAAATATTGTCTCAAACTGATCTTCACAGGCTGAGAGAATGACGTTTTCCAAGATTCTGCTGAAGCTCTGAATAGCAGTTTTCAAACATCAAATAAAGGGCTTATATAGCTATATATATCAATTTGCATCTGAAATAAACAAGAGAAACACTTATTCGAATCTGGTTTCAAAAGTTATGTTTAACCTGAAATATTGTCTCAAACTGATGTTCTCAGACCGAGAGAATGACGTTTTCTAAGATTCTGCTGGAGCTCTGAATAGCAGTTTTCAAACATCAAATAAAGGGTTTATATAGCTATATATATCAATTTGCATCAGAAATAAACAAGAGAAACACTTATTCGAAGCTGTTTTCAAAAGTTATGTTTAACCTGAAATATTGTCTCAAACTGATGTTCTCAGACCGAGAGAATGACGTTTTCTAAGATTCTGCTGGAGCTCTGAATAGCAGTTTTCAAACATCAAATAAAGGGTTTATATAGCTATATATAACAATTTGCATCTGAAATAAACAAGAGAAACATTTATTCGAAGCTGTTTTCAAAAGTTATGTTTAACCGAAATATTGTCTCAAACTGATCTTCACAGGCTGAGAGAATGACGTTTTCCAAGATTCTGCTGAAGCTCTGAATAGCAGTTTTCAAACATCAAATAAAGGGTTTATATAGCTATATATATCAATTTGCATCTGAAATAAACAAGAGAAACACTTATTCGAAGCTGTTTTCAAAAGTTATGTTTAACCTGAAATATTGTCTCAAACTGATGTTCTCAGACCGAGAGAATGACGTTTTCTAAGATTCTGCTGGAGCTCTGAATAGCAGTTTTCAAACATCAAATAAAGGGTTTATATAGCTATATATAACAATTTGCATCTGAAATAAACAAGAGAAACATTTATTCGAAGCTGTTTTCAAAAGTTATGTTTAACCTGAAATATTGTCTCAAACTGATCTTCACAGGCTGAGAGAATGACGTTTTCCAAGATTCTGCTGAAGCTCTGAATAGCAGTTTTCAAACATCAAATAAAGGATTTATATAGCTATATATATCAATTTGCATCTGAAATAAACAAGAGAAAAACTTATTCAAAGCTGTTTTCAAAAGTTATGTTTAACCTGAAACATTGTCTCAAACTGATGTTCTCAGACTGAGAGAATGACGTTTTCTAAGATTCTGCTGGAGCTCTGAATAGCAGTTTTCAAACATCAAATAAAGGGTTTATATAGCTATATATATCAATTTGCATCTGAAATAAACAAGAGAAACATTTATTCGAAGCTGTTTTCAAAAGTTATGTTTAACCTGAAATATTGTCTCAAACTGATCTTCTCAGACTGAGAGAATGACGTTTTCTAAGATTCTGCTGGAGCTCTGAATAGCAGTTTTCAAACATCAAATAAAGGGTTTATATAGCTATATATAACAATTTGCATCTGAAATAAACAAGAGAAACATTTATTCGAAGCTGTTTTCAAAAGTTATGTTTAACCTGAAATATTGTCTCAAACTGATGTTCTCAGACCGAGAGAATGACGTTTTCTAAGATTCTGCTGGAGCTCTGAATAGCAGTTTTCAAACATCAAATAAAGGGTTTATATAGCTATATATATCAATTTGCATCAGAAATAAACAAGAGAAACACTTATTCGAAGCTGTTTTCAAAAGTTATGTTTAACCTGAAATATTGTCTCAAACTGATGTTCTCAGACCGAGAGAATGACGTTTTCTAAGATTCTGCTGGAGCTCTGAATAGCAGTTTTCAAACATCAAATAAAGGGTTTATATAGCTATATATATCAATTTGCATCTGAAATAAACAAGAGAAACACTTATTCGAAGCTGTTTTCAAAAGTTATGTTTAACATGAAATACTGTCTCAAACTGATCTTCACAGGCTGAGAGAATGACGTTTTCCAAGATTCTGCTGGAGCTCTGAATAACAGTTTTCAAACATCAAATAAAGGGTTTATATAGCTATATATATCAATTTGCATCAGAAATAAACAAGAGAAACACTTATTCGAAGCTGTTTTCAAAAGTTATCTTTAACCTGAAATATTGTCTCAAACTGATGTTCTCAGACCGAGAGAATGACGTTTTCTAAGATTCTGCTGGAGCTCTGAATAGCAGTTTTCAAACATCAAATAAAGGGTTTATATAGCTATATATAACAATTTGCATCTGAAATAAACAAGAGAAACATTTATTCGAAGCTGTTTTCAAAAGTTATGTTAAACCTGAAATATTGTCTCAAACTGATCTTCACAGGCTGAGAGAATGACGTTTTCCAAGATTCTGCTGAAGCTCTGAATAGCAGTTTTCAAACATCAAATAAAGGGCTTATATAGCTATATATATCAATTTGCATCTGAAATAAACAAGAGAAACACTTATTCGAAGCTGGTTTCAAAAGTTATGTTTAACCTGAAATATTGTCTCAAACTGATGTTCTCAGACCGAGAGAATGACGTTTTCTAAGATTCTGCTGGAGCTCTGAATAGCAGTTTTCAAACATCAAATAAAGGGTTTATATAGCTATATATATCAATTTGCATCAGAAATAAACAAGAGAAACACTTATTCGAAGCTGTTTTCAAAAGTTATGTTTAACCTGAAATATTGTCTCAAACTGATGTTCTCAGACCGAGAGAATGACGTTTTCTAAGATTCTGCTGGAGCTCTGAATAGCAGTTTTCAAACATCAAATAAAGGGTTTATATAGCTATATATATCAATTTGCATCTGAAATAAACAAGAGAAACATTTATTCGAAGCTGTTTTCAAAAGTTATGTTTAACCTGAAATATTGTCTCAAACTGATCTTCACAGGCTGAGAGAATGACGTTTTCCAAGATTCTGCTGAAGCTCTGAATAGCAGTTTTCAAACATCAAATAAAGGGTTTATATAGCTATATATATCAATTTGCATCTGAAATAAACAAGAGAAACATTTATTCGAAGCTGTTTTCAAAAGTTATGTTTAACCTGAAATATTGTCTCAAACTGATCTTCACAGGCTGAGAGAATGACGTTTTCCAAGATTCTGCTGAAGCTCTGAATAGCAGTTTTCAAACATCAAATAAAGGGCTTATATAGTTATATATATCAATTTGCATCAGAAATAAACAAGAGAAACACTTATTCGAAGCTGTTTTCAAAAGTTATGTTTAACCTGAAATATTGTCTCAAACTGATCTTCACAGGCTGAGAGAATGACGTTTTCCAAGATTCTGCTGGAGCTCTGAATAACAGTTTTAAAACATCAAATAAAGGATTTATATAGCTATATATATCAATTTGCATCTGAAATAAACAAGAGAAAAACTTATTCAAAGCTGTTTTCAAAAGTTATGTTTAACCTGAAACATTGTCTCAAACTGATGTTCTCAGACTGAGAGAATGACGTTTTCTAAGATTCTGCTGGAGCTCTGAATAGCAGTTTTCAAACATCAAATAAAGGGTTTATAAAGCTATATATATCAATTTGCATCAGAAATAAACAAGAGAAACATTTATTCGAAGCTGTTTTCAAAAGTTATGTTTAACCTGAAATATTGTCTCAAACTGATCTTCTCAGACTGAGAGAATGACGTTTTCCAAGATTCTGCTGGAGCTCTGAATAACAGTTTTAAAACATCAAATAAAGGGTTTATATAGCTATATATATCAATTTGCATCTGAAATAAACAAGAGAAACATTTATTCGAAGCTGTTTTCAAAAGTTATGTTTAACCTGAAATATTGTCTCAAACTGATGTTCTCAGACTGAGAGAATGACGTTTTCTAAGATTCTGCTGGAGCTCTGAATAGCAGTTTTCAAACATCAAATAAAGGGTTTATATAGCTATATATAACAATTTGCATCTGAAATAAACAAGAGAAACATTTATTCGAAGCTGTTTTCAAAAGTTATGTTTAACCTGAAATATTGTCTCAAACTGATCTTCACAGACCGAGAGAATGACGTTTTCTAAGATTCTGCTGGAGCTCTGAATAGCAGTTTTCAAACATCAAATAAAGGATTTATATAGCTATATATAACAATTTGCATCTGAAATAAACAAGAGAAACATTTATTCGAAGCTGTTTTCAAAAGTTATGTTTAACCGAAATATTGTCTCAAACTGATCTTCACAGGCTGAGAGAATGACGTTTTCCAAGATTCTGCTGAAGCTCTGAATAGCAGTTTTCAAACATCAAATAAAGGGTTTATATAGCTATATATATCAATTTGCATCTGAAATAAACAAGAGAAACACTTATTCGAAGCTGTTTTCAAAAGTTATGTTTAACCTGAAATATTGTCTCAAACTGATGTTCTCAGACCGAGAGAATGACGTTTTCTAAGATTCTGCTGGAGCTCTGAATAGCAGTTTTCAAACATCAAATAAAGGGTTTATATAGCTATATATAACAATTTGCATCTGAAATAAACAAGAGAAACATTTATTCGAAGCTGTTTTCAAAAGTTATGTTTAACCTGAAATATTGTCTCAAACTGATCTTCACAGGCTGAGAGAATGACGTTTTCCAAGATTCTGCTGAAGCTCTGAATAGCAGTTTTCAAACATCAAATAAAGGATTTATATAGCTATATATATCAATTTGCATCTGAAATAAACAAGAGAAAAACTTATTCAAAGCTGTTTTCAAAAGTTATGTTTAACCTGAAACATTGTCTCAAACTGATGTTCTCAGACTGAGAGAATGACGTTTTCTAAGATTCTGCTGGAGCTCTGAATAGCAGTTTTCAAACATCAAATAAAGGGTTTATATAGCTATATATATCAATTTGCATCTGAAATAAACAAGAGAAACATTTATTCGAAGCTGTTTTCAAAAGTTATGTTTAACCTGAAATATTGTCTCAAACTGATCTTCTCAGACTGAGAGAATGACGTTTTCTAAGATTCTGCTGGAGCTCTGAATAGCAGTTTTCAAACATCAAATAAAGGGTTTATATAGCTATATATAACAATTTGCATCTGAAATAAACAAGAGAAACATTTATTCGAAGCTGTTTTCAAAAGTTATGTTTAACCTGAAATATTGTCTCAAACTGATGTTCTCAGACCGAGAGAATGACGTTTTCTAAGATTCTGCTGGAGCTCTGAATAGCAGTTTTCAAACATCAAATAAAGGGTTTATATAGCTATATATATCAATTTGCATCAGAAATAAACAAGAGAAACACTTATTCGAAGCTGTTTTCAAAAGTTATGTTTAACCTGAAATATTGTCTCAAACTGATGTTCTCAGACCGAGAGAATGACGTTTTCTAAGATTCTGCTGGAGCTCTGAATAGCAGTTTTCAAACATCAAATAAAGGGTTTATATAGCTATATATATCAATTTGCATCTGAAATAAACAAGAGAAACACTTATTCGAAGCTGTTTTCAAAAGTTATGTTTAACATGAAATACTGTCTCAAACTGATCTTCACAGGCTGAGAGAATGACGTTTTCCAAGATTCTGCTGGAGCTCTGAATAACAGTTTTCAAACATCAAATAAAGGGTTTATATAGCTATATATATCAATTTGCATCAGAAATAAACAAGAGAAACACTTATTCGAAGCTGTTTTCAAAAGTTATCTTTAACCTGAAATATTGTCTCAAACTGATGTTCTCAGACCGAGAGAATGACGTTTTCTAAGATTCTGCTGGAGCTCTGAATAGCAGTTTTCAAACATCAAATAAAGGGTTTATATAGCTATATATAACAATTTGCATCTGAAATAAACAAGAGAAACATTTATTCGAAGCTGTTTTCAAAAGTTATGTTAAACCTGAAATATTGTCTCAAACTGATCTTCACAGGCTGAGAGAATGACGTTTTCCAAGATTCTGCTGAAGCTCTGAATAGCAGTTTTCAAACATCAAATAAAGGGCTTATATAGCTATATATATCAATTTGCATCTGAAATAAACAAGAGAAACACTTATTCGAAGCTGGTTTCAAAAGTTATGTTTAACCTGAAATATTGTCTCAAACTGATGTTCTCAGACCGAGAGAATGACGTTTTCTAAGATTCTGCTGGAGCTCTGAATAGCAGTTTTCAAACATCAAATAAAGGGTTTATATAGCTATATATATCAATTTGCATCAGAAATAAACAAGAGAAACACTTATTCGAAGCTGTTTTCAAAAGTTATGTTTAACCTGAAATATTGTCTCAAACTGATGTTCTCAGACCGAGAGAATGACGTTTTCTAAGATTCTGCTGGAGCTCTGAATAGCAGTTTTCAAACATCAAATAAAGGGTTTATATAGCTATATATATCAATTTGCATCTGAAATAAACAAGAGAAACATTTATTCGAAGCTGTTTTCAAAAGTTATGTTTAACCTGAAATATTGTCTCAAACTGATCTTCACAGGCTGAGAGAATGACGTTTTCCAAGATTCTGCTGAAGCTCTGAATAGCAGTTTTCAAACATCAAATAAAGGGTTTATATAGCTATATATATCAATTTGCATCTGAAATAAACAAGAGAAACATTTATTCGAAGCTGTTTTCAAAAGTTATGTTTAACCTGAAATATTGTCTCAAACTGATCTTCACAGGCTGAGAGAATGACGTTTTCCAAGATTCTGCTGAAGCTCTGAATAGCAGTTTTCAAACATCAAATAAAGGGCTTATATAGTTATATATATCAATTTGCATCAGAAATAAACAAGAGAAACACTTATTCGAAGCTGTTTTCAAAAGTTATGTTTAACCTGAAATATTGTCTCAAACTGATCTTCACAGGCTGAGAGAATGACGTTTTCCAAGATTCTGCTGGAGCTCTGAATAACAGTTTTAAAACATCAAATAAAGGATTTATATAGCTATATATATCAATTTGCATCTGAAATAAACAAGAGAAAAACTTATTCAAAGCTGTTTTCAAAAGTTATGTTTAACCTGAAACATTGTCTCAAACTGATGTTCTCAGACTGAGAGAATGACGTTTTCTAAGATTCTGCTGGAGCTCTGAATAGCAGTTTTCAAACATCAAATAAAGGGTTTATAAAGCTATATATATCAATTTGCATCAGAAATAAACAAGAGAAACATTTATTCGAAGCTGTTTTCAAAAGTTATGTTTAACCTGAAATATTGTCTCAAACTGATCTTCTCAGACTGAGAGAATGACGTTTTCCAAGATTCTGCTGGAGCTCTGAATAACAGTTTTAAAACATCAAATAAAGGGTTTATATAGCTATATATATCAATTTGCATCTGAAATAAACAAGAGAAACATTTATTCGAAGCTGTTTTCAAAAGTTATGTTTAACCTGAAATATTGTCTCAAACTGATGTTCTCAGACTGAGAGAATGACGTTTTCTAAGATTCTGCTGGAGCTCTGAATAGCAGTTTTCAAACATCAAATAAAGGGTTTATATAGCTATATATATCAATTTGCATCTGAAATAAACAAGAGAAACACTTATTCGAAGCTGTTTTCAAAAGTTATGTTTAACCTGAAATATTGTCTCAAACTGATGTTCTCAGACTGAGAGAATGACGTTTTCTAAGATTCTGCTGGAGCTCTGAATAGCAGTTTTCAAACATCAAATAAAGGGTTTATATAGCTATATATAACAATTTGCATCTGAAATAAACAAGAGAAACATTTATTCGAAGCTGTTTTCAAAAGTTATGTTTAACCTGAAATATTGTCTCAAACTGATCTTCACAGGCTGAGAGAATGACGTTTTCCAAGATTCTGCTGAAGCTCTGAATAGCAGTTTTCAAACATCAAATAAAGGGCTTATATAGTTATATATATCAATTTGCATCAGAAATAAACAAGAGAAACACTTATTCGAAGCTGTTTTCAAAAGTTATGTTTAACCTGAAATATTGTCTCAAACTGATGTTCTCAGACCGAGAGAATGACGTTTTCTAAGATTCTGCTGGAGCTCTGAATAGCAGTTTTCAAACATCAAATAAAGGGTTTATATAGCTATATATATCAATTTGCATCTGAAATAAACAAGAGAAACACTTATTCGAAGCTGTTTTCAAAAGTTATGTTTAACATGAAATACTGTCTCAAACTGATCTTCACAGGCAGAGAGAATGACGTTTTCCAAGATTCTGCTGGAGCTCTGAATAACAGTTTTCAAACATCAAATAAAGGGTTTATATAGCTATATATATCAATTTGCATCAGAAATAAACAAGAGAAACACTTATTCGAAGCTGTTTTCAAAAGTTATGTTTAACCTGAAATATTGTCTCAAACTGATGTTCTCAGACCGAGAGAATGACGTTTTCTAAGATTCTGCTGGAGCTCTGAATAGCAGTTTTCAAACATCAAATAAAGGGTTTATATAGCTATATATAACAATTTGCATCTGAAATAAACAAGAGAAACATTTATTCGAAGCTGTTTTCAAAAGTTATGTTTAACCTGAAATATTGTCTCAAACTGATCTTCACAGGCTGAGAGAATGACGTTTTCCAAGATTCTGCTGAAGCTCTGAATAGCAGTTTTCAAACATCAAATAAAGGATTTATATAGCTATATATATCAATTTGCATCTGAAATAAACAAGAGAAAAACTTATTCAAAGCTGTTTTCAAAAGTTATGTTTAACCTGAAATATTGTCTCAAACTGATGTTCTCAGACCGAGAGAATGACGTTTTCTAAGATTCTGCTGGAGCTCTGAATAGCAGTTTTCAAACATCAAATAAAGGGTTTATATAGCTATATATAACAATTTGCATCTGAAATAAACAAGAGAAACATTTATTCGAAGCTGTTTTCAAAAGTTATGTTTAACCTGAAATATTGTCTCAAACTGATCTTCACAGGCTGAGAGAATGACGTTTTCCAAGATTCTGCTGAAGCTCTGAATAGCAGTTTTCAAACATCAAATAAAGGATTTATATAGCTATATATATCAATTTGCATCTGAAATAAACAAGAGAAACATTTATTCGAAGCTGTTTTCAAAAGTTATGTTTAACCTGAAATATTGTCTCAAACTGATCTTCTCAGACTGAGAGAATGACGTTTTCCAAGATTCTGCTGGAGCTCTGAATAACAGTTTTAAAACATCAAATAAAGGGTTTATATAGCTATATATATCAATTTGCATCTGAAATAAACAAGAGAAACACTTATTCGAAGCTGTTTTCAAAAGTTATGTTTAACCTGAAATATTGTCTCAAACTGATGTTCTCAGACTGAGAGAATGACGTTTTCTAAGATTCTGCTGGAGCTCTGAATAGCAGTTTTCAAACATCAAATAAAGGGTTTATATAGCTATATATAACAATTTGCATCTGAAATAAACAAGAGAAACATTTATTCGAAGCTGTTTTCAAAAGTTATGTTTAACCTGAAATATTGTCTCAAACTGATCTTCACAGGCTGAGAGAATGACGTTTTCCAAGATTCTGCTGAAGCTCTGAATAGCAGTTTTCAAACATCAAATAAAGGGCTTATATAGTTATATATATCAATTTGCATCAGAAATAAACAAGAGAAACACTTATTCGAAGCTGTTTTCAAAAGTTATGTTTAACCTGAAATATTGTCTCAAACTGATGTTCTCAGACCGAGAGAATGACGTTTTCTAAGATTCTGCTGGAGCTCTGAATAGCAGTTTTCAAACATCAAATAAAGGGTTTATATAGCTATATATAACAATTTGCATCTGAAATAAACAAGAGAAACATTTATTCGAAGCTGTTTTCAAAAGTTATGTTTAACCTGAAATATTGTCTCAAACTGATCTTCACAGGCTGAGAGAATGACGTTTTCCAAGATTCTGCTGAAGCTCTGAATAGCAGTTTTCAAACATCAAATAAAGGATTTATATAGCTATATATATCAATTTGCATCTGAAATAAACAAGAGAAAAACTTATTCAAAGCTGTTTTCAAAAGTTATGTTTAACCTGAAATATTGTCTCAAACTGATCTTCTCAGACTGAGAGAATGACGTTTTCCAAGATTCTACTGGAGCTCTGAATAACAGTTTTAAAACATCAAATAAAGGGTTTATATAACTATATATATCAATTTGCATCTGAAATAAACAAGAGAAACACTTATTCGAAGCTGTTTTCAAAAGTTATGTTTAACCTGAAATATTGTCTCAAACTGATGTTCTCAGACTGAGAGAATGACGTTTTCTAAGATTCTGCTGGAGCTCTGAATAGCAGTTTTCAAACATCAAATAAAGGGTTTATATAGCTATATATAACAATTTGCATCTGAAATAAACAAGAGAAACGTTTATTCGAAGCTGTTTTCAAAAGTTATGTTAAACCTGAAATATTGTCTCAAACTGATCTTCACAGGCTGAGAGAATGACGTTTTCCAAGATTCTGCTGAAGCTCTGAATAGCAGTTTTCAAACATCAAATAAAGGGCTTATATAGCTATATATATCAATTTGCATCAGAAATAAACAAGAGAAACACTTATTCGAAGCTGGTTTCAAAAGTTATGTTTAACCTGAAATATTGTCTCAAACTGATCTTCACAGGCTGAGAGAATGACGTTTTCCAAGATTCTGCTGAAGCTCTGAATAGCAGTTTTCAAACATCAAATAAAGGGCTTATATAGCTATATATATCAATTTGCATCAGAAATAAACAAGAGAAACACTTATTCGAAGCTGGTTTCAAAAGTTATGTTTAACCTGAAATATTGTCTCAAACTCATGTTCTCAGACCGAGAGAATGACGTTTTCTAAGATTCTGCTGGAGCTCTGAATAGCAGTTTTCAAACATCAAATAAAGGGTTTATATAGCTATATATATCAATTTGCATCAGAAATAAACAAGAGAAACACTTATTCGAAGCTGTTTTCAAAAGTTATGTTTAACCTGAAATATTGTCTCAAACTGATGTTCTCAGACCGAGAGAATGACGTTTTCTAAGATTCTGCTGGAGCTCTGAATAGCAGTTTTCAAACATCAAATAAAGGGTTTATATAGCTATATATATCAATTTGCATCTGAAATAAACAAGAGAAACACTTATTCGAAGCTGTTTTCAAAAGTTATGTTTAACATGAAATACTGTCTCAAATTGATCTTCACAGGCTGAGAGAATGACGTTTTCCAAGATTCTGCTGGAGCTCTGAATAACAGTTTTCAAACATCAAATAAAGGGTTTATATAGCTATATATATCAATTTGCATCAGAAATAAACAAGAGAAACACTTATTCGAAGCTGTTTTCAAAAGTTATGTTTAACCTGAAATATTGTCTCAAACTGATGTTCTCAGACCGAGAGAATGACGTTTTCTAAGATTCTGCTGGAGCTCTGAATAGCAGTTTTCAAACATCAAATAAAGGGTTTATATAGCTATATATAACAATTTGCATCTGAAATAAACAAGAGAAACATTTATTCGAAGCTGTTTTCAAAAGTTATGTTTAACCTGAAATATTGTCTCAAACTGATGTTCTCAGACTGAGAGAATGACGTTTTCTAAGATTCTGCTGGAGCTCTGAATAGCAGTTTTCAAACATCAAATAAAGGGTTTATATAACTATATATAACAATTTGCATCTGAAATAAACAAGAGAAACACTTATTCGAAGCTGTTTTCAAAAGTTATGTTTAACCTGAAATATTGTCTCAAACTGATGTTCTCAGACCGAGAGAATGACGTTTTCTAAGATTCTGCTGGAGCTCTGAATAGCAGTTTTCAAACATCAAATAAAGGGTTTATATAGCTATATATAACAATTTGCATCTGAAATAAACAAGAGAAACATTTATTCGAAGCTGTTTTCAAAAGTTATGTTTAACCTGAAATATTGTCTCAAACTGATCTTCACAGGCTGAGAGAATGACGTTTTCCAAGATTCTGCTGAAGCTCTGAATAGCAGTTTTCAAACATCAAATAAAGGATTTATATAGCTATATATATCAATTTGCATCTGAAATAAACAAGAGAAAAACTTATTCAAAGCTGTTTTCAAAAGTTATGTTTAACCTGAAACATTGTCTCAAACTGATGTTCTCAGACTGAGAGAATGACGTTTTCTAAGATTCTGCTGGAGCTCTGAATAGCAGTTTTCAAACATCAAATAAAGGGTTTATATAGCTATATATATCAATTTGCATCTGAAATAAACAAGAGAAACATTTATTCGAAGCTGTTTTCAAAAGTTATGTTTAACCTGAAATATTGTCTCAAACTGATGTTCTCAGACTGAGAGAATGACGTTTTCTAAGATTCTGCTGGAGCTCTGAATAGCAGTTTTCAAACATCAAATAAAGGGTTTATATAACTATATATATCAATTTGCATCTGAAATAAACAAGAGAAACACTTATTCGAAGCTGTTTTCAAAAGTTATGTTTAACCTGAAATATTGTCTCAAACTGATGTTCTCAGACTGAGAGAATGACGTTTTCTAAGATTCTGCTGGAGCTCTGAATAGCAGTTTTCAAACATCAAATAAAGGGTTTATATAGCTATATATATCAATTTGCATCTGAAATAAACAAGAGAAACATTTATTCGAAGCTGTTTTCAAAAGTTATGTTTAACCTGAAATATTGTCTCAAACTGATCTTCACAGGCTGAGAGAATGACGTTTTCCAAGATTCTGCTGAAGCTCTGAATAGCAGTTTTCAAACATCAAATAAAGGATTTATATAGCTATATATATCAATTTGCATCTGAAATAAACAAGAGAAACACTTATTCGAAGCTGTTTTCAAAAGTTATGTTTAACCTGAAATATTGTCTCAAACTGATCTTCACAGGCTGAGAGAATGACGTTTTCCAAGATTCTGCTGAAGCTCTGAATAGCAGTTTTCAAACATCAAATAAAGGATTTATATAGCTATATATATCAATTTGCATCTGAAATAAACAAGAGAAACACTTATTCGAAGCTGTTTTCAAAAGTTATGTTTAACCTGAAATATTGTCTCAAACTGATGTTCTCAGACCGAGAGAATGACGTTTTCTAAGATTCTGCTGGAGCTCTGAATAGCAGTTTTCAAACATCAAATAAAGGGTTTATATAGCTATATATAACAATTTGCATCTGAAATAAACAAGAGAAACATTTATTCGAAGCTGTTTTCAAAAGTTATGTTTAACCTGAAATATTGTCTCAAACTGATCTTCACAGGCTGAGAGAATGACGTTTTCCAAGATTCTGCTGAAGCTCTGAATAGCAGTTTTCAAACATCAAATAAAGGATTTATATAGCTATATATATCAATTTGCATCTGAAATAAACAAGAGAAAAACTTATTCAAAGCTGTTTTCAAAAGTTATGTTTAACCTGAAACATTGTCTCAAACTGATGTTCTCAGACTGAGAGAATGACGTTTTCTAAGATTCTGCTGGAGCTCTGAATAGCAGTTTTCAAACATCAAATAAAGGGTTTATATAGCTATATATATCAATTTGCATCTGAAATAAACAAGAGAAACATTTATTCAAAGCTGTTTTCAAAAGTTATGTTTAACCTGAAATATTGTCTCAAACTGATCTTCTCAGACTGAGAGAATGACGTTTTCCAAGATTCTGCTGGAGCTCTGAATAACAGTTTTAAAACATCAAATAAAGGGTTTATATAGCTATATATATCAATTTGCATCTGAAATAAACAAGAGAAACACTTATTCGAAGCTGTTTTCAAAAGTTATGTTTAACCTGAAATATTGTCTCAAACTGATGTTCTCAGACTGAGAGAATGACGTTTTCTAAGATTCTGCTGGAGCTCTGAATAGCAGTTTTCAAACATCAAATAAAGGGTTTATATAGCTATATATAACAATTTGCATCTGAAATAAACAAGAGAAACATTTATTCGAAGCTGTTTTCAAAAGTTATGTTTAACCTGAAATATTGTCTCAAACTGATCTTCACAGGCTGAGAGAATGACATTTTCCAAGATTCTGCTGAAGCTCTGAATAGCAGTTTTCAAACATCAAATAAAGGGCTTATATAGCTATATATATCAATTTGCATCAGAAATAAACAAGAGAAACACTTATTCGAAGCTGTTTTCAAAAGTTATGTTTAACCTGAAATATTGTCTCAAACTGATGTTCTCAGACCGAGAGAATGACGTTTTCTAAGATTCTGCTGGAGCTCTGAATAGCAGTTTTCAAACATCAAATAAAGGGTTTATATAGCTATATATATCAATTTGCATCAGAAATAAACAAGAGAAACACTTATTCGAAGCTGTTTTCAAAAGTTATGTTTAACCTGAAATATTGTCTCAAACTGATGTTCTCAGACCGAGAGAATGACGTTTTCTAAGATTCTGCTGGAGCTCTGAATAGCAGTTTTCAAACATCAAATAAAGGGTTTATATAGCTATATATATCAATTTGCATCTGAAATAAACAAGAGAAACACTTATTCGAAGCTGTTTTCAAAAGTTATGTTTAACATGAAATACTGACTCAAACTGATCTTCACAGGCTGAGAGAATGACGTTTTCCAAGATTCTGCTGGAGCTCTGAATAACAGTTTTCAAACATCAAATAAAGGGTTTATATAGCTATATATATCAATTTGCATCAGAAATAAACAAGAGAAACACTTATTCGAAGCTGTTTTCAAAAGTTATGTTTAACCTGAAATATTGTCTCAAACTGATGTTCTCAGACCGAGAGAATGACGTTTTCTAAGATTCTGCTGGAGCTCTGAATAGCAGTTTTCAAACATCAAATAAAGGGTTTATATAGCTATATATAACAATTTGCATCTGAAATAAACAAGAGAAACACTTATTCGAAGCTGTTTTCAAAAGTTATGTTTAACCTGAAATATTGTCTCAAACTGATGTTCTCAGACCGAGAGAATGACGTTTTCTAAGATTCTGCTGGAGCTCTGAATAGCAGTTTTCAAACATCAAATAAAGGGTTTATATAGCTATATATATCAATTTGCATCTGAAATAAACAAGAGAAACATTTATTCGAAGCTGTTTTCAAAAGTTATGTTTAACCTGAAATATTGTCTCAAACTGATCTTCACAGGCTGAGAATGACGTTTTCCAAGATTCTGCTGAAGCTCTGAATAGCAGTTTTCAAACATCAAATAAAGGGTTTATATAGCTATATATATCAATTTGCATCTGAAATAAACAAGAGAAACACTTATTCGAAGCTGTTTTCAAAAGTTATGTTTAACCTGAAATATTGTCTCAAACTGATGTTCTCAGACCGAGAGAATGACGTTTTCTAAGATTCTGCTGGAGCTCTGAATAGCAGTTTTCAAACATCAAATAAAGGGTTTATATAGCTATATATATCAATTTGCATCTGAAATAAACAAGAGAAACATTTATTCGAAGCTGTTTTCAAAAGTTATGTTTAACCTGAAATATTGTCTCAAACTGATCTTCACAGGCTGAGAGAATGACGTTTTCCAAGATTCTGCTGAAGCTCTGAATAGCAGTTTTCAAACATCAAATAAAGGATTTATATAGCTATATATATCAATTTGCATCTGAAATAAACAAGAGAAACACTTATTCGAAGCTGTTTTCAAAAGTTATGTTTAACCTGAAATATTGTCTCAAACTGATCTTCACAGGCTGAGAGAATGACGTTTTCCAAGATTCTGCTGAAGCTCTGAATAGCAGTTTTCAAACATCAAATAAAGGATTTATATAGCTATATATATCAATTTGCATCTGAAATAAACAAGAGAAACACTTATTCGAAGCTGTTTTCAAAAGTTATGTTTAACCTGAAATATTGTCTCAAACTGATGTTCTCAGACCGAGAGAATGACGTTTTCTAAGATTCTGCTGGAGCTCTGAATAGCAGTTTTCAAACATCAAATAAAGGGTTTATATAGCTATATATAACAATTTGCATCTGAAATAAACAAGAGAAACATTTATTCGAAGCTGTTTTCAAAAGTTATGTTTAACCTGAAATATTGTCTCAAACTGATCTTCACAGGCTGAGAGAATGACGTTTTCCAAGATTCTGCTGAAGCTCTGAATAGCAGTTTTCAAACATCAAATAAAGGATTTATATAGCTATATATATCAATTTGCATCTGAAATAAACAAGAGAAAAACTTATTCAAAGCTGTTTTCAAAAGTTATGTTTAACCTGAAATATTGTCTCAAACTGATGTTCTCAGACCGAGAGAATGACGTTTTCTAAGATTCTGCTGGAGCTCTGAATAGCAGTTTTCAAACATCAAATAAAGGGTTTATATAGCTATATATATAACAATTTGCATCTGAAATAAACAAGAGAAACATTTATTCGAAGCTGTTTTCAAAAGTTATGTTTAACCTGAAATATTGTCTCAAACTGATCTTCACAGGCTGAGAGAATGACGTTTTCCAAGATTCTGCTGAAGCTCTGAATAGCAGTTTTCAAACATCAAATAAAGGATTTATATAGCTATATATATCAATTTGCATCTGAAATAAACAAGAGAAAAACTTATTCAAAGCTGTTTTCAAAAGTTATGTTTAACCTGAAACATTGTCTCAAACTGATGTTCTCAGACTGAGAGAATGACGTTTTCTAAGATTCTGCTGGAGCTCTGATAGCAGTTTTCAAACATCAAATAAAGGGTTTATATAGCTATATATATCAATTTGCATCTGAAATAAACAAGAGAAACATTTATTCGAAGCTGTTTTCAAAAGTTATGTTTAACCTGAAATATTGTCTCAAACTGATGTTCTCAGACTGAGAGAATGACGTTTTCCAAGATTCTGCTGGAGCTCTGAATAACAGTTTTAAAACATCAAATAAAGGGTTTATATAGCTATATATATCAATTTGCATCTGAAATAAACAAGAGAAACACTTATTCGAAGCTGTTTTCAAAAGTTATGTTTAACCTGAAATATTGTCTCAAACTGATCTTCTCAGACTGAGAGAATGACGTTTTCTAAAATTCTGCTGGAGCTCTGAATAGCAGTTTTCAAACATCAAATAAAGGATTTATATAGCTATATATATCAATTTGCATCTGAAATAAACAAGAGAAAAACTTATTCAAAGCTGTTTTCAAAAGTTATGTTTAACCTGAAACATTGTCTCAAAATGATGTTCTCAGACTGAGAGAATGACGTTTTCTAAGATTCTGCTGGAGCTCTGAATAGCAGTTTTCAAACATCAAATAAAGGGTTTATATAGCTATATATATCAATTTGCATCTGAAATAAACAAGAGAAACACTTATTCGAAGCTGGTTTCAAAAGTTATGTTTAACCTGAAATATTGTCTCAAACTGATGTTCTCAGACCGAGAGAATGACGTTTTCTAAGATTCTGCTGGAGCTCTGAATAGCAGTTTTCAAACATCAAATAAAGGGTTTATATAGCTATATATATCAATTTGCATCTGAAATAAACAAGAGAAACATTTATTCGAAGCTGTTTTCAAAAGTTATGTTTAACCTGAAATATTGTCTCAAACTGATCTTCACAGGCTGAGAGAATGACGTTTTCCAAGATTCTGCTGAAGCTCTGAATAGCAGTTTTCAAACATCAAATAAAGGGTTTATATAGCTATATATATCAATTTGCATCTGAAATAAACAAGAGAAAAACTTATTCAAAGCTGTTTTCAAAAGTTATGTTTAACCTGAAATATTGTCTCAAACTGATCTTCACAGGCTGAGAGAATGACGTTTTCCAAGATTCTGCTGAAGCTCTGAATAGCAGTTTTCAAACATCAAATAAAGGATTTATATAGCTATATATATCAATTTGCATCTGAAATAAACAAGAGAAAAACTTATTCAAAGCTGTTTTCAAAAGTTATGTTTAACCTGAAACATTGTCTCAAACTGATGTTCTCAGACTGAGAGAATGACCTTTTTTTAAGATTCTGCTGGAGCTCTGAATAGCAGTTTTCAAACATCAAATAAAGGGTTTATATAGCTATATATATCAATTTGCATCTGAAATAAACAAGAGAAACACTTATTCGAAGCTGGTTTCAAAAGTTATGTTTAACCTGAAATATTGTCTCAAACTGATGTTCTCAGACCGAGAGAATGACGTTTTCTAAGATTCTGCTGGAGCTCTGAATAGCAGTTTTCAAACATCAAATAAAGGGTTTATATAGCTATATATATCAATTTGCATCTGAAATAAACAAGAGAAACACTTATTCGAAGCTGTTTTCAAAAGTTATGTTTAACCTGAAATATTGTCTCAAACTGATGTTCTCAGACCGAGAGAATGACGTTTTCTAAGATTCTGCTGGAGCTCTGAATAGCAGTTTTCAAACATCAAATAAAGGGTTTATATAGCTATATATATCAATTTGCATCTGAAATAAACAAGAGAAACATTTATTCGAAGCTGTTTTCAAAAGTTATGTTTAACCTGAAATATTGTCTCAAACTGATCTTCACAGGCTGAGAGAATGACGTTTTCCAAGATTCTGCTGAAGCTCTGAATAGCAGTTTTCAAACATCAAATAAAGGGTTTATATAGCTATATATATCAATTTGCATCTGAAATAAACAAGAGAAACACTTATTCGAAGCTGTTTTCAAAAGTTATGTTTAACCTGAAATATTGTCTCAAACTGATATTCTCAGACCGAGAGAATGACGTTTTCTAAGATTCTGCTGGAGCTCTGAATAGCAGTTTTCAAACATCAAATAAAGGGTTTATATAGCTATATATAACAATTTGCATCTGAAATAAACAAGAGAAACATTTATTCGAAGCTGTTTTCAAAAGTTATGTTTAACCTGAAATATTGTCTCAAACTGATCTTCACAGGCTGAGAGAATGACGTTTTCCAAGATTCTGCTGAAGCTCTGAATAGCAGTTTTCAAACATCAAATAAAGGGTTTATATAGCTATATATATCAATTTGCATCTGAAATAAACAAGAGAAACACTTATTCGAAGCTGTTTTCAAAAGTTATGTTTAACATGAAATACTGTCTCAAACTGATCTTCACAGGCTGAGAGAATGACGTTTTCCAAGATTCTGCTGGAGCTCTGAATAACAGTTTTCAAACATCAAATAAAGGGTTTATATAGCTATATATATCAATTTGCATCAGAAATAAACAAGAGAAACATTTATTCGAAGCTGTTTTCAAAAGTTATGTTTAACCTGAAATATTGTCTCAAACTGATGTTCTCAGACCGAGAGAATGACGTTTTCTAAGATTCTGCTGGAGCTCTGAATAGCAGTTTTCAAACATCAAATAAAGGGTTTATATAGCTATATATAACAATTTGCATCTGAAATAAACAAGAGAAACATTTATTCGAAGCTGTTTTCAAAAGTTATGTTTAACCTGAAATATTGTCTCAAACTGATCTTCACAGGCTGAGAGAATGACGTTTTCCAAGATTCTGCTGAAGCTCTGAATAGCAGTTTTCAAACATCAAATAAAGGATTTATATAGCTATATATATCAATTTGCATCTGAAATAAACAAGAGAAAAACTTATTCAAAGCTGTTTTCAAAAGTTATGTTTAACCTGAAATATTGTCTCAAACTGATCTTCTCAGACTGAGAGAATGACGTTTTCCAAGATTCTACTGGAGCTCTGAATAACAGTTTTAAAACATCAAATAAAGGGTTTATATAACTATATATATCAATTTGCATCTGAAATAAACAAGAGAAACACTTATTCGAAGCTGTTTTCAAAAGTTATGTTTAACCTGAAATATTGTCTCAAACTGATGTTCTCAGACTGAGAGAATGACGTTTTCTAAGATTCTGCTGGAGCTCTGAATAGCAGTTTTCAAACATCAAATAAAGGGTTTATATAGCTATATATAACAATTTGCATCTGAAATAAACAAGAGAAACGTTTATTCGAAGCTGTTTTCAAAAGTTATGTTAAACCTGAAATATTGTCTCAAACTGATCTTCACAGGCTGAGAGAATGACGTTTTCCAAGATTCTGCTGAAGCTCTGAATAGCAGTTTTCAAACATCAAATAAAGGGCTTATATAGCTATATATATCAATTTGCATCAGAAATAAACAAGAGAAACACTTATTCGAAGCTGGTTTCAAAAGTTATGTTTAACCTGAAATATTGTCTCAAACTGATGTTCTCAGACCGAGAGAATGACGTTTTCTAAGATTCTGCTGGAGCTCTGAATAGCAGTTTTCAAACATCAAATAAAGGGTTTATATAGCTATATATATCAATTTGCATCTGAAATAAACAAGAGAAACACTTATTCGAAGCTGGTTTCAAAAGTTATGTTTAACCTGAAATATTGTCTCAAACTGATGTTCTCAGACCGAGAGAATGACGTTTTCTAAGATTCTGCTGGAGCTCTGAATAGCAGTTTTCAAACATCAAATAAAGGGTTTATATAGCTATATATATCAATTTGCATCTGAAATAAACAAGAGAAACACTTATTCGAAGCTGTTTTCAAAAGTTATGTTTAACCTGAAATATTGTCTCAAACTGATGTTCTCAGACCGAGAGAATGACGTTTTCTAAGATTCTGCTGGAGCTCTGAATAGCAGTTTTCAAACATCAAATAAAGGGTTTATATAGCTATATATAACAATTTGCATCTGAAATAAACAAGAGAAACATTTATTCGAAGCTGTTTTCAAAAGTTATGTTTAACCTGAAATATTGTCTCAAACTGATCTTCACAGGCTGAGAGAATGACGTTTTCCAAGATTCTGCTGAAGCTCTGAATAGCAGTTTTCAAACATCAAATAAAGGATTTATATAGCTATATATATCAATTTGCATCTGAAATAAACAAGAGAAAAACTTATTCAAAGCTGTTTTCAAAAGTTATGTTTAACCTGAAATATTGTCTCAAACTGATCTTCTCAGACTGAGAGAATGACGTTTTCCAAGATTCTACTGGAGCTCTGAATAACAGTTTTAAAACATCAAATAAAGGGTTTATATAACTATATATATCAATTTGCATCTGAAATAAACAAGAGAAACACTTATTCGAAGCTGTTTTCAAAAGTTATGTTTAACCTGAAATATTGTCTCAAACTGATGTTCTCAGACTGAGAGAATGACGTTTTCTAAGATTCTGCTGGAGCTCTGAATAGCAGTTTTCAAACATCAAATAAAGGGTTTATATAGCTATATATAACAATTTGCATCTGAAATAAACAAGAGAAACGTTTATTCGAAGCTGTTTTCAAAAGTTATGTTAAACCTGAAATATTGTCTCAAACTGATCTTCACAGGCTGAGAGAATGACGTTTTCCAAGATTCTGCTGAAGCTCTGAATAGCAGTTTTCAAACATCAAATAAAGGGCTTATATAGCTATATATATCAATTTGCATCAGAAATAAACAAGAGAAACACTTATTCGAAGCTGGTTTCAAAAGTTATGTTTAACCTGAAATATTGTCTCAAACTGATCTTCACAGGCTGAGAGAATGACGTTTTCCAAGATTCTGCTGGAGCTCTGAATAGCAGTTTTCAAACATCAAATAAAGGGTTTATATAGCTATATATATCAATTTGCATCAGAAATAAACAAGAGAAACACTTATTCGAAGCTGTTTTCAAAAGTTATGTTTAACCTGAAATATTGTCTCAAACTGATGTTCTCAGACCGAGAGAATGACGTTTTCTAAGATTCTGCTGGAGCTCTGAATAGCAGTTTTCAAACATCAAATAAAGGGTTTATATAGCTATATATATCAATTTGCATCAGAAATAAACAAGAGAAACACTTATTCGAAGCTGTTTTCAAAAGTTATGTTTAACCTGAAATATTGTCTCAAACTGATGTTCTCAGACCGAGAGAATGACGTTTTCTAAGATTCTGCTGGAGCTCTGAATAGCAGTTTTCAAACATCAAATAAAGGGTTTATATAGCTATATATATCAATTTGCATCTGAAATAAACAAGAGAAACACTTATTCGAAGCTGTTTTCAAAAGTTATGTTTAACATGAAATACTGACTCAAACTGATCTTCACAGGCTGAGAGAATGACGTTTTCCAAGATTCTGCTGGAGCTCTGAATAACAGTTTTCAAACATCAAATAAAGGGTTTATATAGCTATATATATCAATTTGCATCAGAAATAAACAAGAGAAACACTTATTCGAAGCTGTTTTCAAAAGTTATGTTTAACCTGAAATATTGTCTCAAACTGATGTTCTCAGACCGAGAGAATGACGTTTTCTAAGATTCTGCTGGAGCTCTGAATAGCAGTTTTCAAACATCAAATAAAGGGTTTATATAGCTATATATAACAATTTGCATCTGAAATAAACAAGAGAAACACTTATTCGAAGCTGTTTTCAAAAGTTATGTTTAACCTGAAATATTGTCTCAAACTGATGTTCTCAGACCGAGAGAATGACGTTTTCTAAGATTCTGCTGGAGCTCTGAATAGCAGTTTTCAAACATCAAATAAAGGGTTTATATAGCTATATATATCAATTTGCATCTGAAATAAACAAGAGAAACATTTATTCGAAGCTGTTTTCAAAAGTTATGTTTAACCTGAAATATTGTCTCAAACTGATCTTCACAGGCTGAGAATGACGTTTTCCAAGATTCTGCTGAAGCTCTGAATAGCAGTTTTCAAACATCAAATAAAGGGTTTATATAGCTATATATATCAATTTGCATCTGAAATAAACAAGAGAAACACTTATTCGAAGCTGTTTTCAAAAGTTATGTTTAACCTGAAATATTGTCTCAAACTGATGTTCTCAGACCGAGAGAATGACGTTTTCTAAGATTCTGCTGGAGCTCTGAATAGCAGTTTTCAAACATCAAATAAAGGGTTTATATAGCTATATATATCAATTTGCATCTGAAATAAACAAGAGAAACATTTATTCGAAGCTGTTTTCAAAAGTTATGTTTAACCTGAAATATTGTCTCAAACTGATCTTCACAGGCTGAGAGAATGACGTTTTCCAAGATTCTGCTGAAGCTCTGAATAGCAGTTTTCAAACATCAAATAAAGGATTTATATAGCTATATATATCAATTTGCATCTGAAATAAACAAGAGAAACACTTATTCGAAGCTGTTTTCAAAAGTTATGTTTAACCTGAAATATTGTCTCAAACTGATCTTCACAGGCTGAGAGAATGACGTTTTCCAAGATTCTGCTGAAGCTCTGAATAGCAGTTTTCAAACATCAAATAAAGGATTTATATAGCTATATATATCAATTTGCATCTGAAATAAACAAGAGAAACACTTATTCGAAGCTGTTTTCAAAAGTTATGTTTAACCTGAAATATTGTCTCAAACTGATGTTCTCAGACCGAGAGAATGACGTTTTCTAAGATTCTGCTGGAGCTCTGAATAGCAGTTTTCAAACATCAAATAAAGGGTTTATATAGCTATATATAACAATTTGCATCTGAAATAAACAAGAGAAACATTTATTCGAAGCTGTTTTCAAAAGTTATGTTTAACCTGAAATATTGTCTCAAACTGATCTTCACAGGCTGAGAGAATGACGTTTTCCAAGATTCTGCTGAAGCTCTGAATAGCAGTTTTCAAACATCAAATAAAGGATTTATATAGCTATATATATCAATTTGCATCTGAAATAAACAAGAGAAAAACTTATTCAAAGCTGTTTTCAAAAGTTATGTTTAACCTGAAATATTGTCTCAAACTGATGTTCTCAGACCGAGAGAATGACGTTTTCTAAGATTCTGCTGGAGCTCTGAATAGCAGTTTTCAAACATCAAATAAAGGGTTTATATAGCTATATATATAACAATTTGCATCTGAAATAAACAAGAGAAACATTTATTCGAAGCTGTTTTCAAAAGTTATGTTTAACCTGAAATATTGTCTCAAACTGATCTTCACAGGCTGAGAGAATGACGTTTTCCAAGATTCTGCTGAAGCTCTGAATAGCAGTTTTCAAACATCAAATAAAGGATTTATATAGCTATATATATCAATTTGCATCTGAAATAAACAAGAGAAAAACTTATTCAAAGCTGTTTTCAAAAGTTATGTTTAACCTGAAACATTGTCTCAAACTGATGTTCTCAGACTGAGAGAATGACGTTTTCTAAGATTCTGCTGGAGCTCTGATAGCAGTTTTCAAACATCAAATAAAGGGTTTATATAGCTATATATATCAATTTGCATCTGAAATAAACAAGAGAAACATTTATTCGAAGCTGTTTTCAAAAGTTATGTTTAACCTGAAATATTGTCTCAAACTGATGTTCTCAGACTGAGAGAATGACGTTTTCCAAGATTCTGCTGGAGCTCTGAATAACAGTTTTAAAACATCAAATAAAGGGTTTATATAGCTATATATATCAATTTGCATCTGAAATAAACAAGAGAAACACTTATTCGAAGCTGTTTTCAAAAGTTATGTTTAACCTGAAATATTGTCTCAAACTGATCTTCTCAGACTGAGAGAATGACGTTTTCTAAAATTCTGCTGGAGCTCTGAATAGCAGTTTTCAAACATCAAATAAAGGATTTATATAGCTATATATATCAATTTGCATCTGAAATAAACAAGAGAAAAACTTATTCAAAGCTGTTTTCAAAAGTTATGTTTAACCTGAAACATTGTCTCAAAATGATGTTCTCAGACTGAGAGAATGACGTTTTCTAAGATTCTGCTGGAGCTCTGAATAGCAGTTTTCAAACATCAAATAAAGGGTTTATATAGCTATATATATCAATTTGCATCTGAAATAAACAAGAGAAACACTTATTCGAAGCTGGTTTCAAAAGTTATGTTTAACCTGAAATATTGTCTCAAACTGATGTTCTCAGACCGAGAGAATGACGTTTTCTAAGATTCTGCTGGAGCTCTGAATAGCAGTTTTCAAACATCAAATAAAGGGTTTATATAGCTATATATATCAATTTGCATCTGAAATAAACAAGAGAAACATTTATTCGAAGCTGTTTTCAAAAGTTATGTTTAACCTGAAATATTGTCTCAAACTGATCTTCACAGGCTGAGAGAATGACGTTTTCCAAGATTCTGCTGAAGCTCTGAATAGCAGTTTTCAAACATCAAATAAAGGGTTTATATAGCTATATATATCAATTTGCATCTGAAATAAACAAGAGAAAAACTTATTCAAAGCTGTTTTCAAAAGTTATGTTTAACCTGAAATATTGTCTCAAACTGATCTTCACAGGCTGAGAGAATGACGTTTTCCAAGATTCTGCTGAAGCTCTGAATAGCAGTTTTCAAACATCAAATAAAGGATTTATATAGCTATATATATCAATTTGCATCTGAAATAAACAAGAGAAAAACTTATTCAAAGCTGTTTTCAAAAGTTATGTTTAACCTGAAACATTGTCTCAAACTGATGTTCTCAGACTGAGAGAATGACCTTTTTTTAAGATTCTGCTGGAGCTCTGAATAGCAGTTTTCAAACATCAAATAAAGGGTTTATATAGCTATATATATCAATTTGCATCTGAAATAAACAAGAGAAACACTTATTCGAAGCTGGTTTCAAAAGTTATGTTTAACCTGAAATATTGTCTCAAACTGATGTTCTCAGACCGAGAGAATGACGTTTTCTAAGATTCTGCTGGAGCTCTGAATAGCAGTTTTCAAACATCAAATAAAGGGTTTATATAGCTATATATATCAATTTGCATCTGAAATAAACAAGAGAAACACTTATTCGAAGCTGTTTTCAAAAGTTATGTTTAACCTGAAATATTGTCTCAAACTGATGTTCTCAGACCGAGAGAATGACGTTTTCTAAGATTCTGCTGGAGCTCTGAATAGCAGTTTTCAAACATCAAATAAAGGGTTTATATAGCTATATATATCAATTTGCATCTGAAATAAACAAGAGAAACATTTATTCGAAGCTGTTTTCAAAAGTTATGTTTAACCTGAAATATTGTCTCAAACTGATCTTCACAGGCTGAGAGAATGACGTTTTCCAAGATTCTGCTGAAGCTCTGAATAGCAGTTTTCAAACATCAAATAAAGGGTTTATATAGCTATATATATCAATTTGCATCTGAAATAAACAAGAGAAACACTTATTCGAAGCTGTTTTCAAAAGTTATGTTTAACCTGAAATATTGTCTCAAACTGATATTCTCAGACCGAGAGAATGACGTTTTCTAAGATTCTGCTGGAGCTCTGAATAGCAGTTTTCAAACATCAAATAAAGGGTTTATATAGCTATATATAACAATTTGCATCTGAAATAAACAAGAGAAACATTTATTCGAAGCTGTTTTCAAAAGTTATGTTTAACCTGAAATATTGTCTCAAACTGATCTTCACAGGCTGAGAGAATGACGTTTTCCAAGATTCTGCTGAAGCTCTGAATAGCAGTTTTCAAACATCAAATAAAGGGTTTATATAGCTATATATATCAATTTGCATCTGAAATAAACAAGAGAAACACTTATTCGAAGCTGTTTTCAAAAGTTATGTTTAACATGAAATACTGTCTCAAACTGATCTTCACAGGCTGAGAGAATGACGTTTTCCAAGATTCTGCTGGAGCTCTGAATAACAGTTTTCAAACATCAAATAAAGGGTTTATATAGCTATATATATCAATTTGCATCAGAAATAAACAAGAGAAACATTTATTCGAAGCTGTTTTCAAAAGTTATGTTTAACCTGAAATATTGTCTCAAACTGATGTTCTCAGACCGAGAGAATGACGTTTTCTAAGATTCTGCTGGAGCTCTGAATAGCAGTTTTCAAACATCAAATAAAGGGTTTATATAGCTATATATAACAATTTGCATCTGAAATAAACAAGAGAAACATTTATTCGAAGCTGTTTTCAAAAGTTATGTTTAACCTGAAATATTGTCTCAAACTGATCTTCACAGGCTGAGAGAATGACGTTTTCCAAGATTCTGCTGAAGCTCTGAATAGCAGTTTTCAAACATCAAATAAAGGGTTTATATAGCTATATATATCAATTTGCATCTGAAATAAACAAGAGAAACATTTATTCGAAGCTGTTTTCAAAAGTTATGTTTAACCTGAAATATTGTCTCAAACTGATGTTCTCAGACCGAGAGAATGACGTTTTCTAAGATTCTGCTGGAGCTCTGAATAGCAGTTTTCAAACATCAAATAAAGGGTTTATATAGCTATATATATAACAATTTGCATCTGAAATAAACAAGAGAAACATTTATTCGAAGCTGTTTTCAAAAGTTATGTTTAACCTGAAATATTGTCTCAAACTGATCTTCACAGGCTGAGAGAATGACGTTTTCCAAGATTCTGCTGAAGCTCTGAATAGCAGTTTTCAAACATCAAATAAAGGATTTATATAGCTATATATATCAATTTGCATCTGAAATAAACAAGAGAAAAACTTATTCAAAGCTGTTTTCAAAAGTTATGTTTAACCTGAAACATTGTCTCAAACTGATGTTCTCAGACTGAGAGAATGACGTTTTCTAAGATTCTGCTGGAGCTCTGATAGCAGTTTTCAAACATCAAATAAAGGGTTTATATAGCTATATATATCAATTTGCATCTGAAATAAACAAGAGAAACATTTATTCGAAGCTGTTTTCAAAAGTTATGTTTAACCTGAAATATTGTCTCAAACTGATGTTCTCAGACTGAGAGAATGACGTTTTCCAAGATTCTGCTGGAGCTCTGAATAACAGTTTTAAAACATCAAATAAAGGGTTTATATAGCTATATATATCAATTTGCATCTGAAATAAACAAGAGAAACACTTATTCGAAGCTGTTTTCAAAAGTTATGTTTAACCTGAAATATTGTCTCAAACTGATCTTCTCAGACTGAGAGAATGACGTTTTCTAAAATTCAGCTGGAGCTCTGAATAGCAGTTTTCAAACATCAAATAAAGGATTTATATAGCTATATATATCAATTTGCATCTGAAATAAACAAGAGAAAAACTTATTCAAAGCTGTTTTCAAAAGTTATGTTTAACCTGAAACATTGTCTCAAAATGATGTTCTCAGACTGAGAGAATGACGTTTTCTAAGATTCTGCTGGAGCTCTGAATAGCAGTTTTCAAACATCAAATAAAGGGTTTATATAGCTATATATATCAATTTGCATCTGAAATAAACAAGAGAAACACTTATTCGAAGCTGGTTTCAAAAGTTATGTTTAACCTGAAATATTGTCTCAAACTGATGTTCTCAGACCGAGAGAATGACGTTTTCTAAGATTCTGCTGGAGCTCTGAATAGCAGTTTTCAAACATCAAATAAAGGGTTTATATAGCTATATATATCAATTTGCATCTGAAATAAACAAGAGAAACATTTATTCGAAGCTGTTTTCAAAAGTTATGTTTAACCTGAAATATTGTCTCAAACTGATCTTCACAGGCTGAGAGAATGACGTTTTCCAAGATTCTGCTGAAGCTCTGAATAGCAGTTTTCAAACATCAAATAAAGGGTTTATATAGCTATATATATCAATTTGCATCTGAAATAAACAAGAGAAAAACTTATTCAAAGCTGTTTTCAAAAGTTATGTTTAACCTGAAATATTGTCTCAAACTGATCTTCACAGGCTGAGAGAATGACGTTTTCCAAGATTCTGCTGAAGCTCTGAATAGCAGTTTTCAAACATCAAATAAAGGATTTATATAGCTATATATATCAATTTGCATCTGAAATAAACAAGAGAAAAACTTATTCAAAGCTGTTTTCAAAAGTTATGTTTAACCTGAAACATTGTCTCAAACTGATGTTCTCAGACTGAGAGAATGACCTTTTTTTAAGATTCTGCTGGAGCTCTGAATAGCAGTTTTCAAACATCAAATAAAGGGTTTATATAGCTATATATATCAATTTGCATCTGAAATAAACAAGAGAAACACTTATTCGAAGCTGGTTTCAAAAGTTATGTTTAACCTGAAATATTGTCTCAAACTGATGTTCTCAGACCGAGAGAATGACGTTTTCTAAGATTCTGCTGGAGCTCTGAATAGCAGTTTTCAAACATCAAATAAAGGGTTTATATAGCTATATATATCAATTTGCATCTGAAATAAACAAGAGAAACACTTATTCGAAGCTGTTTTCAAAAGTTATGTTTAACCTGAAATATTGTCTCAAACTGATGTTCTCAGACCGAGAGAATGACGTTTTCTAAGATTCTGCTGGAGCTCTGAATAGCAGTTTTCAAACATCAAATAAAGGGTTTATATAGCTATATATATCAATTTGCATCTGAAATAAACAAGAGAAACATTTATTCGAAGCTGTTTTCAAAAGTTATGTTTAACCTGAAATATTGTCTCAAACTGATCTTCACAGGCTGAGAGAATGACGTTTTCCAAGATTCTGCTGAAGCTCTGAATAGCAGTTTTCAAACATCAAATAAAGGGTTTATATAGCTATATATATCAATTTGCATCTGAAATAAACAAGAGAAACACTTATTCGAAGCTGTTTTCAAAAGTTATGTTTAACCTGAAATATTGTCTCAAACTGATATTCTCAGACCGAGAGAATGACGTTTTCTAAGATTCTGCTGGAGCTCTGAATAGCAGTTTTCAAACATCAAATAAAGGGTTTATATAGCTATATATAACAATTTGCATCTGAAATAAACAAGAGAAACATTTATTCGAAGCTGTTTTCAAAAGTTATGTTTAACCTGAAATATTGTCTCAAACTGATCTTCACAGGCTGAGAGAATGACGTTTTCCAAGATTCTGCTGAAGCTCTGAATAGCAGTTTTCAAACATCAAATAAAGGGTTTATATAGCTATATATATCAATTTGCATCTGAAATAAACAAGAGAAACACTTATTCGAAGCTGTTTTCAAAAGTTATGTTTAACATGAAATACTGTCTCAAACTGATCTTCACAGGCTGAGAGAATGACGTTTTCCAAGATTCTGCTGGAGCTCTGAATAACAGTTTTCAAACATCAAATAAAGGGTTTATATAGCTATATATATCAATTTGCATCAGAAATAAACAAGAGAAACATTTATTCGAAGCTGTTTTCAAAAGTTATGTTTAACCTGAAATATTGTCTCAAACTGATGTTCTCAGACCGAGAGAATGACGTTTTCTAAGATTCTGCTGGAGCTCTGAATAGCAGTTTTCAAACATCAAATAAAGGGTTTATATAGCTATATATAACAATTTGCATCTGAAATAAACAAGAGAAACATTTATTCGAAGCTGTTTTCAAAAGTTATGTTTAACCTGAAATATTGTCTCAAACTGATCTTCACAGGCTGAGAGAATGACGTTTTCCAAGATTCTGCTGAAGCTCTGAATAGCAGTTTTCAAACATCAAATAAAGGATTTATATAGCTATATATATCAATTTGCATCTGAAATAAACAAGAGAAAAACTTATTCAAAGCTGTTTTCAAAAGTTATGTTTAACCTGAAATATTGTCTCAAACTGATCTTCTCAGACTGAGAGAATGACGTTTTCCAAGATTCTACTGGAGCTCTGAATAACAGTTTTAAAACATCAAATAAAGGGTTTATATAACTATATATATCAATTTGCATCTGAAATAAACAAGAGAAACACTTATTCGAAGCTGTTTTCAAAAGTTATGTTTAACCTGAAATATTGTCTCAAACTGATGTTCTCAGACTGAGAGAATGACGTTTTCTAAGATTCTGCTGGAGCTCTGAATAGCAGTTTTCAAACATCAAATAAAGGGTTTATATAGCTATATATAACAATTTGCATCTGAAATAAACAAGAGAAACGTTTATTCGAAGCTGTTTTCAAAAGTTATGTTAAACCTGAAATATTGTCTCAAACTGATCTTCACAGGCTGAGAGAATGACGTTTTCCAAGATTCTGCTGAAGCTCTGAATAGCAGTTTTCAAACATCAAATAAAGGGCTTATATAGCTATATATATCAATTTGCATCAGAAATAAACAAGAGAAACACTTATTCGAAGCTGGTTTCAAAAGTTATGTTTAACCTGAAATATTGTCTCAAACTGATGTTCTCAGACCGAGAGAATGACGTTTTCTAAGATTCTGCTGGAGCTCTGAATAGCAGTTTTCAAACATCAAATAAAGGGTTTATATAGCTATATATATCAATTTGCATCTGAAATAAACAAGAGAAACACTTATTCGAAGCTGGTTTCAAAAGTTATGTTTAACCTGAAATATTGTCTCAAACTGATGTTCTCAGACCGAGAGAATGACGTTTTCTAAGATTCTGCTGGAGCTCTGAATAGCAGTTTTCAAACATCAAATAAAGGGTTTATATAGCTATATATATCAATTTGCATCTGAAATAAACAAGAGAAACACTTATTCGAAGCTGTTTTCAAAAGTTATGTTTAACCTGAAATATTGTCTCAAACTGATGTTCTCAGACCGAGAGAATGACGTTTTCTAAGATTCTGCTGGAGCTCTGAATAGCAGTTTTCAAACATCAAATAAAGGGTTTATATAGCTATATATAACAATTTGCATCTGAAATAAACAAGAGAAACATTTATTCGAAGCTGTTTTCAAAAGTTATGTTTAACCTGAAATATTGTCTCAAACTGATCTTCACAGGCTGAGAGAATGACGTTTTCCAAGATTCTGCTGAAGCTCTGAATAGCAGTTTTCAAACATCAAATAAAGGATTTATATAGCTATATATATCAATTTGCATCTGAAATAAACAAGAGAAAAACTTATTCAAAGCTGTTTTCAAAAGTTATGTTTAACCTGAAATATTGTCTCAAACTGATCTTCTCAGACTGAGAGAATGACGTTTTCCAAGATTCTACTGGAGCTCTGAATAACAGTTTTAAAACATCAAATAAAGGGTTTATATAACTATATATATCAATTTGCATCTGAAATAAACAAGAGAAACACTTATTCGAAGCTGTTTTCAAAAGTTATGTTTAACCTGAAATATTGTCTCAAACTGATGTTCTCAGACTGAGAGAATGACGTTTTCTAAGATTCTGCTGGAGCTCTGAATAGCAGTTTTCAAACATCAAATAAAGGGTTTATATAGCTATATATAACAATTTGCATCTGAAATAAACAAGAGAAACGTTTATTCGAAGCTGTTTTCAAAAGTTATGTTAAACCTGAAATATTGTCTCAAACTGATCTTCACAGGCTGAGAGAATGACGTTTTCCAAGATTCTGCTGAAGCTCTGAATAGCAGTTTTCAAACATCAAATAAAGGGCTTATATAGCTATATATATCAATTTGCATCAGAAATAAACAAGAGAAACACTTATTCGAAGCTGGTTTCAAAAGTTATGTTTAACCTGAAATATTGTCTCAAACTGATCTTCACAGGCTGAGAGAATGACGTTTTCCAAGATTCTGCTGAAGCTCTGAATAGCAGTTTTCAAACATCAAATAAAGGGCTTATATAGCTATATATCAATTTGCATCAGAAATAAACAAGAGAAACACTTATTCGAAGCTGGTTTCAAAAGTTATGTTTAACCTGAAATATTGTCTCAAACTGATGTTCTCAGACCGAGAGAATGACGTTTTCTAAGATTCTGCTGGAGCTCTGAATAGCAGTTTTCAAACATCAAATAAAGGGTTTATATAGCTATATATATCAATTTGCATCAGAAATAAACAAGAGAAACACTTATTCGAAGCTGTTTTCAAAAGTTATGTTTAACCTGAAATATTGTCTCAAACTGATGTTCTCAGACCGAGAGAATGACGTTTTCTAAGATTCTGCTGGAGCTCTGAATAGCAGTTTTCAAACATCAAATAAAGGGTTTATATAGCTATATATATCAATTTGCATCTGAAATAAACAAGAGAAACACTTATTCGAAGCTGTTTTCAAAAGTTATGTTTAACATGAAATACTGTCTCAAATTGATCTTCACAGGCTGAGAGAATGACGTTTTCCAAGATTCTGCTGGAGCTCTGAATAACAGTTTTCAAACATCAAATAAAGGGTTTATATAGCTATATATATCAATTTGCATCAGAAATAAACAAGAGAAACACTTATTCGAAGCTGTTTTCAAAAGTTATGTTTAACCTGAAATATTGTCTCAAACTGATGTTCTCAGACCGAGAGAATGACGTTTTCTAAGATTCTGCTGGAGCTCTGAATAGCAGTTTTCAAACATCAAATAAAGGGTTTATATAGCTATATATAACAATTTGCATCTGAAATAAACAAGAGAAACATTTATTCGAAGCTGTTTTCAAAAGTTATGTTTAACCTGAAATATTGTCTCAAACTGATCTTCACAGGCTGAGAGAATGACGTTTTCCAAGATTCTGCTGAAGCTCTGAATAGCAGTTTTCAAACATCAAATAAAGGATTTATATAGCTATATATATCAATTTGCATCTGAAAAAAACAAGAGAAAAACTTATTCAAAGCTGTTTTCAAAAGTTATGTTTAACCTGAAACATTGTCTCAAACTGATGTTCTCAGACTGAGAGAATGACGTTTTCTAAGATTCTGCTGGAGCTCTGAATAGCAGTTTTCAAACATCAAATAAAGGGTTTATATAGCTATATATATCAATTTGCATCTGAAATAAACAAGAGAAACATTTATTCGAAGCTGTTTTCAAAAGTTATGTTTAACCTGAAATATTGTCTCAAACTGATGTTCTCAGACTGAGAGAATGACGTTTTCTAAGATTCTGCTGGAGCTCTGAATAGCAGTTTTCAAACATCAAATAAAGGGTTTATATAACTATATATATCAATTTGCATCTGAAATAAACAAGAGAAACACTTATTCGAAGCTGTTTTCAAAAGTTATGTTTAACCTGAAATATTGTCTCAAACTGATGTTCTCAGACCGAGAGAATGACGTTTTCTAAGATTCTGCTGGAGCTCTGAATAGCAGTTTTCAAACATCAAATAAAGGGTTTATATAGCTATATATAACAATTTGCATCTGAAATAAACAAGAGAAACATTTATTCGAAGCTGTTTTCAAAAGTTATGTTTAACCTGAAATATTGTCTCAAACTGATCTTCACAGGCTGAGAGAATGACGTTTTCCAAGATTCTGCTGAAGCTCTGAATAGCAGTTTTCAAACATCAAATAAAGGATTTATATAGCTATATATATCAATTTGCATCTGAAATAAACAAGAGAAAAACTTATTCAAAGCTGTTTTCAAAAGTTATGTTTAACCTGAAACATTGTCTCAAACTGATGTTCTCAGACTGAGAGAATGACGTTTTCTAAGATTCTGCTGGAGCTCTGAATAGCAGTTTTCAAACATCAAATAAAGGGTTTATATAGCTATATATATCAATTTGCATCTGAAATAAACAAGAGAAACATTTATTCGAAGCTGTTTTCAAAAGTTATGTTTAACCTGAAATATTGTCTCAAACTGATGTTCTCAGACTGAGAGAATGACGTTTTCTAAGATTCTGCTGGAGCTCTGAATAGCAGTTTTCAAACATCAAATAAAGGGTTTATATAACTATATATATCAATTTGCATCTGAAATAAACAAGAGAAACACTTATTCGAAGCTGTTTTCAAAAGTTATGTTTAACCTGAAATATTGTCTCAAACTGATGTTCTCAGACTGAGAGAATGACGTTTTCTAAGATTCTGCTGGAGCTCTGAATAGCAGTTTTCAAACATCAAATAAAGGGTTTATATAGCTATATATATCAATTTGCATCTGAAATAAACAAGAGAAACATTTATTCGAAGCTGTTTTCAAAAGTTATGTTTAACCTGAAATATTGTCTCAAACTGATCTTCACAGGCTGAGAGAATGACGTTTTCCAAGATTCTGCTGAAGCTCTGAATAGCAGTTTTCAAACATCAAATAAAGGATTTATATAGCTATATATATCAATTTGCATCTGAAATAAACAAGAGAAACACTTATTCGAAGCTGTTTTCAAAAGTTATGTTTAACCTGAAATATTGTCTCAAACTGATCTTCACAGGCTGAGAGAATGACGTTTTCCAAGATTCTGCTGAAGCTCTGAATAGCAGTTTTCAAACATCAAATAAAGGATTTATATAGCTATATATATCAATTTGCATCTGAAATAAACAAGAGAAACACTTATTCGAAGCTGTTTTCAAAAGTTATGTTTAACCTGAAATATTGTCTCAAACTGATCTTCACAGGCTGAGAGAATGACGTTTTCCAAGATTCTGCTGAAGCTCTGAATAGCAGTTTTCAAACATCAAATAAAGGGTTTATATAGCTATATATATCAATTTGCATCTGAAATAAACAAGAGAAACACTTATTCGAAGCTGTTTTCAAAAGTTATGTTTAACCTGAAATATTGTCTCAAACTGATGTTCTCAGACCGAGAGAATGACGTTTTCTAAGATTCTGCTGGAGCTCTGAATAGCAGTTTTCAAACATCAAATAAAGGGTTTATATAGCTATATATAACAATTTGCATCTGAAATAAACAAGAGAAACATTTATTCGAAGCTGTTTTCAAAAGTTATGTTTAACCTGAAATATTGTCTCAAACTGATCTTCACAGGCTGAGAGAATGACGTTTTCCAAGATTCTGCTGAAGCTCTGAATAGCAGTTTTCAAACATCAAATAAAGGATTTATATAGCTATATATATCAATTTGCATCTGAAATAAACAAGAGAAAAACTTATTCAAAGCTGTTTTCAAAAGTTATGTTTAACCTGAAACATTGTCTCAAACTGATGTTCTCAGACTGAGAGAATGACGTTTTCTAAGATTCTGCTGGAGCTCTGAATAGCAGTTTTCAAACATCAAATAAAGGGTTTATATAGCTATATATATCAATTTGCATCTGAAATAAACAAGAGAAACATTTATTCGAAGCTGTTTTCAAAAGTTATGTTTAACCTGAAATATTGTCTCAAACTGATCTTCTCAGACTGAGAGAATGACGTTTTCTAAGATTCTGCTGGAGCTCTGAATAGCAGTTTTCAAACATCAAATAAAGGGTTTATATAGCTATATATAACAATTTGCATCTGAAATAAACAAGAGAAACATTTATTCGAAGTTGTTTTCAAAAGTTATGTTTAACCTGAAATATTGTCTCAAACTGATGTTCTCAGACCGAGAGAATGACGTTTTCTAAGATTCTGTTGGAGCTCTGAATAGCAGTTTTCAAACATCAAATAAAGGGTTTATATAGCTATATATATCAATTTGCATCAGAAATAAACAAGAGAAACACTTATTCGAAGCTGTTTTCAAAAGTTATGTTTAACCTGAAATATTGTCTCAAACTGATGTTCTCAGACCGAGAGAATGACGTTTTCTAAGATTCTGCTGGAGCTCTGAATAGCAGTTTTCAAACATCAAATAAAGGGTTTATATAGCTATATATATCAATTTGCATCTGAAATAAACAAGAGAAACACTTATTCGAAGCTGTTTTCAAAAGTTATGTTTAACATGAAATACTGTCTCAAACTGATCTTCACAGGCTGAGAGAATGACGTTTTCCAAGATTCTGCTGGAGCTCTGAATAACAGTTTTCAAACATCAAATAAAGGGTTTATATAGCTATATATATCAATTTGCATCAGAAATAAACAAGAGAAACACTTATTCGAAGCTGTTTTCAAAAGTTATCTTTAACCTGAAATATTGTCTCAAACTGATGTTCTCAGACCGAGAGAATGACGTTTTCTAAGATTCTGCTGGAGCTCTGAATAGCAGTTTTCAAACATCAAATAAAGGGTTTATATAGCTATATATAACAATTTGCATCTGAAATAAACAAGAGAAACATTTATTCGAAGCTGTTTTCAAAAGTTATGTTAAACCTGAAATATTGTCTCAAACTGATCTTCACAGGCTGAGAGAATGACGTTTTCCAAGATTCTGCTGAAGCTCTGAATAGCAGTTTTCAAACATCAAATAAAGGGCTTATATAGCTATATATATCAATTTGCATCTGAAATAAACAAGAGAAACACTTATTCGAAGCTGGTTTCAAAAGTTATGTTTAACCTGAAATATTGTCTCAAACTGATGTTCTCAGACCGAGAGAATGACGTTTTCTAAGATTCTGCTGGAGCTCTGAATAGCAGTTTTCAAACATCAAATAAAGGGTTTATATAGCTATATATATCAATTTGCATCAGAAATAAACAAGAGAAACACTTATTCGAAGCTGTTTTCAAAAGTTATGTTTAACCTGAAATATTGTCTCAAACTGATGTTCTCAGACCGAGAGAATGACGTTTTCTAAGATTCTGCTGGAGCTCTGAATAGCAGTTTTCAAACATCAAATAAAGGGTTTATATAGCTATATATATCAATTTGCATCTGAAATAAACAAGAGAAACACTTATTCGAAGCTGTTTTCAAAAGTTATGTTTAACCTGAAATATTGTCTCAAACTGATGTTCTCAGACCGAGAGAATGACGTTTTCTAAGATTCTGCTGGAGCTCTGAATAGCAGTTTTCAAACATCAAATAAAGGGTTTATATAGCTATATATATCAATTTGCATCTGAAATAAACAAGAGAAACATTTATTCGAAGCTGTTTTCAAAAGTTATCTTTAACCTGAAATATTGTCTCAAACTGATGTTCTCAGACTGAGAGAATGACGTTTTCTAAGATTCTGCTGGAGCTCTGAATAGCAGTTTTCAAACATCAAATAAAGGGTTTATATAGCTATATATATCAATTTGCATCTGAAATAAACAAGAGAAACACTTATTCGAAGCTGTTTTCAAAAGTTATGTTTAACCTGAAATATTGTCTCAAACTGATGTTCTCAGACCGAGAGAATGACGTTTTCTAAGATTCTGCTGGAGCTCTGAATAGCAGTTTTCAAACATCAAATAAAGGGTTTATATAGCTATATATATCAATTTGCATCTGAAATAAACAAGAGAAACATTTATTCGAAGCTGTTTTCAAAAGTTATGTTTAACCTGAAATATTGTCTCAAACTGATCTTCACAGGCTGAGAGAATGACGTTTTCCAAGATTCTGCTGAAGCTCTGAATAGCAGTTTTCAAACATCAAATAAAGGGTTTATATAGCTATATATATCAATTTGCATCTGAAATAAACAAGAGAAACATTTATTCGAAGCTGTTTTCAAAAGTTATGTTTAACCTGAAATATTGTCTCAAACTGATCTTCACAGGCTGAGAGAATGACGTTTTCCAAGATTCTGCTGAAGCTCTGAATAGCAGTTTTCAAACATCAAATAAAGGGCTTATATAGTTATATATATCAATTTGCATCAGAAATAAACAAGAGAAACACTTATTCGAAGCTGTTTTCAAAAGTTATGTTTAACCTGAAATATTGTCTCAAACTGATCTTCACAGGCTGAGAGAATGACGTTTTCCAAGATTCTGCTGGAGCTCTGAATAACAGTTTTAAAACATCAAATAAAGGATTTATATAGCTATATATATCAATTTGCATCTGAAATAAACAAGAGAAAAACTTATTCAAAGCTGTTTTCAAAAGTTATGTTTAACCTGAAACATTGTCTCAAACTGATGTTCTCAGACTGAGAGAATGACGTTTTCTAAGATTCTGCTGGAGCTCTGAATAGCAGTTTTCAAACATCAAATAAAGGGTTTATAAAGCTATATATATCAATTTGCATCAGAAATAAACAAGAGAAACATTTATTCGAAGCTGTTTTCAAAAGTTATGTTTAACCTGAAATATTGTCTCAAACTGATCTTCTCAGACTGAGAGAATGACGTTTTCCAAGATTCTGCTGGAGCTCTGAATAACAGTTTTAAAACATCAAATAAAGGGTTTATATAGCTATATATATCAATTTGCATCTGAAATAAACAAGAGAAACATTTATTCGAAGCTGTTTTCAAAAGTTATGTTTAACCTGAAATATTGTCTCAAACTGATGTTCTCAGACTGAGAGAATGACGTTTTCTAAGATTCTGCTGGAGCTCTGAATAGCAGTTTTCAAACATCAAATAAAGGGTTTATATAGCTATATATATCAATTTGCATCTGAAATAAACAAGAGAAACACTTATTCGAAGCTGTTTTCAAAAGTTATGTTTAACCTGAAATATTGTCTCAAACTGATGTTCTCAGACTGAGAGAATGACGTTTTCTAAGATTCTGCTGGAGCTCTGAATAGCAGTTTTCAAACATCAAATAAAGGGTTTATATAGCTATATATAACAATTTGCATCTGAAATAAACAAGAGAAACATTTATTCGAAGCTGTTTTCAAAAGTTATGTTTAACCTGAAATATTGTCTCAAACTGATCTTCACAGGCTGAGAGAATGACGTTTTCCAAGATTCTGCTGAAGCTCTGAATAGCAGTTTTCAAACATCAAATAAAGGGCTTATATAGTTATATATATCAATTTGCATCAGAAATAAACAAGAGAAACACTTATTCGAAGCTGTTTTCAAAAGTTATGTTTAACCTGAAATATTGTCTCAAACTGATGTTCTCAGACCGAGAGAATGACGTTTTCTAAGATTCTGCTGGAGCTCTGAATAGCAGTTTTCAAACATCAAATAAAGGGTTTATATAGCTATATATATCAATTTGCATCTGAAATAAACAAGAGAAACACTTATTCGAAGCTGTTTTCAAAAGTTATGTTTAACATGAAATACTGTCTCAAACTGATCTTCACAGGCTGAGAGAATGACGTTTTCCAAGATTCTGCTGGAGCTCTGAATAACAGTTTTCAAACATCAAATAAAGGGTTTATATAGCTATATATATCAATTTGCATCAGAAATAAACAAGAGAAACACTTATTCGAAGCTGTTTTCAAAAGTTATGTTTAACCTGAAATATTGTCTCAAACTGATGTTCTCAGACCGAGAGAATGACGTTTTCTAAGATTCTGCTGGAGCTCTGAATAGCAGTTTTCAAACATCAAATAAAGGGTTTATATAGCTATATATAACAATTTGCATCTGAAATAAACAAGAGAAACATTTATTCGAAGCTGTTTTCAAAAGTTATGTTTAACCTGAAATATTGTCTCAAACTGATCTTCACAGGCTGAGAGAATGACGTTTTCCAAGATTCTGCTGAAGCTCTGAATAGCAGTTTTCAAACATCAAATAAAGGATTTATATAGCTATATATATCAATTTGCATCTGAAATAAACAAGAGAAAAACTTATTCAAAGCTGTTTTCAAAAGTTATGTTTAACCTGAAATATTGTCTCAAACTGATGTTCTCAGACCGAGAGAATGACGTTTTCTAAGATTCTGCTGGAGCTCTGAATAGCAGTTTTCAAACATCAAATAAAGGGTTTATATAGCTATATATAACAATTTGCATCTGAAATAAACAAGAGAAACATTTATTCGAAGCTGTTTTCAAAAGTTATGTTTAACCTGAAATATTGTCTCAAACTGATCTTCACAGGCTGAGAGAATGACGTTTTCCAAGATTCTGCTGAAGCTCTGAATAGCAGTTTTCAAACATCAAATAAAGGATTTATATAGCTATATATATCAATTTGCATCTGAAATAAACAAGAGAAACATTTATTCGAAGCTGTTTTCAAAAGTTATGTTTAACCTGAAATATTGTCTCAAACTGATCTTCTCAGACTGAGAGAATGACGTTTTCCAAGATTCTGCTGGAGCTCTGAATAACAGTTTTAAAACATCAAATAAAGGGTTTATATAGCTATATATATCAATTTGCATCTGAAATAAACAAGAGAAACACTTATTCGAAGCTGTTTTCAAAAGTTATGTTTAACCTGAAATATTGTCTCAAACTGATGTTCTCAGACTGAGAGAATGACGTTTTCTAAGATTCTGCTGGAGCTCTGAATAGCAGTTTTCAAACATCAAATAAAGGGTTTATATAGCTATATATAACAATTTGCATCTGAAATAAACAAGAGAAACATTTATTCGAAGCTGTTTTCAAAAGTTATGTTTAACCTGAAATATTGTCTCAAACTGATCTTCACAGGCTGAGAGAATGACGTTTTCCAAGATTCTGCTGAAGCTCTGAATAGCAGTTTTCAAACATCAAATAAAGGGCTTATATAGTTATATATATCAATTTGCATCAGAAATAAACAAGAGAAACACTTATTCGAAGCTGTTTTCAAAAGTTATGTTTAACCTGAAATATTGTCTCAAACTGATGTTCTCAGACCGAGAGAATGACGTTTTCTAAGATTCTGCTGGAGCTCTGAATAGCAGTTTTCAAACATCAAATAAAGGGTTTATATAGCTATATATAACAATTTGCATCTGAAATAAACAAGAGAAACATTTATTCGAAGCTGTTTTCAAAAGTTATGTTTAACCTGAAATATTGTCTCAAACTGATCTTCACAGGCTGAGAGAATGACGTTTTCCAAGATTCTGCTGAAGCTCTGAATAGCAGTTTTCAAACATCAAATAAAGGATTTATATAGCTATATATATCAATTTGCATCTGAAATAAACAAGAGAAAAACTTATTCAAAGCTGTTTTCAAAAGTTATGTTTAACCTGAAATATTGTCTCAAACTGATCTTCTCAGACTGAGAGAATGACGTTTTCCAAGATTCTACTGGAGCTCTGAATAACAGTTTTAAAACATCAAATAAAGGGTTTATATAACTATATATATCAATTTGCATCTGAAATAAACAAGAGAAACACTTATTCGAAGCTGTTTTCAAAAGTTATGTTTAACCTGAAATATTGTCTCAAACTGATGTTCTCAGACTGAGAGAATGACGTTTTCTAAGATTCTGCTGGAGCTCTGAATAGCAGTTTTCAAACATCAAATAAAGGGTTTATATAGCTATATATAACAATTTGCATCTGAAATAAACAAGAGAAACGTTTATTCGAAGCTGTTTTCAAAAGTTATGTTAAACCTGAAATATTGTCTCAAACTGATCTTCACAGGCTGAGAGAATGACGTTTTCCAAGATTCTGCTGAAGCTCTGAATAGCAGTTTTCAAACATCAAATAAAGGGCTTATATAGCTATATATATCAATTTGCATCAGAAATAAACAAGAGAAACACTTATTCGAAGCTGGTTTCAAAAGTTATGTTTAACCTGAAATATTGTCTCAAACTGATCTTCACAGGCTGAGAGAATGACGTTTTCCAAGATTCTGCTGAAGCTCTGAATAGCAGTTTTCAAACATCAAATAAAGGGCTTATATAGCTATATATATATCAATTTGCATCAGAAATAAACAAGAGAAACACTTATTCGAAGCTGGTTTCAAAAGTTATGTTTAACCTGAAATATTGTCTCAAACTGATGTTCTCAGACCGAGAGAATGACGTTTTCTAAGATTCTGCTGGAGCTCTGAATAGCAGTTTTCAAACATCAAATAAAGGGTTTATATAGCTATATATATCAATTTGCATCAGAAATAAACAAGAGAAACACTTATTCGAAGCTGTTTTCAAAAGTTATGTTTAACCTGAAATATTGTCTCAAACTGATGTTCTCAGACCGAGAGAATGACGTTTTCTAAGATTCTGCTGGAGCTCTGAATAGCAGTTTTCAAACATCAAATAAAGGGTTTATATAGCTATATATATCAATTTGCATCTGAAATAAACAAGAGAAACACTTATTCGAAGCTGTTTTCAAAAGTTATGTTTAACATGAAATACTGTCTCAAATTGATCTTCACAGGCTGAGAGAATGACGTTTTCCAAGATTCTGCTGGAGCTCTGAATAACAGTTTTCAAACATCAAATAAAGGATTTATATAGCTATATATATCAATTTGCATCTGAAAAAAACAAGAGAAAAACTTATTCAAAGCTGTTTTCAAAAGTTATGTTTAACCTGAAACATTGTCTCAAACTGATGTTCTCAGACTGAGAGAATGACGTTTTCTAAGATTCTGCTGGAGCTCTGAATAGCAGTTTTCAAACATCAAATAAAGGGTTTATATAGCTATATATATCAATTTGCATCTGAAATAAACAAGAGAAACATTTATTCGAAGCTGTTTTCAAAAGTTATGTTTAACCTGAAATATTGTCTCAAACTGATCTTCACAGGCTGAGAGAATGACGTTTTCCAAGATTCTGCTGAAGCTCTGAATAGCAGTTTTCAAACATCAAATAAAGGATTTATATAGCTATATATATCAATTTGCATCTGAAATAAACAAGAGAAAAACTTATTCAAAGCTGTTTTCAAAAGTTATGTTTAACCTGAAACATTGTCTCAAACTGATGTTCTCAGACTGAGAGAATGACGTTTTCTAAGATTCTGCTGGAGCTCTGAATAGCAGTTTTCAAACATCAAATAAAGGGTTTATATAGCTATATATATCAATTTGCATCTGAAATAAACAAGAGAAACATTTATTCGAAGCTGTTTTCAAAAGTTATGTTTAACCTGAAATATTGTCTCAAACTGATCTTCACAGGCTGAGAGAATGACGTTTTCCAAGATTCTGCTGAAGCTCTGAATAGCAGTTTTCAAACATCAAATAAAGGATTTATATAGCTATATATATCAATTTGCATCTGAAATAAACAAGAGAAACACTTATTCGAAGCTGTTTTCAAAAGTTATGTTTAACCTGAAATATTGTCTCAAACTGATCTTCACAGGCTGAGAGAATGACGTTTTCCAAGATTCTGCTGAAGCTCTGAATAGCAGTTTTCAAACATCAAATAAAGGATTTATATAGCTATATATATCAATTTGCATCTGAAATAAACAAGAGAAACACTTATTCGAAGCTGTTTTCAAAAGTTATGTTTAACCTGAAATATTGTCTCAAACTGATGTTCTCAGACCGAGAGAATGACGTTTTCTAAGATTCTGCTGGAGCTCTGAATAGCAGTTTTCAAACATCAAATAAAGGGTTTATATAGCTATATATAACAATTTGCATCTGAAATAAACAAGAGAAACATTTATTCGAAGCTGTTTTCAAAAGTTATGTTTAACCTGAAATATTGTCTCAAACTGATCTTCACAGGCTGAGAGAATGACGTTTTCCAAGATTCTGCTGAAGCTCTGAATAGCAGTTTTCAAACATCAAATAAAGGATTTATATAGCTATATATATCAATTTGCATCTGAAATAAACAAGAGAAAAACTTATTCAAAGCTGTTTTCAAAAGTTATGTTTAACCTGAAACATTGTCTCAAACTGATGTTCTCAGACTGAGAGAATGACGTTTTCTAAGATTCTGCTGGAGCTCTGAATAGCAGTTTTCAAACATCAAATAAAGGGTTTATATAGCTATATATATCAATTTGCATCTGAAATAAACAAGAGAAACATTTATTCAAAGCTGTTTTCAAAAGTTATGTTTAACCTGAAATATTGTCTCAAACTGATCTTCTCAGACTGAGAGAATGACGTTTTCCAAGATTCTGCTGGAGCTCTGAATAACAGTTTTAAAACATCAAATAAAGGGTTTATATAGCTATATATATCAATTTGCATCTGAAATAAACAAGAGAAACACTTATTCGAAGCTGTTTTCAAAAGTTATGTTTAACCTGAAATATTGTCTCAAACTGATGTTCTCAGACTGAGAGAATGACGTTTTCTAAGATTCTGCTGGAGCTCTGAATAGCAGTTTTCAAACATCAAATAAAGGGTTTATATAGCTATATATAACAATTTGCATCTGAAATAAACAAGAGAAACATTTATTCGAAGCTGTTTTCAAAAGTTATGTTTAACCTGAAATATTGTCTCAAACTGATCTTCACAGGCTGAGAGAATGACATTTTCCAAGATTCTGCTGAAGCTCTGAATAGCAGTTTTCAAACATCAAATAAAGGGCTTATATAGCTATATATATCAATTTGCATCAGAAATAAACAAGAGAAACACTTATTCGAAGCTGTTTTCAAAAGTTATGTTTAACCTGAAATATTGTCTCAAACTGATGTTCTCAGACCGAGAGAATGACGTTTTCTAAGATTCTGCTGGAGCTCTGAATAGCAGTTTTCAAACATCAAATAAAGGGTTTATATAGCTATATATATCAATTTGCATCAGAAATAAACAAGAGAAACACTTATTCGAAGCTGTTTTCAAAAGTTATGTTTAACCTGAAATATTGTCTCAAACTGATGTTCTCAGACCGAGAGAATGACGTTTTCTAAGATTCTGCTGGAGCTCTGAATAGCAGTTTTCAAACATCAAATAAAGGGTTTATATAGCTATATATATCAATTTGCATCTGAAATAAACAAGAGAAACACTTATTCGAAGCTGTTTTCAAAAGTTATGTTTAACATGAAATACTGACTCAAACTGATCTTCACAGGCTGAGAGAATGACGTTTTCCAAGATTCTGCTGGAGCTCTGAATAACAGTTTTCAAACATCAAATAAAGGGTTTATATAGCTATATATATCAATTTGCATCAGAAATAAACAAGAGAAACACTTATTCGAAGCTGTTTTCAAAAGTTATGTTTAACCTGAAATATTGTCTCAAACTGATGTTCTCAGACCGAGAGAATGACGTTTTCTAAGATTCTGCTGGAGCTCTGAATAGCAGTTTTCAAACATCAAATAAAGGGTTTATATAGCTATATATAACAATTTGCATCTGAAATAAACAAGAGAAACACTTATTCGAAGCTGTTTTCAAAAGTTATGTTTAACCTGAAATATTGTCTCAAACTGATGTTCTCAGACCGAGAGAATGACGTTTTCTAAGATTCTGCTGGAGCTCTGAATAGCAGTTTTCAAACATCAAATAAAGGGTTTATATAGCTATATATATCAATTTGCATCTGAAATAAACAAGAGAAACATTTATTCGAAGCTGTTTTCAAAAGTTATGTTTAACCTGAAATATTGTCTCAAACTGATCTTCACAGGCTGAGAATGACGTTTTCCAAGATTCTGCTGAAGCTCTGAATAGCAGTTTTCAAACATCAAATAAAGGGTTTATATAGCTATATATATCAATTTGCATCTGAAATAAACAAGAGAAACACTTATTCGAAGCTGTTTTCAAAAGTTATGTTTAACCTGAAATATTGTCTCAAACTGATGTTCTCAGACCGAGAGAATGACGTTTTCTAAGATTCTGCTGGAGCTCTGAATAGCAGTTTTCAAACATCAAATAAAGGGTTTATATAGCTATATATATCAATTTGCATCTGAAATAAACAAGAGAAACATTTATTCGAAGCTGTTTTCAAAAGTTATGTTTAACCTGAAATATTGTCTCAAACTGATCTTCACAGGCTGAGAGAATGACGTTTCCCAAGATTCTGCTGAAGCTCTGAATAGCAGTTTTCAAACATCAAATAAAGGATTTATATAGCTATATATATCAATTTGCATCTGAAATAAACAAGAGAAACACTTATTCGAAGCTGTTTTCAAAAGTTATGTTTAACCTGAAATATTGTCTCAAACTGATCTTCACAGGCTGAGAGAATGACGTTTTCCAAGATTCTGCTGAAGCTCTGAATAGCAGTTTTCAAACATCAAATAAAGGATTTATATAGCTATATATATCAATTTGCATCTGAAATAAACAAGAGAAACACTTATTCGAAGCTGTTTTCAAAAGTTATGTTTAACCTGAAATATTGTCTCAAACTGATGTTCTCAGACCGAGAGAATGACGTTTTCTAAGATTCTGCTGGAGCTCTGAATAGCAGTTTTCAAACATCAAATAAAGGGTTTATATAGCTATATATAACAATTTGCATCTGAAATAAACAAGAGAAACATTTATTCGAAGCTGTTTTCAAAAGTTATGTTTAACCTGAAATATTGTCTCAAACTGATCTTCACAGGCTGAGAGAATGACGTTTTCCAAGATTCTGCTGAAGCTCTGAATAGCAGTTTTCAAACATCAAATAAAGGATTTATATAGCTATATATATCAATTTGCATCTGAAATAAACAAGAGAAAAACTTATTCAAAGCTGTTTTCAAAAGTTATGTTTAACCTGAAATATTGTCTCAAACTGATGTTCTCAGACCGAGAGAATGACGTTTTCTAAGATTCTGCTGGAGCTCTGAATAGCAGTTTTCAAACATCAAATAAAGGGTTTATATAGCTATATATATAACAATTTGCATCTGAAATAAACAAGAGAAACATTTATTCGAAGCTGTTTTCAAAAGTTATGTTTAACCTGAAATATTGTCTCAAACTGATCTTCACAGGCTGAGAGAATGACGTTTTCCAAGATTCTGCTGAAGCTCTGAATAGCAGTTTTCAAACATCAAATAAAGGATTTATATAGCTATATATATCAATTTGCATCTGAAATAAACAAGAGAAAAACTTATTCAAAGCTGTTTTCAAAAGTTATGTTTAACCTGAAACATTGTCTCAAACTGATGTTCTCAGACTGAGAGAATGACGTTTTCCAAGATTCTGCTGGAGCTCTGAATAACAGTTTTAAAACATCAAATAAAGGGTTTATATAGCTATATATATCAATTTGCATCTGAAATAAACAAGAGAAAAACTTATTCAAAGCTGTTTTCAAAAGTTATGTTTAACCTGAAACATTGTCTCAAAATGATGTTCTCAGACTGAGAGAATGACGTTTTCTAAGATTCTGCTGGAGCTCTGAATAGCAGTTTTCAAACATCAAATAAAGGGTTTATATAGCTATATATATCAATTTGCATCTGAAATAAACAAGAGAAACACTTATTCGAAGCTGGTTTCAAAAGTTATGTTTAACCTGAAATATTGTCTCAAACTGATGTTCTCAGACCGAGAGAATGACGTTTTCTAAGATTCTGCTGGAGCTCTGAATAGCAGTTTTCAAACATCAAATAAAGGGTTTATATAGCTATATATATCAATTTGCATCTGAAATAAACAAGAGAAACATTTATTCGAAGCTGTTTTCAAAAGTTATGTTTAACCTGAAATATTGTCTCAAACTGATCTTCACAGGCTGAGAGAATGACGTTTTCCAAGATTCTGCTGAAGCTCTGAATAGCAGTTTTCAAACATCAAATAAAGGGTTTATATAGCTATATATATCAATTTGCATCTGAAATAAACAAGAGAAAAACTTATTCAAAGCTGTTTTCAAAAGTTATGTTTAACCTGAAATATTGTCTCAAACTGATCTTCACAGGCTGAGAGAATGACGTTTTCCAAGATTCTGCTGAAGCTCTGAATAGCAGTTTTCAAACATCAAATAAAGGATTTATATAGCTATATATATCAATTTGCATCTGAAATAAACAAGAGAAAAACTTATTCAAAGCTGTTTTCAAAAGTTATGTTTAACCTGAAACATTGTCTCAAACTGATGTTCTCAGACTGAGAGAATGACCTTTTTTTAAGATTCTGCTGGAGCTCTGAATAGCAGTTTTCAAACATCAAATAAAGGGTTTATATAGCTATATATATCAATTTGCATCTGAAATAAACAAGAGAAACACTTATTCGAAGCTGGTTTCAAAAGTTATGTTTAACCTGAAATATTGTCTCAAACTGATGTTCTCAGACCGAGAGAATGACGTTTTCTAAGATTCTGCTGGAGCTCTGAATAGCAGTTTTCAAACATCAAATAAAGGGTTTATATAGCTATATATATCAATTTGCATCTGAAATAAACAAGAGAAACACTTATTCGAAGCTGTTTTCAAAAGTTATGTTTAACCTGAAATATTGTCTCAAACTGATGTTCTCAGACCGAGAGAATGACGTTTTCTAAGATTCTGCTGGAGCTCTGAATAGCAGTTTTCAAACATCAAATAAAGGGTTTATATAGCTATATATATCAATTTGCATCTGAAATAAACAAGAGAAACATTTATTCGAAGCTGTTTTCAAAAGTTATGTTTAACCTGAAATATTGTCTCAAACTGATCTTCACAGGCTGAGAGAATGACGTTTTCCAAGATTCTGCTGAAGCTCTGAATAGCAGTTTTCAAACATCAAATAAAGGGTTTATATAGCTATATATATCAATTTGCATCTGAAATAAACAAGAGAAACACTTATTCGAAGCTGTTTTCAAAAGTTATGTTTAACCTGAAATATTGTCTCAAACTGATATTCTCAGACCGAGAGAATGACGTTTTCTAAGATTCTGCTGGAGCTCTGAATAGCAGTTTTCAAACATCAAATAAAGGGTTTATATAGCTATATATAACAATTTGCATCTGAAATAAACAAGAGAAACATTTATTCGAAGCTGTTTTCAAAAGTTATGTTTAACCTGAAATATTGTCTCAAACTGATCTTCACAGGCTGAGAGAATGACGTTTTCCAAGATTCTGCTGAAGCTCTGAATAGCAGTTTTCAAACATCAAATAAAGGGTTTATATAGCTATATATATCAATTTGCATCTGAAATAAACAAGAGAAACACTTATTCGAAGCTGTTTTCAAAAGTTATGTTTAACATGAAATACTGTCTCAAACTGATCTTCACAGGCTGAGAGAATGACGTTTTCCAAGATTCTGCTGGAGCTCTGAATAACAGTTTTCAAACATCAAATAAAGGGTTTATATAGCTATATATATCAATTTGCATCAGAAATAAACAAGAGAAACATTTATTCGAAGCTGTTTTCAAAAGTTATGTTTAACCTGAAATATTGTCTCAAACTGATGTTCTCAGACCGAGAGAATGACGTTTTCTAAGATTCTGCTGGAGCTCTGAATAGCAGTTTTCAAACATCAAATAAAGGGTTTATATAGCTATATATAACAATTTGCATCTGAAATAAACAAGAGAAACATTTATTCGAAGCTGTTTTCAAAAGTTATGTTTAACCTGAAATATTGTCTCAAACTGATCTTCACAGGCTGAGAGAATGACGTTTTCCAAGATTCTGCTGAAGCTCTGAATAGCAGTTTTCAAACATCAAATAAAGGATTTATATAGCTATATATATCAATTTGCATCTGAAATAAACAAGAGAAAAACTTATTCAAAGCTGTTTTCAAAAGTTATGTTTAACCTGAAATATTGTCTCAAACTGATCTTCTCAGACTGAGAGAATGACGTTTTCCAAGATTCTACTGGAGCTCTGAATAACAGTTTTAAAACATCAAATAAAGGGTTTATATAACTATATATATCAATTTGCATCTGAAATAAACAAGAGAAACACTTATTCGAAGCTGTTTTCAAAAGTTATGTTTAACCTGAAATATTGTCTCAAACTGATGTTCTCAGACTGAGAGAATGACGTTTTCTAAGATTCTGCTGGAGCTCTGAATAGCAGTTTTCAAACATCAAATAAAGGGTTTATATAGCTATATATAACAATTTGCATCTGAAATAAACAAGAGAAACACTTATTCGAAGCTGGTTTCAAAAGTTATGTTTAACCTGAAATATTGTCTCAAACTGATGTTCTCAGACCGAGAGAATGACGTTTTCTAAGATTCTGCTGGAGCTCTGAATAGCAGTTTTCAAACATCAAATAAAGGGTTTATATAGCTATATATATCAATTTGCATCTGAAATAAACAAGAGAAACACTTATTCGAAGCTGGTTTCAAAAGTTATGTTTAACCTGAAATATTGTCTCAAACTGATGTTCTCAGACCGAGAGAATGACGTTTTCTAAGATTCTGCTGGAGCTCTGAATAGCAGTTTTCAAACATCAAATAAAGGGTTTATATAGCTATATATATCAATTTGCATCTGAAATAAACAAGAGAAACACTTATTCGAAGCTGTTTTCAAAAGTTATGTTTAACCTGAAATATTGTCTCAAACTGATGTTCTCAGACCGAGAGAATGACGTTTTCTAAGATTCTGCTGGAGCTCTGAATAGCAGTTTTCAAACATCAAATAAAGGGTTTATATAGCTATATATAACAATTTGCATCTGAAATAAACAAGAGAAACATTTATTCGAAGCTGTTTTCAAAAGTTATGTTTAACCTGAAATATTGTCTCAAACTGATCTTCACAGGCTGAGAGAATGACGTTTTCCAAGATTCTGCTGAAGCTCTGAATAGCAGTTTTCAAACATCAAATAAAGGATTTATATAGCTATATATATCAATTTGCATCTGAAATAAACAAGAGAAAAACTTATTCAAAGCTGTTTTCAAAAGTTATGTTTAACCTGAAATATTGTCTCAAACTGATCTTCTCAGACTGAGAGAATGACGTTTTCCAAGATTCTACTGGAGCTCTGAATAACAGTTTTAAAACATCAAATAAAGGGTTTATATAACTATATATATCAATTTGCATCTGAAATAAACAAGAGAAACACTTATTCGAAGCTGTTTTCAAAAGTTATGTTTAACCTGAAATATTGTCTCAAACTGATGTTCTCAGACTGAGAGAATGACGTTTTCTAAGATTCTGCTGGAGCTCTGAATAGCAGTTTTCAAACATCAAATAAAGGGTTTATATAGCTATATATAACAATTTGCATCTGAAATAAACAAGAGAAACGTTTATTCGAAGCTGTTTTCAAAAGTTATGTTAAACCTGAAATATTGTCTCAAACTGATCTTCACAGGCTGAGAGAATGACGTTTTCCAAGATTCTGCTGAAGCTCTGAATAGCAGTTTTCAAACATCAAATAAAGGGCTTATATAGCTATATATATCAATTTGCATCAGAAATAAACAAGAGAAACACTTATTCGAAGCTGGTTTCAAAAGTTATGTTTAACCTGAAATATTGTCTCAAACTGATCTTCACAGGCTGAGAGAATGACGTTTTCCAAGATTCTGCTGAAGCTCTGAATAGCAGTTTTCAAACATCAAATAAAGGGCTTATATAGCTATATATATCAATTTGCATCAGAAATAAACAAGAGAAACACTTATTCGAAGCTGGTTTCAAAAGTTATGTTTAACCTGAAATATTGTCTCAAACTGATGTTCTCAGACCGAGAGAATGACGTTTTCTAAGATTCTGCTGGAGCTCTGAATAGCAGTTTTCAAACATCAAATAAAGGGTTTATATAGCTATATATAACAATTTGCATCTGAAATAAACAAGAGAAACATTTATTCGAAGCTGTTTTCAAAAGTTATGTTTAACCTGAAATATTGTCTCAAACTGATCTTCACAGGCTGAGAGAATGACGTTTTCCAAGATTCTGCTGAAGCTCTGAATAGCAGTTTTCAAACATCAAATAAAGGATTTATATAGCTATATATATCAATTTGCATCTGAAAAAAACAAGAGAAAAACTTATTCAAAGCTGTTTTCAAAAGTTATGTTTAACCTGAAACATTGTCTCAAACTGATGTTCTCAGACTGAGAGAATGACGTTTTCTAAGATTCTGCTGGAGCTCTGAATAGCAGTTTTCAAACATCAAATAAAGGGTTTATATAGCTATATATATCAATTTGCATCTGAAATAAACAAGAGAAACATTTATTCGAAGCTGTTTTCAAAAGTTATGTTTAACCTGAAATATTGTCTCAAACTGATGTTCTCAGACTGAGAGAATGACGTTTTCTAAGATTCTGCTGGAGCTCTGAATAGCAGTTTTCAAACATCAAATAAAGGGTTTATATAACTATATATATCAATTTGCATCTGAAATAAACAAGAGAAACACTTATTCGAAGCTGTTTTCAAAAGTTATGTTTAACCTGAAATATTGTCTCAAACTGATGTTCTCAGACCGAGAGAATGACGTTTTCTAAGATTCTGCTGGAGCTCTGAATAGCAGTTTTCAAACATCAAATAAAGGGTTTATATAGCTATATATAACAATTTGCATCTGAAATAAACAAGAGAAACATTTATTCGAAGCTGTTTTCAAAAGTTATGTTTAACCTGAAATATTGTCTCAAACTGATCTTCACAGGCTGAGAGAATGACGTTTTCCAAGATTCTGCTGAAGCTCTGAATAGCAGTTTTCAAACATCAAATAAAGGATTTATATAGCTATATATATCAATTTGCATCTGAAATAAACAAGAGAAAAACTTATTCAAAGCTGTTTTCAAAAGTTATGTTTAACCTGAAACATTGTCTCAAACTGATGTTCTCAGACTGAGAGAATGACGTTTTCTAAGATTCTGCTGGAGCTCTGAATAGCAGTTTTCAAACATCAAATAAAGGGTTTATATAGCTATATATATCAATTTGCATCTGAAATAAACAAGAGAAACATTTATTCGAAGCTGTTTTCAAAAGTTATGTTTAACCTGAAATATTGTCTCAAACTGATGTTCTCAGACTGAGAGAATGACGTTTTCTAAGATTCTGCTGGAGCTCTGAATAGCAGTTTTCAAACATCAAATAAAGGGTTTATATAACTATATATATCAATTTGCATCTGAAATAAACAAGAGAAACACTTATTCGAAGCTGTTTTCAAAAGTTATGTTTAACCTGAAATATTGTCTCAAACTGATGTTCTCAGACTGAGAGAATGACGTTTTCTAAGATTCTGCTGGAGCTCTGAATAGCAGTTTTCAAACATCAAATAAAGGGTTTATATAGCTATATATATCAATTTGCATCTGAAATAAACAAGAGAAACATTTATTCGAAGCTGTTTTCAAAAGTTATGTTTAACCTGAAATATTGTCTCAAACTGATCTTCACAGGCTGAGAGAATGACGTTTTCCAAGATTCTGCTGAAGCTCTGAATAGCAGTTTTCAAACATCAAATAAAGGATTTATATAGCTATATATATCAATTTGCATCTGAAATAAACAAGAGAAACACTTATTCGAAGCTGTTTTCAAAAGTTATGTTTAACCTGAAATATTGTCTCAAACTGATCTTCACAGGCTGAGAGAATGACGTTTTCCAAGATTCTGCTGAAGCTCTGAATAGCAGTTTTCAAACATCAAATAAAGGATTTATATAGCTATATATATCAATTTGCATCTGAAATAAACAAGAGAAACACTTATTCGAAGCTGTTTTCAAAAGTTATGTTTAACCTGAAATATTGTCTCAAACTGATGTTCTCAGACCGAGAGAATGACGTTTTCTAAGATTCTGCTGGAGCTCTGAATAGCAGTTTTCAAACATCAAATAAAGGGTTTATATAGCTATATATAACAATTTGCATCTGAAATAAACAAGAGAAACATTTATTCGAAGCTGTTTTCAAAAGTTATGTTTAACCTGAAATATTGTCTCAAACTGATCTTCACAGGCTGAGAGAATGACGTTTTCCAAGATTCTGCTGAAGCTCTGAATAGCAGTTTTCAAACATCAAATAAAGGATTTATATAGCTATATATATCAATTTGCATCTGAAATAAACAAGAGAAAAACTTATTCAAAGCTGTTTTCAAAAGTTATGTTTAACCTGAAACATTGTCTCAAACTGATGTTCTCAGACTGAGAGAATGACGTTTTCTAAGATTCTGCTGGAGCTCTGAATAGCAGTTTTCAAACATCAAATAAAGGGTTTATATAGCTATATATATCAATTTGCATCTGAAATAAACAAGAGAAACATTTATTCGAAGCTGTTTTCAAAAGTTATGTTTAACCTGAAATATTGTCTCAAACTGATCTTCACAGGCTGAGAGAATGACGTTTTCCAAGATTCTGCTGAAGCTCTGAATAGCAGTTTTCAAACATCAAATAAAGGATTTATATAGCTATATATATCAATTTGCATCTGAAATAAACAAGAGAAAAACTTATTCAAAGCTGTTTTCAAAAGTTATGTTTAACCTGAAATATTGTCTCAAACTGATGTTCTCAGACCGAGAGAATGACGTTTTCTAAGATTCTGCTGGAGCTCTGAATAGCAGTTTTCAAACATCAAATAAAGGGTTTATATAGCTATATATATAACAATTTGCATCTGAAATAAACAAGAGAAACATTTATTCGAAGCTGTTTTCAAAAGTTATGTTTAACCTGAAATATTGTCTCAAACTGATCTTCACAGGCTGAGAGAATGACGTTTTCCAAGATTCTGCTGAAGCTCTGAATAGCAGTTTTCAAACATCAAATAAAGGATTTATATAGCTATATATATCAATTTGCATCTGAAATAAACAAGAGAAAAACTTATTCAAAGCTGTTTTCAAAAGTTATGTTTAACCATTGTCTCAAACTGATGTTCTCAGACTGAGAGAATGACGTTTTCTAAGATTCTGCTGGAGCTCTGATAGCAGTTTTCAAACATCAAATAAAGGGTTTATATAGCTATATATATCAATTTGCATCTGAAATAAACAAGAGAAACATTTATTCGAAGCTGTTTTCAAAAGTTATGTTTAACCTGAAATATTGTCTCAAACTGATGTTCTCAGACTGAGAGAATGACGTTTTCCAAGATTCTGCTGGAGCTCTGAATAACAGTTTTAAAACATCAAATAAAGGGTTTATATAGCTATATATATCAATTTGCATCTGAAATAAACAAGAGAAACACTTATTCGAAGCTGTTTTCAAAAGTTATGTTTAACCTGAAATATTGTCTCAAACTGATCTTCTCAGACTGAGAGAATGACGTTTTCTAAAATTCTGCTGGAGCTCTGAATAGCAGTTTTCAAACATCAAATAAAGGATTTATATAGCTATATATATCAATTTGCATCTGAAATAAACAAGAGAAAAACTTATTCAAAGCTGTTTTCAAAAGTTATGTTTAACCTGAAACATTGTCTCAAAATGATGTTCTCAGACTGAGAGAATGACGTTTTCTAAGATTCTGCTGGAGCTCTGAATAGCAGTTTTCAAACATCAAATAAAGGGTTTATATAGCTATATATATCAATTTGCATCTGAAATAAACAAGAGAAACACTTATTCGAAGCTGGTTTCAAAAGTTATGTTTAACCTGAAATATTGTCTCAAACTGATGTTCTCAGACCGAGAGAATGACGTTTTCTAAGATTCTGCTGGAGCTCTGAATAGCAGTTTTCAAACATCAAATAAAGGGTTTATATAGCTATATATATCAATTTGCATCTGAAATAAACAAGAGAAACATTTATTCGAAGCTGTTTTCAAAAGTTATGTTTAACCTGAAATATTGTCTCAAACTGATCTTCACAGGCTGAGAGAATGACGTTTTCCAAGATTCTGCTGAAGCTCTGAATAGCAGTTTTCAAACATCAAATAAAGGGTTTATATAGCTATATATATCAATTTGCATCTGAAATAAACAAGAGAAAAACTTATTCAAAGCTGTTTTCAAAAGTTATGTTTAACCTGAAATATTGTCTCAAACTGATCTTCACAGGCTGAGAGAATGACGTTTTCCAAGATTCTGCTGAAGCTCTGAATAGCAGTTTTCAAACATCAAATAAAGGATTTATATAGCTATATATATCAATTTGCATCTGAAATAAACAAGAGAAAAACTTATTCAAAGCTGTTTTCAAAAGTTATGTTTAACCTGAAACATTGTCTCAAACTGATGTTCTCAGACTGAGAGAATGACCTTTTTTTAAGATTCTGCTGGAGCTCTGAATAGCAGTTTTCAAACATCAAATAAAGGGTTTATATAGCTATATATATCAATTTGCATCTGAAATAAACAAGAGAAACACTTATTCGAAGCTGGTTTCAAAAGTTATGTTTAACCTGAAATATTGTCTCAAACTGATGTTCTCAGACCGAGAGAATGACGTTTTCTAAGATTCTGCTGGAGCTCTGAATAGCAGTTTTCAAACATCAAATAAAGGGTTTATATAGCTATATATATCAATTTGCATCTGAAATAAACAAGAGAAACACTTATTCGAAGCTGTTTTCAAAAGTTATGTTTAACCTGAAATATTGTCTCAAACTGATGTTCTCAGACCGAGAGAATGACGTTTTCTAAGATTCTGCTGGAGCTCTGAATAGCAGTTTTCAAACATCAAATAAAGGGTTTATATAGCTATATATATCAATTTGCATCTGAAATAAACAAGAGAAACATTTATTCGAAGCTGTTTTCAAAAGTTATGTTTAACCTGAAATATTGTCTCAAACTGATCTTCACAGGCTGAGAGAATGACGTTTTCCAAGATTCTGCTGAAGCTCTGAATAGCAGTTTTCAAACATCAAATAAAGGGTTTATATAGCTATATATATCAATTTGCATCTGAAATAAACAAGAGAAACACTTATTCGAAGCTGTTTTCAAAAGTTATGTTTAACCTGAAATATTGTCTCAAACTGATATTCTCAGACCGAGAGAATGACGTTTTCTAAGATTCTGCTGGAGCTCTGAATAGCAGTTTTCAAACATCAAATAAAGGGTTTATATAGCTATATATAACAATTTGCATCTGAAATAAACAAGAGAAACATTTATTCGAAGCTGTTTTCAAAAGTTATGTTTAACCTGAAATATTGTCTCAAACTGATCTTCACAGGCTGAGAGAATGACGTTTTCCAAGATTCTGCTGAAGCTCTGAATAGCAGTTTTCAAACATCAAATAAAGGGTTTATATAGCTATATATATCAATTTGCATCTGAAATAAACAAGAGAAACACTTATTCGAAGCTGTTTTCAAAAGTTATGTTTAACATGAAATACTGTCTCAAACTGATCTTCACAGGCTGAGAGAATGACGTTTTCCAAGATTCTGCTGGAGCTCTGAATAACAGTTTTCAAACATCAAATAAAGGGTTTATATAGCTATATATATCAATTTGCATCAGAAATAAACAAGAGAAACATTTATTCGAAGCTGTTTTCAAAAGTTATGTTTAACCTGAAATATTGTCTCAAACTGATGTTCTCAGACCGAGAGAATGACGTTTTCTAAGATTCTGCTGGAGCTCTGAATAGCAGTTTTCAAACATCAAATAAAGGGTTTATATAGCTATATATAACAATTTGCATCTGAAATAAACAAGAGAAACATTTATTCGAAGCTGTTTTCAAAAGTTATGTTTAACCTGAAATATTGTCTCAAACTGATCTTCACAGGCTGAGAGAATGACGTTTTCCAAGATTCTGCTGAAGCTCTGAATAGCAGTTTTCAAACATCAAATAAAGGATTTATATAGCTATATATATCAATTTGCATCTGAAATAAACAAGAGAAAAACTTATTCAAAGCTGTTTTCAAAAGTTATGTTTAACCTGAAATATTGTCTCAAACTGATCTTCTCAGACTGAGAGAATGACGTTTTCCAAGATTCTACTGGAGCTCTGAATAACAGTTTTAAAACATCAAATAAAGGGTTTATATAACTATATATATCAATTTGCATCTGAAATAAACAAGAGAAACACTTATTCGAAGCTGTTTTCAAAAGTTATGTTTAACCTGAAATATTGTCTCAAACTGATGTTCTCAGACTGAGAGAATGACGTTTTCTAAGATTCTGCTGGAGCTCTGAATAGCAGTTTTCAAACATCAAATAAAGGGTTTATATAACTATATATATCAATTTGCATCTGAAATAAACAAGAGAAACACTTATTCGAAGCTGTTTTCAAAAGTTATGTTTAACCTGAAATATTGTCTCAAACTGATGTTCTCAGACTGAGAGAATGACGTTTTCTAAGATTCTGCTGGAGCTCTGAATAGCAGTTTTCAAACATCAAATAAAGGGTTTATATAGCTATATATATCAATTTGCATCTGAAATAAACAAGAGAAACATTTATTCGAAGCTGTTTTCAAAAGTTATGTTTAACCTGAAATATTGTCTCAAACTGATCTTCACAGGCTGAGAGAATGACGTTTTCCAAGATTCTGCTGAAGCTCTGAATAGCAGTTTTCAAACATCAAATAAAGGATTTATATAGCTATATATATCAATTTGCATCTGAAATAAACAAGAGAAACACTTATTCGAAGCTGTTTTCAAAAGTTATGTTTAACCTGAAATATTGTCTCAAACTGATCTTCACAGGCTGAGAGAATGACGTTTTCCAAGATTCTGCTGAAGCTCTGAATAGCAGTTTTCAAACATCAAATAAAGGATTTATATAGCTATATATATCAATTTGCATCTGAAATAAACAAGAGAAACACTTATTCGAAGCTGTTTTCAAAAGTTATGTTTAACCTGAAATATTGTCTCAAACTGATGTTCTCAGACCGAGAGAATGACGTTTTCTAAGATTCTGCTGGAGCTCTGAATAGCAGTTTTCAAACATCAAATAAAGGGTTTATATAGCTATATATAACAATTTGCATCTGAAATAAACAAGAGAAACATTTATTCGAAGCTGTTTTCAAAAGTTATGTTTAACCTGAAATATTGTCTCAAACTGATCTTCACAGGCTGAGAGAATGACGTTTTCCAAGATTCTGCTGAAGCTCTGAATAGCAGTTTTCAAACATCAAATAAAGGATTTATATAGCTATATATATCAATTTGCATCTGAAATAAACAAGAGAAAAACTTATTCAAAGCTGTTTTCAAAAGTTATGTTTAACCTGAAACATTGTCTCAAACTGATGTTCTCAGACTGAGAGAATGACGTTTTCTAAGATTCTGCTGGAGCTCTGAATAGCAGTTTTCAAACATCAAATAAAGGGTTTATATAGCTATATATATCAATTTGCATCTGAAATAAACAAGAGAAACATTTATTCGAAGCTGTTTTCAAAAGTTATGTTTAACCTGAAATATTGTCTCAAACTGATCTTCACAGGCTGAGAGAATGACGTTTTCCAAGATTCTGCTGAAGCTCTGAATAGCAGTTTTCAAACATCAAATAAAGGATTTATATAGCTATATATATCAATTTGCATCTGAAATAAACAAGAGAAAAACTTATTCAAAGCTGTTTTCAAAAGTTATGTTTAACCTGAAATATTGTCTCAAACTGATGTTCTCAGACCGAGAGAATGACGTTTTCTAAGATTCTGCTGGAGCTCTGAATAGCAGTTTTCAAACATCAAATAAAGGGTTTATATAGCTATATATATAACAATTTGCATCTGAAATAAACAAGAGAAACATTTATTCGAAGCTGTTTTCAAAAGTTATGTTTAACCTGAAATATTGTCTCAAACTGATCTTCACAGGCTGAGAGAATGACGTTTTCCAAGATTCTGCTGAAGCTCTGAATAGCAGTTTTCAAACATCAAATAAAGGATTTATATAGCTATATATATCAATTTGCATCTGAAATAAACAAGAGAAAAACTTATTCAAAGCTGTTTTCAAAAGTTATGTTTAACCATTGTCTCAAACTGATGTTCTCAGACTGAGAGAATGACGTTTTCTAAGATTCTGCTGGAGCTCTGATAGCAGTTTTCAAACATCAAATAAAGGGTTTATATAGCTATATATATCAATTTGCATCTGAAATAAACAAGAGAAACATTTATTCGAAGCTGTTTTCAAAAGTTATGTTTAACCTGAAATATTGTCTCAAACTGATGTTCTCAGACTGAGAGAATGACGTTTTCCAAGATTCTGCTGGAGCTCTGAATAACAGTTTTAAAACATCAAATAAAGGGTTTATATAGCTATATATATCAATTTGCATCTGAAATAAACAAGAGAAACACTTATTCGAAGCTGTTTTCAAAAGTTATGTTTAACCTGAAATATTGTCTCAAACTGATCTTCTCAGACTGAGAGAATGACGTTTTCTAAAATTCTGCTGGAGCTCTGAATAGCAGTTTTCAAACATCAAATAAAGGATTTATATAGCTATATATATCAATTTGCATCTGAAATAAACAAGAGAAAAACTTATTCAAAGCTGTTTTCAAAAGTTATGTTTAACCTGAAACATTGTCTCAAAATGATGTTCTCAGACTGAGAGAATGACGTTTTCTAAGATTCTGCTGGAGCTCTGAATAGCAGTTTTCAAACATCAAATAAAGGGTTTATATAGCTATATATATCAATTTGCATCTGAAATAAACAAGAGAAACACTTATTCGAAGCTGGTTTCAAAAGATATGTTTAACCTGAAATATTGTCTCAAACTGATGTTCTCAGACCGAGAGAATGACGTTTTCTAAGATTCTGCTGGAGCTCTGAATAGCAGTTTTCAAACATCAAATAAAGGGTTTATATAGCTATATATATCAATTTGCATCTGAAATAAACAAGAGAAACATTTATTCGAAGCTGTTTTCAAAAGTTATGTTTAACCTGAAATATTGTCTCAAACTGATCTTCACAGGCTGAGAGAATGACGTTTTCCAAGATTCTGCTGAAGCTCTGAATAGCAGTTTTCAAACATCAAATAAAGGGTTTATATAGCTATATATATCAATTTGCATCTGAAATAAACAAGAGAAAAACTTATTCAAAGCTGTTTTCAAAAGTTATGTTTAACCTGAAATATTGTCTCAAACTGATCTTCACAGGCTGAGAGAATGACGTTTTCCAAGATTCTGCTGAAGCTCTGAATAGCAGTTTTCAAACATCAAATAAAGGATTTATATAGCTATATATATCAATTTGCATCTGAAATAAACAAGAGAAAAACTTATTCAAAGCTGTTTTCAAAAGTTATGTTTAACCTGAAACATTGTCTCAAACTGATGTTCTCAGACTGAGAGAATGACCTTTTTTTAAGATTCTGCTGGAGCTCTGAATAGCAGTTTTCAAACATCAAATAAAGGGTTTATATAGCTATATATATCAATTTGCATCTGAAATAAACAAGAGAAACACTTATTCGAAGCTGGTTTCAAAAGTTATGTTTAACCTGAAATATTGTCTCAAACTGATGTTCTCAGACCGAGAGAATGACGTTTTCTAAGATTCTGCTGGAGCTCTGAATAGCAGTTTTCAAACATCAAATAAAGGGTTTATATAGCTATATATATCAATTTGCATCTGAAATAAACAAGAGAAACACTTATTCGAAGCTGTTTTCAAAAGTTATGTTTAACCTGAAATATTGTCTCAAACTGATGTTCTCAGACCGAGAGAATGACGTTTTCTAAGATTCTGCTGGAGCTCTGAATAGCAGTTTTCAAACATCAAATAAAGGGTTTATATAGCTATATATATCAATTTGCATCTGAAATAAACAAGAGAAACATTTATTCGAAGCTGTTTTCAAAAGTTATGTTTAACCTGAAATATTGTCTCAAACTGATCTTCACAGGCTGAGAGAATGACGTTTTCCAAGATTCTGCTGAAGCTCTGAATAGCAGTTTTCAAACATCAAATAAAGGGTTTATATAGCTATATATATCAATTTGCATCTGAAATAAACAAGAGAAACACTTATTCGAAGCTGTTTTCAAAAGTTATGTTTAACCTGAAATATTGTCTCAAACTGATATTCTCAGACCGAGAGAATGACGTTTTCTAAGATTCTGCTGGAGCTCTGAATAGCAGTTTTCAAACATCAAATAAAGGGTTTATATAGCTATATATAACAATTTGCATCTGAAATAAACAAGAGAAACATTTATTCGAAGCTGTTTTCAAAAGTTATGTTTAACCTGAAATATTGTCTCAAACTGATCTTCACAGGCTGAGAGAATGACGTTTTCCAAGATTCTGCTGAAGCTCTGAATAGCAGTTTTCAAACATCAAATAAAGGGTTTATATAGCTATATATATCAATTTGCATCTGAAATAAACAAGAGAAACACTTATTCGAAGCTGTTTTCAAAAGTTATGTTTAACATGAAATACTGTCTCAAACTGATCTTCACAGGCTGAGAGAATGACGTTTTCCAAGATTCTGCTGGAGCTCTGAATAACAGTTTTCAAACATCAAATAAAGGGTTTATATAGCTATATATATCAATTTGCATCAGAAATAAACAAGAGAAACATTTATTCGAAGCTGTTTTCAAAAGTTATGTTTAACCTGAAATATTGTCTCAAACTGATGTTCTCAGACCGAGAGAATGACGTTTTCTAAGATTCTGCTGGAGCTCTGAATAGCAGTTTTCAAACATCAAATAAAGGGTTTATATAGCTATATATAACAATTTGCATCTGAAATAAACAAGAGAAACATTTATTCGAAGCTGTTTTCAAAAGTTATGTTTAACCTGAAATATTGTCTCAAACTGATCTTCACAGGCTGAGAGAATGACGTTTTCCAAGATTCTGCTGAAGCTCTGAATAGCAGTTTTCAAACATCAAATAAAGGATTTATATAGCTATATATATCAATTTGCATCTGAAATAAACAAGAGAAAAACTTATTCAAAGCTGTTTTCAAAAGTTATGTTTAACCTGAAATATTGTCTCAAACTGATCTTCTCAGACTGAGAGAATGACGTTTTCCAAGATTCTACTGGAGCTCTGAATAACAGTTTTAAAACATCAAATAAAGGGTTTATATAACTATATATATCAATTTGCATCTGAAATAAACAAGAGAAACACTTATTCGAAGCTGTTTTCAAAAGTTATGTTTAACCTGAAATATTGTCTCAAACTGATGTTCTCAGACTGAGAGAATGACGTTTTCTAAGATTCTGCTGGAGCTCTGAATAGCAGTTTTCAAACATCAAATAAAGGGTTTATATAGCTATATATAACAATTTGCATCTGAAATAAACAAGAGAAACGTTTATTCGAAGCTGTTTTCAAAAGTTATGTTAAACCTGAAATATTGTCTCAAACTGATCTTCACAGGCTGAGAGAATGACGTTTTCCAAGATTCTGCTGAAGCTCTGAATAGCAGTTTTCAAACATCAAATAAAGGGCTTATATAGCTATATATATCAATTTGCATCAGAAATAAACAAGAGAAACACTTATTCGAAGCTCGTTTCAAAAGTTATGTTTAACCTGAAATATTGTCTCAAACTGATGTTCTCAGACCGAGAGAATGACGTTTTCTAAGATTCTGCTGGAGCTCTGAATAGCAGTTTTCAAACATCAAATAAAGGGTTTATATAGCTATATATATCAATTTGCATCTGAAATAAACAAGAGAAACACTTATTCGAAGCTGGTTTCAAAAGTTATGTTTAACCTGAAATATTGTCTCAAACTGATGTTCTCAGACCGAGAGAATGACGTTTTCTAAGATTCTGCTGGAGCTCTGAATAGCAGTTTTCAAACATCAAATAAAGGGTTTATATAGCTATATATATCAATTTGCATCTGAAATAAACAAGAGAAACACTTATTCGAAGCTGTTTTCAAAAGTTATGTTTAACCTGAAATATTGTCTCAAACTGATGTTCTCAGACCGAGAGAATGACGTTTTCTAAGATTCTGCTGGAGCTCTGAATAGCAGTTTTCAAACATCAAATAAAGGGTTTATATAGCTATATATAACAATTTGCATCTGAAATAAACAAGAGAAACATTTATTCGAAGCTGTTTTCAAAAGTTATGTTTAACCTGAAATATTGTCTCAAACTGATCTTCACAGGCTGAGAGAATGACGTTTTCCAAGATTCTGCTGAAGCTCTGAATAGCAGTTTTCAAACATCAAATAAAGGATTTATATAGCTATATATATCAATTTGCATCTGAAATAAACAAGAGAAAAACTTATTCAAAGCTGTTTTCAAAAGTTATGTTTAACCTGAAATATTGTCTCAAACTGATCTTCTCAGACTGAGAGAATGACGTTTTCCAAGATTCTACTGGAGCTCTGAATAACAGTTTTAAAACATCAAATAAAGGGTTTATATAACTATATATATCAATTTGCATCTGAAATAAACAAGAGAAACACTTATTCGAAGCTGTTTTCAAAAGTTATGTTTAACCTGAAATATTGTCTCAAACTGATGTTCTCAGACTGAGAGAATGACGTTTTCTAAGATTCTGCTGGAGCTCTGAATAGCAGTTTTCAAACATCAAATAAAGGGTTTATATAGCTATATATAACAATTTGCATCTGAAATAAACAAGAGAAACGTTTATTCGAAGCTGTTTTCAAAAGTTATGTTAAACCTGAAATATTGTCTCAAACTGATCTTCACAGGCTGAGAGAATGACGTTTTCCAAGATTCTGCTGAAGCTCTGAATAGCAGTTTTCAAACATCAAATAAAGGGCTTATATAGCTATATATATCAATTTGCATCAGAAATAAACAAGAGAAACACTTATTCGAAGCTGGTTTCAAAAGTTATGTTTAACCTGAAATATTGTCTCAAACTGATCTTCACAGGCTGAGAGAATGACGTTTTCCAAGATTCTGCTGAAGCTCTGAATAGCAGTTTTCAAACATCAAATAAAGGGCTTATATAGCTATATATATCAATTTGCATCAGAAATAAACAAGAGAAACACTTATTCGAAGCTGGTTTCAAAAGTTATGTTTAACCTGAAATATTGTCTCAAACTGATGTTCTCAGACCGAGAGAATGACGTTTTCTAAGATTCTGCTGGAGCTCTGAATAGCAGTTTTCAAACATCAAATAAAGGGTTTATATAGCTATATATATCAATTTGCATCAGAAATAAACAAGAGAAACACTTATTCGAAGCTGTTTTCAAAAGTTATGTTTAACCTGAAATATTGTCTCAAACTGATGTTCTCAGACCGAGAGAATGACGTTTTCTAAGATTCTGCTGGAGCTCTGAATAGCAGTTTTCAAACATCAAATAAAGGGTTTATATAGCTATATATATCAATTTGCATCTGAAATAAACAAGAGAAACACTTATTCGAAGCTGTTTTCAAAAGTTATGTTTAACATGAAATACTGTCTCAAATTGATCTTCACAGGCTGAGAGAATGACGTTTTCCAAGATTCTGCTGAAGCTCTGAATAGCAGTTTTCAAACATCAAATAAAGGATTTATATAGCTATATATATCAATTTGCATCTGAAAAAAACAAGAGAAAAACTTATTCAGAGCTATTTTCAAAAGTTATGTTTAACCTGAAACATTGTCTCAAACTGATGTTCTCAGACTGAGAGAATGACGTTTTCTAAGATTCTGCTGGAGCTCTGAATAGCAGTTTTCAAACATCAAATAAAGGGTTTATATAGCTATATATATCAATTTGCATCTGAAATAAACAAGAGAAACATTTATTCGAAGCTGTTTTCAAAAGTTATGTTTAACCTGAAATATTGTCTCAAACTGATGTTCTCAGACTGAGAGAATGACGTTTTCTAAGATTCTGCTGGAGCTCTGAATAGCAGTTTTCAAACATCAAATAAAGGGTTTATATAACTATATATATCAATTTGCATCTGAAATAAACAAGAGAAACACTTATTCGAAGCTGTTTTCAAAAGTTATGTTTAACCTGAAATATTGTCTCAAACTGATGTTCTCAGACCGAGAGAATGACGTTTTCTAAGATTCTGCTGGAGCTCTGAATAGCAGTTTTCAAACATCAAATAAAGGGTTTATATAGCTATATATAACAATTTGCATCTGAAATAAACAAGAGAAACATTTATTCGAAGCTGTTTTCAAAAGTTATGTTTAACCTGAAATATTGTCTCAAACTGATCTTCACAGGCTGAGAGAATGACGTTTTCCAAGATTCTGCTGAAGCTCTGAATAGCAGTTTTCAAACATCAAATAAAGGATTTATATAGCTATATATATCAATTTGCATCTGAAATAAACAAGAGAAAAACTTATTCAAAGCTGTTTTCAAAAGTTATGTTTAACCTGAAACATTGTCTCAAACTGATGTTCTCAGACTGAGAGAATGACGTTTTCTAAGATTCTGCTGGAGCTCTGAATAGCAGTTTTCAAACATCAAATAAAGGGTTTATATAGCTATATATATCAATTTGCATCTGAAATAAACAAGAGAAACATTTATTCGAAGCTGTTTTCAAAAGTTATGTTTAACCTGAAATATTGTCTCAAACTGATGTTCTCAGACTGAGAGAATGACGTTTTCTAAGATTCTGCTGGAGCTCTGAATAGCAGTTTTCAAACATCAAATAAAGGGTTTATATAGCTATATATATCAATTTGCATCTGAAATAAACAAGAGAAACACTTATTCGAAGCTGTTTTCAAAAGTTATGTTTAACCTGAAATATTGTCTCAAACTGATGTTCTCAGACTGAGAGAATGACGTTTTCTAAGATTCTGCTGGAGCTCTGAATAGCAGTTTTCAAACATCAAATAAAGGGTTTATATAGCTATATATATCAATTTGCATCTGAAATAAACAAGAGAAACATTTATTCGAAGCTGTTTTCAAAAGTTATGTTTAACCTGAAATATTGTCTCAAACTGATCTTCACAGGCTGAGAGAATGACGTTTTCCAAGATTCTGCTGAAGCTCTGAATAGCAGTTTTCAAACATCAAATAAAGGATTTATATAGCTATATATATCAATTTGCATCTGAAATAAACAAGAGAAACACTTATTCGAAGCTGTTTTCAAAAGTTATGTTTAACCTGAAATATTGTCTCAAACTGATCTTCACAGGCTGAGAGAATGACGTTTTCCAAGATTCTGCTGAAGCTCTGAATAGCAGTTTTCAAACATCAAATAAAGGATTTATATAGCTATATATATCAATTTGCATCTGAAATAAACAAGAGAAACACTTATTCGAAGCTGTTTTCAAAAGTTATGTTTAACCTGAAATATTGTCTCAAACTGATGTTCTCAGACCGAGAGAATGACGTTTTCTAAGATTCTGCTGGAGCTCTGAATAGCAGTTTTCAAACATCAAATAAAGGGTTTATATAGCTATATATAACAATTTGCATCTGAAATAAACAAGAGAAACATTTATTCGAAGCTGTTTTCAAAAGTTATGTTTAACCTGAAATATTGTCTCAAACTGATCTTCACAGGCTGAGAGAATGACGTTTTCCAAGATTCTGCTGAAGCTCTGAATAGCAGTTTTCAAACATCAAATAAAGGATTTATATAGCTATATATATCAATTTGCATCTGAAATAAACAAGAGAAAAACTTATTCAAAGCTGTTTTCAAAAGTTATGTTTAACCTGAAACATTGTCTCAAACTGATGTTCTCAGACTGAGAGAATGACGTTTTCTAAGATTCTGCTGGAGCTCTGAATAGCAGTTTTCAAACATCAAATAAAGGGTTTATATAGCTATATATATCAATTTGCATCTGAAATAAACAAGAGAAACATTTATTCAAAGCTGTTTTCAAAAGTTATGTTTAACCTGAAATATTGTCTCAAACTGATCTTCTCAGACTGAGAGAATGACGTTTTCCAAGATTCTGCTGGAGCTCTGAATAACAGTTTTAAAACATCAAATAAAGGGTTTATATAGCTATATATATCAATTTGCATCTGAAATAAACAAGAGAAACACTTATTCGAAGCTGTTTTCAAAAGTTATGTTTAACCTGAAATATTGTCTCAAACTGATGTTCTCAGACTGAGAGAATGACGTTTTCTAAGATTCTGCTGGAGCTCTGAATAGCAGTTTTCAAACATCAAATAAAGGGTTTATATAGCTATATATAACAATTTGCATCTGAAATAAACAAGAGAAACATTTATTCGAAGCTGTTTTCAAAAGTTATGTTTAACCTGAAATATTGTCTCAAACTGATCTTCACAGGCTGAGAGAATGACATTTTCCAAGATTCTGCTGAAGCTCTGAATAGCAGTTTTCAAACATCAAATAAAGGGCTTATATAGCTATATATATCAATTTGCATCAGAAATAAACAAGAGAAACACTTATTCGAAGCTGTTTTCAAAAGTTATGTTTAACCTGAAATATTGTCTCAAACTGATGTTCTCAGACCGAGAGAATGACGTTTTCTAAGATTCTGCTGGAGCTCTGAATAGCAGTTTTCAAACATCAAATAAAGGGTTTATATAGCTATATATATCAATTTGCATCAGAAATAAACAAGAGAAACACTTATTCGAAGCTGTTTTCAAAAGTTATGTTTAACCTGAAATATTGTCTCAAACTGATGTTCTCAGACCGAGAGAATGACGTTTTCTAAGATTCTGCTGGAGCTCTGAATAGCAGTTTTCAAACATCAAATAAAGGGTTTATATAGCTATATATATCAATTTGCATCTGAAATAAACAAGAGAAACACTTATTCGAAGCTGTTTTCAAAAGTTATGTTTAACATGAAATACTGACTCAAACTGATCTTCACAGGCTGGGGAATGACGTTTTCCAAGATTCTGCTGGAGCTCTGAATAACAGTTTTCAAACATCAAATAAAGGGTTTATATAGCTATATATATCAATTTGCATCAGAAATAAACAAGAGAAACACTTATTCGAAGCTGTTTTCAAAAGTTATGTTTAACCTGAAATATTGTCTCAAACTGATGTTCTCAGACCGAGAGAATGACGTTTTCTAAGATTCTGCTGGAGCTCTGAATAGCAGTTTTCAAACATCAAATAAAGGGTTTATATAGCTATATATAACAATTTGCATCTGAAATAAACAAGAGAAACACTTATTCGAAGCTGTTTTCAAAAGTTATGTTTAACCTGAAATATTGTCTCAAACTGATGTTCTCAGACCGAGAGAATGACGTTTTCTAAGATTCTGCTGGAGCTCTGAATAGCAGTTTTCAAACATCAAATAAAGGGTTTATATAGCTATATATATCAATTTGCATCTGAAATAAACAAGAGAAACATTTATTCGAAGCTGTTTTCAAAAGTTATGTTTAACCTGAAATATTGTCTCAAACTGATCTTCACAGGCTGAGAATGACGTTTTCCAAGATTCTGCTGAAGCTCTGAATAGCAGTTTTCAAACATCAAATAAAGGGTTTATATAGCTATATATATATCAATTTGCATCTGAAATAAACAAGAGAAACACTTATTCGAAGCTGTTTTCAAAAGTTATGTTTAACCTGAAATATTGTCTCAAACTGATGTTCTCAGACCGAGAGAATGACGTTTTCTAAGATTCTGCTGGAGCTCTGAATAGCAGTTTTCAAACATCAAATAAAGGGTTTATATAGCTATATATATCAATTTGCATCTGAAATAAACAAGAGAAACATTTATTCGAAGCTGTTTTCAAAAGTTATGTTTAACCTGAAATATTGTCTCAAACTGATCTTCACAGGCTGAGAGAATGACGTTTTCCAAGATTCTGCTGAAGCTCTGAATAGCAGTTTTCAAACATCAAATAAAGGATTTATATAGCTATATATATCAATTTGCATCTGAAATAAACAAGAGAAACACTTATTCGAAGCTGTTTTCAAAAGTTATGTTTAACCTGAAATATTGTCTCAAACTGATCTTCACAGGCTGAGAGAATGACGTTTTCCAAGATTCTGCTGAAGCTCTGAATAGCAGTTTTCAAACATCAAATAAAGGATTTATATAGCTATATATATCAATTTGCATCTGAAATAAACAAGAGAAACACTTATTCGAAGCTGTTTTCAAAAGTTATGTTTAACCTGAAATATTGTCTCAAACTGATGTTCTCAGACCGAGAGAATGACGTTTTCTAAGATTCTGCTGGAGCTCTGAATAGCAGTTTTCAAACATCAAATAAAGGGTTTATATAGCTATATATAACAATTTGCATCTGAAATAAACAAGAGAAACATTTATTCGAAGCTGTTTTCAAAAGTTATGTTTAACCTGAAATATTGTCTCAAACTGATCTTCACAGGCTGAGAGAATGACGTTTTCCAAGATTCTGCTGAAGCTCTGAATAGCAGTTTTCAAACATCAAATAAAGGATTTATATAGCTATATATATCAATTTGCATCTGAAATAAACAAGAGAAAAACTTATTCAAAGCTGTTTTCAAAAGTTATGTTTAACCTGAAATATTGTCTCAAACTGATGTTCTCAGACCGAGAGAATGACGTTTTCTAAGATTCTGCTGGAGCTCTGAATAGCAGTTTTCAAACATCAAATAAAGGGTTTATATAGCTATATATATAACAATTTGCATCTGAAATAAACAAGAGAAACATTTATTCGAAGCTGTTTTCAAAAGTTATGTTTAACCTGAAATATTGTCTCAAACTGATCTTCACAGGCTGAGAGAATGACGTTTTCCAAGATTCTGCTGAAGCTCTGAATAGCAGTTTTCAAACATCAAATAAAGGATTTATATAGCTATATATATCAATTTGCATCTGAAATAAACAAGAGAAAAACTTATTCAAAGCTGTTTTCAAAAGTTATGTTTAACCTGAAATATTGTCTCAAACTGATTTTCTCAGACTGAGAGAATGACGTTTTCCAAGATTCTGCTGGAGCTCTGAATAACAGTTTTAAAACATCAAATAAAGGGTTTATATAGCTATATATATCAATTTGCATCTGAAATAAACAAGAGAAACACTTATTCGAAGCTGTTTTCAAAAGTTATGTTTAACCTGAAATATTGTCTCAAACTGATCTTCTCAGACTGAGAGAATGACGTTTTCTAAAATTCTGCTGGAGCTCTGAATAGCAGTTTTCAAACATCAAATAAAGGATTTATATAGCTATATATATCAATTTGCATCTGAAATAAACAAGAGAAAAACTTATTCAAAGCTGTTTTCAAAAGTTATGTTTAACCTGAAACATTGTCTCAAAATGATGTTCTCAGACTGAGAGAATGACGTTTTCTAAGATTCTGCTGGAGCTCTGAATAGCAGTTTTCAAACATCAAATAAAGGGTTTATATAGCTATATATATCAATTTGCATCTGAAATAAACAAGAGAAACACTTATTCGAAGCTGGTTTCAAAAGTTATGTTTAACCTGAAATATTGTCTCAAACTGATGTTCTCAGACCGAGAGAATGACGTTTTCTAAGATTCTGCTGGAGCTCTGAATAGCAGTTTTCAAACATCAAATAAAGGGTTTATATAGCTATATATATCAATTTGCATCTGAAATAAACAAGAGAAACATTTATTCGAAGCTGTTTTCAAAAGTTATGTTTAACCTGAAATATTGTCTCAAACTGATCTTCACAGGCTGAGAGAATGACGTTTTCCAAGATTCTGCTGAAGCTCTGAATAGCAGTTTTCAAACATCAAATAAAGGGTTTATATAGCTATATATATCAATTTGCATCTGAAATAAACAAGAGAAAAACTTATTCAAAGCTGTTTTCAAAAGTTATGTTTAACCTGAAATATTGTCTCAAACTGATCTTCACAGGCTGAGAGAATGACGTTTTCCAAGATTCTGCTGAAGCTCTGAATAGCAGTTTTCAAACATCAAATAAAGGATTTATATAGCTATATATATCAATTTGCATCTGAAATAAACAAGAGAAAAACTTATTCAAAGCTGTTTTCAAAAGTTATGTTTAACCTGAAACATTGTCTCAAACTGATGTTCTCACACTGAGAGAATGACGTTTTCCAAGATTCTGCTGAAGCTCTGAATAGCAGTTTTCAAACATCAAATAAAGGGTTTATATAGCTATATATATCAATTTGCATCTGAAATAAACAAGAGAAACACTTATTCGAAGCTGTTTTCAAAAGTTATGTTTAACCTGAAATATTGTCTCAAACTGATATTCTCAGACCGAGAGAATGACGTTTTCTAAGATTCTGCTGGAGCTCTGAATAGCAGTTTTCAAACATCAAATAAAGGGTTTATATAGCTATATATAACAATTTGCATCTGAAATAAACAAGAGAAACATTTATTCGAAGCTGTTTTCAAAAGTTATGTTTAACCTGAAATATTGTCTCAAACTGATCTTCACAGGCTGAGAGAATGACGTTTTCCAAGATTCTGCTGAAGCTCTGAATAGCAGTTTTCAAACATCAAATAAAGGGTTTATATAGCTATATATATCAATTTGCATCTGAAATAAACAAGAGAAACACTTATTCGAAGCTGTTTTCAAAAGTTATGTTTAACCTGAAATATTGTCTCAAACTGATGTTCTCAGACTGAGAGAATGACGTTTTCTAAGATTCTGCTGGAGCTCTGAATAGCAGTTTTCAAACATCAAATAAAGGGTTTATATAGCTATATATAACAATTTGCATCTGAAATAAACAAGAGAAACATTTATTCGAAGCTGTTTTCAAAAGTTATGTTTAACCTGAAATATTGTCTCAAACTGATCTTCACAGGCTGAGAGAATGACATTTTCCAAGATTCTGCTGAAGCTCTGAATAGCAGTTTTCAAACATCAAATAAAGGGCTTATATAGCTATATATATCAATTTGCATCAGAAATAAACAAGAGAAACACTTATTCGAAGCTGTTTTCAAAAGTTATGTTTAACCTGAAATATTGTCTCAAACTGATGTTCTCAGACCGAGAGAATGACGTTTTCTAAGATTCTGCTGGAGCTCTGAATAGCAGTTTTCAAACATCAAATAAAGGGTTTATATAGCTATATATATCAATTTGCATCAGAAATAAACAAGAGAAACACTTATTCGAAGCTGTTTTCAAAAGTTATGTTTAACCTGAAATATTGTCTCAAACTGATGTTCTCAGACCGAGAGAATGACGTTTTCTAAGATTCTGCTGGAGCTCTGAATAGCAGTTTTCAAACATCAAATAAAGGGTTTATATAGCTATATATATCAATTTGCATCTGAAATAAACAAGAGAAACACTTATTCGAAGCTGTTTTCAAAAGTTATGTTTAACATGAAATACTGACTCAAACTGATCTTCACAGGCTGGGGAATGACGTTTTCCAAGATTCTGCTGGAGCTCTGAATAACAGTTTTCAAACATCAAATAAAGGGTTTATATAGCTATATATATCAATTTGCATCAGAAATAAACAAGAGAAACACTTATTCGAAGCTGTTTTCAAAAGTTATGTTTAACCTGAAATATTGTCTCAAACTGATGTTCTCAGACCGAGAGAATGACGTTTTCTAAGATTCTGCTGGAGCTCTGAATAGCAGTTTTCAAACATCAAATAAAGGGTTTATATAGCTATATATAACAATTTGCATCTGAAATAAACAAGAGAAACACTTATTCGAAGCTGTTTTCAAAAGTTATGTTTAACCTGAAATATTGTCTCAAACTGATGTTCTCAGACCGAGAGAATGACGTTTTCTAAGATTCTGCTGGAGCTCTGAATAGCAGTTTTCAAACATCAAATAAAGGGTTTATATAGCTATATATATCAATTTGCATCTGAAATAAACAAGAGAAACATTTATTCGAAGCTGTTTTCAAAAGTTATGTTTAACCTGAAATATTGTCTCAAACTGATCTTCACAGGCTGAGAATGACGTTTTCCAAGATTCTGCTGAAGCTCTGAATAGCAGTTTTCAAACATCAAATAAAGGGTTTATATAGCTATATATATATCAATTTGCATCTGAAATAAACAAGAGAAACACTTATTCGAAGCTGTTTTCAAAAGTTATGTTTAACCTGAAATATTGTCTCAAACTGATGTTCTCAGACCGAGAGAATGACGTTTTCTAAGATTCTGCTGGAGCTCTGAATAGCAGTTTTCAAACATCAAATAAAGGGTTTATATAGCTATATATATCAATTTGCATCTGAAATAAACAAGAGAAACATTTATTCGAAGCTGTTTTCAAAAGTTATGTTTAACCTGAAATATTGTCTCAAACTGATCTTCACAGGCTGAGAGAATGACGTTTTCCAAGATTCTGCTGAAGCTCTGAATAGCAGTTTTCAAACATCAAATAAAGGATTTATATAGCTATATATATCAATTTGCATCTGAAATAAACAAGAGAAACACTTATTCGAAGCTGTTTTCAAAAGTTATGTTTAACCTGAAATATTGTCTCAAACTGATCTTCACAGGCTGAGAGAATGACGTTTTCCAAGATTCTGCTGAAGCTCTGAATAGCAGTTTTCAAACATCAAATAAAGGATTTATATAGCTATATATATCAATTTGCATCTGAAATAAACAAGAGAAACACTTATTCGAAGCTGTTTTCAAAAGTTATGTTTAACCTGAAATATTGTCTCAAACTGATGTTCTCAGACCGAGAGAATGACGTTTTCTAAGATTCTGCTGGAGCTCTGAATAGCAGTTTTCAAACATCAAATAAAGGGTTTATATAGCTATATATAACAATTTGCATCTGAAATAAACAAGAGAAACATTTATTCGAAGCTGTTTTCAAAAGTTATGTTTAACCTGAAATATTGTCTCAAACTGATCTTCACAGGCTGAGAGAATGACGTTTTCCAAGATTCTGCTGAAGCTCTGAATAGCAGTTTTCAAACATCAAATAAAGGATTTATATAGCTATATATATCAATTTGCATCTGAAATAAACAAGAGAAAAACTTATTCAAAGCTGTTTTCAAAAGTTATGTTTAACCTGAAATATTGTCTCAAACTGATGTTCTCAGACCGAGAGAATGACGTTTTCTAAGATTCTGCTGGAGCTCTGAATAGCAGTTTTCAAACATCAAATAAAGGGTTTATATAGCTATATATATAACAATTTGCATCTGAAATAAACAAGAGAAACATTTATTCGAAGCTGTTTTCAAAAGTTATGTTTAACCTGAAATATTGTCTCAAACTGATCTTCACAGGCTGAGAGAATGACGTTTTCCAAGATTCTGCTGAAGCTCTGAATAGCAGTTTTCAAACATCAAATAAAGGATTTATATAGCTATATATATCAATTTGCATCTGAAATAAACAAGAGAAAAACTTATTCAAAGCTGTTTTCAAAAGTTATGTTTAACCTGAAACATTGTCTCAAACTGATGTTCTCAGACTGAGAGAATGACGTTTTCTAAGATTCTGCTGGAGCTCTGATAGCAGTTTTCAAACATCAAATAAAGGGTTTATATAGCTATATATATCAATTTGCATCTGAAATAAACAAGAGAAACATTTATTCGAAGCTGTTTTCAAAAGTTATGTTTAACCTGAAATATTGTCTCAAACTGATTTTCTCAGACTGAGAGAATGACGTTTTCCAAGATTCTGCTGGAGCTCTGAATAACAGTTTTAAAACATCAAATAAAGGGTTTATATAGCTATATATATCAATTTGCATCTGAAATAAACAAGAGAAACACTTATTCGAAGCTGTTTTCAAAAGTTATGTTTAACCTGAAATATTGTCTCAAACTGATCTTCTCAGACTGAGAGAATGACGTTTTCTAAAATTCTGCTGGAGCTCTGAATAGCAGTTTTCAAACATCAAATAAAGGATTTATATAGCTATATATATCAATTTGCATCTGAAATAAACAAGAGAAAAACTTATTCAAAGCTGTTTTCAAAAGTTATGTTTAACCTGAAACATTGTCTCAAAATGATGTTCTCAGACTGAGAGAATGACGTTTTCTAAGATTCTGCTGGAGCTCTGAATAGCAGTTTTCAAACATCAAATAAAGGGTTTATATAGCTATATATATCAATTTGCATCTGAAATAAACAAGAGAAACACTTATTCGAAGCTGGTTTCAAAAGTTATGTTTAACCTGAAATATTGTCTCAAACTGATGTTCTCAGACCGAGAGAATGACGTTTTCTAAGATTCTGCTGGAGCTCTGAATAGCAGTTTTCAAACATCAAATAAAGGGTTTATATAGCTATATATATCAATTTGCATCTGAAATAAACAAGAGAAACATTTATTCGAAGCTGTTTTCAAAAGTTATGTTTAACCTGAAATATTGTCTCAAACTGATGTTCTCAGACCGAGAGAATGACGTTTTCTAAGATTCTGCTGGAGCTCTGAATAGCAGTTTTCAAACATCAAATAAAGGGTTTATATAGCTATATATATCAATTTGCATCTGAAATAAACAAGAGAAACACTTATTCGAAGCTGTTTTCAAAAGTTATGTTTAACCTGAAATATTGTCTCAAACTGATGTTCTCAGACCGAGAGAATGACGTTTTCTAAGATTCTGCTGGAGCTCTGAATAGCAGTTTTAAAACATCAAATAAAGGGTTTATATAGCTATATATATCAATTTGCATCTGAAATAAACAAGAGAAACATTTATTCGAAGCTGTTTTCAAAAGTTATGTTTAACCTGAAATATTGTCTCAAACTGATCTTCACAGGCTGAGAGAATGACGTTTTCCAAGATTCTGCTGAAGCTCTGAATAGCAGTTTTCAAACATCAAATAAAGGATTTATATAGCTATATATATCAATTTGCATCTGAAATAAACAAGAGAAAAACTTATTCAAAGCCGTTTTCAAAAGTTATGTTTAACCTGAAACATTGTCTCAAACTGATGTTCTCAGACTGAGAGAATGACGTTTTCTAAGATTCTGCTGGAGCTCTGAATAGCAGTTTTCAAACATCAAATAAAGGGTTTATATAGCTATATATATCAATTTGCATCTGAAATAAACAAGAGAAACATTTATTCGAAGCTGTTTTCAAAAGTTATGTTTAACCTGAAATATTGTCTCAAACTGATCTTCTCAGACTGAGAGAATGACGTTTTCCAAGATTCTACTGGAGCTCTGAATAACAGTTTTAAAACATCAAATAAAGGGTTTATATAACTATATATATCAATTTGCATCTGAAATAAACAAGAGAAACACTTATTCGAAGCTGTTTTCAAAAGTTATGTTTAACCTGAAATATTGTCTCAAACTGATGTTCTCAGACTGAGAGAATGACGTTTTCTAAGATTCTGCTGGAGCTCTGAATAGCAGTTTTCAAACATCAAATAAAGGGTTTATATAGCTATATATATCAATTTGCATCTGAAATAAACAAGAGAAACACTTATTCGAAGCTGTTTTCAAAAGTTATGTTTAACCTGAAATATTGTCTCAAACTGATGTTCTCAGACCGAGAGAATGACGTTTTCTAAGATTCTGCTGGAGCTCTGAATAGCAGTTTTCAAACATCAAATAAAGGGTTTATATAGCTATATATATCAATTTGCATCTGAAATAAACAAGAGAAACACTTATTCGAAGCTGGTTTCAAAAGTTATGTTTAACCTGAAATATTGTCTCAAACTGATGTTCTCAGACCGAGAGAATGACGTTTTCTAAGATTCTGCTGGAGCTCTGAATAGCAGTTTTCAAACATCAAATAAAGGGTTTATATAGCTATATATATCAATTTGCATCTGAAATAAACAAGAGAAACACTTATTCGAAGCTGTTTTCAAAAGTTATGTTTAACCTGAAATATTGTCTCAAACTGATGTTCTCAGACCGAGAGAATGACGTTTTCTAAGATTCTGCTGGAGCTCTGAATAGCAGTTTTCAAACATCAAATAAAGGGTTTATATAGCTATATATATCAATTTGCATCTGAAATAAACAAGAGAAACATTTATTCGAAGCTGTTTTCAAAAGTTATGTTTAACCTGAAATATTGTCTCAAACTGATCTTCACAGGCTGAGAGAATGACGTTTTCCAAGATTCTGCTGAAGCTCTGAATAGCAGTTTTCAAACATCAAATAAAGGGTTTATATAGCTATATATATCAATTTGCATCTGAAATAAACAAGAGAAACACTTATTCGAAGCTGTTTTCAAAAGTTATGTTTAACCTGAAATATTGTCTCAAACTGATGTTCTCAGACCGAGAGAATGACGTTTTCTAAGATTCTGCTGGAGCTCTGAATAGCAGTTTTCAAACATCAAATAAAGGGTTTATATAGCTATATATAACAATTTGCATCTGAAATAAACAAGAGAAACATTTATTCGAAGCTGTTTTCAAAAGTTATGTTTAACCTGAAATATTGTCTCAAACTGATCTTCACAGGCTGAGAGAATGACGTTTTCCAAGATTCTGCTGAAGCTCTGAATAGCAGTTTTCAAACATCAAATAAAGGGTTTATATAGCTATATATATCAATTTGCATCTGAAATAAACAAGAGAAAAACTTATTCAAAGCTGTTTTCAAAAGTTATGTTTAACCTGAAATATTGTCTCAAACTGATCTTCTCAGACTGAGAGAATGACGTTTTCCAAGATTCTGCTGGAGCTCTGAATAACAGTTTTAAAACATCAAATAAAGGGTTTATATAGCTATATATATCAATTTGCATCTGAAATAAACAAGAGAAACACTTATTCGAAGCTGTTTTCAAAGGATATGTTTAAGTGAGACCTTCTCTAAATGTGATGTATTCAGACTGAGATGTATTTGATGTCCAATCCCGCCACCTTGTGGTTCTTTTTTTTTATCAACATTTCTCTTTTTTTTTCCACAATGCAATTCCCCCAAGCACCCTACCTGGTGCACAAACCAAACACCACCATGTCTTCTCCTTTGAATTTGATTGACAGGTCCACCAGAACGGTCTTGTAGATACAGCATTGCGTTGTCTAGTCCGAGCGAGTCTCAGAATGTTTTCACAGTCTTGGAAGTAGTGAACGCGGGCTAAGATGCTGCTGGAGCTCTGAATAACAGTTTTCAAACATCAAATAAAGGGTTTATATAGCTATATATATCAATTTGCATCTGAAATAAACAAGAGAAACACTTATTCAAAGCTGTTTTCAAAGGATATGTATAAGTGAGACCTTCTCTAAATGTGATGTATTCAGACTGAGATGTATTTGATGTCCAATCCCGCCACCTTGTGGTTCTTTTTTTTTATCAACATTTCTCTTTTTTTTTCCACAATGCAATTCCCCCAAGCACCCTACCTGGTGCACAAACCAAACACCACCATGTCTTCTCCTTTGAATTTGATTGACAGGTCCACCAGAACGGTCTTGTAGATACAGCATTGCGTTGTCTAGTCCGAGCGAGTCTCAGAATGTTTTCACAGTCTTGGAAGTAGTGAACGCGGGCTAAGATGCTGCTGGAGCTCTGAATAACAGTTTTCAAACATCAAATAAAGGGTTTATATAGCTATATATATCAATTTGCATCTGAAATAAACAAGAGAAAAACATATTCAAAGCTGTTTTCAAAAGTTATGTTTAACCTGAAATATTGTCTCAAATTGATGTTCTGAGACTGAGAGAATGACGTTTTCTAAGATTCTGCTGGAGCTCTGTATAGCAGTTTTCAAACATCAAATAAAGGGTTTATATAGCTATATATATCAATTTGCATCTGAAATAAACAAGAACAAAACTTATTCAAAGCTGTTTTCATAAGTTATGTTTAACCTGAAATATTGTCTCAAACTGATGTTCTCAGACTGAGAGAATGACGTTTTCTAAGATTCTGCTGGAGCTCTGAATAGCAGTTTTCAAACATCAAATAAAGGGTTTATATAGCTATATATATCAACTTGCATCTGAAATAAACAAGAGAAACATTTATTCCAAGCTGTTTACAAAAGTTATGTTTAACCTGAAATATTGTCTCAAATTGATGTTCTGAGACTGAGAGAATGACGTTTTCTAAGATTCTGCTGGAGCTCTGTATAGCAGTTTTCAAACATCAAATAAAGGGTTTATATAGCTATATATATCAATTTGCATCTGAAATAAACAAGAAAAAAACTTATTCAAAGCTGTTTTCATAAGTTATGTTTAACCTGAAATATTGTCTCAAACTGATGTTCTCAGACTGAGAGAATGACGTTTTCTAAGATTCTGCTGGAGCTCTGAATAGCAGTTTTCAAACATCAAATAAAGGGTTTGTATAGCTATATATATCAATTTGCATCTGAACTAAACAAGAGAAACACTTATTCGAAGCTGTTTTCAAAAGTTATGTTTAACCTGAAACATTGTCTCAAACTGATGTTCTCAGACTGAGAGAATGACGTTTTCTAAGATTCTGCTGGAGCTCTGAATAGCAGTTTTCAAACATCAAATAAAGGGTTTATATAGCTATATATATCAATTTGCATCCGAAATAAACAAGAGAAACACTTATTCAAAGCTGTTTTCAAAAGTTATGTTTAACCTGAAATATTGTCTCAAACTGATGTTCTCAGACTGAGAGAATGACGTTTTCCAAGATTCTGCTGGAGCTCTGAATAGCAGTTTTCAAACATCAAATAAAGGGTTTATATAGCTATATATATCAATTTGCATCTGAAATAAACAAGAGAAACATTTATTCGAAGCTGTTTTCAAAAGTTATGTTTAACCTGAAATATTGTCTCAAACTGATCTTCTCAGACTGAGAGAATGACGTTTTCCAAGATTCTGCTGGAGCTCTGAATAACAGTTTTAAAACATCAAATAAAGGGTTTATATAGCTATATATATCAATTTGCATCTGAAATAAACAAGAGAAACACTTATTCGAAGCTGTTTTCAAAAGTTATGTTTAACCTGAAATATTGTCTCAAACTGATGTTCTCAGACTGAGAGAATGACGTTTTCTAAGATTCTGCTGGAGCTCTGAATAGCAGTTTTCAAACATCAAATAAAGGGTTTATATAGCTATATATATCACTTTGCATCCGAAATAAACAAGAGAAACACTTATTCAAAGCTGTTTTCAAAAGTTATGTTTAACCTGAAATATTGTCTCAAACTGATCTTCACAGGCTGAGAGAATGACGTTTTCCAAGATTCTGCTGAAGCTCTGAATAGCAGTTTTCAAACATCAAATAAAGGATTTATATAGCTATATATATCAATTTGCATCTGAAATAAACAAGAGAAACACTTATTCAAAGCTGTTTTCAAAAGTTATGTTTAACCTGAAATATTGTCTCAAACTGATGTTCTCAGACCGAGAGAATGACGTTTTCTAAGATTCTGCTGGAGCTCTGAATAGCAGTTTTCAAACATCAAATAAAGGGTTTATATAGCTATATATAACAATTTGCATCTGAAATAAACAAGAGAAACATTTATTCGAAGCTGTTTTCAAAAGTTATGTTTAACCTGAAATATTGTCTCAAACTGATCTTCACAGGCTGAGAGAATGACGTTTTCCAAGATTCTGCTGAAGCTCTGAATAGCAGTTTTCAAACATCAAATAAAGGATTTATATAGCTATATATATCAATTTGCATCTGAAATAAACAAGAGAAAAACTTATTCAAAGCTGTTTTCAAAAGTTATGTTTAACCTGAAACATTGTCTCAAACTGATGTTCTCAGACTGAGAGAATGACGTTTTCTAAGATTCTGCTGGAGCTCTGAATAGCAGTTTTCAAACATCAAATAAAGGGTTTATATAGCTATATATATCAATTTGCATCTGAAATAAACAAGAGAAACATTTATTCAAAGCTGTTTTCAAAAGTTATGTTTAACCTGAAATATTGTCTCAAACTGATCTTCTCAGACTGAGAGAATGACGTTTTCCAAGATTCTGCTGGAGCTCTGAATAACAGTTTTAAAACATCAAATAAAGGGTTTATATAGCTATATATATCAATTTGCATCTGAAATAAACAAGAGAAACACTTATTCGAAGCTGTTTTCAAAAGTTATGTTTAACCTGAAATATTGTCTCAAACTGATGTTCTCAGACTGAGAGAATGACGTTTTCTAAGATTCTGCTGGAGCTCTGAATAGCAGTTTTCAAACATCAAATAAAGGGTTTATATAGCTATATATAACAATTTGCATCTGAAATAAACAAGAGAAACATTTATTCGAAGCTGTTTTCAAAAGTTATGTTTAACCTGAAATATTGTCTCAAACTGATCTTCACAGGCTGAGAGAATGACATTTTCCAAGATTCTGCTGAAGCTCTGAATAGCAGTTTTCAAACATCAAATAAAGGGCTTATATAGCTATATATATCAATTTGCATCAGAAATAAACAAGAGAAACACTTATTCGAAGCTGTTTTCAAAAGTTATGTTTAACCTGAAATATTGTCTCAAACTGATGTTCTCAGACCGAGAGAATGACGTTTTCTAAGATTCTGCTGGAGCTCTGAATAGCAGTTTTCAAACATCAAATAAAGGGTTTATATAGCTATATATATCAATTTGCATCAGAAATAAACAAGAGAAACACTTATTCGAAGCTGTTTTCAAAAGTTATGTTTAACCTGAAATATTGTCTCAAACTGATGTTCTCAGACCGAGAGAATGACGTTTTCTAAGATTCTGCTGGAGCTCTGAATAGCAGTTTTCAAACATCAAATAAAGGGTTTATATAGCTATATATATCAATTTGCATCTGAAATAAACAAGAGAAACACTTATTCGAAGCTGTTTTCAAAAGTTATGTTTAACATGAAATACTGACTCAAACTGATCTTCACAGGCTGAGAGAATGACGTTTTCCAAGATTCTGCTGGAGCTCTGAATAACAGTTTTCAAACATCAAATAAAGGGTTTATATAGCTATATATATCAATTTGCATCAGAAATAAACAAGAGAAACACTTATTCGAAGCTGTTTTCAAAAGTTATGTTTAACCTGAAATATTGTCTCAAACTGATGTTCTCAGACCGAGAGAATGACGTTTTCTAAGATTCTGCTGGAGCTCTGAATAGCAGTTTTCAAACATCAAATAAAGGGTTTATATAGCTATATATAACAATTTGCATCTGAAATAAACAAGAGAAACACTTATTCGAAGCTGTTTTCAAAAGTTATGTTTAACCTGAAATATTGTCTCAAACTGATGTTCTCAGACCGAGAGAATGACGTTTTCTAAGATTCTGCTGGAGCTCTGAATAGCAGTTTTCAAACATCAAATAAAGGGTTTATATAGCTATATATATCAATTTGCATCTGAAATAAACAAGAGAAACATTTATTCGAAGCTGTTTTCAAAAGTTATGTTTAACCTGAAATATTGTCTCAAACTGATCTTCACAGGCTGAGAATGACGTTTTCCAAGATTCTGCTGAAGCTCTGAATAGCAGTTTTCAAACATCAAATAAAGGGTTTATATAGCTATATATATCAATTTGCATCTGAAATAAACAAGAGAAACACTTATTCGAAGCTGTTTTCAAAAGTTATGTTTAACCTGAAATATTGTCTCAAACTGATGTTCTCAGACCGAGAGAATGACGTTTTCTAAGATTCTGCTGGAGCTCTGAATAGCAGTTTTCAAACATCAAATAAAGGGTTTATATAGCTATATATATCAATTTGCATCTGAAATAAACAAGAGAAACATTTATTCGAAGCTGTTTTCAAAAGTTATGTTTAACCTGAAATATTGTCTCAAACTGATCTTCACAGGCTGAGAGAATGACGTTTTCCAAGATTCTGCTGAAGCTCTGAATAGCAGTTTTCAAACATCAAATAAAGGATTTATATAGCTATATATATCAATTTGCATCTGAAATAAACAAGAGAAACACTTATTCGAAGCTGTTTTCAAAAGTTATGTTTAACCTGAAATATTGTCTCAAACTGATCTTCACAGGCTGAGAGAATGACGTTTTCCAAGATTCTGCTGAAGCTCTGAATAGCAGTTTTCAAACATCAAATAAAGGATTTATATAGCTATATATATCAATTTGCATCTGAAATAAACAAGAGAAACACTTATTCGAAGCTGTTTTCAAAAGTTATGTTTAACCTGAAATATTGTCTCAAACTGATGTTCTCAGACCGAGAGAATGACGTTTTCTAAGATTCTGCTGGAGCTCTGAATAGCAGTTTTCAAACATCAAATAAAGGGTTTATATAGCTATATATAACAATTTGCATCTGAAATAAACAAGAGAAACATTTATTCGAAGCTGTTTTCAAAAGTTATGTTTAACCTGAAATATTGTCTCAAACTGATCTTCACAGGCTGAGAGAATGACGTTTTCCAAGATTCTGCTGAAGCTCTGAATAGCAGTTTTCAAACATCAAATAAAGGATTTATATAGCTATATATATCAATTTGCATCTGAAATAAACAAGAGAAAAACTTATTCAAAGCTGTTTTCAAAAGTTATGTTTAACCTGAAATATTGTCTCAAACTGATGTTCTCAGACCGAGAGAATGACGTTTTCTAAGATTCTGCTGGAGCTCTGAATAGCAGTTTTCAAACATCAAATAAAGGGTTTATATAGCTATATATATAACAATTTGCATCTGAAATAAACAAGAGAAACATTTATTCGAAGCTGTTTTCAAAAGTTATGTTTAACCTGAAATATTGTCTCAAACTGATCTTCACAGGCTGAGAGAATGACGTTTTCCAAGATTCTGCTGAAGCTCTGAATAGCAGTTTTCAAACATCAAATAAAGGATTTATATAGCTATATATATCAATTTGCATCTGAAATAAACAAGAGAAAAACTTATTCAAAGCTGTTTTCAAAAGTTATGTTTAACCTGAAACATTGTCTCAAACTGATGTTCTCAGACTGAGAGAATGACGTTTTCTAAGATTCTGCTGGAGCTCTGATAGCAGTTTTCAAACATCAAATAAAGGGTTTATATAGCTATATATATCAATTTGCATCTGAAATAAACAAGAGAAACATTTATTCGAAGCTGTTTTCAAAAGTTATGTTTAACCTGAAATATTGTCTCAAACTGATGTTCTCAGACTGAGAGAATGACGTTTTCCAAGATTCTGCTGGAGCTCTGAATAACAGTTTTAAAACATCAAATAAAGGGTTTATATAGCTATATATATCAATTTGCATCTGAAATAAACAAGAGAAACACTTATTCGAAGCTGTTTTCAAAAGTTATGTTTAACCTGAAATATTGTCTCAAACTGATCTTCTCAGACTGAGAGAATGACGTTTTCTAAAATTCTGCTGGAGCTCTGAATAGCAGTTTTCAAACATCAAATAAAGGATTTATATAGCTATATATATCAATTTGCATCTGAAATAAACAAGAGAAAAACTTATTCAAAGCTGTTTTCAAAAGTTATGTTTAACCTGAAACATTGTCTCAAAATGATGTTCTCAGACTGAGAGAATGACGTTTTCTAAGATTCTGCTGGAGCTCTGAATAGCAGTTTTCAAACATCAAATAAAGGGTTTATATAGCTATATATATCAATTTGCATCTGAAATAAACAAGAGAAACACTTATTCGAAGCTGGTTTCAAAAGTTATGTTTAACCTGAAATATTGTCTCAAACTGATGTTCTCAGACCGAGAGAATGACGTTTTCTAAGATTCTGCTGGAGCTCTGAATAGCAGTTTTCAAACATCAAATAAAGGGTTTATATAGCTATATATATCAATTTGCATCTGAAATAAACAAGAGAAACATTTATTCGAAGCTGTTTTCAAAAGTTATGTTTAACCTGAAATATTGTCTCAAACTGATCTTCACAGGCTGAGAGAATGACGTTTTCCAAGATTCTGCTGAAGCTCTGAATAGCAGTTTTCAAACATCAAATAAAGGGTTTATATAGCTATATATATCAATTTGCATCTGAAATAAACAAGAGAAAAACTTATTCAAAGCTGTTTTCAAAAGTTATGTTTAACCTGAAATATTGTCTCAAACTGATCTTCACAGGCTGAGAGAATGACGTTTTCCAAGATTCTGCTGAAGCTCTGAATAGCAGTTTTCAAACATCAAATAAAGGATTTATATAGCTATATATATCAATTTGCATCTGAAATAAACAAGAGAAAAACTTATTCAAAGCTGTTTTCAAAAGTTATGTTTAACCTGAAACATTGTCTCAAACTGATGTTCTCAGACTGAGAGAATGACCTTTTTATAAGATTCTGCTGGAGCTCTGAATAGCAGTTTTCAAACATCAAATAAAGGGTTTATATAGCTATATATATCAATTTGCATCTGAAATAAACAAGAGAAACACTTATTCGAAGCTGGTTTCAAAAGTTATGTTTAACCTGAAATATTGTCTCAAACTGATGTTCTCAGACCGAGAGAATGACGTTTTCTAAGATTCTGCTGGAGCTCTGAATAGCAGTTTTCAAACATCAAATAAAGGGTTTATATAGCTATATATATCAATTTGCATCTGAAATAAACAAGAGAAACACTTATTCGAAGCTGTTTTCAAAAGTTATGTTTAACCTGAAATATTGTCTCAAACTGATGTTCTCAGACCGAGAGAATGACGTTTTCTAAGATTCTGCTGGAGCTCTGAATAGCAGTTTTCAAACATCAAATAAAGGGTTTATATAGCTATATATATCAATTTGCATCTGAAATAAACAAGAGAAACATTTATTCGAAGCTGTTTTCAAAAGTTATGTTTAACCTGAAATATTGTCTCAAACTGATCTTCACAGGCTGAGAGAATGACGTTTTCCAAGATTCTGCTGAAGCTCTGAATAGCAGTTTTCAAACATCAAATAAAGGGTTTATATAGCTATATATATCAATTTGCATCTGAAATAAACAAGAGAAACACTTATTCGAAGCTGTTTTCAAAAGTTATGTTTAACCTGAAATATTGTCTCAAACTGATATTCTCAGACCGAGAGAATGACGTTTTCTAAGATTCTGCTGGAGCTCTGAATAGCAGTTTTCAAACATCAAATAAAGGGTTTATATAGCTATATATAACAATTTGCATCTGAAATAAACAAGAGAAACATTTATTCGAAGCTGTTTTCAAAAGTTATGTTTAACCTGAAATATTGTCTCAAACTGATCTTCACAGGCTGAGAGAATGACGTTTTCCAAGATTCTGCTGAAGCTCTGAATAGCAGTTTTCAAACATCAAATAAAGGATTTATATAGCTATATATATCAATTTGCATCTGAAATAAACAAGAGAAAAACTTATTCAAAGCCGTTTTCAAAAGTTATGTTTAACCTGAAACATTGTCTCAAACTGATGTTCTCAGACTGAGAGAATGACGTTTTCTAAGATTCTGCTGGAGCTCTGAATAGCAGTTTTCAAACATCAAATAAAGGGTTTATATAACTATATATATCAATTTGCATCTGAAATAAACAAGAGAAACACTTATTCGAAGCTGTTTTCAAAAGTTATGTTTAACCTGAAATATTGTCTCAAACTGATGTTCTCAGACTGAGAGAATGACGTTTTCTAAGATTCTGCTGGAGCTCTGAATAGCAGTTTTCAAACATCAAATAAAGGGTTTATATAGCTATATATATCAATTTGCATCTGAAATAAACAAGAGAAACACTTATTCGAAGCTGTTTTCAAAAGTTATGTTTAACCTGAAATATTGTCTCAAACTGATGTTCTCAGACCGAGAGAATGACGTTTTCTAAGATTCTGCTGGAGCTCTGAATAGCAGTTTTCAAACATCAAATAAAGGGTTTATATAGCTATATATATCAATTTGCATCTGAAATAAACAAGAGAAACACTTATTCGAAGCTGGTTTCAAAAGTTATGTTTAACCTGAAATATTGTCTCAAACTGATGTTCTCAGACCGAGAGAATGACGTTTTCTAAGATTCTGCTGGAGCTCTGAATAGCAGTTTTCAAACATCAAATAAAGGGTTTATATAGCTATATATATCAATTTGCATCTGAAATAAACAAGAGAAACACTTATTCGAAGCTGTTTTCAAAAGTTATGTTTAACCTGAAATATTGTCTCAAACTGATGTTCTCAGACCGAGAGAATGACGTTTTCTAAGATTCTGCTGGAGCTCTGAATAGCAGTTTTCAAACATCAAATAAAGGGTTTATATAGCTATATATATCAATTTGCATCTGAAATAAACAAGAGAAACATTTATTCGAAGCTGTTTTCAAAAGTTATGTTTAACCTGAAATATTGTCTCAAACTGATCTTCACAGGCTGAGAGAATGACGTTTTCCAAGATTCTGCTGAAGCTCTGAATAGCAGTTTTCAAACATCAAATAAAGGGTTTATATAGCTATATATATCAATTTGCATCAGAAATAAACAAGAGAAACACTTATTCGAAGCTGTTTTCAAAAGTTATGTTTAACCTGAAATATTGTCTCAAACTGATGTTCTCAGACCGAGAGAATGACGTTTTCTAAGATTCTGCTGGAGCTCTGAATAGCAGTTTTCAAACATCAAATAAAGGGTTTATATAGCTATATATATCAATTTGCATCTGAAATAAACAAGAGAAACATTTATTCGAAGCTGTTTTCAAAAGTTATGTTTAACCTGAAATATTGTCTCAAACTGATCTTCACAGGCTGAGAGAATGACGTTTTCCAAGATTCTGCTGAAGCTCTGAATAGCAGTTTTCAAACATCAAATAAAGGGTTTATATAGCTATATATATCAATTTGCATCTGAAATAAACAAGAGAAACACTTATTCGAAGCTGTTTTCAAAAGTTATGTTTAACCTGAAATATTGTCTCAAACTGATGTTCTCAGACCGAGAGAATGACGTTTTCTAAGATTCTGCTGGAGCTCTGAATAGCAGTTTTCAAACATCAAATAAAGGGTTTATATAGCTATATATAACAATTTGCATCTGAAATAAACAAGAGAAACATTTATTCGAAGCTGTTTTCAAAAGTTATGTTTAACCTGAAATATTGTCTCAAACTGATCTTCACAGGCTGAGAGAATGACGTTTTCCAAGATTCTGCTGAAGCTCTGAATAGCAGTTTTCAAACATCAAATAAAGGGTTTATATAGCTATATATATCAATTTGCATCTGAAATAAACAAGAGAAAAACTTATTCAAAGCTGTTTTCAAAAGTTATGTTTAACCTGAAATATTGTCTCAAACTGATCTTCTCAGACTGAGAGAATGACGTTTTCCAAGATTCTACTGGAGCTCTGAATAACAGTTTTCAAACATCAAATAAAGGGTTTATATAGCTATATATATCAATTTGCATCTGAAATAAACAAGAGAAACATTTATTCGAAGCTGTTTTCAAAAGTTATGTTTAACCTGAAATATTGTCTCAAACTGATCTTCTCAGACTGAGAGAATGACGTTTTCCAAGATTCTGCTGGAGCTCTGAATAACAGTTTTAAAACATCAAATAAAGGGTTTATATAGCTATATATATCAATTTGCATCTGAAATAAACAAGAGAAACACTTATTCGAAGCTGTTTTCAAAAGTTATGTTTAACCTGAAATATTGTCTCAAACTGATGTTCTCAGACTGAGAGAATGACGTTTTCCAAGATTCTGCTGGAGCTCTGAATAGCAGTTTTCAAACATCAAATAAAGGGTTTATATAGCTATTATATCATTTTCCATCTGAAATAAACAAGAGAAACACTTATTCGAAGCTGTTTTCAAAAGTTATGGTTAACCTGAAATATTGTCTCAAACTGATGTTCTCAGACTGAGAGAATGACGTTTTCTAAGATTCTGCTGGAGCTCTGAATAGCAGTTTTCAAACATCAAATAAAGGGTTTATATAGCTATATATATCAATTTGCATCTGAAATAAACAAGAGAAACACTTATTCGAAGCTGTTTTCAAAGGATATGTTTAAGTGAGACCTTCTCTAAATGTGATGTATTCAGACTGAGATGTATTTGATGTCCAATCCCGCCACCTTGTGGTTCTTTTTTTTTATCAACATTTCTCTTTTTTTTTCCACAATGCAATTCCCCCAAGCACCCTACCTGGTGCACAAACCAAACACCACCATGTCTTCTCCTTTGAATTTGATTGACAGGTCCACCAGAACGGTCTTGTAGATACAGCATTGCGTTGTCTAGTCCGAGCGAGTCTCAGAATGTTTTCACAGTCTTGGAAGTAGTGAACGCGGGCTAAGATGCTGCTGGAGCTCTGAATAACAGTTTTCAAACATCAAATAAAGGGTTTATATAGCTATATATATCAATTTGCATCTGAAATAAACAAGAGAAACACTTATTCAAAGCTGTTTTCAAAGGATATGTATAAGTGAGACCTTCTCTAAATGTGATGTATTCAGACTGAGATGTATTTGATGTCCAATCCCGCCACCTTGTGGTTCTTTTTTTTTATCAACATTTCTCTTTTTTTTTCCACAATGCAATTCCCCCAAGCACCCTACCTGGTGCACAAACCAAACACCACCATGTCTTCTCCTTTGAATTTGATTGACAGGTCCACCAGAACGGTCTTGTAGATACAGCATTGCGTTGTCTAGTCCGAGCGAGTCTCAGAATGTTTTCACAGTCTTGGAAGTAGTGAACGCGGGCTAAGATGCTGCTGGAGCTCTGAATAACAGTTTTCAAACATCAAATAAAGGGTTTATATAGCTATATATATCAATTTGCATCTGAAATAAACAAGAGAAAAACATATTCAAAGCTGTTTTCAAAAGTTATGTTTAACCTGAAATATTGTCTCAAATTGATGTTCTGAGACTGAGAGAATGACGTTTTCTAAGATTCTGCTGGAGCTCTGTATAGCAGTTTTCAAACATCAAATAAAGGGTTTATATAGCTATATATATCAATTTGCATCTGAAATAAACAAGAAAAAAACTTATTCAAAGCTGTTTTCATAAGTTATGTTTAACCTGAAATATTGTCTCAAACTGATGTTCTCAGACTGAGAGAATGACGTTTTCTAAGATTCTGCTGGAGCTCTGAATAGCAGTTTTCAAACATCAAATAAAGGGTTTATATAGCTATATATATCAACTTGCATCTGAAATAAACAAGAGAAACATTTATTCCAAGCTGTTTACAAAAGTTATGTTTAACCTGAAATATTGTCTCAAATTGATGTTCTGAGACTGAGAGAATGACGTTTTCTAAGATTCTGCTGGAGCTCTGTATAGCAGTTTTCAAACATCAAATAAAGGGTTTATATAGCTATATATATCGATTTGCATCTGAAATAAACAAGAAAAAAACTTATTCAAAGCTGTTTTCATAAGTTATGTTTAACCTGAAATATTGTCTCAAACTGATGTTCTCAGACTGAGAGAATGACGTTTTCTAAGATTCTGCTGGAGCTCTGAATAGCAGTTTTCAAACATCAAATAAAGGGTATGTATAGCTATATATATCAATTTGCATCTGAACTAAACAAGAGAAACACTTATTCGAAGCTGTTTTCAAAAGTTATGTTTAACCTGAAACATTGTCTCAAACTGATGTTCTCAGACTGAGAGAATGACGTTTTCTAAGATTCTGCTGGAGCTCTGAATAGCAGTTTTCAAACATCAAATAAAGGGTTTATATAGCTATATATATCAATTTGCATCCGAAATAAACAAGAGAAACACTTATTCAAAGCTGTTTTCAAAAGTTATGTTTAACCTGAAATATTGTCTCAAACTGATGTTCTCAGACTGAGAGAATGACGTTTTCCAAGATTCTGCTGGAGCTCTGAATAGCAGTTTTCAAACATCAAATAAAGGGTTTATATAGCTATATATATCAATTTGCATCTGAAATAAACAAGAGAAACATTTATTCGAAGCTGTTTTCAAAAGTTATGTTTAACCTGAAATATTGTCTCAAACTGATCTTCTCAGACTGAGAGAATGACGTTTTCCAAGATTCTGCTGGAGCTCTGAATAACAGTTTTAAAACATCAAATAAAGGGTTTATATAGCTATATATATCAATTTGCATCTGAAATAAACAAGAGAAACACTTATTCGAAGCTGTTTTCAAAAGTTATGTTTAACCTGAAATATTGTCTCAAACTGATGTTCTCAGACTGAGAGAATGACGTTTTCTAAGATTCTGCTGGAGCTCTGAATAGCAGTTTTCAAACATCAAATAAAGGGTTTATATAGCTATATATATCACTTTGCATCAGAAATAAACAAGAGAAACACTTATTCAAAGCTGTTTTCAAAAGTTATGTTTAACCTGAAATATTGTCTCAAACTGATCTTCACAGGCTGAGAGAATGACGTTTTCCAAGATTCTGCTGAAGCTCTGAATAGCAGTTTTCAAACATCAAATAAAGGATTTATATAGCTATATATATCAATTTGCATCTGAAATAAACAAGAGAAACACTTATTCGAAGCTGTTTTCAAAAGTTATGTTTAACCTGAAATATTGTCTCAAACTGATGTTCTCAGACCGAGAGAATGACGTTTTCTAAGATTCTGCTGGAGCTCTGAATAGCAGTTTTCAAACATCAAATAAAGGGTTTATATAGCTATATATAACAATTTGCATCTGAAATAAACAAGAGAAACATTTATTCGAAGCTGTTTTCAAAAGTTATGTTTAACCTGAAATATTGTCTCAAACTGATCTTCACAGGCTGAGAGAATGACGTTTTCCAAGATTCTGCTGAAGCTCTGAATAGCAGTTTTCAAACATCAAATAAAGGATTTATATAGCTATATATATCAATTTGCATCTGAAATAAACAAGAGAAAAACTTATTCAAAGCTGTTTTCAAAAGTTATGTTTAACCTGAAACATTGTCTCAAACTGATGTTCTCAGACTGAGAGAATGACGTTTTCTAAGATTCTGCTGGAGCTCTGAATAGCAGTTTTCAAACATCAAATAAAGGGTTTATATAGCTATATATATCAATTTGCATCTGAAATAAACAAGAGAAACATTTATTCAAAGCTGTTTTCAAAAGTTATGTTTAACCTGAAATATTGTCTCAAACTGATCTTCTCAGACTGAGAGAATGACGTTTTCCAAGATTCTGCTGGAGCTCTGAATAACAGTTTTAAAACATCAAATAAAGGGTTTATATAGCTATATATATCAATTTGCATCTGAAATAAACAAGAGAAACACTTATTCGAAGCTGTTTTCAAAAGTTATGTTTAACCTGAAATATTGTCTCAAACTGATGTTCTCAGACTGAGAGAATGACGTTTTCTAAGATTCTGCTGGAGCTCTGAATAGCAGTTTTCAAACATCAAATAAAGGGTTTATATAGCTATATATAACAATTTGCATCTGAAATAAACAAGAGAAACATTTATTCGAAGCTGTTTTCAAAAGTTATGTTTAACCTGAAATATTGTCTCAAACTGATCTTCACAGGCTGAGAGAATGACATTTTCCAAGATTCTGCTGAAGCTCTGAATAGCAGTTTTCAAACATCAAATAAAGGGCTTATATAGCTATATATATCAATTTGCATCAGAAATAAACAAGAGAAACACTTATTCGAAGCTGTTTTCAAAAGTTATGTTTAACCTGAAATATTGTCTCAAACTGATGTTCTCAGACCGAGAGAATGACGTTTTCTAAGATTCTGCTGGAGCTCTGAATAGCAGTTTTCAAACATCAAATAAAGGGTTTATATAGCTATATATATCAATTTGCATCAGAAATAAACAAGAGAAACACTTATTCGAAGCTGTTTTCAAAAGTTATGTTTAACCTGAAATATTGTCTCAAACTGATGTTCTCAGACCGAGAGAATGACGTTTTCTAAGATTCTGCTGGAGCTCTGAATAGCAGTTTTCAAACATCAAATAAAGGGTTTATATAGCTATATATATCAATTTGCATCTGAAATAAACAAGAGAAACACTTATTCGAAGCTGTTTTCAAAAGTTATGTTTAACATGAAATACTGACTCAAACTGATCTTCACAGGCTGAGAGAATGACGTTTTCCAAGATTCTGCTGGAGCTCTGAATAACAGTTTTCAAACATCAAATAAAGGGTTTATATAGCTATATATATCAATTTGCATCAGAAATAAACAAGAGAAACACTTATTCGAAGCTGTTTTCAAAAGTTATGTTTAACCTGAAATATTGTCTCAAACTGATGTTCTCAGACCGAGAGAATGACGTTTTCTAAGATTCTGCTGGAGCTCTGAATAGCAGTTTTCAAACATCAAATAAAGGGTTTATATAGCTATATATAACAATTTGCATCTGAAATAAACAAGAGAAACACTTATTCGAAGCTGTTTTCAAAAGTTATGTTTAACCTGAAATATTGTCTCAAACTGATGTTCTCAGACCGAGAGAATGACGTTTTCTAAGATTCTGCTGGAGCTCTGAATAGCAGTTTTCAAACATCAAATAAAGGGTTTATATAGCTATATATATCAATTTGCATCTGAAATAAACAAGAGAAACATTTATTCGAAGCTGTTTTCAAAAGTTATGTTTAACCTGAAATATTGTCTCAAACTGATCTTCACAGGCTGAGAATGACGTTTTCCAAGATTCTGCTGAAGCTCTGAATAGCAGTTTTCAAACATCAAATAAAGGGTTTATATAGCTATATATATCAATTTGCATCTGAAATAAACAAGAGAAACACTTATTCGAAGCTGTTTTCAAAAGTTATGTTTAACCTGAAATATTGTCTCAAACTGATGTTCTCAGACCGAGAGAATGACGTTTTCTAAGATTCTGCTGGAGCTCTGAATAGCAGTTTTCAAACATCAAATAAAGGGTTTATATAGCTATATATATCAATTTGCATCTGAAATAAACAAGAGAAACATTTATTCGAAGCTGTTTTCAAAAGTTATGTTTAACCTGAAATATTGTCTCAAACTGATCTTCACAGGCTGAGAGAATGACGTTTTCCAAGATTCTGCTGAAGCTCTGAATAGCAGTTTTCAAACATCAAATAAAGGATTTATATAGCTATATATATCAATTTGCATCTGAAATAAACAAGAGAAACACTTATTCGAAGCTGTTTTCAAAAGTTATGTTTAACCTGAAATATTGTCTCAAACTGATCTTCACAGGCTGAGAGAATGACGTTTTCCAAGATTCTGCTGAAGCTCTGAATAGCAGTTTTCAAACATCAAATAAAGGATTTATATAGCTATATATATCAATTTGCATCTGAAATAAACAAGAGAAACACTTATTCGAAGCTGTTTTCAAAAGTTATGTTTAACCTGAAATATTGTCTCAAACTGATGTTCTCAGACCGAGAGAATGACGTTTTCTAAGATTCTGCTGGAGCTCTGAATAGCAGTTTTCAAACATCAAATAAAGGGTTTATATAGCTATATATAACAATTTGCATCTGAAATAAACAAGAGAAACATTTATTCGAAGCTGTTTTCAAAAGTTATGTTTAACCTGAAATATTGTCTCAAACTGATCTTCACAGGCTGAGAGAATGACGTTTTCCAAGATTCTGCTGAAGCTCTGAATAGCAGTTTTCAAACATCAAATAAAGGATTTATATAGCTATATATATCAATTTGCATCTGAAATAAACAAGAGAAAAACTTATTCAAAGCTGTTTTCAAAAGTTATGTTTAACCTGAAATATTGTCTCAAACTGATGTTCTCAGACCGAGAGAATGACGTTTTCTAAGATTCTGCTGGAGCTCTGAATAGCAGTTTTCAAACATCAAATAAAGGGTTTATATAGCTATATATATAACAATTTGCATCTGAAATAAACAAGAGAAACATTTATTCGAAGCTGTTTTCAAAAGTTATGTTTAACCTGAAATATTGTCTCAAACTGATCTTCACAGGCTGAGAGAATGACGTTTTCCAAGATTCTGCTGAAGCTCTGAATAGCAGTTTTCAAACATCAAATAAAGGATTTATATAGCTATATATATCAATTTGCATCTGAAATAAACAAGAGAAAAACTTATTCAAAGCTGTTTTCAAAAGTTATGTTTAACCTGAAACATTGTCTCAAACTGATGTTCTCAGACTGAGAGAATGACGTTTTCTAAGATTCTGCTGGAGCTCTGATAGCAGTTTTCAAACATCAAATAAAGGGTTTATATAGCTATATATATCAATTTGCATCTGAAATAAACAAGAGAAACATTTATTCGAAGCTGTTTTCAAAAGTTATGTTTAACCTGAAATATTGTCTCAAACTGATGTTCTCAGACTGAGAGAATGACGTTTTCCAAGATTCTGCTGGAGCTCTGAATAACAGTTTTAAAACATCAAATAAAGGGTTTATATAGCTATATATATCAATTTGCATCTGAAATAAACAAGAGAAACACTTATTCGAAGCTGTTTTCAAAAGTTATGTTTAACCTGAAATATTGTCTCAAACTGATCTTCTCAGACTGAGAGAATGACGTTTTCTAAAATTCTGCTGGAGCTCTGAATAGCAGTTTTCAAACATCAAATAAAGGATTTATATAGCTATATATATCAATTTGCATCTGAAATAAACAAGAGAAAAACTTATTCAAAGCTGTTTTCAAAAGTTATGTTTAACCTGAAACATTGTCTCAAAATGATGTTCTCAGACTGAGAGAATGACGTTTTCTAAGATTCTGCTGGAGCTCTGAATAGCAGTTTTCAAACATCAAATAAAGGGTTTATATAGCTATATATATCAATTTGCATCTGAAATAAACAAGAGAAACACTTATTCGAAGCTGGTTTCAAAAGTTATGTTTAACCTGAAATATTGTCTCAAACTGATGTTCTCAGACCGAGAGAATGACGTTTTCTAAGATTCTGCTGGAGCTCTGAATAGCAGTTTTCAAACATCAAATAAAGGGTTTATATAGCTATATATATCAATTTGCATCTGAAATAAACAAGAGAAACATTTATTCGAAGCTGTTTTCAAAAGTTATGTTTAACCTGAAATATTGTCTCAAACTGATCTTCACAGGCTGAGAGAATGACGTTTTCCAAGATTCTGCTGAAGCTCTGAATAGCAGTTTTCAAACATCAAATAAAGGGTTTATATAGCTATATATATCAATTTGCATCTGAAATAAACAAGAGAAAAACTTATTCAAAGCTGTTTTCAAAAGTTATGTTTAACCTGAAATATTGTCTCAAACTGATCTTCACAGGCTGAGAGAATGACGTTTTCCAAGATTCTGCTGAAGCTCTGAATAGCAGTTTTCAAACATCAAATAAAGGATTTATATAGCTATATATATCAATTTGCATCTGAAATAAACAAGAGAAAAACTTATTCAAAGCTGTTTTCAAAAGTTATGTTTAACCTGAAACATTGTCTCAAACTGATGTTCTCAGACTGAGAGAATGACCTTTTTATAAGATTCTGCTGGAGCTCTGAATAGCAGTTTTCAAACATCAAATAAAGGGTTTATATAGCTATATATATCAATTTGCATCTGAAATAAACAAGAGAAACACTTATTCGAAGCTGGTTTCAAAAGTTATGTTTAACCTGAAATATTGTCTCAAACTGATGTTCTCAGACCGAGAGAATGACGTTTTCTAAGATTCTGCTGGAGCTCTGAATAGCAGTTTTCAAACATCAAATAAAGGGTTTATATAGCTATATATATCAATTTGCATCTGAAATAAACAAGAGAAACACTTATTCGAAGCTGTTTTCAAAAGTTATGTTTAACCTGAAATATTGTCTCAAACTGATGTTCTCAGACCGAGAGAATGACGTTTTCTAAGATTCTGCTGGAGCTCTGAATAGCAGTTTTCAAACATCAAATAAAGGGTTTATATAGCTATATATATCAATTTGCATCTGAAATAAACAAGAGAAACATTTATTCGAAGCTGTTTTCAAAAGTTATGTTTAACCTGAAATATTGTCTCAAACTGATCTTCACAGGCTGAGAGAATGACGTTTTCCAAGATTCTGCTGAAGCTCTGAATAGCAGTTTTCAAACATCAAATAAAGGGTTTATATAGCTATATATATCAATTTGCATCTGAAATAAACAAGAGAAACACTTATTCGAAGCTGTTTTCAAAAGTTATGTTTAACCTGAAATATTGTCTCAAACTGATATTCTCAGACCGAGAGAATGACGTTTTCTAAGATTCTGCTGGAGCTCTGAATAGCAGTTTTCAAACATCAAATAAAGGGTTTATATAGCTATATATAACAATTTGCATCTGAAATAAACAAGAGAAACATTTATTCGAAGCTGTTTTCAAAAGTTATGTTTAACCTGAAATATTGTCTCAAACTGATCTTCACAGGCTGAGAGAATGACGTTTTCCAAGATTCTGCTGAAGCTCTGAATAGCAGTTTTCAAACATCAAATAAAGGATTTATATAGCTATATATATCAATTTGCATCTGAAATAAACAAGAGAAAAACTTATTCAAAGCCGTTTTCAAAAGTTATGTTTAACCTGAAACATTGTCTCAAACTGATGTTCTCAGACTGAGAGAATGACGTTTTCTAAGATTCTGCTGGAGCTCTGAATAGCAGTTTTCAAACATCAAATAAAGGGTTTATATAACTATATATATCAATTTGCATCTGAAATAAACAAGAGAAACACTTATTCGAAGCTGTTTTCAAAAGTTATGTTTAACCTGAAATATTGTCTCAAACTGATGTTCTCAGACTGAGAGAATGACGTTTTCTAAGATTCTGCTGGAGCTCTGAATAGCAGTTTTCAAACATCAAATAAAGGGTTTATATAGCTATATATATCAATTTGCATCTGAAATAAACAAGAGAAACACTTATTCGAAGCTGTTTTCAAAAGTTATGTTTAACCTGAAATATTGTCTCAAACTGATGTTCTCAGACCGAGAGAATGACGTTTTCTAAGATTCTGCTGGAGCTCTGAATAGCAGTTTTCAAACATCAAATAAAGGGTTTATATAGCTATATATATCAATTTGCATCTGAAATAAACAAGAGAAACACTTATTCGAAGCTGGTTTCAAAAGTTATGTTTAACCTGAAATATTGTCTCAAACTGATGTTCTCAGACCGAGAGAATGACGTTTTCTAAGATTCTGCTGGAGCTCTGAATAGCAGTTTTCAAACATCAAATAAAGGGTTTATATAGCTATATATATCAATTTGCATCTGAAATAAACAAGAGAAACACTTATTCGAAGCTGTTTTCAAAAGTTATGTTTAACCTGAAATATTGTCTCAAACTGATGTTCTCAGACCGAGAGAATGACGTTTTCTAAGATTCTGCTGGAGCTCTGAATAGCAGTTTTCAAACATCAAATAAAGGGTTTATATAGCTATATATATCAATTTGCATCTGAAATAAACAAGAGAAACATTTATTCGAAGCTGTTTTCAAAAGTTATGTTTAACCTGAAATATTGTCTCAAACTGATCTTCACAGGCTGAGAGAATGACGTTTTCCAAGATTCTGCTGAAGCTCTGAATAGCAGTTTTCAAACATCAAATAAAGGGTTTATATAGCTATATATATCAATTTGCATCAGAAATAAACAAGAGAAACACTTATTCGAAGCTGTTTTCAAAAGTTATGTTTAACCTGAAATATTGTCTCAAACTGATGTTCTCAGACCGAGAGAATGACGTTTTCTAAGATTCTGCTGGAGCTCTGAATAGCAGTTTTCAAACATCAAATAAAGGGTTTATATAGCTATATATATCAATTTGCATCTGAAATAAACAAGAGAAACATTTATTCGAAGCTGTTTTCAAAAGTTATGTTTAACCTGAAATATTGTCTCAAACTGATCTTCACAGGCTGAGAGAATGACGTTTTCCAAGATTCTGCTGAAGCTCTGAATAGCAGTTTTCAAACATCAAATAAAGGGTTTATATAGCTATATATATCAATTTGCATCTGAAATAAACAAGAGAAACACTTATTCGAAGCTGTTTTCAAAAGTTATGTTTAACCTGAAATATTGTCTCAAACTGATGTTCTCAGACCGAGAGAATGACGTTTTCTAAGATTCTGCTGGAGCTCTGAATAGCAGTTTTCAAACATCAAATAAAGGGTTTATATAGCTATATATAACAATTTGCATCTGAAATAAACAAGAGAAACATTTATTCGAAGCTGTTTTCAAAAGTTATGTTTAACCTGAAATATTGTCTCAAACTGATCTTCACAGGCTGAGAGAATGACGTTTTCCAAGATTCTGCTGAAGCTCTGAATAGCAGTTTTCAAACATCAAATAAAGGGTTTATATAGCTATATATATCAATTTGCATCTGAAATAAACAAGAGAAAAACTTATTCAAAGCTGTTTTCAAAAGTTATGTTTAACCTGAAATATTGTCTCAAACTGATCTTCTCAGACTGAGAGAATGACGTTTTCCAAGATTCTACTGGAGCTCTGAATAACAGTTTTCAAACATCAAATAAAGGGTTTATATAGCTATATATATCAATTTGCATCTGAAATAAACAAGAGAAACATTTATTCGAAGCTGTTTTCAAAAGTTATGTTTAACCTGAAATATTGTCTCAAACTGATCTTCTCAGACTGAGAGAATGACGTTTTCCAAGATTCTGCTGGAGCTCTGAATAACAGTTTTAAAACATCAAATAAAGGGTTTATATAGCTATATATATCAATTTGCATCTGAAATAAACAAGAGAAACACTTATTCGAAGCTGTTTTCAAAAGTTATGTTTAACCTGAAATATTGTCTCAAACTGATGTTCTCAGACTGAGAGAATGACGTTTTCCAAGATTCTGCTGGAGCTCTGAATAGCAGTTTTCAAACATCAAATAAAGGGTTTATATAGCTATTATATCATTTTCCATCTGAAATAAACAAGAGAAACACTTATTCGAAGCTGTTTTCAAAAGTTATGGTTAACCTGAAATATTGTCTCAAACTGATGTTCTCAGACTGAGAGAATGACGTTTTCTAAGATTCTGCTGGAGCTCTGAATAGCAGTTTTCAAACATCAAATAAAGGGTTTATATAGCTATATATATCAATTTGCATCTGAAATAAACAAGAGAAACACTTATTCGAAGCTGTTTTCAAAGGATATGTTTAAGTGAGACCTTCTCTAAATGTGATGTATTCAGACTGAGATGTATTTGATGTCCAATCCCGCCACCTTGTGGTTCTTTTTTTTTATCAACATTTCTCTTTTTTTTTCCACAATGCAATTCCCCCAAGCACCCTACCTGGTGCACAAACCAAACACCACCATGTCTTCTCCTTTGAATTTGATTGACAGGTCCACCAGAACGGTCTTGTAGATACAGCATTGCGTTGTCTAGTCCGAGCGAGTCTCAGAATGTTTTCACAGTCTTGGAAGTAGTGAACGCGGGCTAAGATGCTGCTGGAGCTCTGAATAACAGTTTTCAAACATCAAATAAAGGGTTTATATAGCTATATATATCAATTTGCATCTGAAATAAACAAGAGAAACACTTATTCAAAGCTGTTTTCAAAGGATATGTATAAGTGAGACCTTCTCTAAATGTGATGTATTCAGACTGAGATGTATTTGATGTCCAATCCCGCCACCTTGTGGTTCTTTTTTTTTATCAACATTTCTCTTTTTTTTTCCACAATGCAATTCCCCCAAGCACCCTACCTGGTGCACAAACCAAACACCACCATGTCTTCTCCTTTGAATTTGATTGACAGGTCCACCAGAACGGTCTTGTAGATACAGCATTGCGTTGTCTAGTCCGAGCGAGTCTCAGAATGTTTTCACAGTCTTGGAAGTAGTGAACGCGGGCTAAGATGCTGCTGGAGCTCTGAATAACAGTTTTCAAACATCAAATAAAGGGTTTATATAGCTATATATATCAATTTGCATCTGAAATAAACAAGAGAAAAACATATTCAAAGCTGTTTTCAAAAGTTATGTTTAACCTGAAATATTGTCTCAAATTGATGTTCTGAGACTGAGAGAATGACGTTTTCTAAGATTCTGCTGGAGCTCTGTATAGCAGTTTTCAAACATCAAATAAAGGGTTTATATAGCTATATATATCAATTTGCATCTGAAATAAACAAGAAAAAAACTTATTCAAAGCTGTTTTCATAAGTTATGTTTAACCTGAAATATTGTCTCAAACTGATGTTCTCAGACTGAGAGAATGACGTTTTCTAAGATTCTGCTGGAGCTCTGAATAGCAGTTTTCAAACATCAAATAAAGGGTTTATATAGCTATATATATCAACTTGCATCTGAAATAAACAAGAGAAACATTTATTCCAAGCTGTTTACAAAAGTTATGTTTAACCTGAAATATTGTCTCAAATTGATGTTCTGAGACTGAGAGAATGACGTTTTCTAAGATTCTGCTGGAGCTCTGTATAGCAGTTTTCAAACATCAAATAAAGGGTTTATATAGCTATATATATCAATTTGCATCTGAAATAAACAAGAAAAAAACTTATTCAAAGCTGTTTTCATAAGTTATGTTTAACCTGAAATATTGTCTCAAACTGATGTTCTCAGACTGAGAGAATGACGTTTTCTAAGATTCTGCTGGAGCTCTGAATAGCAGTTTTCAAACATCAAATAAAGGGTTTGTATAGCTATATATATCAATTTGCATCTGAACTAAACAAGAGAAACACTTATTCGAAGCTGTTTTCAAAAGTTATGTTTAACCTGAAACATTGTCTCAAACTGATGTTCTCAGACTGAGAGAATGACGTTTTCTAAGATTCTGCTGGAGCTCTGAATAGCAGTTTTCAAACATCAAATAAAGGGTTTATATAGCTATATATATCAATTTGCATCCGAAATAAACAAGAGAAACACTTATTCAAAGCTGTTTTCAAAAGTTATGTTTAACCTGAAATATTGTCTCAAACTGATGTTCTCAGACTGAGAGAATGACGTTTTCCAAGATTCTGCTGGAGCTCTGAATAGCAGTTTTCAAACATCAAATAAAGGGTTTATATAGCTATATATATCAATTTGCATCTGAAATAAACAAGAGAAACATTTATTCGAAGCTGTTTTCAAAAGTTATGTTTAACCTGAAATATTGTCTCAAACTGATCTTCTCAGACTGAGAGAATGACGTTTTCCAAGATTCTGCTGGAGCTCTGAATAACAGTTTTAAAACATCAAATAAAGGGTTTATATAGCTATATATATCAATTTGCATCTGAAATAAACAAGAGAAACACTTATTCGAAGCTGTTTTCAAAAGTTATGTTTAACCTGAAATATTGTCTCAAACTGATGTTCTCAGACTGAGAGAATGACGTTTTCTAAGATTCTGCTGGAGCTCTGAATAGCAGTTTTCAAACATCAAATAAAGGGTTTATATAGCTATATATATCACTTTGCATCCGAAATAAACAAGAGAAACACTTATTCAAAGCTGTTTTCAAAAGTTATGTTTAACCTGAAATATTGTCTCAAACTGATCTTCACAGGCTGAGAGAATGACGTTTTCCAAGATTCTGCTGAAGCTCTGAATAGCAGTTTTCAAACATCAAATAAAGGATTTATATAGCTATATATATCAATTTGCATCTGAAATAAACAAGAGAAACACTTATTCAAAGCTGTTTTCAAAAGTTATGTTTAACCTGAAATATTGTCTCAAACTGATGTTCTCAGACCGAGAGAATGACGTTTTCTAAGATTCTGCTGGAGCTCTGAATAGCAGTTTTCAAACATCAAATAAAGGGTTTATATAGCTATATATAACAATTTGCATCTGAAATAAACAAGAGAAACATTTATTCGAAGCTGTTTTCAAAAGTTATGTTTAACCTGAAATATTGTCTCAAACTGATCTTCACAGGCTGAGAGAATGACGTTTTCCAAGATTCTGCTGAAGCTCTGAATAGCAGTTTTCAAACATCAAATAAAGGATTTATATAGCTATATATATCAATTTGCATCTGAAATAAACAAGAGAAAAACTTATTCAAAGCTGTTTTCAAAAGTTATGTTTAACCTGAAACATTGTCTCAAACTGATGTTCTCAGACTGAGAGAATGACGTTTTCTAAGATTCTGCTGGAGCTCTGAATAGCAGTTTTCAAACATCAAATAAAGGGTTTATATAGCTATATATATCAATTTGCATCTGAAATAAACAAGAGAAACATTTATTCAAAGCTGTTTTCAAAAGTTATGTTTAACCTGAAATATTGTCTCAAACTGATCTTCTCAGACTGAGAGAATGACGTTTTCCAAGATTCTGCTGGAGCTCTGAATAACAGTTTTAAAACATCAAATAAAGGGTTTATATAGCTATATATATCAATTTGCATCTGAAATAAACAAGAGAAACACTTATTCGAAGCTGTTTTCAAAAGTTATGTTTAACCTGAAATATTGTCTCAAACTGATGTTCTCAGACTGAGAGAATGACGTTTTCTAAGATTCTGCTGGAGCTCTGAATAGCAGTTTTCAAACATCAAATAAAGGGTTTATATAGCTATATATAACAATTTGCATCTGAAATAAACAAGAGAAACATTTATTCGAAGCTGTTTTCAAAAGTTATGTTTAACCTGAAATATTGTCTCAAACTGATCTTCACAGGCTGAGAGAATGACATTTTCCAAGATTCTGCTGAAGCTCTGAATAGCAGTTTTCAAACATCAAATAAAGGGCTTATATAGCTATATATATCAATTTGCATCAGAAATAAACAAGAGAAACACTTATTCGAAGCTGTTTTCAAAAGTTATGTTTAACCTGAAATATTGTCTCAAACTGATGTTCTCAGACCGAGAGAATGACGTTTTCTAAGATTCTGCTGGAGCTCTGAATAGCAGTTTTCAAACATCAAATAAAGGGTTTATATAGCTATATATATCAATTTGCATCAGAAATAAACAAGAGAAACACTTATTCGAAGCTGTTTTCAAAAGTTATGTTTAACCTGAAATATTGTCTCAAACTGATGTTCTCAGACCGAGAGAATGACGTTTTCTAAGATTCTGCTGGAGCTCTGAATAGCAGTTTTCAAACATCAAATAAAGGGTTTATATAGCTATATATATCAATTTGCATCTGAAATAAACAAGAGAAACACTTATTCGAAGCTGTTTTCAAAAGTTATGTTTAACATGAAATACTGACTCAAACTGATCTTCACAGGCTGAGAGAATGACGTTTTCCAAGATTCTGCTGGAGCTCTGAATAACAGTTTTCAAACATCAAATAAAGGGTTTATATAGCTATATATATCAATTTGCATCAGAAATAAACAAGAGAAACACTTATTCGAAGCTGTTTTCAAAAGTTATGTTTAACCTGAAATATTGTCTCAAACTGATGTTCTCAGACCGAGAGAATGACGTTTTCTAAGATTCTGCTGGAGCTCTGAATAGCAGTTTTCAAACATCAAATAAAGGGTTTATATAGCTATATATAACAATTTGCATCTGAAATAAACAAGAGAAACACTTATTCGAAGCTGTTTTCAAAAGTTATGTTTAACCTGAAATATTGTCTCAAACTGATGTTCTCAGACCGAGAGAATGACGTTTTCTAAGATTCTGCTGGAGCTCTGAATAGCAGTTTTCAAACATCAAATAAAGGGTTTATATAGCTATATATATCAATTTGCATCTGAAATAAACAAGAGAAACATTTATTCGAAGCTGTTTTCAAAAGTTATGTTTAACCTGAAATATTGTCTCAAACTGATCTTCACAGGCTGAGAATGACGTTTTCCAAGATTCTGCTGAAGCTCTGAATAGCAGTTTTCAAACATCAAATAAAGGGTTTATATAGCTATATATATCAATTTGCATCTGAAATAAACAAGAGAAACACTTATTCGAAGCTGTTTTCAAAAGTTATGTTTAACCTGAAATATTGTCTCAAACTGATGTTCTCAGACCGAGAGAATGACGTTTTCTAAGATTCTGCTGGAGCTCTGAATAGCAGTTTTCAAACATCAAATAAAGGGTTTATATAGCTATATATATCAATTTGCATCTGAAATAAACAAGAGAAACATTTATTCGAAGCTGTTTTCAAAAGTTATGTTTAACCTGAAATATTGTCTCAAACTGATCTTCACAGGCTGAGAGAATGACGTTTTCCAAGATTCTGCTGAAGCTCTGAATAGCAGTTTTCAAACATCAAATAAAGGATTTATATAGCTATATATATCAATTTGCATCTGAAATAAACAAGAGAAACACTTATTCGAAGCTGTTTTCAAAAGTTATGTTTAACCTGAAATATTGTCTCAAACTGATCTTCACAGGCTGAGAGAATGACGTTTTCCAAGATTCTGCTGAAGCTCTGAATAGCAGTTTTCAAACATCAAATAAAGGATTTATATAGCTATATATATCAATTTGCATCTGAAATAAACAAGAGAAACACTTATTCGAAGCTGTTTTCAAAAGTTATGTTTAACCTGAAATATTGTCTCAAACTGATGTTCTCAGACCGAGAGAATGACGTTTTCTAAGATTCTGCTGGAGCTCTGAATAGCAGTTTTCAAACATCAAATAAAGGGTTTATATAGCTATATATAACAATTTGCATCTGAAATAAACAAGAGAAACATTTATTCGAAGCTGTTTTCAAAAGTTATGTTTAACCTGAAATATTGTCTCAAACTGATCTTCACAGGCTGAGAGAATGACGTTTTCCAAGATTCTGCTGAAGCTCTGAATAGCAGTTTTCAAACATCAAATAAAGGATTTATATAGCTATATATATCAATTTGCATCTGAAATAAACAAGAGAAAAACTTATTCAAAGCTGTTTTCAAAAGTTATGTTTAACCTGAAATATTGTCTCAAACTGATGTTCTCAGACCGAGAGAATGACGTTTTCTAAGATTCTGCTGGAGCTCTGAATAGCAGTTTTCAAACATCAAATAAAGGGTTTATATAGCTATATATATAACAATTTGCATCTGAAATAAACAAGAGAAACATTTATTCGAAGCTGTTTTCAAAAGTTATGTTTAACCTGAAATATTGTCTCAAACTGATCTTCACAGGCTGAGAGAATGACGTTTTCCAAGATTCTGCTGAAGCTCTGAATAGCAGTTTTCAAACATCAAATAAAGGATTTATATAGCTATATATATCAATTTGCATCTGAAATAAACAAGAGAAAAACTTATTCAAAGCTGTTTTCAAAAGTTATGTTTAACCTGAAACATTGTCTCAAACTGATGTTCTCAGACTGAGAGAATGACGTTTTCTAAGATTCTGCTGGAGCTCTGATAGCAGTTTTCAAACATCAAATAAAGGGTTTATATAGCTATATATATCAATTTGCATCTGAAATAAACAAGAGAAACATTTATTCGAAGCTGTTTTCAAAAGTTATGTTTAACCTGAAATATTGTCTCAAACTGATGTTCTCAGACTGAGAGAATGACGTTTTCCAAGATTCTGCTGGAGCTCTGAATAACAGTTTTAAAACATCAAATAAAGGGTTTATATAGCTATATATATCAATTTGCATCTGAAATAAACAAGAGAAACACTTATTCGAAGCTGTTTTCAAAAGTTATGTTTAACCTGAAATATTGTCTCAAACTGATCTTCTCAGACTGAGAGAATGACGTTTTCTAAAATTCTGCTGGAGCTCTGAATAGCAGTTTTCAAACATCAAATAAAGGATTTATATAGCTATATATATCAATTTGCATCTGAAATAAACAAGAGAAAAACTTATTCAAAGCTGTTTTCAAAAGTTATGTTTAACCTGAAACATTGTCTCAAAATGATGTTCTCAGACTGAGAGAATGACGTTTTCTAAGATTCTGCTGGAGCTCTGAATAGCAGTTTTCAAACATCAAATAAAGGGTTTATATAGCTATATATATCAATTTGCATCTGAAATAAACAAGAGAAACACTTATTCGAAGCTGGTTTCAAAAGTTATGTTTAACCTGAAATATTGTCTCAAACTGATGTTCTCAGACCGAGAGAATGACGTTTTCTAAGATTCTGCTGGAGCTCTGAATAGCAGTTTTCAAACATCAAATAAAGGGTTTATATAGCTATATATATCAATTTGCATCTGAAATAAACAAGAGAAACATTTATTCGAAGCTGTTTTCAAAAGTTATGTTTAACCTGAAATATTGTCTCAAACTGATCTTCACAGGCTGAGAGAATGACGTTTTCCAAGATTCTGCTGAAGCTCTGAATAGCAGTTTTCAAACATCAAATAAAGGGTTTATATAGCTATATATATCAATTTGCATCTGAAATAAACAAGAGAAAAACTTATTCAAAGCTGTTTTCAAAAGTTATGTTTAACCTGAAATATTGTCTCAAACTGATCTTCACAGGCTGAGAGAATGACGTTTTCCAAGATTCTGCTGAAGCTCTGAATAGCAGTTTTCAAACATCAAATAAAGGATTTATATAGCTATATATATCAATTTGCATCTGAAATAAACAAGAGAAAAACTTATTCAAAGCTGTTTTCAAAAGTTATGTTTAACCTGAAACATTGTCTCAAACTGATGTTCTCAGACTGAGAGAATGACCTTTTTATAAGATTCTGCTGGAGCTCTGAATAGCAGTTTTCAAACATCAAATAAAGGGTTTATATAGCTATATATATCAATTTGCATCTGAAATAAACAAGAGAAACACTTATTCGAAGCTGGTTTCAAAAGTTATGTTTAACCTGAAATATTGTCTCAAACTGATGTTCTCAGACCGAGAGAATGACGTTTTCTAAGATTCTGCTGGAGCTCTGAATAGCAGTTTTCAAACATCAAATAAAGGGTTTATATAGCTATATATATCAATTTGCATCTGAAATAAACAAGAGAAACACTTATTCGAAGCTGTTTTCAAAAGTTATGTTTAACCTGAAATATTGTCTCAAACTGATGTTCTCAGACCGAGAGAATGACGTTTTCTAAGATTCTGCTGGAGCTCTGAATAGCAGTTTTCAAACATCAAATAAAGGGTTTATATAGCTATATATATCAATTTGCATCTGAAATAAACAAGAGAAACATTTATTCGAAGCTGTTTTCAAAAGTTATGTTTAACCTGAAATATTGTCTCAAACTGATCTTCACAGGCTGAGAGAATGACGTTTTCCAAGATTCTGCTGAAGCTCTGAATAGCAGTTTTCAAACATCAAATAAAGGGTTTATATAGCTATATATATCAATTTGCATCTGAAATAAACAAGAGAAACACTTATTCGAAGCTGTTTTCAAAAGTTATGTTTAACCTGAAATATTGTCTCAAACTGATATTCTCAGACCGAGAGAATGACGTTTTCTAAGATTCTGCTGGAGCTCTGAATAGCAGTTTTCAAACATCAAATAAAGGGTTTATATAGCTATATATAACAATTTGCATCTGAAATAAACAAGAGAAACATTTATTCGAAGCTGTTTTCAAAAGTTATGTTTAACCTGAAATATTGTCTCAAACTGATCTTCACAGGCTGAGAGAATGACGTTTTCCAAGATTCTGCTGAAGCTCTGAATAGCAGTTTTCAAACATCAAATAAAGGATTTATATAGCTATATATATCAATTTGCATCTGAAATAAACAAGAGAAAAACTTATTCAAAGCCGTTTTCAAAAGTTATGTTTAACCTGAAACATTGTCTCAAACTGATGTTCTCAGACTGAGAGAATGACGTTTTCTAAGATTCTGCTGGAGCTCTGAATAGCAGTTTTCAAACATCAAATAAAGGGTTTATATAACTATATATATCAATTTGCATCTGAAATAAACAAGAGAAACACTTATTCGAAGCTGTTTTCAAAAGTTATGTTTAACCTGAAATATTGTCTCAAACTGATGTTCTCAGACTGAGAGAATGACGTTTTCTAAGATTCTGCTGGAGCTCTGAATAGCAGTTTTCAAACATCAAATAAAGGGTTTATATAGCTATATATATCAATTTGCATCTGAAATAAACAAGAGAAACACTTATTCGAAGCTGTTTTCAAAAGTTATGTTTAACCTGAAATATTGTCTCAAACTGATGTTCTCAGACCGAGAGAATGACGTTTTCTAAGATTCTGCTGGAGCTCTGAATAGCAGTTTTCAAACATCAAATAAAGGGTTTATATAGCTATATATATCAATTTGCATCTGAAATAAACAAGAGAAACACTTATTCGAAGCTGGTTTCAAAAGTTATGTTTAACCTGAAATATTGTCTCAAACTGATGTTCTCAGACCGAGAGAATGACGTTTTCTAAGATTCTGCTGGAGCTCTGAATAGCAGTTTTCAAACATCAAATAAAGGGTTTATATAGCTATATATATCAATTTGCATCTGAAATAAACAAGAGAAACACTTATTCGAAGCTGTTTTCAAAAGTTATGTTTAACCTGAAATATTGTCTCAAACTGATGTTCTCAGACCGAGAGAATGACGTTTTCTAAGATTCTGCTGGAGCTCTGAATAGCAGTTTTCAAACATCAAATAAAGGGTTTATATAGCTATATATATCAATTTGCATCTGAAATAAACAAGAGAAACATTTATTCGAAGCTGTTTTCAAAAGTTATGTTTAACCTGAAATATTGTCTCAAACTGATCTTCACAGGCTGAGAGAATGACGTTTTCCAAGATTCTGCTGAAGCTCTGAATAGCAGTTTTCAAACATCAAATAAAGGGTTTATATAGCTATATATATCAATTTGCATCAGAAATAAACAAGAGAAACACTTATTCGAAGCTGTTTTCAAAAGTTATGTTTAACCTGAAATATTGTCTCAAACTGATGTTCTCAGACCGAGAGAATGACGTTTTCTAAGATTCTGCTGGAGCTCTGAATAGCAGTTTTCAAACATCAAATAAAGGGTTTATATAGCTATATATATCAATTTGCATCTGAAATAAACAAGAGAAACATTTATTCGAAGCTGTTTTCAAAAGTTATGTTTAACCTGAAATATTGTCTCAAACTGATCTTCACAGGCTGAGAGAATGACGTTTTCCAAGATTCTGCTGAAGCTCTGAATAGCAGTTTTCAAACATCAAATAAAGGGTTTATATAGCTATATATATCAATTTGCATCTGAAATAAACAAGAGAAACACTTATTCGAAGCTGTTTTCAAAAGTTATGTTTAACCTGAAATATTGTCTCAAACTGATGTTCTCAGACCGAGAGAATGACGTTTTCTAAGATTCTGCTGGAGCTCTGAATAGCAGTTTTCAAACATCAAATAAAGGGTTTATATAGCTATATATAACAATTTGCATCTGAAATAAACAAGAGAAACATTTATTCGAAGCTGTTTTCAAAAGTTATGTTTAACCTGAAATATTGTCTCAAACTGATCTTCACAGGCTGAGAGAATGACGTTTTCCAAGATTCTGCTGAAGCTCTGAATAGCAGTTTTCAAACATCAAATAAAGGGTTTATATAGCTATATATATCAATTTGCATCTGAAATAAACAAGAGAAAAACTTATTCAAAGCTGTTTTCAAAAGTTATGTTTAACCTGAAATATTGTCTCAAACTGATCTTCTCAGACTGAGAGAATGACGTTTTCCAAGATTCTACTGGAGCTCTGAATAACAGTTTTCAAACATCAAATAAAGGGTTTATATAGCTATATATATCAATTTGCATCTGAAATAAACAAGAGAAACATTTATTCGAAGCTGTTTTCAAAAGTTATGTTTAACCTGAAATATTGTCTCAAACTGATCTTCTCAGACTGAGAGAATGACGTTTTCCAAGATTCTGCTGGAGCTCTGAATAACAGTTTTAAAACATCAAATAAAGGGTTTATATAGCTATATATATCAATTTGCATCTGAAATAAACAAGAGAAACACTTATTCGAAGCTGTTTTCAAAAGTTATGTTTAACCTGAAATATTGTCTCAAACTGATGTTCTCAGACTGAGAGAATGACGTTTTCCAAGATTCTGCTGGAGCTCTGAATAGCAGTTTTCAAACATCAAATAAAGGGTTTATATAGCTATTATATCATTTTCCATCAGAAATAAACAAGAGAAACACTTATTCGAAGCTGTTTTCAAAAGTTATGGTTAACCTGAAATATTGTCTCAAACTGATGTTCTCAGACTGAGAGAATGACGTTTTCTAAGATTCTGCTGGAGCTCTGAATAGCAGTTTTCAAACATCAAATAAAGGGTTTATATAGCTATATATATCAATTTGCATCTGAAATAAACAAGAGAAACACTTATTCGAAGCTGTTTTCAAAGGATATGTTTAAGTGAGACCTTCTCTAAATGTGATGTATTCAGACTGAGATGTATTTGATGTCCAATCCCGCCACCTTGTGGTTCTTTTTTTTTATCAACATTTCTCTTTTTTTTTCCACAATGCAATTCCCCCAAGCACCCTACCTGGTGCACAAACCAAACACCACCATGTCTTCTCCTTTGAATTTGATTGACAGGTCCACCAGAACGGTCTTGTAGATACAGCATTGCGTTGTCTAGTCCGAGCGAGTCTCAGAATGTTTTCACAGTCTTGGAAGTAGTGAACGCGGGCTAAGATGCTGCTGGAGCTCTGAATAACAGTTTTCAAACATCAAATAAAGGGTTTATATAGCTATATATATCAATTTGCATCTGAAATAAACAAGAGAAACACTTATTCAAAGCTGTTTTCAAAGGATATGTATAAGTGAGACCTTCTCTAAATGTGATGTATTCAGACTGAGATGTATTTGATGTCCAATCCCGCCACCTTGTGGTTCTTTTTTTTTATCAACATTTCTCTTTTTTTTTCCACAATGCAATTCCCCCAAGCACCCTACCTGGTGCACAAACCAAACACCACCATGTCTTCTCCTTTGAATTTGATTGACAGGTCCACCAGAACGGTCTTGTAGATACAGCATTGCGTTGTCTAGTCCGAGCGAGTCTCAGAATGTTTTCACAGTCTTGGAAGTAGTGAACGCGGGCTAAGATGCTGCTGGAGCTCTGAATAACAGTTTTCAAACATCAAATAAAGGGTTTATATAGCTATATATATCAATTTGCATCTGAAATAAACAAGAGAAAAACATATTCAAAGCTGTTTTCAAAAGTTATGTTTAACCTGAAATATTGTCTCAAATTGATGTTCTGAGACTGAGAGAATGACGTTTTCTAAGATTCTGCTGGAGCTCTGTATAGCAGTTTTCAAACATCAAATAAAGGGTTTATATAGCTATATATATCAATTTGCATCTGAAATAAACAAGAAAAAAACTTATTCAAAGCTGTTTTCATAAGTTATGTTTAACCTGAAATATTGTCTCAAACTGATGTTCTCAGACTGAGAGAATGACGTTTTCTAAGATTCTGCTGGAGCTCTGAATAGCAGTTTTCAAACATCAAATAAAGGGTTTATATAGCTATATATATCAACTTGCATCTGAAATAAACAAGAGAAACATTTATTCCAAGCTGTTTACAAAAGTTATGTTTAACCTGAAATATTGTCTCAAATTGATGTTCTGAGACTGAGAGAATGACGTTTTCTAAGATTCTGCTGGAGCTCTGTATAGCAGTTTTCAAACATCAAATAAAGGGTTTATATAGCTATATATATCAATTTGCATCTGAAATAAACAAGAAAAAAACTTATTCAAAGCTGTTTTCATAAGTTATGTTTAACCTGAAATATTGTCTCAAACTGATGTTCTCAGACTGAGAGAATGACGTTTTCTAAGATTCTGCTGGAGCTCTGAATAGCAGTTTTCAAACATCAAATAAAGGGTTTGTATAGCTATATATATCAATTTGCATCTGAACTAAACAAGAGAAACACTTATTCGAAGCTGTTTTCAAAAGTTATGTTTAACCTGAAACATTGTCTCAAACTGATGTTCTCAGACTGAGAGAATGACGTTTTCTAAGATTCTGCTGGAGCTCTGAATAGCAGTTTTCAAACATCAAATAAAGGGTTTATATAGCTATATATATCAATTTGCATCCGAAATAAACAAGAGAAACACTTATTCAAAGCTGTTTTCAAAAGTTATGTTTAACCTGAAATATTGTCTCAAACTGATGTTCTCAGACTGAGAGAATGACGTTTTCCAAGATTCTGCTGGAGCTCTGAATAGCAGTTTTCAAACATCAAATAAAGGGTTTATATAGCTATATATATCAATTTGCATCTGAAATAAACAAGAGAAACATTTATTCGAAGCTGTTTTCAAAAGTTATGTTTAACCTGAAATATTGTCTCAAACTGATCTTCTCAGACTGAGAGAATGACGTTTTCCAAGATTCTGCTGGAGCTCTGAATAACAGTTTTAAAACATCAAATAAAGGGTTTATATAGCTATATATATCAATTTGCATCTGAAATAAACAAGAGAAACACTTATTCGAAGCTGTTTTCAAAAGTTATGTTTAACCTGAAATATTGTCTCAAACTGATGTTCTCAGACTGAGAGAATGACGTTTTCTAAGATTCTGCTGGAGCTCTGAATAGCAGTTTTCAAACATCAAATAAAGGGTTTATATAGCTATATATATCACTTTGCATCAGAAATAAACAAGAGAAACACTTATTCAAAGCTGTTTTCAAAAGTTATGTTTAACCTGAAATATTGTCTCAAACTGATCTTCACAGGCTGAGAGAATGACGTTTTCCAAGATTCTGCTGAAGCTCTGAATAGCAGTTTTCAAACATCAAATAAAGGATTTATATAGCTATATATATCAATTTGCATCTGAAATAAACAAGAGAAACACTTATTCGAAGCTGTTTTCAAAAGTTATGTTTAACCTGAAATATTGTCTCAAACTGATGTTCTCAGACCGAGAGAATGACGTTTTCTAAGATTCTGCTGGAGCTCTGAATAGCAGTTTTCAAACATCAAATAAAGGGTTTATATAGCTATATATAACAATTTGCATCTGAAATAAACAAGAGAAACATTTATTCGAAGCTGTTTTCAAAAGTTATGTTTAACCTGAAATATTGTCTCAAACTGATCTTCACAGGCTGAGAGAATGACGTTTTCCAAGATTCTGCTGAAGCTCTGAATAGCAGTTTTCAAACATCAAATAAAGGATTTATATAGCTATATATATCAATTTGCATCTGAAATAAACAAGAGAAAAACTTATTCAAAGCTGTTTTCAAAAGTTATGTTTAACCTGAAACATTGTCTCAAACTGAAGTTCTCACACTGAGAGAATGACGTTTTCTAAGATTCTGCTGGAGCTCTGAATAGCAGTTTTCAAACATCAAATAAAGGGTTTATATAGCTATATATATCAATTTGCATCTGAAATAAACAAGAGAAACATTTATTCAAAGCTGTTTTCAAAAGTTATGTTTAACCTGAAATATTGTCTCAAACTGATCTTCTCAGACTGAGAGAATGACGTTTTCCAAGATTCTGCTGGAGCTCTGAATAACAGTTTTAAAACATCAAATAAAGGGTTTATATAGCTATATATATCAATTTGCATCTGAAATAAACAAGAGAAACACTTATTCGAAGCTGTTTTCAAAAGTTATGTTTAACCTGAAATATTGTCTCAAACTGATGTTCTCAGACTGAGAGAATGACGTTTTCTAAGATTCTGCTGGAGCTCTGAATAGCAGTTTTCAAACATCAAATAAAGGGTTTATATAGCTATATATAACAATTTGCATCTGAAATAAACAAGAGAAACATTTATTCGAAGCTGTTTTCAAAAGTTATGTTTAACCTGAAATATTGTCTCAAACTGATCTTCACAGGCTGAGAGAATGACATTTTCCAAGATTCTGCTGAAGCTCTGAATAGCAGTTTTCAAACATCAAATAAAGGGCTTATATAGCTATATATATCAATTTGCATCAGAAATAAACAAGAGAAACACTTATTCGAAGCTGTTTTCAAAAGTTATGTTTAACCTGAAATATTGTCTCAAACTGATGTTCTCAGACCGAGAGAATGACGTTTTCTAAGATTCTGCTGGAGCTCTGAATAGCAGTTTTCAAACATCAAATAAAGGGTTTATATAGCTATATATATCAATTTGCATCAGAAATAAACAAGAGAAACACTTATTCGAAGCTGTTTTCAAAAGTTATGTTTAACCTGAAATATTGTCTCAAACTGATGTTCTCAGACCGAGAGAATGACGTTTTCTAAGATTCTGCTGGAGCTCTGAATAGCAGTTTTCAAACATCAAATAAAGGGTTTATATAGCTATATATAACAATTTGCATCTGAAATAAACAAGAGAAACACTTATTCGAAGCTGTTTTCAAAAGTTATGTTTAACCTGAAATATTGTCTCAAACTGATGTTCTCAGACCGAGAGAATGACGTTTTCTAAGATTCTGCTGGAGCTCTGAATAGCAGTTTTCAAACATCAAATAAAGGGTTTATATAGCTATATATATCAATTTGCATCTGAAATAAACAAGAGAAACATTTATTCGAAGCTGTTTTCAAAAGTTATGTTTAACCTGAAATATTGTCTCAAACTGATCTTCACAGGCTGAGAATGACGTTTTCCAAGATTCTGCTGAAGCTCTGAATAGCAGTTTTCAAACATCAAATAAAGGGTTTATATAGCTATATATATCAATTTGCATCTGAAATAAACAAGAGAAACACTTATTCGAAGCTGTTTTCAAAAGTTATGTTTAACCTGAAATATTGTCTCAAACTGATGTTCTCAGACCGAGAGAATGACGTTTTCTAAGATTCTGCTGGAGCTCTGAATAGCAGTTTTCAAACATCAAATAAAGGGTTTATATAGCTATATATATCAATTTGCATCTGAAATAAACAAGAGAAACATTTATTCGAAGCTGTTTTCAAAAGTTATGTTTAACCTGAAATATTGTCTCAAACTGATCTTCACAGGCTGAGAGAATGACGTTTTCCAAGATTCTGCTGAAGCTCTGAATAGCAGTTTTCAAACATCAAATAAAGGATTTATATAGCTATATATATCAATTTGCATCTGAAATAAACAAGAGAAACACTTATTCGAAGCTGTTTTCAAAAGTTATGTTTAACCTGAAATATTGTCTCAAACTGATCTTCACAGGCTGAGAGAATGACGTTTTCCAAGATTCTGCTGAAGCTCTGAATAGCAGTTTTCAAACATCAAATAAAGGATTTATATAGCTATATATATCAATTTGCATCTGAAATAAACAAGAGAAACACTTATTCGAAGCTGTTTTCAAAAGTTATGTTTAACCTGAAATATTGTCTCAAACTGATGTTCTCAGACCGAGAGAATGACGTTTTCTAAGATTCTGCTGGAGCTCTGAATAGCAGTTTTCAAACATCAAATAAAGGGTTTATATAGCTATATATAACAATTTGCATCTGAAATAAACAAGAGAAACATTTATTCGAAGCTGTTTTCAAAAGTTATGTTTAACCTGAAATATTGTCTCAAACTGATCTTCACAGGCTGAGAGAATGACGTTTTCCAAGATTCTGCTGAAGCTCTGAATAGCAGTTTTCAAACATCAAATAAAGGATTTATATAGCTATATATATCAATTTGCATCTGAAATAAACAAGAGAAAAACTTATTCAAAGCTGTTTTCAAAAGTTATGTTTAACCTGAAATATTGTCTCAAACTGATGTTCTCAGACCGAGAGAATGACGTTTTCTAAGATTCTGCTGGAGCTCTGAATAGCAGTTTTCAAACATCAAATAAAGGGTTTATATAGCTATATATATAACAATTTGCATCTGAAATAAACAAGAGAAACATTTATTCGAAGCTGTTTTCAAAAGTTATGTTTAACCTGAAATATTGTCTCAAACTGATCTTCACAGGCTGAGAGAATGACGTTTTCCAAGATTCTGCTGAAGCTCTGAATAGCAGTTTTCAAACATCAAATAAAGGATTTATATAGCTATATATATCAATTTGCATCTGAAATAAACAAGAGAAAAACTTATTCAAAGCTGTTTTCAAAAGTTATGTTTAACCTGAAACATTGTCTCAAACTGATGTTCTCAGACTGAGAGAATGACGTTTTCTAAGATTCTGCTGGAGCTCTGATAGCAGTTTTCAAACATCAAATAAAGGGTTTATATAGCTATATATATCAATTTGCATCTGAAATAAACAAGAGAAACATTTATTCGAAGCTGTTTTCAAAAGTTATGTTTAACCTGAAATATTGTCTCAAACTGATGTTCTCAGACTGAGAGAATGACGTTTTCCAAGATTCTGCTGGAGCTCTGAATAACAGTTTTAAAACATCAAATAAAGGGTTTATATAGCTATATATATCAATTTGCATCTGAAATAAACAAGAGAAACACTTATTCGAAGCTGTTTTCAAAAGTTATGTTTAACCTGAAATATTGTCTCAAACTGATCTTCTCAGACTGAGAGAATGACGTTTTCTAAAATTCTGCTGGAGCTCTGAATAGCAGTTTTCAAACATCAAATAAAGGATTTATATAGCTATATATATCAATTTGCATCTGAAATAAACAAGAGAAAAACTTATTCAAAGCTGTTTTCAAAAGTTATGTTTAACCTGAAACATTGTCTCAAAATGATGTTCTCAGACTGAGAGAATGACGTTTTCTAAGATTCTGCTGGAGCTCTGAATAGCAGTTTTCAAACATCAAATAAAGGGTTTATATAGCTATATATATCAATTTGCATCTGAAATAAACAAGAGAAACACTTATTCGAAGCTGGTTTCAAAAGTTATGTTTAACCTGAAATATTGTCTCAAACTGATGTTCTCAGACCGAGAGAATGACGTTTTCTAAGATTCTGCTGGAGCTCTGAATAGCAGTTTTCAAACATCAAATAAAGGGTTTATATAGCTATATATATCAATTTGCATCTGAAATAAACAAGAGAAACATTTATTCGAAGCTGTTTTCAAAAGTTATGTTTAACCTGAAATATTGTCTCAAACTGATCTTCACAGGCTGAGAGAATGACGTTTTCCAAGATTCTGCTGAAGCTCTGAATAGCAGTTTTCAAACATCAAATAAAGGGTTTATATAGCTATATATATCAATTTGCATCTGAAATAAACAAGAGAAAAACTTATTCAAAGCTGTTTTCAAAAGTTATGTTTAACCTGAAATATTGTCTCAAACTGATCTTCTCAGACTGAGAGAATGACGTTTTCCAAGATTCTACTGGAGCTCTGAATAACAGTTTTCAAACATCAAATAAAGGGTTTATATAGCTATATATATCAATTTGCATCTGAAATAAACAAGAGAAACATTTATTCGAAGCTGTTTTCAAAAGTTATGTTTAACCTGAAATATTGTCTCAAACTGATCTTCTCAGACTGAGAGAATGACGTTTTCCAAGATTCTGCTGGAGCTCTGAATAACAGTTTTAAAACATCAAATAAAGGGTTTATATAGCTATATATATCAATTTGCATCTGAAATAAACAAGAGAAACACTTATTCGAAGCTGTTTTCAAAAGTTATGTTTAACCTGAAATATTGTCTCAAACTGATGTTCTCAGACTGAGAGAATGACGTTTTCCAAGATTCTGCTGGAGCTCTGAATAGCAGTTTTCAAACATCAAATAAAGGGTTTATATAGCTATTATATCATTTTCCATCTGAAATAAACAAGAGAAACACTTATTCGAAGCTGTTTTCAAAAGTTATGGTTAACCTGAAATATTGTCTCAAACTGATGTTCTCAGACTGAGAGAATGACGTTTTCTAAGATTCTGCTGGAGCTCTGAATAGCAGTTTTCAAACATCAAATAAAGGGTTTATATAGCTATATATATCAATTTGCATCTGAAATAAACAAGAGAAACACTTATTCGAAGCTGTTTTCAAAGGATATGTTTAAGTGAGACCTTCTCTAAATGTGATGTATTCAGACTGAGATGTATTTGATGTCCAATCCCGCCACCTTGTGGTTCTTTTTTTTTATCAACATTTCTCTTTTTTTTTCCACAATGCAATTCCCCCAAGCACCCTACCTGGTGCACAAACCAAACACCACCATGTCTTCTCCTTTGAATTTGATTGACAGGTCCACCAGAACGGTCTTGTAGATACAGCATTGCGTTGTCTAGTCCGAGCGAGTCTCAGAATGTTTTCACAGTCTTGGAAGTAGTGAACGCGGGCTAAGATGCTGCTGGAGCTCTGAATAACAGTTTTCAAACATCAAATAAAGGGTTTATATAGCTATATATATCAATTTGCATCTGAAATAAACAAGAGAAACACTTATTCAAAGCTGTTTTCAAAGGATATGTATAAGTGAGACCTTCTCTAAATGTGATGTATTCAGACTGAGATGTATTTGATGTCCAATCCCGCCACCTTGTGGTTCTTTTTTTTTATCAACATTTCTCTTTTTTTTTCCACAATGCAATTCCCCCAAGCACCCTACCTGGTGCACAAACCAAACACCACCATGTCTTCTCCTTTGAATTTGATTGACAGGTCCACCAGAACGGTCTTGTAGATACAGCATTGCGTTGTCTAGTCCGAGCGAGTCTCAGAATGTTTTCACAGTCTTGGAAGTAGTGAACGCGGGCTAAGATGCTGCTGGAGCTCTGAATAACAGTTTTCAAACATCAAATAAAGGGTTTATATAGCTATATATATCAATTTGCATCTGAAATAAACAAGAGAAAAACATATTCAAAGCTGTTTTCAAAAGTTATGTTTAACCTGAAATATTGTCTCAAATTGATGTTCTGAGACTGAGAGAATGACGTTTTCTAAGATTCTGCTGGAGCTCTGTATAGCAGTTTTCAAACATCAAATAAAGGGTTTATATAGCTATATATATCAATTTGCATTTGAAATAAACAAGAAAAAAACTTATTCAAAGCTGTTTTCATAAGTTATGTTTAACCTGAAATATTGTCTCAAACTGATGTTCTCAGACTGAGAGAATGACGTTTTCTAAGATTCTGCTGGAGCTCTGAATAGCAGTTTTCAAACATCAAATAAAGGGTTTATATAGCTATATATATCAACTTGCATCTGAAATAAACAAGAGAAACATTTATTCCAAGCTGTTTACAAAAGTTATGTTTAACCTGAAATATTGTCTCAAATTGATGTTCTGAGACTGAGAGAATGACGTTTTCTAAGATTCTGCTGGAGCTCTGTATAGCAGTTTTCAAACATCAAATAAAGGGTTTATATAGCTATATATATCAATTTGCATCTGAAATAAACAAGAAAAAAACTTATTCAAAGCTGTTTTCATAAGTTATGTTTAACCTGAAATATTGTCTCAAACTGATGTTCTCAGACTGAGAGAATGACGTTTTCTAAGATTCTGCTGGAGCTCTGAATAGCAGTTTTCAAACATCAAATAAAGGGTTTGTATAGCTATATATATCAATTTGCATCTGAACTAAACAAGAGAAACACTTATTCGAAGCTGTTTTCAAAAGTTATGTTTAACCTGAAACATTGTCTCAAACTGATGTTCTCAGACTGAGAGAATGACGTTTTCTAAGATTCTGCTGGAGCTCTGAATAGCAGTTTTCAAACATCAAATAAAGGGTTTATATAGCTATATATATCAATTTGCATCCGAAATAAACAAGAGAAACACTTATTCAAAGCTGTTTTCAAAAGTTATGTTTAACCTGAAATATTGTCTCAAACTGATGTTCTCAGACTGAGAGAATGACGTTTTCCAAGATTCTGCTGGAGCTCTGAATAGCAGTTTTCAAACATCAAATAAAGGGTTTATATAGCTATATATATCAATTTGCATCTGAAATAAACAAGAGAAACATTTATTCGAAGCTGTTTTCAAAAGTTATGTTTAACCTGAAATATTGTCTCAAACTGATCTTCTCAGACTGAGAGAATGACGTTTTCCAAGATTCTGCTGGAGCTCTGAATAACAGTTTTAAAACATCAAATAAAGGGTTTATATAGCTATATATATCAATTTGCATCTGAAATAAACAAGAGAAACACTTATTCGAAGCTGTTTTCAAAAGTTATGTTTAACCTGAAATATTGTCTCAAACTGATGTTCTCAGACTGAGAGAATGACGTTTTCTAAGATTCTGCTGGAGCTCTGAATAGCAGTTTTCAAACATCAAATAAAGGGTTTATATAGCTATATATATCACTTTGCATCCGAAATAAACAAGAGAAACACTTATTCAAAGCTGTTTTCAAAAGTTATGTTTAACCTGAAATATTGTCTCAAACTGATCTTCACAGGCTGAGAGAATGACGTTTTCCAAGATTCTGCTGAAGCTCTGAATAGCAGTTTTCAAACATCAAATAAAGGATTTATATAGCTATATATATCAATTTGCATCTGAAATAAACAAGAGAAACACTTATTCGAAGCTGTTTTCAAAAGTTATGTTTAACCTGAAATATTGTCTCAAACTGATGTTCTCAGACCGAGAGAATGACGTTTTCTAAGATTCTGCTGGAGCTCTGAATAGCAGTTTTCAAACATCAAATAAAGGGTTTATATAGCTATATATAACAATTTGCATCTGAAATAAACAAGAGAAACATTTATTCGAAGCTGTTTTCAAAAGTTATGTTTAACCTGAAATATTGTCTCAAACTGATCTTCACAGGCTGAGAGAATGACGTTTTCCAAGATTCTGCTGAAGCTCTGAATAGCAGTTTTCAAACATCAAATAAAGGATTTATATAGCTATATATATCAATTTGCATCTGAAATAAACAAGAGAAAAACTTATTCAAAGCTGTTTTCAAAAGTTATGTTTAACCTGAAACATTGTCTCAAACTGATGTTCTCAGACTGAGAGAATGACGTTTTCTAAGATTCTGCTGGAGCTCTGAATAGCAGTTTTCAAACATCAAATAAAGGGTTTATATAGCTATATATATCAATTTGCATCTGAAATAAACAAGAGAAACATTTATTCAAAGCTGTTTTCAAAAGTTATGTTTAACCTGAAATATTGTCTCAAACTGATCTTCTCAGACTGAGAGAATGACGTTTTCCAAGATTCTGCTGGAGCTCTGAATAACAGTTTTAAAACATCAAATAAAGGGTTTATATAGCTATATATATCAATTTGCATCTGAAATAAACAAGAGAAACACTTATTCGAAGCTGTTTTCAAAAGTTATGTTTAACCTGAAATATTGTCTCAAACTGATGTTCTCAGACTGAGAGAATGACGTTTTCTAAGATTCTGCTGGAGCTCTGAATAGCAGTTTTCAAACATCAAATAAAGGGTTTATATAGCTATATATAACAATTTGCATCTGAAATAAACAAGAGAAACATTTATTCGAAGCTGTTTTCAAAAGTTATGTTTAACCTGAAATATTGTCTCAAACTGATCTTCACAGGCTGAGAGAATGACATTTTCCAAGATTCTGCTGAAGCTCTGAATAGCAGTTTTCAAACATCAAATAAAGGGCTTATATAGCTATATATATCAATTTGCATCAGAAATAAACAAGAGAAACACTTATTCGAAGCTGTTTTCAAAAGTTATGTTTAACCTGAAATATTGTCTCAAACTGATGTTCTCAGACCGAGAGAATGACGTTTTCTAAGATTCTGCTGGAGCTCTGAATAGCAGTTTTCAAACATCAAATAAAGGGTTTATATAGCTATATATATCAATTTGCATCAGAAATAAACAAGAGAAACACTTATTCGAAGCTGTTTTCAAAAGTTATGTTTAACCTGAAATATTGTCTCAAACTGATGTTCTCAGACCGAGAGAATGACGTTTTCTAAGATTCTGCTGGAGCTCTGAATAGCAGTTTTCAAACATCAAATAAAGGGTTTATATAGCTATATATATCAATTTGCATCTGAAATAAACAAGAGAAACACTTATTCGAAGCTGTTTTCAAAAGTTATGTTTAACATGAAATACTGACTCAAACTGATCTTCACAGGCTGAGAGAATGACGTTTTCCAAGATTCTGCTGGAGCTCTGAATAACAGTTTTCAAACATCAAATAAAGGGTTTATATAGCTATATATATCAATTTGCATCAGAAATAAACAAGAGAAACACTTATTCGAAGCTGTTTTCAAAAGTTATGTTTAACCTGAAATATTGTCTCAAACTGATGTTCTCAGACCGAGAGAATGACGTTTTCTAAGATTCTGCTGGAGCTCTGAATAGCAGTTTTCAAACATCAAATAAAGGGTTTATATAGCTATATATAACAATTTGCATCTGAAATAAACAAGAGAAACACTTATTCGAAGCTGTTTTCAAAAGTTATGTTTAACCTGAAATATTGTCTCAAACTGATGTTCTCAGACCGAGAGAATGACGTTTTCTAAGATTCTGCTGGAGCTCTGAATAGCAGTTTTCAAACATCAAATAAAGGGTTTATATAGCTATATATATCAATTTGCATCTGAAATAAACAAGAGAAACATTTATTCGAAGCTGTTTTCAAAAGTTATGTTTAACCTGAAATATTGTCTCAAACTGATCTTCACAGGCTGAGAATGACGTTTTCCAAGATTCTGCTGAAGCTCTGAATAGCAGTTTTCAAACATCAAATAAAGGGTTTATATAGCTATATATATCAATTTGCATCTGAAATAAACAAGAGAAACACTTATTCGAAGCTGTTTTCAAAAGTTATGTTTAACCTGAAATATTGTCTCAAACTGATGTTCTCAGACCGAGAGAATGACGTTTTCTAAGATTCTGCTGGAGCTCTGAATAGCAGTTTTCAAACATCAAATAAAGGGTTTATATAGCTATATATATCAATTTGCATCTGAAATAAACAAGAGAAACATTTATTCGAAGCTGTTTTCAAAAGTTATGTTTAACCTGAAATATTGTCTCAAACTGATCTTCACAGGCTGAGAGAATGACGTTTTCCAAGATTCTGCTGAAGCTCTGAATAGCAGTTTTCAAACATCAAATAAAGGATTTATATAGCTATATATATCAATTTGCATCTGAAATAAACAAGAGAAACACTTATTCGAAGCTGTTTTCAAAAGTTATGTTTAACCTGAAATATTGTCTCAAACTGATCTTCACAGGCTGAGAGAATGACGTTTTCCAAGATTCTGCTGAAGCTCTGAATAGCAGTTTTCAAACATCAAATAAAGGATTTATATAGCTATATATATCAATTTGCATCTGAAATAAACAAGAGAAACACTTATTCGAAGCTGTTTTCAAAAGTTATGTTTAACCTGAAATATTGTCTCAAACTGATGTTCTCAGACCGAGAGAATGACGTTTTCTAAGATTCTGCTGGAGCTCTGAATAGCAGTTTTCAAACATCAAATAAAGGGTTTATATAGCTATATATAACAATTTGCATCTGAAATAAACAAGAGAAACATTTATTCGAAGCTGTTTTCAAAAGTTATGTTTAACCTGAAATATTGTCTCAAACTGATCTTCACAGGCTGAGAGAATGACGTTTTCCAAGATTCTGCTGAAGCTCTGAATAGCAGTTTTCAAACATCAAATAAAGGATTTATATAGCTATATATATCAATTTGCATCTGAAATAAACAAGAGAAAAACTTATTCAAAGCTGTTTTCAAAAGTTATGTTTAACCTGAAATATTGTCTCAAACTGATGTTCTCAGACCGAGAGAATGACGTTTTCTAAGATTCTGCTGGAGCTCTGAATAGCAGTTTTCAAACATCAAATAAAGGGTTTATATAGCTATATATATAACAATTTGCATCTGAAATAAACAAGAGAAACATTTATTCGAAGCTGTTTTCAAAAGTTATGTTTAACCTGAAATATTGTCTCAAACTGATCTTCACAGGCTGAGAGAATGACGTTTTCCAAGATTCTGCTGAAGCTCTGAATAGCAGTTTTCAAACATCAAATAAAGGGTTTATATAGCTATATATATCAATTTGCATCTGAAATAAACAAGAGAAAAACTTATTCAAAGCTGTTTTCAAAAGTTATGTTTAACCTGAAATATTGTCTCAAACTGATCTTCACAGGCTGAGAGAATGACGTTTTCCAAGATTCTGCTGAAGCTCTGAATAGCAGTTTTCAAACATCAAATAAAGGATTTATATAGCTATATATATCAATTTGCATCTGAAATAAACAAGAGAAAAACTTATTCAAAGCTGTTTTCAAAAGTTATGTTTAACCTGAAACATTGTCTCAAACTGATGTTCTCAGACTGAGAGAATGACCTTTTTTTAAGATTCTGCTGGAGCTCTGAATAGCAGTTTTCAAACATCAAATAAAGGGTTTATATAGCTATATATATCAATTTGCATCTGAAATAAACAAGAGAAACACTTATTCGAAGCTGGTTTCAAAAGTTATGTTTAACCTGAAATATTGTCTCAAACTGATGTTCTCAGACCGAGAGAATGACGTTTTCTAAGATTCTGCTGGAGCTCTGAATAGCAGTTTTCAAACATCAAATAAAGGGTTTATATAGCTATATATATCAATTTGCATCTGAAATAAACAAGAGAAACACTTATTCGAAGCTGTTTTCAAAAGTTATGTTTAACCTGAAATATTGTCTCAAACTGATGTTCTCAGACCGAGAGAATGACGTTTTCTAAGATTCTGCTGGAGCTCTGAATAGCAGTTTTCAAACATCAAATAAAGGGTTTATATAGCTATATATATCAATTTGCATCTGAAATAAACAAGAGAAACATTTATTCGAAGCTGTTTTCAAAAGTTATGTTTAACCTGAAATATTGTCTCAAACTGATCTTCACAGGCTGAGAGAATGACGTTTTCCAAGATTCTGCTGAAGCTCTGAATAGCAGTTTTCAAACATCAAATAAAGGGTTTATATAGCTATATATATCAATTTGCATCTGAAATAAACAAGAGAAACACTTATTCGAAGCTGTTTTCAAAAGTTATGTTTAACCTGAAATATTGTCTCAAACTGATATTCTCAGACCGAGAGAATGACGTTTTCTAAGATTCTGCTGGAGCTCTGAATAGCAGTTTTCAAACATCAAATAAAGGGTTTATATAGCTATATATAACAATTTGCATCTGAAATAAACAAGAGAAACATTTATTCGAAGCTGTTTTCAAAAGTTATGTTTAACCTGAAATATTGTCTCAAACTGATCTTCACAGGCTGAGAGAATGACGTTTTCCAAGATTCTGCTGAAGCTCTGAATAGCAGTTTTCAAACATCAAATAAAGGGTTTATATAGCTATATATATCAATTTGCATCTGAAATAAACAAGAGAAACACTTATTCGAAGCTGTTTTCAAAAGTTATGTTTAACATGAAATACTGTCTCAAACTGATCTTCACAGGCTGAGAGAATGACGTTTTCCAAGATTCTGCTGGAGCTCTGAATAACAGTTTTCAAACATCAAATAAAGGGTTTATATAGCTATATATATCAATTTGCATCAGAAATAAACAAGAGAAACATTTATTCGAAGCTGTTTTCAAAAGTTATGTTTAACCTGAAATATTGTCTCAAACTGATGTTCTCAGACCGAGAGAATGACGTTTTCTAAGATTCTGCTGGAGCTCTGAATAGCAGTTTTCAAACATCAAATAAAGGGTTTATATAGCTATATATAACAATTTGCATCTGAAATAAACAAGAGAAACATTTATTCGAAGCTGTTTTCAAAAGTTATGTTTAACCTGAAATATTGTCTCAAACTGATCTTCACAGGCTGAGAGAATGACGTTTTCCAAGATTCTGCTGAAGCTCTGAATAGCAGTTTTCAAACATCAAATAAAGGATTTATATAGCTATATATATCAATTTGCATCTGAAATAAACAAGAGAAAAACTTATTCAAAGCTGTTTTCAAAAGTTATGTTTAACCTGAAATATTGTCTCAAACTGATCTTCTCAGACTGAGAGAATGACGTTTTCCAAGATTCTACTGGAGCTCTGAATAACAGTTTTAAAACATCAAATAAAGGGTTTATATAACTATATATATCAATTTGCATCTGAAATAAACAAGAGAAACACTTATTCGAAGCTGTTTTCAAAAGTTATGTTTAACCTGAAATATTGTCTCAAACTGATGTTCTCAGACTGAGAGAATGACGTTTTCTAAGATTCTGCTGGAGCTCTGAATAGCAGTTTTCAAACATCAAATAAAGGGTTTATATAGCTATATATAACAATTTGCATCTGAAATAAACAAGAGAAACGTTTATTCGAAGCTGTTTTCAAAAGTTATGTTAAACCTGAAATATTGTCTCAAACTGATCTTCACAGGCTGAGAGAATGACGTTTTCCAAGATTCTGCTGAAGCTCTGAATAGCAGTTTTCAAACATCAAATAAAGGGCTTATATAGCTATATATATCAATTTGCATCAGAAATAAACAAGAGAAACACTTATTCGAAGCTGGTTTCAAAAGTTATGTTTAACCTGAAATATTGTCTCAAACTGATGTTCTCAGACCGAGAGAATGACGTTTTCTAAGATTCTGCTGGAGCTCTGAATAGCAGTTTTCAAACATCAAATAAAGGGTTTATATAGCTATATATATCAATTTGCATCTGAAATAAACAAGAGAAACACTTATTCGAAGCTGGTTTCAAAAGTTATGTTTAACCTGAAATATTGTCTCAAACTGATGTTCTCAGACCGAGAGAATGACGTTTTCTAAGATTCTGCTGGAGCTCTGAATAGCAGTTTTCAAACATCAAATAAAGGGTTTATATAGCTATATATAACAATTTGCATCTGAAATAAACAAGAGAAACATTTATTCGAAGCTGTTTTCAAAAGTTATGTTTAACCTGAAATATTGTCTCAAACTGATCTTCACAGGCTGAGAGAATGACGTTTTCCAAGATTCTGCTGAAGCTCTGAATAGCAGTTTTCAAACATCAAATAAAGGATTTATATAGCTATATATATCAATTTGCATCTGAAATAAACAAGAGAAAAACTTATTCAAAGCTGTTTTCAAAAGTTATGTTTAACCTGAAACATTGTCTCAAACTGATGTTCTCAGACTGAGAGAATGACGTTTTCTAAGATTCTGCTGGAGCTCTGAATAGCAGTTTTCAAACATCAAATAAAGGGTTTATATAGCTATATATATCAATTTGCATCTGAAATAAACAAGAGAAACATTTATTCAAAGCTGTTTTCAAAAGTTATGTTTAACCTGAAATATTGTCTCAAACTGATCTTCTCAGACTGAGAGAATGACGTTTTCCAAGATTCTGCTGGAGCTCTGAATAACAGTTTTAAAACATCAAATAAAGGGTTTATATAGCTATATATATCAATTTGCATCTGAAATAAACAAGAGAAACACTTATTCGAAGCTGTTTTCAAAAGTTATGTTTAACCTGAAATATTGTCTCAAACTGATGTTCTCAGACTGAGAGAATGACGTTTTCTAAGATTCTGCTGGAGCTCTGAATAGCAGTTTTCAAACATCAAATAAAGGGTTTATATAGCTATATATAACAATTTGCATCTGAAATAAACAAGAGAAACATTTATTCGAAGCTGTTTTCAAAAGTTATGTTTAACCTGAAATATTGTCTCAAACTGATCTTCACAGGCTGAGAGAATGACATTTTCCAAGATTCTGCTGAAGCTCTGAATAGCAGTTTTCAAACATCAAATAAAGGGCTTATATAGCTATATATATCAATTTGCATCAGAAATAAACAAGAGAAACACTTATTCGAAGCTGTTTTCAAAAGTTATGTTTAACCTGAAATATTGTCTCAAACTGATGTTCTCAGACCGAGAGAATGACGTTTTCTAAGATTCTGCTGGAGCTCTGAATAGCAGTTTTCAAACATCAAATAAAGGGTTTATATAGCTATATATATCAATTTGCATCAGAAATAAACAAGAGAAACACTTATTCGAAGCTGTTTTCAAAAGTTATGTTTAACCTGAAATATTGTCTCAAACTGATGTTCTCAGACCGAGAGAATGACGTTTTCTAAGATTCTGCTGGAGCTCTGAATAGCAGTTTTCAAACATCAAATAAAGGGTTTATATAGCTATATATATCAATTTGCATCTGAAATAAACAAGAGAAACACTTATTCGAAGCTGTTTTCAAAAGTTATGTTTAACATGAAATACTGACTCAAACTGATCTTCACAGGCTGAGAGAATGACGTTTTCCAAGATTCTGCTGGAGCTCTGAATAACAGTTTTCAAACATCAAATAAAGGGTTTATATAGCTATATATATCAATTTGCATCAGAAATAAACAAGAGAAACACTTATTCGAAGCTGTTTTCAAAAGTTATGTTTAACCTGAAATATTGTCTCAAACTGATGTTCTCAGACCGAGAGAATGACGTTTTCTAAGATTCTGCTGGAGCTCTGAATAGCAGTTTTCAAACATCAAATAAAGGGTTTATATAGCTATATATATCAATTTGCATCTGAAATAAACAAGAGAAACATTTATTCGAAGCTGTTTTCAAAAGTTATGTTTAACCTGAAATATTGTCTCAAACTGATCTTCACAGGCTGAGAGAATGACGTTTTCCAAGATTCTGCTGAAGCTCTGAATAGCAGTTTTCAAACATCAAATAAAGGATTTATATAGCTATATATATCAATTTGCATCTGAAATAAACAAGAGAAACACTTATTCGAAGCTGTTTTCAAAAGTTATGTTTAACCTGAAATATTGTCTCAAACTGATCTTCACAGGCTGAGAGAATGACGTTTTCCAAGATTCTGCTGAAGCTCTGAATAGCAGTTTTCAAACATCAAATAAAGGATTTATATAGCTATATATATCAATTTGCATCTGAAATAAACAAGAGAAACACTTATTCGAAGCTGTTTTCAAAAGTTATGTTTAACCTGAAATATTGTCTCAAACTGATGTTCTCAGACCGAGAGAATGACGTTTTCTAAGATTCTGCTGGAGCTCTGAATAGCAGTTTTCAAACATCAAATAAAGGGTTTATATAGCTATATATAACAATTTGCATCTGAAATAAACAAGAGAAACATTTATTCGAAGCTGTTTTCAAAAGTTATGTTTAACCTGAAATATTGTCTCAAACTGATGTTCTCAGACTGAGAGAATGACGTTTTCTAAGATTCTGCTGGAGCTCTGAATAGCAGTTTTCAAACATCAAATAAAGGGTTTATATAGCTATATATAACAATTTGCATCTGAAATAAACAAGAGAAACATTTATTCGAAGCTGTTTTCAAAAGTTATGTTTAACCTGAAATATTGTCTCAAACTGATCTTCACAGGCTGAGAGAATGACATTTTCCAAGATTCTGCTGAAGCTCTGAATAGCAGTTTTCAAACATCAAATAAAGGGCTTATATAGCTATATATATCAATTTGCATCAGAAATAAACAAGAGAAACACTTATTCGAAGCTGTTTTCAAAAGTTATGTTTAACCTGAAATATTGTCTCAAACTGATGTTCTCAGACCGAGAGAATGACGTTTTCTAAGATTCTGCTGGAGCTCTGAATAGCAGTTTTCAAACATCAAATAAAGGGTTTATATAGCTATATATAACAATTTGCATCTGAAATAAACAAGAGAAACATTTATTCGAAGCTGTTTTCAAAAGTTATGTTTAACCTGAAATATTGTCTCAAACTGATCTTCACAGGCTGAGAGAATGACGTTTTCCAAGATTCTGCTGAAGCTCTGAATAGCAGTTTTCAAACATCAAATAAAGGATTTATATAGCTATATATATCAATTTGCATCTGAAATAAACAAGAGAAAAACTTATTCAAAGCTGTTTTCAAAAGTTATGTTTAACCTGAAACATTGTCTCAAACTGATGTTCTCAGACTGAGAGAATGACGTTTTCTAAGATTCTGCTGGAGCTCTGAATAGCAGTTTTCAAACATCAAATAAAGGGTTTATATAGCTATATATATCAATTTGCATCTGAAATAAACAAGAGAAACATTTATTCAAAGCTGTTTTCAAAAGTTATGTTTAACCTGAAATATTGTCTCAAACTGATCTTCTCAGACTGAGAGAATGACGTTTTCCAAGATTCTGCTGGAGCTCTGAATAACAGTTTTAAAACATCAAATAAAGGGTTTATATAGCTATATATATCAATTTGCATCTGAAATAAACAAGAGAAACACTTATTCGAAGCTGTTTTCAAAAGTTATGTTTAACCTGAAATATTGTCTCAAACTGATGTTCTCAGACTGAGAGAATGACGTTTTCTAAGATTCTGCTGGAGCTCTGAATAGCAGTTTTCAAACATCAAATAAAGGGTTTATATAGCTATATATAACAATTTGCATCTGAAATAAACAAGAGAAACATTTATTCGAAGCTGTTTTCAAAAGTTATGTTTAACCTGAAATATTGTCTCAAACTGATCTTCACAGGCTGAGAGAATGACATTTTCCAAGATTCTGCTGAAGCTCTGAATAGCAGTTTTCAAACATCAAATAAAGGGCTTATATAGCTATATATATCAATTTGCATCAGAAATAAACAAGAGAAACACTTATTCGAAGCTGTTTTCAAAAGTTATGTTTAACCTGAAATATTGTCTCAAACTGATGTTCTCAGACCGAGAGAATGACGTTTTCTAAGATTCTGCTGGAGCTCTGAATAGCAGTTTTCAAACATCAAATAAAGGGTTTATATAGCTATATATATCAATTTGCATCAGAAATAAACAAGAGAAACACTTATTCGAAGCTGTTTTCAAAAGTTATGTTTAACCTGAAATATTGTCTCAAACTGATGTTCTCAGACCGAGAGAATGACGTTTTCTAAGATTCTGCTGGAGCTCTGAATAGCAGTTTTCAAACATCAAATAAAGGGTTTATATAGCTATATATATCAATTTGCATCTGAAATAAACAAGAGAAACACTTATTCGAAGCTGTTTTCAAAAGTTATGTTTAACATGAAATACTGACTCAAACTGATCTTCACAGGCTGAGAGAATGACGTTTTCCAAGATTCTGCTGGAGCTCTGAATAACAGTTTTCAAACATCAAATAAAGGGTTTATATAGCTATATATATCAATTTGCATCAGAAATAAACAAGAGAAACACTTATTCGAAGCTGTTTTCAAAAGTTATGTTTAACCTGAAATATTGTCTCAAACTGATGTTCTCAGACCGAGAGAATGACGTTTTCTAAGATTCTGCTGGAGCTCTGAATAGCAGTTTTCAAACATCAAATAAAGGGTTTATATAGCTATATATAACAATTTGCATCTGAAATAAACAAGAGAAACACTTATTCGAAGCTGTTTTCAAAAGTTATGTTTAACCTGAAATATTGTCTCAAACTGATGTTCTCAGACCGAGAGAATGACGTTTTCTAAGATTCTGCTGGAGCTCTGAATAGCAGTTTTCAAACATCAAATAAAGGGTTTATATAGCTATATATATCAATTTGCATCTGAAATAAACAAGAGAAACATTTATTCGAAGCTGTTTTCAAAAGTTATGTTTAACCTGAAATATTGTCTCAAACTGATCTTCACAGGCTGAGAATGACGTTTTCCAAGATTCTGCTGAAGCTCTGAATAGCAGTTTTCAAACATCAAATAAAGGGTTTATATAGCTATATATATCAATTTGCATCTGAAATAAACAAGAGAAACACTTATTCGAAGCTGTTTTCAAAAGTTATGTTTAACCTGAAATATTGTCTCAAACTGATGTTCTCAGACCGAGAGAATGACGTTTTCTAAGATTCTGCTGGAGCTCTGAATAGCAGTTTTCAAACATCAAATAAAGGGTTTATATAGCTATATATATCAATTTGCATCTGAAATAAACAAGAGAAACATTTATTCGAAGCTGTTTTCAAAAGTTATGTTTAACCTGAAATATTGTCTCAAACTGATCTTCACAGGCTGAGAGAATGACGTTTTCCAAGATTCTGCTGAAGCTCTGAATAGCAGTTTTCAAACATCAAATAAAGGATTTATATAGCTATATATATCAATTTGCATCTGAAATAAACAAGAGAAACACTTATTCGAAGCTGTTTTCAAAAGTTATGTTTAACCTGAAATATTGTCTCAAACTGATCTTCACAGGCTGAGAGAATGACGTTTTCCAAGATTCTGCTGAAGCTCTGAATAGCAGTTTTCAAACATCAAATAAAGGATTTATATAGCTATATATATCAATTTGCATCTGAAATAAACAAGAGAAACACTTATTCGAAGCTGTTTTCAAAAGTTATGTTTAACCTGAAATATTGTCTCAAACTGATGTTCTCAGACCGAGAGAATGACGTTTTCTAAGATTCTGCTGGAGCTCTGAATAGCAGTTTTCAAACATCAAATAAAGGGTTTATATAGCTATATATAACAATTTGCATCTGAAATAAACAAGAGAAACATTTATTCGAAGCTGTTTTCAAAAGTTATGTTTAACCTGAAATATTGTCTCAAACTGATCTTCACAGGCTGAGAGAATGACGTTTTCCAAGATTCTGCTGAAGCTCTGAATAGCAGTTTTCAAACATCAAATAAAGGATTTATATAGCTATATATATCAATTTGCATCTGAAATAAACAAGAGAAAAACTTATTCAAAGCTGTTTTCAAAAGTTATGTTTAACCTGAAATATTGTCTCAAACTGATGTTCTCAGACCGAGAGAATGACGTTTTCTAAGATTCTGCTGGAGCTCTGAATAGCAGTTTTCAAACATCAAATAAAGGGTTTATATAGCTATATATATAACAATTTGCATCTGAAATAAACAAGAGAAACATTTATTCGAAGCTGTTTTCAAAAGTTATGTTTAACCTGAAATATTGTCTCAAACTGATCTTCACAGGCTGAGAGAATGACGTTTTCCAAGATTCTGCTGAAGCTCTGAATAGCAGTTTTCAAACATCAAATAAAGGATTTATATAGCTATATATATCAATTTGCATCTGAAATAAACAAGAGAAAAACTTATTCAAAGCTGTTTTCAAAAGTTATGTTTAACCTGAAACATTGTCTCAAACTGATGTTCTCAGACTGAGAGAATGACGTTTTCTAAGATTCTGCTGGAGCTCTGATAGCAGTTTTCAAACATCAAATAAAGGGTTTATATAGCTATATATATCAATTTGCATCTGAAATAAACAAGAGAAACATTTATTCGAAGCTGTTTTCAAAAGTTATGTTTAACCTGAAATATTGTCTCAAACTGATGTTCTCAGACTGAGAGAATGACGTTTTCCAAGATTCTGCTGGAGCTCTGAATAACAGTTTTAAAACATCAAATAAAGGGTTTATATAGCTATATATATCAATTTGCATCTGAAATAAACAAGAGAAAAACTTATTCAAAGCTGTTTTCAAAAGTTATGTTTAACCTGAAACATTGTCTCAAAATGATGTTCTCAGACTGAGAGAATGACGTTTTCTAAGATTCTGCTGGAGCTCTGAATAGCAGTTTTCAAACATCAAATAAAGGGTTTATATAGCTATATATATCAATTTGCATCTGAAATAAACAAGAGAAACACTTATTCGAAGCTGGTTTCAAAAGTTATGTTTAACCTGAAATATTGTCTCAAACTGATGTTCTCAGACCGAGAGAATGACGTTTTCTAAGATTCTGCTGGAGCTCTGAATAGCAGTTTTCAAACATCAAATAAAGGGTTTATATAGCTATATATATCAATTTGCAACTGAAATAAACAAGAGAAACATTTATTCGAAGCTGTTTTCAAAAGTTATGTTTAACCTGAAATATTGTCTCAAACTGATCTTCACAGGCTGAGAGAATGACGTTTTCCAAGATTCTGCTGAAGCTCTGAATAGCAGTTTTCAAACATCAAATAAAGGGTTTATATAGCTATATATATCAATTTGCATCTGAAATAAACAAGAGAAAAACTTATTCAAAGCTGTTTTCAAAAGTTATGTTTAACCTGAAATATTGTCTCAAACTGATCTTCACAGGCTGAGAGAATGACGTTTTCCAAGATTCTGCTGAAGCTCTGAATAGCAGTTTTCAAACATCAAATAAAGGATTTATATAGCTATATATATCAATTTGCATCTGAAATAAACAAGAGAAAAACTTATTCAAAGCTGTTTTCAAAAGTTATGTTTAACCTGAAACATTGTCTCAAACTGATGTTCTCAGACTGAGAGAATGACCTTTTTTTAAGATTCTGCTGGAGCTCTGAATAGCAGTTTTCAAACATCAAATAAAGGGTTTATATAGCTATATATATCAATTTGCATCTGAAATAAACAAGAGAAACACTTATTCGAAGCTGGTTTCAAAAGTTATGTTTAACCTGAAATATTGTCTCAAACTGATGTTCTCAGACCGAGAGAATGACGTTTTCTAAGATTCTGCTGGAGCTCTGAATAGCAGTTTTCAAACATCAAATAAAGGGTTTATATAGCTATATATATCAATTTGCATCTGAAATAAACAAGAGAAACACTTATTCGAAGCTGTTTTCAAAAGTTATGTTTAACCTGAAATATTGTCTCAAACTGATGTTCTCAGACCGAGAGAATGACGTTTTCTAAGATTCTGCTGGAGCTCTGAATAGCAGTTTTCAAACATCAAATAAAGGGTTTATATAGCTATATATATCAATTTGCATCTGAAATAAACAAGAGAAACATTTATTCGAAGCTGTTTTCAAAAGTTATGTTTAACCTGAAATATTGTCTCAAACTGATCTTCACAGGCTGAGAGAATGACGTTTTCCAAGATTCTGCTGAAGCTCTGAATAGCAGTTTTCAAACATCAAATAAAGGGTTTATATAGCTATATATATCAATTTGCATCTGAAATAAACAAGAGAAACACTTATTCGAAGCTGTTTTCAAAAGTTATGTTTAACCTGAAATATTGTCTCAAACTGATATTCTCAGACCGAGAGAATGACGTTTTCTAAGATTCTGCTGGAGCTCTGAATAGCAGTTTTCAAACATCAAATAAAGGGTTTATATAGCTATATATAACAATTTGCATCTGAAATAAACAAGAGAAACATTTATTCGAAGCTGTTTTCAAAAGTTATGTTTAACCTGAAATATTGTCTCAAACTGATCTTCACAGGCTGAGAGAATGACGTTTTCCAAGATTCTGCTGAAGCTCTGAATAGCAGTTTTCAAACATCAAATAAAGGGTTTATATAGCTATATATATCAATTTGCATCTGAAATAAACAAGAGAAACACTTATTCGAAGCTGTTTTCAAAAGTTATGTTTAACATGAAATACTGTCTCAAACTGATCTTCACAGGCTGAGAGAATGACGTTTTCCAAGATTCTGCTGGAGCTCTGAATAACAGTTTTCAAACATCAAATAAAGGGTTTATATAGCTATATATATCAATTTGCATCAGAAATAAACAAGAGAAACATTTATTCGAAGCTGTTTTCAAAAGTTATGTTTAACCTGAAATATTGTCTCAAACTGATGTTCTCAGACCGAGAGAATGACGTTTTCTAAGATTCTGCTGGAGCTCTGAATAGCAGTTTTCAAACATCAAATAAAGGGTTTATATAGCTAAATATAACAATTTGCATCTGAAATAAACAAGAGAAACATTTATTCGAAGCTGTTTTCAAAAGTTATGTTTAACCTGAAATATTGTCTCAAACTGATCTTCACAGGCTGAGAGAATGACGTTTTCCAAGATTCTGCTGAAGCTCTGAATAGCAGTTTTCAAACATCAAATAAAGGATTTATATAGCTATATATATCAATTTGCATCTGAAATAAACAAGAGAAAAACTTATTCAAAGCTGTTTTCAAAAGTTATGTTTAACCTGAAATATTGTCTCAAACTGATCTTCTCAGACTGAGAGAATGACGTTTTCCAAGATTCTACTGGAGCTCTGAATAACAGTTTTAAAACATCAAATAAAGGGTTTATATAACTATATATATCAATTTGCATCTGAAATAAACAAGAGAAACACTTATTCGAAGCTGTTTTCAAAAGTTATGTTTAACCTGAAATATTGTCTCAAACTGATGTTCTCAGACTGAGAGAATGACGTTTTCTAAGATTCTGCTGGAGCTCTGAATAGCAGTTTTCAAACATCAAATAAAGGGTTTATATAGCTATATATAACAATTTGCATCTGAAATAAACAAGAGAAACGTTTATTCGAAGCTGTTTTCAAAAGTTATGTTAAACCTGAAATATTGTCTCAAACTGATCTTCACAGGCTGAGAGAATGACGTTTTCCAAGATTCTGCTGAAGCTCTGAATAGCAGTTTTCAAACATCAAATAAAGGGCTTATATAGCTATATATATCAATTTGCATCAGAAATAAACAAGAGAAACACTTATTCGAAGCTGGTTTCAAAAGTTATGTTTAACCTGAAATATTGTCTCAAACTGATGTTCTCAGACCGAGAGAATGACGTTTTCTAAGATTCTGCTGGAGCTCTGAATAGCAGTTTTCAAACATCAAATAAAGGGTTTATATAGCTATATATATCAATTTGCATCTGAAATAAACAAGAGAAACACTTATTCGAAGCTGGTTTCAAAAGTTATGTTTAACCTGAAATATTGTCTCAAACTGATGTTCTCAGACCGAGAGAATGACGTTTTCTAAGATTCTGCTGGAGCTCTGAATAGCAGTTTTCAAACATCAAATAAAGGGTTTATATAGCTATATATAACAATTTGCATCTGAAATAAACAAGAGAAACATTTATTCGAAGCTGTTTTCAAAAGTTATGTTTAACCTGAAATATTGTCTCAAACTGATCTTCACAGGCTGAGAGAATGACGTTTTCCAAGATTCTGCTGAAGCTCTGAATAGCAGTTTTCAAACATCAAATAAAGGATTTATATAGCTATATATATCAATTTGCATCTGAAATAAACAAGAGAAAAACTTATTCAAAGCTGTTTTCAAAAGTTATGTTTAACCTGAAACATTGTCTCAAACTGATGTTCTCAGACTGAGAGAATGACGTTTTCTAAGATTCTGCTGGAGCTCTGAATAGCAGTTTTCAAACATCAAATAAAGGGTTTATATAGCTATATATATCAATTTGCATCTGAAATAAACAAGAGAAACATTTATTCAAAGCTGTTTTCAAAAGTTATGTTTAACCTGAAATATTGTCTCAAACTGATCTTCTCAGACTGAGAGAATGACGTTTTCCAAGATTCTGCTGGAGCTCTGAATAACAGTTTTAAAACATCAAATAAAGGGTTTATATAGCTATATATATCAATTTGCATCTGAAATAAACAAGAGAAACACTTATTCGAAGCTGTTTTCAAAAGTTATGTTTAACCTGAAATATTGTCTCAAACTGATGTTCTCAGACTGAGAGAATGACGTTTTCTAAGATTCTGCTGGAGCTCTGAATAGCAGTTTTCAAACATCAAATAAAGGGTTTATATAGCTATATATAACAATTTGCATCTGAAATAAACAAGAGAAACATTTATTCGAAGCTGTTTTCAAAAGTTATGTTTAACCTGAAATATTGTCTCAAACTGATCTTCACAGGCTGAGAGAATGACATTTTCCAAGATTCTGCTGAAGCTCTGAATAGCAGTTTTCAAACATCAAATAAAGGGCTTATATAGCTATATATATCAATTTGCATCAGAAATAAACAAGAGAAACACTTATTCGAAGCTGTTTTCAAAAGTTATGTTTAACCTGAAATATTGTCTCAAACTGATGTTCTCAGACCGAGAGAATGACGTTTTCTAAGATTCTGCTGGAGCTCTGAATAGCAGTTTTCAAACATCAAATAAAGGGTTTATATAGCTATATATATCAATTTGCATCAGAAATAAACAAGAGAAACACTTATTCGAAGCTGTTTTCAAAAGTTATGTTTAACCTGAAATATTGTCTCAAACTGATGTTCTCAGACCGAGAGAATGACGTTTTCTAAGATTCTGCTGGAGCTCTGAATAGCAGTTTTCAAACATCAAATAAAGGGTTTATATAGCTATATATATCAATTTGCATCTGAAATAAACAAGAGAAACACTTATTCGAAGCTGTTTTCAAAAGTTATGTTTAACATGAAATACTGACTCAAACTGATCTTCACAGGCTGAGAGAATGACGTTTTCCAAGATTCTGCTGGAGCTCTGAATAACAGTTTTCAAACATCAAATAAAGGGTTTATATAGCTATATATATCAATTTGCATCAGAAATAAACAAGAGAAACACTTATTCGAAGCTGTTTTCAAAAGTTATGTTTAACCTGAAATATTGTCTCAAACTGATGTTCTCAGACCGAGAGAATGACGTTTTCTAAGATTCTGCTGGAGCTCTGAATAGCAGTTTTCAAACATCAAATAAAGGGTTTATATAGCTATATATAACAATTTGCATCTGAAATAAACAAGAGAAACACTTATTCGAAGCTGTTTTCAAAAGTTATGTTTAACCTGAAATATTGTCTCAAACTGATGTTCTCAGACCGAGAGAATGACGTTTTCTAAGATTCTGCTGGAGCTCTGAATAGCAGTTTTCAAACATCAAATAAAGGGTTTATATAGCTATATATATCAATTTGCATCTGAAATAAACAAGAGAAACATTTATTCGAAGCTGTTTTCAAAAGTTATGTTTAACCTGAAATATTGTCTCAAACTGATCTTCACAGGCTGAGAATGACGTTTTCCAAGATTCTGCTGAAGCTCTGAATAGCAGTTTTCAAACATCAAATAAAGGGTTTATATAGCTATATATATCAATTTGCATCTGAAATAAACAAGAGAAACACTTATTCGAAGCTGTTTTCAAAAGTTATGTTTAACCTGAAATATTGTCTCAAACTGATGTTCTCAGACCGAGAGAATGACGTTTTCTAAGATTCTGCTGGAGCTCTGAATAGCAGTTTTCAAACATCAAATAAAGGGTTTATATAGCTATATATATCAATTTGCATCTGAAATAAACAAGAGAAACATTTATTCGAAGCTGTTTTCAAAAGTTATGTTTAACCTGAAATATTGTCTCAAACTGATCTTCACAGGCTGAGAGAATGACGTTTTCCAAGATTCTGCTGAAGCTCTGAATAGCAGTTTTCAAACATCAAATAAAGGATTTATATAGCTATATATATCAATTTGCATCTGAAATAAACAAGAGAAACACTTATTCGAAGCTGTTTTCAAAAGTTATGTTTAACCTGAAATATTGTCTCAAACTGATCTTCACAGGCTGAGAGAATGACGTTTTCCAAGATTCTGCTGAAGCTCTGAATAGCAGTTTTCAAACATCAAATAAAGGATTTATATAGCTATATATATCAATTTGCATCTGAAATAAACAAGAGAAACACTTATTCGAAGCTGTTTTCAAAAGTTATGTTTAACCTGAAATATTGTCTCAAACTGATGTTCTCAGACCGAGAGAATGACGTTTTCTAAGATTCTGCTGGAGCTCTGAATAGCAGTTTTCAAACATCAAATAAAGGGTTTATATAGCTATATATAACAATTTGCATCTGAAATAAACAAGAGAAACATTTATTCGAAGCTGTTTTCAAAAGTTATGTTTAACCTGAAATATTGTCTCAAACTGATCTTCACAGGCTGAGAGAATGACGTTTTCCAAGATTCTGCTGAAGCTCTGAATAGCAGTTTTCAAACATCAAATAAAGGATTTATATAGCTATATATATCAATTTGCATCTGAAATAAACAAGAGAAAAACTTATTCAAAGCTGTTTTCAAAAGTTATGTTTAACCTGAAATATTGTCTCAAACTGATGTTCTCAGACCGAGAGAATGACGTTTTCTAAGATTCTGCTGGAGCTCTGAATAGCAGTTTTCAAACATCAAATAAAGGGTTTATATAGCTATATATATAACAATTTGCATCTGAAATAAACAAGAGAAACATTTATTCGAAGCTGTTTTCAAAAGTTATGTTTAACCTGAAATATTGTCTCAAACTGATCTTCACAGGCTGAGAGAATGACGTTTTCCAAGATTCTGCTGAAGCTCTGAATAGCAGTTTTCAAACATCAAATAAAGGATTTATATAGCTATATATATCAATTTGCATCTGAAATAAACAAGAGAAAAACTTATTCAAAGCTGTTTTCAAAAGTTATGTTTAACCTGAAACATTGTCTCAAACTGATGTTCTCAGACTGAGAGAATGACGTTTTCTAAGATTCTGCTGGAGCTCTGATAGCAGTTTTCAAACATCAAATAAAGGGTTTATATAGCTATATATATCAATTTGCATCTGAAATAAACAAGAGAAACATTTATTCGAAGCTGTTTTCAAAAGTTATGTTTAACCTGAAATATTGTCTCAAACTGATGTTCTCAGACTGAGAGAATGACGTTTTCCAAGATTCTGCTGGAGCTCTGAATAACAGTTTTAAAACATCAAATAAAGGGTTTATATAGCTATATATATCAATTTGCATCTGAAATAAACAAGAGAAACACTTATTCGAAGCTGTTTTCAAAAGTTATGTTTAACCTGAAATATTGTCTCAAACTGATCTTCTCAGACTGAGAGAATGACGTTTTCTAAAATTCTGCTGGAGCTCTGAATAGCAGTTTTCAAACATCAAATAAAGGATTTATATAGCTATATATATCAATTTGCATCTGAAATAAACAAGAGAAAAACTTATTCAAAGCTGTTTTCAAAAGTTATGTTTAACCTGAAACATTGTCTCAAACTGATGTTCTCAGACTGAGAGAATGACGTTTTCTAAGATTCTGCTGGAGCTCTGATAGCAGTTTTCAAACATCAAATAAAGGGTTTATATAGCTATATATATCAATTTGCATCTGAAATAAACAAGAGAAACATTTATTCGAAGCTGTTTTCAAAAGTTATGTTTAACCTGAAATATTGTCTCAAACTGATGTTCTCAGACTGAGAGAATGACGTTTTCCAAGATTCTGCTGGAGCTCTGAATAACAGTTTTAAAACATCAAATAAAGGGTTTATATAGCTATATATATCAATTTGCATCTGAAATAAACAAGAGAAACACTTATTCGAAGCTGTTTTCAAAAGTTATGTTTAACCTGAAATATTGTCTCAAACTGATCTTCTCAGACTGAGAGAATGACGTTTTCTAAAATTCTGCTGGAGCTCTGAATAGCAGTTTTCAAACATCAAATAAAGGATTTATATAGCTATATATATCAATTTGCATCTGAAATAAACAAGAGAAAAACTTATTCAAAGCTGTTTTCAAAAGTTATGTTTAACCTGAAACATTGTCTCAAAATGATGTTCTCAGACTGAGAGAATGACGTTTTCTAAGATTCTGCTGGAGCTCTGAATAGCAGTTTTCAAACATCAAATAAAGGGTTTATATAGCTATATATATCAATTTGCATCTGAAATAAACAAGAGAAACACTTATTCGAAGCTGGTTTCAAAAGTTATGTTTAACCTGAAATATTGTCTCAAACTGATGTTCTCAGACCGAGAGAATGACGTTTTCTAAGATTCTGCTGGAGCTCTGAATAGCAGTTTTCAAACATCAAATAAAGGGTTTATATAGCTATATATATCAATTTGCATCTGAAATAAACAAGAGAAACATTTATTCGAAGCTGTTTTCAAAAGTTATGTTTAACCTGAAATATTGTCTCAAACTGATCTTCACAGGCTGAGAGAATGACGTTTTCCAAGATTCTGCTGAAGCTCTGAATAGCAGTTTTCAAACATCAAATAAAGGGTTTATATAGCTATATATATCAATTTGCATCTGAAATAAACAAGAGAAAAACTTATTCAAAGCTGTTTTCAAAAGTTATGTTTAACCTGAAATATTGTCTCAAACTGATCTTCACAGGCTGAGAGAATGACGTTTTCCAAGATTCTGCTGAAGCTCTGAATAGCAGTTTTCAAACATCAAATAAAGGATTTATATAGCTATATATATCAATTTGCATCTGAAATAAACAAGAGAAAAACTTATTCAAAGCTGTTTTCAAAAGTTATGTTTAACCTGAAACATTGTCTCAAACTGATGTTCTCAGACTGAGAGAATGACCTTTTTTTAAGATTCTGCTGGAGCTCTGAATAGCAGTTTTCAAACATCAAATAAAGGGTTTATATAGCTATATATATCAATTTGCATCTGAAATAAACAAGAGAAACACTTATTCGAAGCTGGTTTCAAAAGTTATGTTTAACCTGAAATATTGTCTCAAACTGATGTTCTCAGACCGAGAGAATGACGTTTTCTAAGATTCTGCTGGAGCTCTGAATAGCAGTTTTCAAACATCAAATAAAGGGTTTATATAGCTATATATATCAATTTGCATCTGAAATAAACAAGAGAAACACTTATTCGAAGCTGTTTTCAAAAGTTATGTTTAACCTGAAATATTGTCTCAAACTGATGTTCTCAGACCGAGAGAATGACGTTTTCTAAGATTCTGCTGGAGCTCTGAATAGCAGTTTTCAAACATCAAATAAAGGGTTTATATAGCTATATATATCAATTTGCATCTGAAATAAACAAGAGAAACATTTATTCGAAGCTGTTTTCAAAAGTTATGTTTAACCTGAAATATTGTCTCAAACTGATCTTCACAGGCTGAGAGAATGACGTTTTCCAAGATTCTGCTGAAGCTCTGAATAGCAGTTTTCAAACATCAAATAAAGGGTTTATATAGCTATATATATCAATTTGCATCTGAAATAAACAAGAGAAACACTTATTCGAAGCTGTTTTCAAAAGTTATGTTTAACCTGAAATATTGTCTCAAACTGATATTCTCAGACCGAGAGAATGACGTTTTCTAAGATTCTGCTGGAGCTCTGAATAGCAGTTTTCAAACATCAAATAAAGGGTTTATATAGCTATATATAACAATTTGCATCTGAAATAAACAAGAGAAACATTTATTCGAAGCTGTTTTCAAAAGTTATGTTTAACCTGAAATATTGTCTCAAACTGATCTTCACAGGCTGAGAGAATGACGTTTTCCAAGATTCTGCTGAAGCTCTGAATAGCAGTTTTCAAACATCAAATAAAGGATTTATATAGCTATATATATCAATTTGCATCTGAAATAAACAAGAGAAAAACTTATTCAAAGCCGTTTTCAAAAGTTATGTTTAACCTGAAACATTGTCTCAAACTGATGTTCTCAGACTGAGAGAATGACGTTTTCTAAGATTCTGCTGGAGCTCTGAATAGCAGTTTTCAAACATCAAATAAAGGGTTTATATAGCTATATATATCAATTTGCATCTGAAATAAACAAGAGAAACATTTATTCGAAGCTGTTTTCAAAAGTTATGTTTAACCTGAAATATTGTCTCAAACTGATCTTCTCAGACTGAGAGAATGACGTTTTCCAAGATTCTACTGGAGCTCTGAATAACAGTTTTAAAACATCAAATAAAGGGTTTATATAACTATATATATCAATTTGCATCTGAAATAAACAAGAGAAACACTTATTCGAAGCTGTTTTCAAAAGTTATGTTTAACCTGAAATATTGTCTCAAACTGATGTTCTCAGACTGAGAGAATGACGTTTTCTAAGATTCTGCTGGAGCTCTGAATAGCAGTTTTCAAACATCAAATAAAGGGTTTATATAGCTATATATATCAATTTGCATCTGAAATAAACAAGAGAAACACTTATTCGAAGCTGTTTTCAAAAGTTATGTTTAACCTGAAATATTGTCTCAAACTGATGTTCTCAGACCGAGAGAATGACGTTTTCTAAGATTCTGCTGGAGCTCTGAATAGCAGTTTTCAAACATCAAATAAAGGGTTTATATAGCTATATATATCAATTTGCATCTGAAATAAACAAGAGAAACACTTATTCGAAGCTGGTTTCAAAAGTTATGTTTAACCTGAAATATTGTCTCAAACTGATGTTCTCAGACCGAGAGAATGACGTTTTCTAAGATTCTGCTGGAGCTCTGAATAGCAGTTTTCAAACATCAAATAAAGGGTTTATATAGCTATATATATCAATTTGCATCTGAAATAAACAAGAGAAACACTTATTCGAAGCTGTTTTCAAAAGTTATGTTTAACCTGAAATATTGTCTCAAACTGATGTTCTCAGACCGAGAGAATGACGTTTTCTAAGATTCTGCTGGAGCTCTGAATAGCAGTTTTCAAACATCAAATAAAGGGTTTATATAGCTATATATATCAATTTGCATCTGAAATAAACAAGAGAAACATTTATTCGAAGCTGTTTTCAAAAGTTATGTTTAACCTGAAATATTGTCTCAAACTGATCTTCACAGGCTGAGAGAATGACGTTTTCCAAGATTCTGCTGAAGCTCTGAATAGCAGTTTTCAAACATCAAATAAAGGGTTTATATAGCTATATATATCAATTTGCATCTGAAATAAACAAGAGAAACACTTATTCGAAGCTGTTTTCAAAAGTTATGTTTAACCTGAAATATTGTCTCAAACTGATGTTCTCAGACCGAGAGAATGACGTTTTCTAAGATTCTGCTGGAGCTCTGAATAGCAGTTTTCAAACATCAAATAAAGGGTTTATATAGCTATATATAACAATTTGCATCTGAAATAAACAAGAGAAACATTTATTCGAAGCTGTTTTCAAAAGTTATGTTTAACCTGAAATATTGTCTCAAACTGATCTTCACAGGCTGAGAGAATGACGTTTTCCAAGATTCTGCTGAAGCTCTGAATAGCAGTTTTCAAACATCAAATAAAGGGTTTATATAGCTATATATATCAATTTGCATCTGAAATAAACAAGAGAAAAACTTATTCAAAGCTGTTTTCAAAAGTTATGTTTAACCTGAAATATTGTCTCAAACTGATCTTCTCAGACTGAGAGAATGACGTTTTCCAAGATTCTGCTGGAGCTCTGAATAACAGTTTTAAAACATCAAATAAAGGGTTTATATAGCTATATATATCAATTTGCATCTGAAATAAACAAGAGAAACACTTATTCGAAGCTGTTTTCAAAAGTTATGTTTAACCTGAAATATTGTCTCAAACTGATGTTCTCAGACTGAGAGAATGACGTTTTCCAAGATTCTGCTGGAGCTCTGAATAGCAGTTTTCAAACATCAAATAAAGGGTTTATATAGCTATTATATCATTTTCCATCTGAAATAAACAAGAGAAACACTTATTCGAAGCTGTTTTCAAAAGTTATGGTTAACCTGAAATATTGTCTCAAACTGATGTTCTCAGACTGAGAGAATGACGTTTTCTAAGATTCTGCTGGAGCTCTGAATAGCAGTTTTCAAACATCAAATAAAGGGTTTATATAGCTATATATATCAATTTGCATCTGAAATAAACAAGAGAAACACTTATTCGAAGCTGTTTTCAAAGGATATGTTTAAGTGAGACCTTCTCTAAATGTGATGTATTCAGACTGAGATGTATTTGATGTCCAATCCCGCCACCTTGTGGTTCTTTTTTTTTATCAACATTTCTCTTTTTTTTTCCACAATGCAATTCCCCCAAGCACCCTACCTGGTGCACAAACCAAACACCACCATGTCTTCTCCTTTGAATTTGATTGACAGGTCCACCAGAACGGTCTTGTAGATACAGCATTGCGTTGTCTAGTCCGAGCGAGTCTCAGAATGTTTTCACAGTCTTGGAAGTAGTGAACGCGGGCTAAGATGCTGCTGGAGCTCTGAATAACAGTTTTCAAACATCAAATAAAGGGTTTATATAGCTATATATATCAATTTGCATCTGAAATAAACAAGAGAAACACTTATTCAAAGCTGTTTTCAAAGGATATGTATAAGTGAGACCTTCTCTAAATGTGATGTATTCAGACTGAGATGTATTTGATGTCCAATCCCGCCACCTTGTGGTTCTTTTTTTTTATCAACATTTCTCTTTTTTTTTCCACAATGCAATTCCCCCAAGCACCCTACCTGGTGCACAAACCAAACACCACCATGTCTTCTCCTTTGAATTTGATTGACAGGTCCACCAGAACGGTCTTGTAGATACAGCATTGCGTTGTCTAGTCCGAGCGAGTCTCAGAATGTTTTCACAGTCTTGGAAGTAGTGAACGCGGGCTAAGATGCTGCTGGAGCTCTGAATAACAGTTTTCAAACATCAAATAAAGGGTTTATATAGCTATATATATCAATTTGCATCTGAAATAAACAAGAGAAAAACATATTCAAAGCTGTTTTCAAAAGTTATGTTTAACCTGAAATATTGTCTCAAATTGATGTTCTGAGACTGAGAGAATGACGTTTTCTAAGATTCTGCTGGAGCTCTGTATAGCAGTTTTCAAACATCAAATAAAGGGTTTATATAGCTATATATATCAATTTGCATCTGAAATAAACAAGAAAAAAACTTATTCAAAGCTGTTTTCATAAGTTATGTTTAACCTGAAATATTGTCTCAAACTGATGTTCTCAGACTGAGAGAATGACGTTTTCTAAGATTCTGCTGGAGCTCTGAATAGCAGTTTTCAAACATCAAATAAAGGGTTTATATAGCTATATATATCAACTTGCATCTGAAATAAACAAGAGAAACATTTATTCCAAGCTGTTTACAAAAGTTATGTTTAACCTGAAATATTGTCTCAAATTGATGTTCTGAGACTGAGAGAATGACGTTTTCTAAGATTCTGCTGGAGCTCTGTATAGCAGTTTTCAAACATCAAATAAAGGGTTTATATAGCTATATATATCAATTTGCATCTGAAATAAACAAGAAAAAAACTTATTCAAAGCTGTTTTCATAAGTTATGTTTAACCTGAAATATTGTCTCAAACTGATGTTCTCAGACTGAGAGAATGACGTTTTCTAAGATTCTGCTGGAGCTCTGAATAGCAGTTTTCAAACATCAAATAAAGGGTTTGTATAGCTATATATATCAATTTGCATCTGAACTAAACAAGAGAAACACTTATTCGAAGCTGTTTTCAAAAGTTATGTTTAACCTGAAACATTGTCTCAAACTGATGTTCTCAGACTGAGAGAATGACGTTTTCTAAGATTCTGCTGGAGCTCTGAATAGCAGTTTTCAAACATCAAATAAAGGGTTTATATAGCTATATATATCAATTTGCATCCGAAATAAACAAGAGAAACACTTATTCAAAGCTGTTTTCAAAAGTTATGTTTAACCTGAAATATTGTCTCAAACTGATGTTCTCAGACTGAGAGAATGACGTTTTCCAAGATTCTGCTGGAGCTCTGAATAGCAGTTTTCAAACATCAAATAAAGGGTTTATATAGCTATATATATCAATTTGCATCTGAAATAAACAAGAGAAACATTTATTCGAAGCTGTTTTCAAAAGTTATGTTTAACCTGAAATATTGTCTCAAACTGATCTTCTCAGACTGAGAGAATGACGTTTTCCAAGATTCTGCTGGAGCTCTGAATAACAGTTTTAAAACATCAAATAAAGGGTTTATATAGCTATATATATCAATTTGCATCTGAAATAAACAAGAGAAACACTTATTCGAAGCTGTTTTCAAAAGTTATGTTTAACCTGAAATATTGTCTCAAACTGATGTTCTCAGACTGAGAGAATGACGTTTTCTAAGATTCTGCTGGAGCTCTGAATAGCAGTTTTCAAACATCAAATAAAGGGTTTATATAGCTATATATATCACTTTGCATCCGAAATAAACAAGAGAAACACTTATTCAAAGCTGTTTTCAAAAGTTATGTTTAACCTGAAATATTGTCTCAAACTGATCTTCACAGGCTGAGAGAATGACGTTTTCCAAGATTCTGCTGAAGCTCTGAATAGCAGTTTTCAAACATCAAATAAAGGATTTATATAGCTATATATATCAATTTGCATCTGAAATAAACAAGAGAAACACTTATTCGAAGCTGTTTTCAAAAGTTATGTTTAACCTGAAATATTGTCTCAAACTGATGTTCTCAGACCGAGAGAATGACGTTTTCTAAGATTCTGCTGGAGCTCTGAATAGCAGTTTTCAAACATCAAATAAAGGGTTTATATAGCTATATATAACAATTTGCATCTGAAATAAACAAGAGAAACATTTATTCGAAGCTGTTTTCAAAAGTTATGTTTAACCTGAAATATTGTCTCAAACTGATCTTCACAGGCTGAGAGAATGACGTTTTCCAAGATTCTGCTGAAGCTCTGAATAGCAGTTTTCAAACATCAAATAAAGGATTTATATAGCTATATATATCAATTTGCATCTGAAATAAACAAGAGAAAAACTTATTCAAAGCTGTTTTCAAAAGTTATGTTTAACCTGAAACATTGTCTCAAACTGATGTTCTCAGACTGAGAGAATGACGTTTTCTAAGATTCTGCTGGAGCTCTGAATAGCAGTTTTCAAACATCAAATAAAGGGTTTATATAGCTATATATATCAATTTGCATCTGAAATAAACAAGAGAAACATTTATTCAAAGCTGTTTTCAAAAGTTATGTTTAACCTGAAATATTGTCTCAAACTGATCTTCTCAGACTGAGAGAATGACGTTTTCCAAGATTCTGCTGGAGCTCTGAATAACAGTTTTAAAACATCAAATAAAGGGTTTATATAGCTATATATATCAATTTGCATCTGAAATAAACAAGAGAAACACTTATTCGAAGCTGTTTTCAAAAGTTATGTTTAACCTGAAATATTGTCTCAAACTGATGTTCTCAGACTGAGAGAATGACGTTTTCTAAGATTCTGCTGGAGCTCTGAATAGCAGTTTTCAAACATCAAATAAAGGGTTTATATAGCTATATATAACAATTTGCATCTGAAATAAACAAGAGAAACATTTATTCGAAGCTGTTTTCAAAAGTTATGTTTAACCTGAAATATTGTCTCAAACTGATCTTCACAGGCTGAGAGAATGACATTTTCCAAGATTCTGCTGAAGCTCTGAATAGCAGTTTTCAAACATCAAATAAAGGGCTTATATAGCTATATATATCAATTTGCATCAGAAATAAACAAGAGAAACACTTATTCGAAGCTGTTTTCAAAAGTTATGTTTAACCTGAAATATTGTCTCAAACTGATGTTCTCAGACCGAGAGAATGACGTTTTCTAAGATTCTGCTGGAGCTCTGAATAGCAGTTTTCAAACATCAAATAAAGGGTTTATATAGCTATATATATCAATTTGCATCAGAAATAAACAAGAGAAACACTTATTCGAAGCTGTTTTCAAAAGTTATGTTTAACCTGAAATATTGTCTCAAACTGATGTTCTCAGACCGAGAGAATGACGTTTTCTAAGATTCTGCTGGAGCTCTGAATAGCAGTTTTCAAACATCAAATAAAGGGTTTATATAGCTATATATATCAATTTGCATCTGAAATAAACAAGAGAAACACTTATTCGAAGCTGTTTTCAAAAGTTATGTTTAACATGAAATACTGACTCAAACTGATCTTCACAGGCTGAGAGAATGACGTTTTCCAAGATTCTGCTGGAGCTCTGAATAACAGTTTTCAAACATCAAATAAAGGGTTTATATAGCTATATATATCAATTTGCATCAGAAATAAACAAGAGAAACACTTATTCGAAGCTGTTTTCAAAAGTTATGTTTAACCTGAAATATTGTCTCAAACTGATGTTCTCAGACCGAGAGAATGACGTTTTCTAAGATTCTGCTGGAGCTCTGAATAGCAGTTTTCAAACATCAAATAAAGGGTTTATATAGCTATATATAACAATTTGCATCTGAAATAAACAAGAGAAACACTTATTCGAAGCTGTTTTCAAAAGTTATGTTTAACCTGAAATATTGTCTCAAACTGATGTTCTCAGACCGAGAGAATGACGTTTTCTAAGATTCTGCTGGAGCTCTGAATAGCAGTTTTCAAACATCAAATAAAGGGTTTATATAGCTATATATATCAATTTGCATCTGAAATAAACAAGAGAAACATTTATTCGAAGCTGTTTTCAAAAGTTATGTTTAACCTGAAATATTGTCTCAAACTGATCTTCACAGGCTGAGAATGACGTTTTCCAAGATTCTGCTGAAGCTCTGAATAGCAGTTTTCAAACATCAAATAAAGGGTTTATATAGCTATATATATCAATTTGCATCTGAAATAAACAAGAGAAACACTTATTCGAAGCTGTTTTCAAAAGTTATGTTTAACCTGAAATATTGTCTCAAACTGATGTTCTCAGACCGAGAGAATGACGTTTTCTAAGATTCTGCTGGAGCTCTGAATAGCAGTTTTCAAACATCAAATAAAGGGTTTATATAGCTATATATATCAATTTGCATCTGAAATAAACAAGAGAAACATTTATTCGAAGCTGTTTTCAAAAGTTATGTTTAACCTGAAATATTGTCTCAAACTGATCTTCACAGGCTGAGAGAATGACGTTTTCCAAGATTCTGCTGAAGCTCTGAATAGCAGTTTTCAAACATCAAATAAAGGATTTATATAGCTATATATATCAATTTGCATCTGAAATAAACAAGAGAAACACTTATTCGAAGCTGTTTTCAAAAGTTATGTTTAACCTGAAATATTGTCTCAAACTGATCTTCACAGGCTGAGAGAATGACGTTTTCCAAGATTCTGCTGAAGCTCTGAATAGCAGTTTTCAAACATCAAATAAAGGATTTATATAGCTATATATATCAATTTGCATCTGAAATAAACAAGAGAAACACTTATTCGAAGCTGTTTTCAAAAGTTATGTTTAACCTGAAATATTGTCTCAAACTGATGTTCTCAGACCGAGAGAATGACGTTTTCTAAGATTCTGCTGGAGCTCTGAATAGCAGTTTTCAAACATCAAATAAAGGGTTTATATAGCTATATATAACAATTTGCATCTGAAATAAACAAGAGAAACATTTATTCGAAGCTGTTTTCAAAAGTTATGTTTAACCTGAAATATTGTCTCAAACTGATCTTCACAGGCTGAGAGAATGACGTTTTCCAAGATTCTGCTGAAGCTCTGAATAGCAGTTTTCAAACATCAAATAAAGGATTTATATAGCTATATATATCAATTTGCATCTGAAATAAACAAGAGAAAAACTTATTCAAAGCTGTTTTCAAAAGTTATGTTTAACCTGAAATATTGTCTCAAACTGATGTTCTCAGACCGAGAGAATGACGTTTTCTAAGATTCTGCTGGAGCTCTGAATAGCAGTTTTCAAACATCAAATAAAGGGTTTATATAGCTATATATATAACAATTTGCATCTGAAATAAACAAGAGAAACATTTATTCGAAGCTGTTTTCAAAAGTTATGTTTAACCTGAAATATTGTCTCAAACTGATCTTCACAGGCTGAGAGAATGACGTTTTCCAAGATTCTGCTGAAGCTCTGAATAGCAGTTTTCAAACATCAAATAAAGGATTTATATAGCTATATATATCAATTTGCATCTGAAATAAACAAGAGAAAAACTTATTCAAAGCTGTTTTCAAAAGTTATGTTTAACCTGAAACATTGTCTCAAACTGATGTTCTCAGACTGAGAGAATGACGTTTTCTAAGATTCTGCTGGAGCTCTGATAGCAGTTTTCAAACATCAAATAAAGGGTTTATATAGCTATATATATCAATTTGCATCTGAAATAAACAAGAGAAACATTTATTCGAAGCTGTTTTCAAAAGTTATGTTTAACCTGAAATATTGTCTCAAACTGATGTTCTCAGACTGAGAGAATGACGTTTTCCAAGATTCTGCTGGAGCTCTGAATAACAGTTTTAAAACATCAAATAAAGGGTTTATATAGCTATATATATCAATTTGCATCTGAAATAAACAAGAGAAACACTTATTCGAAGCTGTTTTCAAAAGTTATGTTTAACCTGAAATATTGTCTCAAACTGATCTTCTCAGACTGAGAGAATGACGTTTTCTAAAATTCTGCTGGAGCTCTGAATAGCAGTTTTCAAACATCAAATAAAGGATTTATATAGCTATATATATCAATTTGCATCTGAAATAAACAAGAGAAAAACTTATTCAAAGCTGTTTTCAAAAGTTATGTTTAACCTGAAACATTGTCTCAAAATGATGTTCTCAGACTGAGAGAATGACGTTTTCTAAGATTCTGCTGGAGCTCTGAATAGCAGTTTTCAAACATCAAATAAAGGGTTTATATAGCTATATATATCAATTTGCATCTGAAATAAACAAGAGAAACACTTATTCGAAGCTGGTTTCAAAAGTTATGTTTAACCTGAAATATTGTCTCAAACTGATGTTCTCAGACCGAGAGAATGACGTTTTCTAAGATTCTGCTGGAGCTCTGAATAGCAGTTTTCAAACATCAAATAAAGGGTTTATATAGCTATATATATCAATTTGCATCTGAAATAAACAAGAGAAACATTTATTCGAAGCTGTTTTCAAAAGTTATGTTTAACCTGAAATATTGTCTCAAACTGATCTTCACAGGCTGAGAGAATGACGTTTTCCAAGATTCTGCTGAAGCTCTGAATAGCAGTTTTCAAACATCAAATAAAGGGTTTATATAGCTATATATATCAATTTGCATCTGAAATAAACAAGAGAAAAACTTATTCAAAGCTGTTTTCAAAAGTTATGTTTAACCTGAAATATTGTCTCAAACTGATCTTCACAGGCTGAGAGAATGACGTTTTCCAAGATTCTGCTGAAGCTCTGAATAGCAGTTTTCAAACATCAAATAAAGGATTTATATAGCTATATATATCAATTTGCATCTGAAATAAACAAGAGAAAAACTTATTCAAAGCTGTTTTCAAAAGTTATGTTTAACCTGAAACATTGTCTCAAACTGATGTTCTCAGACTGAGAGAATGACCTTTTTTTAAGATTCTGCTGGAGCTCTGAATAGCAGTTTTCAAACATCAAATAAAGGGTTTATATAGCTATATATATCAATTTGCATCTGAAATAAACAAGAGAAACACTTATTCGAAGCTGGTTTCAAAAGTTATGTTTAACCTGAAATATTGTCTCAAACTGATGTTCTCAGACCGAGAGAATGACGTTTTCTAAGATTCTGCTGGAGCTCTGAATAGCAGTTTTCAAACATCAAATAAAGGGTTTATATAGCTATATATATCAATTTGCATCTGAAATAAACAAGAGAAACACTTATTCGAAGCTGTTTTCAAAAGTTATGTTTAACCTGAAATATTGTCTCAAACTGATGTTCTCAGACCGAGAGAATGACGTTTTCTAAGATTCTGCTGGAGCTCTGAATAGCAGTTTTCAAACATCAAATAAAGGGTTTATATAGCTATATATATCAATTTGCATCTGAAATAAACAAGAGAAACATTTATTCGAAGCTGTTTTCAAAAGTTATGTTTAACCTGAAATATTGTCTCAAACTGATCTTCACAGGCTGAGAGAATGACGTTTTCCAAGATTCTGCTGAAGCTCTGAATAGCAGTTTTCAAACATCAAATAAAGGGTTTATATAGCTATATATATCAATTTGCATCTGAAATAAACAAGAGAAACACTTATTCGAAGCTGTTTTCAAAAGTTATGTTTAACCTGAAATATTGTCTCAAACTGATATTCTCAGACCGAGAGAATGACGTTTTCTAAGATTCTGCTGGAGCTCTGAATAGCAGTTTTCAAACATCAAATAAAGGGTTTATATAGCTATATATAACAATTTGCATCTGAAATAAACAAGAGAAACATTTATTCGAAGCTGTTTTCAAAAGTTATGTTTAACCTGAAATATTGTCTCAAACTGATCTTCACAGGCTGAGAGAATGACGTTTTCCAAGATTCTGCTGAAGCTCTGAATAGCAGTTTTCAAACATCAAATAAAGGGTTTATATAGCTATATATATCAATTTGCATCTGAAATAAACAAGAGAAACACTTATTCGAAGCTGTTTTCAAAAGTTATGTTTAACATGAAATACTGTCTCAAACTGATCTTCACAGGCTGAGAGAATGACGTTTTCCAAGATTCTGCTGGAGCTCTGAATAACAGTTTTCAAACATCAAATAAAGGGTTTATATAGCTATATATATCAATTTGCATCAGAAATAAACAAGAGAAACATTTATTCGAAGCTGTTTTCAAAAGTTATGTTTAACCTGAAATATTGTCTCAAACTGATGTTCTCAGACCGAGAGAATGACGTTTTCTAAGATTCTGCTGGAGCTCTGAATAGCAGTTTTCAAACATCAAATAAAGGGTTTATATAGCTATATATAACAATTTGCATCTGAAATAAACAAGAGAAACATTTATTCGAAGCTGTTTTCAAAAGTTATGTTTAACCTGAAATATTGTCTCAAACTGATCTTCACAGGCTGAGAGAATGACGTTTTCCAAGATTCTGCTGAAGCTCTGAATAGCAGTTTTCAAACATCAAATAAAGGATTTATATAGCTATATATATCAATTTGCATCTGAAATAAACAAGAGAAAAACTTATTCAAAGCTGTTTTCAAAAGTTATGTTTAACCTGAAATATTGTCTCAAACTGATCTTCTCAGACTGAGAGAATGACGTTTTCCAAGATTCTACTGGAGCTCTGAATAACAGTTTTAAAACATCAAATAAAGGGTTTATATAACTATATATATCAATTTGCATCTGAAATAAACAAGAGAAACACTTATTCGAAGCTGTTTTCAAAAGTTATGTTTAACCTGAAATATTGTCTCAAACTGATGTTCTCAGACTGAGAGAATGACGTTTTCTAAGATTCTGCTGGAGCTCTGAATAGCAGTTTTCAAACATCAAATAAAGGGTTTATATAGCTATATATAACAATTTGCATCTGAAATAAACAAGAGAAACGTTTATTCGAAGCTGTTTTCAAAAGTTATGTTAAACCTGAAATATTGTCTCAAACTGATCTTCACAGGCTGAGAGAATGACGTTTTCCAAGATTCTGCTGAAGCTCTGAATAGCAGTTTTCAAACATCAAATAAAGGGCTTATATAGCTATATATATCAATTTGCATCAGAAATAAACAAGAGAAACACTTATTCGAAGCTGGTTTCAAAAGTTATGTTTAACCTGAAATATTGTCTCAAACTGATGTTCTCAGACCGAGAGAATGACGTTTTCTAAGATTCTGCTGGAGCTCTGAATAGCAGTTTTCAAACATCAAATAAAGGGTTTATATAGCTATATATATCAATTTGCATCTGAAATAAACAAGAGAAACACTTATTCGAAGCTGGTTTCAAAAGTTATGTTTAACCTGAAATATTGTCTCAAACTGATGTTCTCAGACCGAGAGAATGACGTTTTCTAAGATTCTGCTGGAGCTCTGAATAGCAGTTTTCAAACATCAAATAAAGGGTTTATATAGCTATATATATCAATTTGCATCTGAAATAAACAAGAGAAACACTTATTCGAAGCTGTTTTCAAAAGTTATGTTTAACCTGAAATATTGTCTCAAACTGATGTTCTCAGACCGAGAGAATGACGTTTTCTAAGATTCTGCTGGAGCTCTGAATAGCAGTTTTCAAACATCAAATAAAGGGTTTATATAGCTATATATAACAATTTGCATCTGAAATAAACAAGAGAAACATTTATTCGAAGCTGTTTTCAAAAGTTATGTTTAACCTGAAATATTGTCTCAAACTGATCTTCACAGGCTGAGAGAATGACGTTTTCCAAGATTCTGCTGAAGCTCTGAATAGCAGTTTTCAAACATCAAATAAAGGATTTATATAGCTATATATATCAATTTGCATCTGAAATAAACAAGAGAAAAACTTATTCAAAGCTGTTTTCAAAAGTTATGTTTAACCTGAAATATTGTCTCAAACTGATCTTCTCAGACTGAGAGAATGACGTTTTCCAAGATTCTACTGGAGCTCTGAATAACAGTTTTAAAACATCAAATAAAGGGTTTATATAACTATATATATCAATTTGCATCTGAAATAAACAAGAGAAACACTTATTCGAAGCTGTTTTCAAAAGTTATGTTTAACCTGAAATATTGTCTCAAACTGATGTTCTCAGACTGAGAGAATGACGTTTTCTAAGATTCTGCTGGAGCTCTGAATAGCAGTTTTCAAACATCAAATAAAGGGTTTATATAGCTATATATAACAATTTGCATCTGAAATAAACAAGAGAAACGTTTATTCGAAGCTGTTTTCAAAAGTTATGTTAAACCTGAAATATTGTCTCAAACTGATCTTCACAGGCTGAGAGAATGACGTTTTCCAAGATTCTGCTGAAGCTCTGAATAGCAGTTTTCAAACATCAAATAAAGGGCTTATATAGCTATATATATCAATTTGCATCAGAAATAAACAAGAGAAACACTTATTCGAAGCTGGTTTCAAAAGTTATGTTTAACCTGAAATATTGTCTCAAACTGATCTTCACAGGCTGAGAGAATGACGTTTTCCAAGATTCTGCTGAAGCTCTGAATAGCAGTTTTCAAACATCAAATAAAGGGCTTATATAGCTATATATATCAATTTGCATCAGAAATAAACAAGAGAAACACTTATTCGAAGCTGGTTTCAAAAGTTATGTTTAACCTGAAATATTGTCTCAAACTGATGTTCTCAGACCGAGAGAATGACGTTTTCTAAGATTCTGCTGGAGCTCTGAATAGCAGTTTTCAAACATCAAATAAAGGGTTTATATAGCTATATATATCAATTTGCATCAGAAATAAACAAGAGAAACACTTATTCGAAGCTGTTTTCAAAAGTTATGTTTAACCTGAAATATTGTCTCAAACTGATGTTCTCAGACCGAGAGAATGACGTTTTCTAAGATTCTGCTGGAGCTCTGAATAGCAGTTTTCAAACATCAAATAAAGGGTTTATATAGCTATATATATCAATTTGCATCTGAAATAAACAAGAGAAACACTTATTCGAAGCTGTTTTCAAAAGTTATGTTTAACATGAAATACTGTCTCAAATTGATCTTCACAGGCTGAGAGAATGACGTTTTCCAAGATTCTGCTGGAGCTCTGAATAACAGTTTTCAAACATCAAATAAAGGGTTTATATAGCTATATATATCAATTTGCATCAGAAATAAACAAGAGAAACACTTATTCGAAGCTGTTTTCAAAAGTTATGTTTAACCTGAAATATTGTCTCAAACTGATGTTCTCAGACCGAGAGAATGACGTTTTCTAAGATTCTGCTGGAGCTCTGAATAGCAGTTTTCAAACATCAAATAAAGGGTTTATATAGCTATATATAACAATTTGCATCTGAAATAAACAAGAGAAACATTTATTCGAAGCTGTTTTCAAAAGTTATGTTTAACCTGAAATATTGTCTCAAACTGATCTTCACAGGCTGAGAGAATGACGTTTTCCAAGATTCTGCTGAAGCTCTGAATAGCAGTTTTCAAACATCAAATAAAGGATTTATATAGCTATATATATCAATTTGCATCTGAAAAAAACAAGAGAAAAACTTATTCAAAGCTGTTTTCAAAAGTTATGTTTAACCTGAAACATTGTCTCAAACTGATGTTCTCAGACTGAGAGAATGACGTTTTCTAAGATTCTGCTGGAGCTCTGAATAGCAGTTTTCAAACATCAAATAAAGGGTTTATATAGCTATATATATCAATTTGCATCTGAAATAAACAAGAGAAACATTTATTCGAAGCTGTTTTCAAAAGTTATGTTTAACCTGAAATATTGTCTCAAACTGATGTTCTCAGACTGAGAGAATGACGTTTTCTAAGATTCTGCTGGAGCTCTGAATAGCAGTTTTCAAACATCAAATAAAGGGTTTATATAACTATATATATCAATTTGCATCTGAAATAAACAAGAGAAACACTTATTCGAAGCTGTTTTCAAAAGTTATGTTTAACCTGAAATATTGTCTCAAACTGATGTTCTCAGACCGAGAGAATGACGTTTTCTAAGATTCTGCTGGAGCTCTGAATAGCAGTTTTCAAACATCAAATAAAGGGTTTATATAGCTATATATAACAATTTGCATCTGAAATAAACAAGAGAAACATTTATTCGAAGCTGTTTTCAAAAGTTATGTTTAACCTGAAATATTGTCTCAAACTGATCTTCACAGGCTGAGAGAATGACGTTTTCCAAGATTCTGCTGAAGCTCTGAATAGCAGTTTTCAAACATCAAATAAAGGATTTATATAGCTATATATATCAATTTGCATCTGAAATAAACAAGAGAAAAACTTATTCAAAGCTGTTTTCAAAAGTTATGTTTAACCTGAAACATTGTCTCAAACTGATGTTCTCAGACTGAGAGAATGACGTTTTCTAAGATTCTGCTGGAGCTCTGAATAGCAGTTTTCAAACATCAAATAAAGGGTTTATATAGCTATATATATCAATTTGCATCTGAAATAAACAAGAGAAACATTTATTCGAAGCTGTTTTCAAAAGTTATGTTTAACCTGAAATATTGTCTCAAACTGATGTTCTCAGACTGAGAGAATGACGTTTTCTAAGATTCTGCTGGAGCTCTGAATAGCAGTTTTCAAACATCAAATAAAGGGTTTATATAACTATATATATCAATTTGCATCTGAAATAAACAAGAGAAACACTTATTCGAAGCTGTTTTCAAAAGTTATGTTTAACCTGAAATATTGTCTCAAACTGATGTTCTCAGACTGAGAGAATGACGTTTTCTAAGATTCTGCTGGAGCTCTGAATAGCAGTTTTCAAACATCAAATAAAGGGTTTATATAGCTATATATATCAATTTGCATCTGAAATAAACAAGAGAAACATTTATTCGAAGCTGTTTTCAAAAGTTATGTTTAACCTGAAATATTGTCTCAAACTGATCTTCACAGGCTGAGAGAATGACGTTTTCCAAGATTCTGCTGAAGCTCTGAATAGCAGTTTTCAAACATCAAATAAAGGATTTATATAGCTATATATATCAATTTGCATCTGAAATAAACAAGAGAAACACTTATTCGAAGCTGTTTTCAAAAGTTATGTTTAACCTGAAATATTGTCTCAAACTGATCTTCACAGGCTGAGAGAATGACGTTTTCCAAGATTCTGCTGAAGCTCTGAATAGCAGTTTTCAAACATCAAATAAAGGATTTATATAGCTATATATATCAATTTGCATCTGAAATAAACAAGAGAAACACTTATTCGAAGCTGTTTTCAAAAGTTATGTTTAACCTGAAATATTGTCTCAAACTGATGTTCTCAGACCGAGAGAATGACGTTTTCTAAGATTCTGCTGGAGCTCTGAATAGCAGTTTTCAAACATCAAATAAAGGGTTTATATAGCTATATATAACAATTTGCATCTGAAATAAACAAGAGAAACATTTATTCGAAGCTGTTTTCAAAAGTTATGTTTAACCTGAAATATTGTCTCAAACTGATCTTCACAGGCTGAGAGAATGACGTTTTCCAAGATTCTGCTGAAGCTCTGAATAGCAGTTTTCAAACATCAAATAAAGGATTTATATAGCTATATATATCAATTTGCATCTGAAATAAACAAGAGAAAAACTTATTCAAAGCTGTTTTCAAAAGTTATGTTTAACCTGAAACATTGTCTCAAACTGATGTTCTCAGACTGAGAGAATGACGTTTTCTAAGATTCTGCTGGAGCTCTGAATAGCAGTTTTCAAACATCAAATAAAGGGTTTATATAGCTATATATATCAATTTGCATCTGAAATAAACAAGAGAAACATTTATTCAAAGCTGTTTTCAAAAGTTATGTTTAACCTGAAATATTGTCTCAAACTGATCTTCTCAGACTGAGAGAATGACGTTTTCCAAGATTCTGCTGGAGCTCTGAATAACAGTTTTAAAACATCAAATAAAGGGTTTATATAGCTATATATATCAATTTGCATCTGAAATAAACAAGAGAAACACTTATTCGAAGCTGTTTTCAAAAGTTATGTTTAACCTGAAATATTGTCTCAAACTGATGTTCTCAGACTGAGAGAATGACGTTTTCTAAGATTCTGCTGGAGCTCTGAATAGCAGTTTTCAAACATCAAATAAAGGGTTTATATAGCTATATATAACAATTTGCATCTGAAATAAACAAGAGAAACATTTATTCGAAGCTGTTTTCAAAAGTTATGTTTAACCTGAAATATTGTCTCAAACTGATCTTCACAGGCTGAGAGAATGACATTTTCCAAGATTCTGCTGAAGCTCTGAATAGCAGTTTTCAAACATCAAATAAAGGGCTTATATAGCTATATATATCAATTTGCATCAGAAATAAACAAGAGAAACACTTATTCGAAGCTGTTTTCAAAAGTTATGTTTAACCTGAAATATTGTCTCAAACTGATGTTCTCAGACCGAGAGAATGACGTTTTCTAAGATTCTGCTGGAGCTCTGAATAGCAGTTTTCAAACATCAAATAAAGGGTTTATATAGCTATATATATCAATTTGCATCAGAAATAAACAAGAGAAACACTTATTCGAAGCTGTTTTCAAAAGTTATGTTTAACCTGAAATATTGTCTCAAACTGATGTTCTCAGACCGAGAGAATGACGTTTTCTAAGATTCTGCTGGAGCTCTGAATAGCAGTTTTCAAACATCAAATAAAGGGTTTATATAGCTATATATATCAATTTGCATCTGAAATAAACAAGAGAAACACTTATTCGAAGCTGTTTTCAAAAGTTATGTTTAACATGAAATACTGACTCAAACTGATCTTCACAGGCTGAGAGAATGACGTTTTCCAAGATTCTGCTGGAGCTCTGAATAACAGTTTTCAAACATCAAATAAAGGGTTTATATAGCTATATATATCAATTTGCATCAGAAATAAACAAGAGAAACACTTATTCGAAGCTGTTTTCAAAAGTTATGTTTAACCTGAAATATTGTCTCAAACTGATGTTCTCAGACCGAGAGAATGACGTTTTCTAAGATTCTGCTGGAGCTCTGAATAGCAGTTTTCAAACATCAAATAAAGGGTTTATATAGCTATATATAACAATTTGCATCTGAAATAAACAAGAGAAACACTTATTCGAAGCTGTTTTCAAAAGTTATGTTTAACCTGAAATATTGTCTCAAACTGATGTTCTCAGACCGAGAGAATGACGTTTTCTAAGATTCTGCTGGAGCTCTGAATAGCAGTTTTCAAACATCAAATAAAGGGTTTATATAGCTATATATATCAATTTGCATCTGAAATAAACAAGAGAAACATTTATTCGAAGCTGTTTTCAAAAGTTATGTTTAACCTGAAATATTGTCTCAAACTGATCTTCACAGGCTGAGAATGACGTTTTCCAAGATTCTGCTGAAGCTCTGAATAGCAGTTTTCAAACATCAAATAAAGGGTTTATATAGCTATATATATCAATTTGCATCTGAAATAAACAAGAGAAACACTTATTCGAAGCTGTTTTCAAAAGTTATGTTTAACCTGAAATATTGTCTCAAACTGATGTTCTCAGACCGAGAGAATGACGTTTTCTAAGATTCTGCTGGAGCTCTGAATAGCAGTTTTCAAACATCAAATAAAGGGTTTATATAGCTATATATATCAATTTGCATCTGAAATAAACAAGAGAAACATTTATTCGAAGCTGTTTTCAAAAGTTATGTTTAACCTGAAATATTGTCTCAAACTGATCTTCACAGGCTGAGAGAATGACGTTTTCCAAGATTCTGCTGAAGCTCTGAATAGCAGTTTTCAAACATCAAATAAAGGATTTATATAGCTATATATATCAATTTGCATCTGAAATAAACAAGAGAAACACTTATTCGAAGCTGTTTTCAAAAGTTATGTTTAACCTGAAATATTGTCTCAAACTGATCTTCACAGGCTGAGAGAATGACGTTTTCCAAGATTCTGCTGAAGCTCTGAATAGCAGTTTTCAAACATCAAATAAAGGATTTATATAGCTATATATATCAATTTGCATCTGAAATAAACAAGAGAAACACTTATTCGAAGCTGTTTTCAAAAGTTATGTTTAACCTGAAATATTGTCTCAAACTGATGTTCTCAGACCGAGAGAATGACGTTTTCTAAGATTCTGCTGGAGCTCTGAATAGCAGTTTTCAAACATCAAATAAAGGGTTTATATAGCTATATATAACAATTTGCATCTGAAATAAACAAGAGAAACATTTATTCGAAGCTGTTTTCAAAAGTTATGTTTAACCTGAAATATTGTCTCAAACTGATCTTCACAGGCTGAGAGAATGACGTTTTCCAAGATTCTGCTGAAGCTCTGAATAGCAGTTTTCAAACATCAAATAAAGGATTTATATAGCTATATATATCAATTTGCATCTGAAATAAACAAGAGAAAAACTTATTCAAAGCTGTTTTCAAAAGTTATGTTTAACCTGAAATATTGTCTCAAACTGATGTTCTCAGACCGAGAGAATGACGTTTTCTAAGATTCTGCTGGAGCTCTGAATAGCAGTTTTCAAACATCAAATAAAGGGTTTATATAGCTATATATATAACAATTTGCATCTGAAATAAACAAGAGAAACATTTATTCGAAGCTGTTTTCAAAAGTTATGTTTAACCTGAAATATTGTCTCAAACTGATCTTCACAGGCTGAGAGAATGACGTTTTCCAAGATTCTGCTGAAGCTCTGAATAGCAGTTTTCAAACATCAAATAAAGGATTTATATAGCTATATATATCAATTTGCATCTGAAATAAACAAGAGAAAAACTTATTCAAAGCTGTTTTCAAAAGTTATGTTTAACCTGAAACATTGTCTCAAACTGATGTTCTCAGACTGAGAGAATGACGTTTTCTAAGATTCTGCTGGAGCTCTGATAGCAGTTTTCAAACATCAAATAAAGGGTTTATATAGCTATATATATCAATTTGCATCTGAAATAAACAAGAGAAACATTTATTCGAAGCTGTTTTCAAAAGTTATGTTTAACCTGAAATATTGTCTCAAACTGATGTTCTCAGACTGAGAGAATGACGTTTTCCAAGATTCTGCTGGAGCTCTGAATAACAGTTTTAAAACATCAAATAAAGGGTTTATATAGCTATATATATCAATTTGCATCTGAAATAAACAAGAGAAACACTTATTCGAAGCTGTTTTCAAAAGTTATGTTTAACCTGAAATATTGTCTCAAACTGATCTTCTCAGACTGAGAGAATGACGTTTTCTAAAATTCTGCTGGAGCTCTGAATAGCAGTTTTCAAACATCAAATAAAGGATTTATATAGCTATATATATCAATTTGCATCTGAAATAAACAAGAGAAAAACTTATTCAAAGCTGTTTTCAAAAGTTATGTTTAACCTGAAACATTGTCTCAAAATGATGTTCTCAGACTGAGAGAATGACGTTTTCTAAGATTCTGCTGGAGCTCTGAATAGCAGTTTTCAAACATCAAATAAAGGGTTTATATAGCTATATATATCAATTTGCATCTGAAATAAACAAGAGAAACACTTATTCGAAGCTGGTTTCAAAAGTTATGTTTAACCTGAAATATTGTCTCAAACTGATGTTCTCAGACCGAGAGAATGACGTTTTCTAAGATTCTGCTGGAGCTCTGAATAGCAGTTTTCAAACATCAAATAAAGGGTTTATATAGCTATATATATCAATTTGCATCTGAAATAAACAAGAGAAACATTTATTCGAAGCTGTTTTCAAAAGTTATGTTTAACCTGAAATATTGTCTCAAACTGATCTTCACAGGCTGAGAGAATGACGTTTTCCAAGATTCTGCTGAAGCTCTGAATAGCAGTTTTCAAACATCAAATAAAGGGTTTATATAGCTATATATATCAATTTGCATCTGAAATAAACAAGAGAAAAACTTATTCAAAGCTGTTTTCAAAAGTTATGTTTAACCTGAAATATTGTCTCAAACTGATCTTCACAGGCTGAGAGAATGACGTTTTCCAAGATTCTGCTGAAGCTCTGAATAGCAGTTTTCAAACATCAAATAAAGGATTTATATAGCTATATATATCAATTTGCATCTGAAATAAACAAGAGAAAAACTTATTCAAAGCTGTTTTCAAAAGTTATGTTTAACCTGAAACATTGTCTCAAACTGATGTTCTCAGACTGAGAGAATGACCTTTTTTTAAGATTCTGCTGGAGCTCTGAATAGCAGTTTTCAAACATCAAATAAAGGGTTTATATAGCTATATATATCAATTTGCATCTGAAATAAACAAGAGAAACACTTATTCGAAGCTGGTTTCAAAAGTTATGTTTAACCTGAAATATTGTCTCAAACTGATGTTCTCAGACCGAGAGAATGACGTTTTCTAAGATTCTGCTGGAGCTCTGAATAGCAGTTTTCAAACATCAAATAAAGGGTTTATATAGCTATATATATCAATTTGCATCTGAAATAAACAAGAGAAACACTTATTCGAAGCTGTTTTCAAAAGTTATGTTTAACCTGAAATATTGTCTCAAACTGATGTTCTCAGACCGAGAGAATGACGTTTTCTAAGATTCTGCTGGAGCTCTGAATAGCAGTTTTCAAACATCAAATAAAGGGTTTATATAGCTATATATATCAATTTGCATCTGAAATAAACAAGAGAAACATTTATTCGAAGCTGTTTTCAAAAGTTATGTTTAACCTGAAATATTGTCTCAAACTGATCTTCACAGGCTGAGAGAATGACGTTTTCCAAGATTCTGCTGAAGCTCTGAATAGCAGTTTTCAAACATCAAATAAAGGGTTTATATAGCTATATATATCAATTTGCATCTGAAATAAACAAGAGAAACACTTATTCGAAGCTGTTTTCAAAAGTTATGTTTAACCTGAAATATTGTCTCAAACTGATATTCTCAGACCGAGAGAATGACGTTTTCTAAGATTCTGCTGGAGCTCTGAATAGCAGTTTTCAAACATCAAATAAAGGGTTTATATAGCTATATATAACAATTTGCATCTGAAATAAACAAGAGAAACATTTATTCGAAGCTGTTTTCAAAAGTTATGTTTAACCTGAAATATTGTCTCAAACTGATCTTCACAGGCTGAGAGAATGACGTTTTCCAAGATTCTGCTGAAGCTCTGAATAGCAGTTTTCAAACATCAAATAAAGGATTTATATAGCTATATATATCAATTTGCATCTGAAATAAACAAGAGAAAAACTTATTCAAAGCCGTTTTCAAAAGTTATGTTTAACCTGAAACATTGTCTCAAACTGATGTTCTCAGACTGAGAGAATGACGTTTTCTAAGATTCTGCTGGAGCTCTGAATAGCAGTTTTCAAACATCAAATAAAGGGTTTATATAGCTATATATATCAATTTGCATCTGAAATAAACAAGAGAAACATTTATTCGAAGCTGTTTTCAAAAGTTATGTTTAACCTGAAATATTGTCTCAAACTGATCTTCTCAGACTGAGAGAATGACGTTTTCCAAGATTCTACTGGAGCTCTGAATAACAGTTTTAAAACATCAAATAAAGGGTTTATATAACTATATATATCAATTTGCATCTGAAATAAACAAGAGAAACACTTATTCGAAGCTGTTTTCAAAAGTTATGTTTAACCTGAAATATTGTCTCAAACTGATGTTCTCAGACTGAGAGAATGACGTTTTCTAAGATTCTGCTGGAGCTCTGAATAGCAGTTTTCAAACATCAAATAAAGGGTTTATATAGCTATATATATCAATTTGCATCTGAAATAAACAAGAGAAACACTTATTCGAAGCTGTTTTCAAAAGTTATGTTTAACCTGAAATATTGTCTCAAACTGATGTTCTCAGACCGAGAGAATGACGTTTTCTAAGATTCTGCTGGAGCTCTGAATAGCAGTTTTCAAACATCAAATAAAGGGTTTATATAGCTATATATATCAATTTGCATCTGAAATAAACAAGAGAAACACTTATTCGAAGCTGGTTTCAAAAGTTATGTTTAACCTGAAATATTGTCTCAAACTGATGTTCTCAGACCGAGAGAATGACGTTTTCTAAGATTCTGCTGGAGCTCTGAATAGCAGTTTTCAAACATCAAATAAAGGGTTTATATAGCTATATATATCAATTTGCATCTGAAATAAACAAGAGAAACACTTATTCGAAGCTGTTTTCAAAAGTTATGTTTAACCTGAAATATTGTCTCAAACTGATGTTCTCAGACCGAGAGAATGACGTTTTCTAAGATTCTGCTGGAGCTCTGAATAGCAGTTTTCAAACATCAAATAAAGGGTTTATATAGCTATATATATCAATTTGCATCTGAAATAAACAAGAGAAACATTTATTCGAAGCTGTTTTCAAAAGTTATGTTTAACCTGAAATATTGTCTCAAACTGATCTTCACAGGCTGAGAGAATGACGTTTTCCAAGATTCTGCTGAAGCTCTGAATAGCAGTTTTCAAACATCAAATAAAGGGTTTATATAGCTATATATATCAATTTGCATCTGAAATAAACAAGAGAAACACTTATTCGAAGCTGTTTTCAAAAGTTATGTTTAACCTGAAATATTGTCTCAAACTGATGTTCTCAGACCGAGAGAATGACGTTTTCTAAGATTCTGCTGGAGCTCTGAATAGCAGTTTTCAAACATCAAATAAAGGGTTTATATAGCTATATATATCAATTTGCATCTGAAATAAACAAGAGAAACATTTATTCGAAGCTGTTTTCAAAAGTTATGTTTAACCTGAAATATTGTCTCAAACTGATCTTCACAGGCTGAGAGAATGACGTTTTCCAAGATTCTGCTGAAGCTCTGAATAGCAGTTTTCAAACATCAAATAAAGGGTTTATATAGCTATATATATCAATTTGCATCTGAAATAAACAAGAGAAACACTTATTCGAAGCTGTTTTCAAAAGTTATGTTTAACCTGAAATATTGTCTCAAACTGATGTTCTCAGACCGAGAGAATGACGTTTTCTAAGATTCTGCTGGAGCTCTGAATAGCAGTTTTCAAACATCAAATAAAGGGTTTATATAGCTATATATAACAATTTGCATCTGAAATAAACAAGAGAAACATTTATTCGAAGCTGTTTTCAAAAGTTATGTTTAACCTGAAATATTGTCTCAAACTGATCTTCACAGGCTGAGAGAATGACGTTTTCCAAGATTCTGCTGAAGCTCTGAATAGCAGTTTTCAAACATCAAATAAAGGGTTTATATAGCTATATATATCAATTTGCATCTGAAATAAACAAGAGAAAAACTTATTCAAAGCTGTTTTCAAAAGTTATGTTTAACCTGAAATATTGTCTCAAACTGATCTTCTCAGACTGAGAGAATGACGTTTTCCAAGATTCTACTGGAGCTCTGAATAACAGTTTTCAAACATCAAATAAAGGGTTTATATAGCTATATATATCAATTTGCATCTGAAATAAACAAGAGAAACATTTATTCGAAGCTGTTTTCAAAAGTTATGTTTAACCTGAAATATTGTCTCAAACTGATCTTCTCAGACTGAGAGAATGACGTTTTCCAAGATTCTGCTGGAGCTCTGAATAACAGTTTTAAAACATCAAATAAAGGGTTTATATAGCTATATATATCAATTTGCATCTGAAATAAACAAGAGAAACACTTATTCGAAGCTGTTTTCAAAAGTTATGTTTAACCTGAAATATTGTCTCAAACTGATGTTCTCAGACTGAGAGAATGACGTTTTCCAAGATTCTGCTGGAGCTCTGAATAGCAGTTTTCAAACATCAAATAAAGGGTTTATATAGCTATTATATCATTTTCCATCTGAAATAAACAAGAGAAACACTTATTCGAAGCTGTTTTCAAAAGTTATGGTTAACCTGAAATATTGTCTCAAACTGATGTTCTCAGACTGAGAGAATGACGTTTTCTAAGATTCTGCTGGAGCTCTGAATAGCAGTTTTCAAACATCAAATAAAGGGTTTATATAGCTATATATATCAATTTGCATCTGAAATAAACAAGATAAACACTTATTCGAAGCTGTTTTCAAAGGATATGTTTAAGTGAGACCTTCTCTAAATGTGATGTATTCAGACTGAGATGTATTTGATGTCCAATCCCGCCACCTTGTGGTTCTTTTTTTTTATCAACATTTCTCTTTTTTTTTCCACAATGCAATTCCCCCAAGCACCCTACCTGGTGCACAAACCAAACACCACCATGTCTTCTCCTTTGAATTTGATTGACAGGTCCACCAGAACGGTCTTGTAGATACAGCATTGCGTTGTCTAGTCCGAGCGAGTCTCAGAATGTTTTCACAGTCTTGGAAGTAGTGAACGCGGGCTAAGATGCTGCTGGAGCTCTGAATAACAGTTTTCAAACATCAAATAAAGGGTTTATATAGCTATATATATCAATTTGCATCTGAAATAAACAAGAGAAACACTTATTCAAAGCTGTTTTCAAAGGATATGTATAAGTGAGACCTTCTCTAAATGTGATGTATTCAGACTGAGATGTATTTGATGTCCAATCCCGCCACCTTGTGGTTCTTTTTTTTTATCAACATTTCTCTTTTTTTTTCCACAATGCAATTCCCCCAAGCACCCTACCTGGTGCACAAACCAAACACCACCATGTCTTCTCCTTTGAATTTGATTGACAGGTCCACCAGAACGGTCTTGTAGATACAGCATTGCGTTGTCTAGTCCGAGCGAGTCTCAGAATGTTTTCACAGTCTTGGAAGTAGTGAACGCGGGCTAAGATGCTGCTGGAGCTCTGAATAACAGTTTTCAAACATCAAATAAAGGGTTTATATAGCTATATATATCAATTTGCATCTGAAATAAACAAGAGAAAAACATATTCAAAGCTGTTTTCAAAAGTTATGTTTAACCTGAAATATTGTCTCAAATTGATGTTCTGAGACTGAGAGAATGACGTTTTCTAAGATTCTGCTGGAGCTCTGTATAGCAGTTTTCAAACATCAAATAAAGGGTTTATATAGCTATATATATCAATTTGCATCTGAAATAAACAAGAAAAAAACTTATTCAAAGCTGTTTTCATAAGTTATGTTTAACCTGAAATATTGTCTCAAACTGATGTTCTCAGACTGAGAGAATGACGTTTTCTAAGATTCTGCTGGAGCTCTGAATAGCAGTTTTCAAACATCAAATAAAGGGTTTATATAGCTATATATATCAACTTGCATCTGAAATAAACAAGAGAAACATTTATTCCAAGCTGTTTACAAAAGTTATGTTTAACCTGAAATATTGTCTCAAATTGATGTTCTGAGACTGAGAGAATGACGTTTTCTAAGATTCTGCTGGAGCTCTGTATAGCAGTTTTCAAACATCAAATAAAGGGTTTATATAGCTATATATATCAATTTGCATCTGAAATAAACAAGAAAAAAACTTATTCAAAGCTGTTTTCATAAGTTATGTTTAACCTGAAATATTGTCTCAAACTGATGTTCTCAGACTGAGAGAATGACGTTTTCTAAGATTCTGCTGGAGCTCTGAATAGCAGTTTTCAAACATCAAATAAAGGGTTTGTATAGCTATATATATCAATTTGCATCTGAACTAAACAAGAGAAACACTTATTCGAAGCTGTTTTCAAAAGTTATGTTTAACCTGAAACATTGTCTCAAACTGATGTTCTCAGACTGAGAGAATGACGTTTTCTAAGATTCTGCTGGAGCTCTGAATAGCAGTTTTCAAACATCAAATAAAGGGTTTATATAGCTATATATATCAATTTGCATCCGAAATAAACAAGAGAAACACTTATTCAAAGCTGTTTTCAAAAGTTATGTTTAACCTGAAATATTGTCTCAAACTGATGTTCTCAGACTGAGAGAATGACGTTTTCCAAGATTCTGCTGGAGCTCTGAATAGCAGTTTTCAAACATCAAATAAAGGGTTTATATAGCTATATATATCAATTTGCATCTGAAATAAACAAGAGAAACATTTATTCGAAGCTGTTTTCAAAAGTTATGTTTAACCTGAAATATTGTCTCAAACTGATCTTCTCAGACTGAGAGAATGACGTTTTCCAAGATTCTGCTGGAGCTCTGAATAACAGTTTTAAAACATCAAATAAAGGGTTTATATAGCTATATATATCAATTTGCATCTGAAATAAACAAGAGAAACACTTATTCGAAGCTGTTTTCAAAAGTTATGTTTAACCTGAAATATTGTCTCAAACTGATGTTCTCAGACTGAGAGAATGACGTTTTCTAAGATTCTGCTGGAGCTCTGAATAGCAGTTTTCAAACATCAAATAAAGGGTTTATATAGCTATATATATCACTTTGCATCCGAAATAAACAAGAGAAACACTTATTCAAAGCTGTTTTCAAAAGTTATGTTTAACCTGAAATATTGTCTCAAACTGATGTTCTCAGACTGAGAGAATGACGTTTTCTAAGATTCTGCTGGAGCTCTGAATAGCAGTTTTCAAACATCAAATAAAGGGTTTATATAGCTATATATATCAATTTGCATCTGAAATAAACAAGAGAAACATTTATTCGAAGCTGTTTTCAAAAGTTATGTTTAACCTGAAATATTGTCTCAAACTGATCTTCTCAGACTGAGAGAATGACGTTTTCCAAGATTCTGCTGGAGCTCTGAATAACAGTTTTAAAACATCAAATAAAGGGTTTATATAGCTATATATATCAATTTGCATCTGAAATAAACAAGAGAAAAACTTATTCAAAGCTGTTTTCAAAAGTTATGTTTAACCTGAAATATTGTCTCAAACTGATGTTCTCAGACTGAGAGAATGACGTTTTCTAAGATTCTGCTGGAGCTCTGAATAGCAGTTTTCAAACATCAAATAAAGGGTTTATATAGCTATATATATCAACTTGCATCTGAAATAAACAAGAGAAACATTTATTCCAAGCTGTTTTCAAAAGTTATGTTTAACCTGAAATATTGTCTCAAATTGATGTTCTGAGACTGAGAGAATGACGTTTTCCAAGATTCTGCTGGAGCTCTGAATAGCAGTTTTCAAACATCAAATAAAGGGTTTATAAAGCTATATATATCATTTTCCATCTGAAATAAACAAGAGAAACACTTATTCGAAGCTGTTTTCAAAAGTTATGGTTAACCTGAAATATTGTCTCAAACTGATGTTCTCAGACTGAGAGAATGACGTTTTCTAAGATTCTGCTGGAGCTCTGAATAGCAGTTTTCAAACATCAAATAAAGGGTTTATATAGCTATATATATCAATTTGCATCTGAAATAAACAAGAGAAACATTTATTCGAAGCTGTTTTCAAAAGTTATGTTTAACCTGAAATATTGTCTCAAACTGATCTTCTCAGACTGAGAGAATGACGTTTTCCAAGATTCTGCTGGAGCTCTGAATAACAGTTTTAAAACATCAAATAAAGGGTTTATATAGCTATATATATCAATTTGCATCTGAAATAAACAAGAGAAACACTTATTCGAAGCTGTTTTCAAAAGTTATGTTTAACCTGAAATATTGTCTCAAACTGATGTTCTCAGACTGAGAGAATGACGTTTTCTAAGATTCTGCTGGAGCTCTGAATAGCAGTTTTCAAACATCAAATAAAGGGTTTATATAGCTATATATATCACTTTGCATCCGAAATAAACAAGATAAACACTTATTCAAAGCTGTTTTCAAAAGTTATGTTTAACCTGAAATATTGTCTCAAACTGATGTTCTCAGACTGAGAGAATGACGTTTTCTAAGATTCTGCTGGAGCTCTGAATAGCAGTTTTCAAACATCAAATAAAGGGTTTATATAGCTATATATATCAATTTGCATCTGAAATAAACAAGAGAAACATTTATTCGAAGCTGTTTTCAAAAGTTATGTTTAACCTGAAATATTGTCTCAAACTGATCTTCTCAGACTGAGAGAATGACGTTTTCCAAGATTCTGCTGGAGCTCTGAATAACAGTTTTAAAACATCAAATAAAGGGTTTATATAGCTATATATATCAATTTGCATCTGAAATAAACAAGAGAAAAACTTATTCAAAGCTGTTTTCAAAAGTTATGTTTAACCTGAAATATTGTCTCAAACTGATGTTCTCAGACTGAGAGAATGACGTTTTCTAAGATTCTGCTGGAGCTCTGAATAGCAGTTTTCAAACATCAAATAAAGGGTTTATATAGCTATATATATCAACTTGCATCTGAAATAAACAAGAGAAACATTTATTCCAAGCTGTTTTCAAAAGTTATGTTTAACCTGAAATATTGTCTCAAATTGATGTTCTGAGACTGAGAGAATGACGTTTTCCAAGATTCTGCTGGAGCTCTGAATAGCAGTTTTCAAACATCAAATAAAGGGTTTATAAAGCTATATATATCATTTTCCATCTGAAATAAACAAGAGAAACACTTATTCGAAGCTGTTTTCAAAAGTTATGGTTAACCTGAAATATTGTCTCAAACTGATGTTCTCAGACTGAGAGAATGACGTTTTCTAAGATTCTGCTGGAGCTCTGAATAGCAGTTTTCAAACATCAAATAAAGGGTTTATATAGCTATATATATCAATTTGCATCTGAAATAAACAAGAGAAACACTTATTCGAAGCTGTTTTCAAAAGTTATGTTTAACCTGAAACATTGTCTCAAACTGATGTTCTCAGACTGAGAGAATGACGTTTTCTAAGATTCTGCTGGAGCTCTGAATAGCAGTTTTCAAACATCAAATAAAGGGTTTATATAGCTATATATATCAATTTGCATCTGAAATAAACAAGAGAAACATTTATTCGAAGCTGTTTTCAAAAGTTATGTTTAACCTGAAATATTGTCTCAAACTGATCTTCTCAGACTGAGAGAATGACGTTTTCCAAGATTCTGCTGGAGCTCTGAATAACAGTTTTAAAACATCAAATAAAGGGTTTATATAGCTATATATATCAATTTGCATCTGAAATAAACAAGAGAAACACTTATTCGAAGCTGTTTTCAAAAGTTATGTTTAACCTGAAATATTGTCTCAAACTGATGTTCTCAGACTGAGAGAATGACGTTTTCTAAGATTCTGCTGGAGCTCTGAATAGCAGTTTTCAAACATCAAATAAAGGGTTTATATAGCTATATATATCAATTTGCATCTGAAATAAACAAGAGAAACACTTATTCGAAGCTGTTTTCAAAAGTTATGTTTAACCTGAAATATTGTCTCAAACTGATGTTCTCAGACTGAGAGAATGACGTTTTCTAAGATTCTGCTGGAGCTCTGAATAGCAGTTTTCAAACATCAAATAAAGGGTTTATATAGCTATATATAACAATTTGCATCTGAAATAAACAAGAGAAACATTTATTCGAAGCTGTTTTCAAAAGTTATGTTTAACCTGAAATATTGTCTCAAACTGATCTTCTCAGACTGAGAGAATGACGTTTTCTAAGATTCTGCTGGAGCTCTGAATAGCAGTTTTCAAACATCAAATAAAGGGTTTATATAGCTATATATATCATTTTCCATCTGAAATAAACAAGAGAAACACTTATTCGAAGCTGTTTTCAAAAGTTATGGTTAACCTGAAATATTGTCTCAAACTGATGTTCTCAGACTGAGAGAATGACGTTTTCTAAGATTCTGCTGGAGCTCTGAATAGCAGTTTTCAAACATCAAATAAAGGGTTTATATAGCTATATATATCAATTTGCATCTGAAATAAACAAGAGAAACACTTATTCGAAGCTGTTTTCAAAGGATATGTTTAAGTGAGACCTTCTCTAAATGTGATGTATTCAGACTGAGATGTATTTGATGTCCAATCCCGCCACCTTGTGGTTCTTCTTTTTTATCAACATTTCTCTTTTTTTTTCCACAATGCAATTCCCCCAAGCACCCTACCTGGTGCACAAACCAAACACCACCATGTCTTCTCCTTTGAATTTGATTGACAGGTCCACCAGAACGGTCTTGTAGATACAGCATTGCGTTGTCTAGTCCGAGCGAGTCTCAGAATGTTTTCACAGTCTTGGAATTAGTGAACGCAGGCTAAGATGCTGCTGGAGCTCTGAATAACAGTTTTCAAACATCAAATAAAGGGTTTATATAGCTATATATATCAATTTGCATCTGAAATAAACAAGAGAAACACTTATTCGAAGCTGGTTTCAAAAGTTATGTTTAACCTGAAATATTGTCTCAAACTGATGTTCTCAGACTAAGAGAATGAAGTTTTCCAAGATTCTGCTGGAGCTCTGAATAGCAGTTTTCAAAGATCAAATAAAGGGTTTATATAGCTATATATATCAATTTGCATCTGAAATAAACAAGAGAAACACTTATTCGAAGCTGTTTTCAAAAGTTATGTTTAACCTGAAATATTGTCTCAAACTGATGTTCTCAGACCGAGAGAATGACGTTTTCTAAGATTCTGCTGGAGCTCTGAATAGCAGTTTTCAAACATCAAATAAAGGGTTTATATAGCTATATATATCAATTTGCATCTGAAATATACAAGAGAAACATTTATTCGAAGCTGTTTTCAAAAGTTATGTTTAACCTGAAATATTGTCTCAAACTGATCTTCTCAGACTGAGAGAATGACGTTTTCCAAGATTCTGCTGGAGCTCTGAATAACAGTTTTAAAACATCAAATAAAGGGTTTATATAGCTATATATATCAATTTGCATCTGAAATAAACAAGAGAAACACTTATTCGAAACTGTTTTCAAAAGTTATGTTTAACCTGAAATATTGTCTCAAACTGATGTTCTCAGACTGAGAGAATGACGTTTTCTAAGATTCTGCTGGAGCTCTGAATAGCAGTTTTCAAACATCAAATAAAGGGTTTATATAGCTATATATATCAATTTGCATCTGAAATAAACAAGAGAAACACTTATTCGAAGCTGTTTTCAAAAGTTATGTTTAACCTGAAATATTGTCTCAAACTGATGTTCTCAGACTGAGAGAATGACGTTTTCTAAGATTCTGCTGGAGCTCTGAATAGCAGTTTTCAAACATCAAATAAAGGGTTTATATAGCTATATATATCAATTTGCATCTGAAATAAACAAGAGAAACACTTATTCGAAGCTGGTTTCAAAAGTTATGTTTAACCTGAAATATTGTCTCAAACTGATGTTCTCAGACTGAGAGAATGACGTTTTCCAAGATTCTGCTGGAGCTCTGAATAGCAGTTTTCAAACATCAAATAAAGGGTTTATATAGCTATTATATCATTTTCCATCTGAAATAAACAAGAGAAACACTTATTCAAAGCTGTTTTCAAAAGTTATGGTTAACCTGAAATATTGTCTCAAACTGATGTTCTCAGACTGAGAGAATGACGTTTTCTGAGATTCTGCTGGAGCTCTGAATAGCAGTTTTCAAACATCAAATAAAGGGTTTATATAGCTATTATATCATTTTCCATCTGAAATAAACAAGAGAAACACTTATTCGAAGCTGTTTTCAAAAGTTATGGTTAACCTGAAATATTGTCTCAAACTGATGTTCTCAGACTGAGAGAATGACGTTTTCTAAGATTCTGCTGGAGCTCTGAATAGCAGTTTTCAAACATCAAATAAAGGGTTTATATAGCTATATATATCAATTTGCATCTGAAATAAACAAGAGAAACACTTATTCGAAGCTGGTTTCAAAAGTTATGTTTAACCTGAAATATTGTCTCAAACTGATGTTCTCAGACTGAGAGAATGACGTTTTCCAAGATTCTGCTGGAGCTCTGAATAGCAGTTTTCAAACATCAAATAAAGGGTTTATATAGCTATTATATCATTTTCCATCTGAAATAAACAAGAGAAACACTTATTCAAAGCTGTTTTCAAAAGTTATGGTTAACCTGAAATATTGTCTCAAACTGATGTTCTCAGACTGAGAGAATGACGTTTTCTGAGATTCTGCTGGAGCTCTGAATAGCAGTTTTCAAACATCAAATAAAGGGTTTATATAGCTATTATATCATTTTCCATCTGAAATAAACAAGAGAAACACTTATTCGAAGCTGTTTTCAAAAGTTATGGTTAACCTGAAATATTGTCTCAAACTGATGTTCTCAGACTGAGAGAATGACGTTTTCTGAGATTCTGCTGGAGCTCTGAATAGCAGTTTTCAAACATCAAATAAAGGGTTTATATAGCTATATATATCAATTTGCATCTGAAATAAACAAGAGAAACACTTATTCGAAGCTGTTTTCAAAGGATATGTTTAAGTGAGACCTTCTCTAAATGTGATGTATTCAGACTGAGATGTATTTGATGTCCAATCCCGCCACCTTGTGGTTCTTCTTTTTTATCAACATTTCTCTTTTTTTTTCCACAATGCAATTCCCCCAAGCACCCTACCTGGTGCACAAACCAAACACCACCATGTCTTCTCCTTTGAATTTGATTGACAGGTCCACCAGAACGGTCTTGTAGATACAGCATTGCGTTGTCTAGTCCGAGCGAGTCTCAGAATGTTTTCACAGTCTTGGAAGTAGTGAACGCGGGCTAAGATGCTGCTGGAGCTCTGAATAACAGTTTTCAAACATCAAATAAAGGGTTTATATAGCTATATATATCAATTTGCATCTGAAATAAACAAGAGAAAAACATATTCAAAGCTGTTTTCAAAAGTTATGTTTAACCTGAAATATTGTCTCAAACTGAGAGAATGACGTTTTCTAAGATTCTGCTGGAGCTCTGAATAGCAGTTTTCAAACATCAAATAAAGGGTTTATATAGCTATATATATCAACTTGCATCTGAAATAAACAAGAGAAACATTTATTCCAAGCTGTTTTCAAAAGTTATGTTTAACCTGAAATATTGTCTCAAATTGATGTTCTGAGACTGAGAGAATGACGTTTTCTAAGATTCTGCTGGAGCTCTGTATAGCAGTTTTCAAACATCAAATAAGGGGTTTATATAGCTATATATATCAATTTGCATCTGAAATAAACAAGAAAAAAACTTATTCAAAGCTGTTTTCATAAGTTATGTTTAACCTGAAATATTGTCTCAAACTGATGTTCTCAGACTGAGAGAAAGACGTTTTCTAAGATTCTGCTGGAGCTCTGAATAGCAGTTTTCAAACATCAAATAAAGGGTTTATATAGCTATATATATCATTTTCCATCTGAAATAAAAAGAGAAACACTTATTCGAAGCTGTTTTCAAAAGTTATGGTTAACCTGAAATATTGTCTCAAACTGATGTTCTCAGACTGAGAGAATGATGTTTTCTAAGATTCTGCTGGAGCTCTGAATAGCAGTTTTCAAACATCAAATAAAGGGTTTATATAGCTATATATATCAATTTGCATCTGAAATAAACAAGAGAAACACTTATTCGAAGCTGTTTTCAAAAGTTATGTTTAACCTGAAACATTGTCTCAAACTGATGTTCTCAGACTGAGAGAATGACGTTTTCTAAGATTCTGCTGGAGCTCTGAATAGCAGTTTTCAAACATCAAATAAAGGGTTTATATAGCTATATATATCAATTTGCATCTGAAATAAACAAGAGAAACATTTATTCGAAGCTGTTTTCAAAAGTTATGTTTAACCTGAAATATTGTCTCAAACTGATCTTCTCAGACTGAGAGAATGACGTTTTCCAAGATTCTGCTGGAGCTCTGAATAACAGTTTTAAAACATCAAATAAAGGGTTTATATAGCTATATATATCAATTTGCATCTGACATAAACAAGAGAAACACTTATTCGAAGCTGTTTTCAAAAGTTATGTTTAACCTGAAATATTGTCTCAAACTGATGTTCTCAGACTGAGAGAATGACGTTTTCTAAGATTCTGCTGGAGCTCTGAATAGCAGTTTTCAAACATCAAATAAAGGGTTTATATAGCTATATATATCAATTTGCATCCGAAATAAACAAGAGAAACACTTATTCAAAGCTGTTTTCAAAAGTTATGTTTAACCTGAAATATTGTCTCAAACTGATGTTCTCAGACTGAGAGAATGACGTTTTCTAAGATTCTGCTGGAGCTCTGAATAGCAGTTTTCAAACATCAAATAAAGGGTTTATATAGCTATATATATCAATTTGCATCTGAAATAAACAAGAGAAACACTTATTCGAAGCTGTTTTCAAAAGTTATGTTTAACCTGAAATATTGTCTCAAACTGATGTTCTCAGACTGAGAGAATGACGTTTTCTAAGATTCTGCTGGAGCTCTGAATAGCAGTTTTCAAACATCAAATAAAGGGTTTATATAGCTATATATATCAATTTGCATCTGAAATAAACAAAAGAAAAACTTATTCAAAGCTGTTTTCAAAAGTTATGTTTAACCTGAAATATTGTCTCAAACTGATGTTCTCAGACCGAGAGAATGACGTTTTCTAAGAGTCTGCTGGAGTTCTGAATAGCAGTTTTCAAACATCAAATAAAGGGTTTATATAGCTGTATATATCAATTTGCATCTGAAATAAACAAGAGAAACACTTATTCGAAGCTGGTTTCAAAAGTTATGTTTAACCTGAAATATTGTCTCAAACTGATGTTCTCAGACCGAGAGAATGACGTTTTCTAAGATTCTGCTGGAGCTCTGAATAGCAGTTTTCAAACATCAAATAAAGGGTTTATATAGCTATATATATCAATTTGCATCCGAAATAAACAAGAGAAACATTTATTCGAAGCTGTTTTCAAAAGTCATGTTTAACCTGAAATATTGTCTCAAACTGATCTTCACAGGCTGAGAGAATGACGTTTTCCAAGATTCTGCTGAAGCTCTGAATAGCAGTTATCAAACATCAAATAAAGGGTTTATATAGCTATATATATCAATTTGCATCTTAAATAAACAAGAGAAACACTTATTCGAAGCTGTTTTCAAAAGTTATGTTTAACATGAAATACTGTCTCAAACTGATGTTCTCGGACTGAGAGAATGACGTTTTCTAAGATTCTGCTGGAGCTCTGAATAGCAGTTTTCAAACATACATTAAAGGGTTTATATAGCTATATATAACAATTTGCATCTGAAATAAACAAGAGAAACATTTATTCGAAGCTGTTTTCAAAAGTTATGTTTAACCTGAAATATTGTCTCAAACTGATCTTCTCAGACTGAGAGAATGACGTTTTCCAAGATTCTGCTGGAGCTCTGAATAACCGTTTTCAAACATCAAATAAAGGGTTGATATAGCTATATATATCAATTTGCATCTGAAATAAACAAGAGAAACACTTATTCGAAGCTGTTTTCAAAAGTTATGTTTAACCTGAAATATTGTCTCAAACTGATGTTCTCAGACTGAGAGAATGACGTTTTCCAAGATTCTGCTGGAGCTCTGAATAGCAGTTTTCAAACATCAAATAAAGGGTTTATATAGCTATTATATCATTTTCCATCTGAAATAAACAAGAGAAACACTTATTCGAAGCTGTTTTCAAAAGTTATGGTTAACCTGAAATATTGTCTCAAACTGATGTTCTCAGACTGAGAGAATGACGTTTTCTAAGATTCTGCTGGAGCTCTGAATAGCAGTTTTCAAACATCAAATAAAGGGTTTATATAGCTATATATATCAATTTGCATCTGAAATAAACAAGAGAAACACTTATTCGAAGCTGTTTTCAAAGGATATGTTTAAGTGAGACCTTCTCTAAATGTGATGTATTCAGACTGAGATGTATTTGATGTCCAATCCCGCCACCTTGTGGTTCTTTTTTTTTATCAACATTTCTCTTTTTTTTTCCACAATGCAATTCCCCCAAGCACCGTACCTGGTGCACAAACCAAACACCACCATGTCTTCTCCTTTGAATTTGATTGACAGGTCCACCAGAACGGTCTTGTAGATACAGCATTGCGTTGTCTAGTCCGAGCGAGTCTCAGAATGTTTTCACAGTCTTGGAAGTAGTGAACGCGGGCTAAGATGCTGCTGGAGCTCTGAATAACAGTTTTCAAACATCAAATAAAGGGTTTATATAGCTATATATATCAACTTGCATCTGAAATAAACAAGAGAAACACTTATTCGAAGCTGTTTTCAAAAGTTATGTTTAACCTGAAACATTGTCTCAAACTGATGTTCTCAGACTGAGAGAATGACGTTTTCTAAGATTCTGCTGGAGCTCTGAATAGCAGTTTTCAAACATCAAATAAAGGGTTTATATAGCTATATATATCAATTTGCATCCGAAATAAACAAGAGAAACACTTATTCAAAGCTGTTTTCAAAAGTTATGTTTAACCTGAAATATTGTCTCAAACTGATGTTCTCAGACTGAGAGAATGACGTTTTCCAAGATTCTGCTGGAGCTCTGAATAGCAGTTTTCAAACATCAAATAAAGGGTTTATATAGCTATATATATCAATTTGCATCTGAAATAAACAAGAGAAACATTTATTCGAAGCTGTTTTCAAAAGTTATGTTTAACCTGAAATATTGTCTCAAACTGATCTTCTCAGACTGAGAGAATGACGTTTTCCAAGAATCTGCTGGAGCTCTGAATAACAGTTTTAAAACATCAAATAAAGGGTTTATATAGCTATATATATCAATTTGCATCTGAAATAAACAAGAGAAACACTTATTCGAAGCTGTTTTCAAAAGTTATGTTTAACCTGAAATATTGTCTCAAACTGATGTTCTCAGACTGAGAGAATGACGTTTTCTAAGATTCTGCTGGAGCTCTGAATAGCAGTTTTCAAACATCAAATAAAGGGTTTATATAGCTATATATATCAATTTGCATCTGAAATAAACAAGAGAAACATTTATTCGAAGCTGTTTTCAAAAGTTATGTTTAACCTGAAATATTGTCTCAAACTGATCTTCTCAGACTGAGAGAATGACGTTTTCCAAGATTCTGCTGGAGCTCTGAATAACAGTTTTAAAACATCAAATAAAGGGTTTATATAGCTATATATATCAATTTGCATCTGAAATAAACAAGAGAAACACTTATTCGAAGCTGTTTTCAAAAGTTATGTTTAACCTGAAATATTGTCTCAAACTGATGTTCTCAGACTGAGAGAATGACGTTTTCTAAGATTCTGCTGGAGCTCTGAATAGCAGTTTTCAAACATCAAATAAAGGGTTTATATAGCTATATATATCAATTTGCATCTGAAATAAACAAGAGAAACATTTATTCGAAGCTGTTTTCAAAAGTTATGTTTAACCTGAAATATTGTCTCAAACTGATCTTCTCAGACTGAGAGAATGACGTTTTCCAAGATTCTGCTGGAGCTCTGAATAACAGTTTTAAAACATCAAATAAAGGGTTTATATAGCTATATATATCAATTTGCATCTGAAATAAACAAGAGAAACACTTATTCAAAGCTGTTTTCAAAAGTTATGTTTAACCTGAAATATTGTCTCAAACTGATGTTCTCAGACTGAGAGAATGACGTTTTCTAAGATTCTGCTGGAGCTCTGAATAGCAGTTTTCAAACATCAAATAAAGGGTTTATATAGCTATATATATCAATTTGCATCCGAAATAAACAAGAGAAACACTTATTCAAAGCTGTTTTCAAAAGTTATGTTTAACCTGAAATATTGTCTCAAACTGATGTTCTCAGACTGAGAGAATGACGTTTTCTAAGATTCTGCTGGAGCTCTGAATAGCAGTTTTCAAACATCAAATAAAGGGTTTATATAGCTATATATATCAACTTGCATCTGAAATAAACAAGAGAAACATTTATTCCAAGCTGTTTTCAAAAGTTATGTTTAACCTGAAATATTGTCTCAAACTGATCTTCTCAGACTGAGAGAATGACGTTTTCCAAGATTCTGCTGGAGCTCTGAATAACAGTTTTAAAACATCAAATAAAGGGTTTATATAGCTATATATATCAACTTGCATCTGAAATAAACAAGAGAAACATTTATTCCAAGCTGTTTTCAAAAGTTATGTTTAACCTGAAATATTGTCTCAAATTGATGTTCTGAGACTGAGAGAATGACGTTTTCCAAGATTCTGCTGGAGCTCTGTATAGCAGTTTTCAAACATCAAATAAAGGGTTTATAAAGCTATATATATCATTTTCCATCTGAAATAAACAAGAGAAACACTTATTCGAAGCTGTTTTCAAAAGTTATGGTTAACCTGAAATATTGTCTCAAACTGATGTTCTCAGACTGAGAGAATGACGTTTTCTAAGATTCTGCTGGAGCTCTGAATAGCAGTTTTCAAACATCAAATAAAGGGTTTATATAGCTATATATATCAATTTGCATCCGAAATAAACAAGAGAAACACTTATTCAAAGCTGTTTTCAAAAGTTATGTTTAACCTGAAATATTGTCTCAAACTGATGTTCTCAGACTGAGAGAATGACGTTTTCCAAGATTCTGCTGGAGCTCTGAATAGCAGTTTTCAAACATCAAATAAAGGGTTTATATAGCTATATATATCAATTTGCATCTGAAATAAACAAGAGAAACATTTATTCGAAGCTGTTTTCAAAAGTTATGTTTAACCTGAAATATTGTCTCAAACTGATCTTCTCAGACTGAGAGAATGACGTTTTCCAAGATTCTGCTGGAGCTCTGAATAACAGTTTTAAAACATCAAATAAAGGGTTTATATAGCTATATATATCAATTTGCATCTGAAATAAACAAGAGAAACACTTATTCAAAGCTGTTTTCAAAAGTTATGTTTAACCTGAAATATTGTCTCAAACTGATGTTCTCAGACTGAGAGAATGACGTTTTCAAAGATTCTGCTGGAGCTCTGAATAGCAGTTTTCAAACATCAAATAAAGGGTTTATATAGCTATATATATCAACTTGCATCTGAAATAAACAAGAGAAACATTTATTCCAAGCTGTTTTCAAAAGTTATGTTTAACCTGAAATATTGTCTCAAATTGATGTTCTGAGACTGAGAGAATGACGTTTTCCAAGATTCTGCTGGAGCTCTGAATAGCAGTTTTCAAACATCAAATAAAGGGTTTATAAAGCTATATATATCATTTTCCATCTGAAATAAACAAGAGAAACACTTATTCGAAGCTGTTTTCAAAAGTTATGGTTAACCTGAAATATTGTCTCAAACTGATGTTCTCAGACTGAGAGAATGACGTTTTCTAAGATTCTGCTGGAGCTCTGAATAGCAGTTTTCAAACATCAAATAAAGGGTTTATATAGCTATATATATCAATTTGCATCTGAAATAAACAAGAGAAACACTTATTCGAAGCTGTTTTCAAAAGTTATGTTTAACCTGAAGCATTGTCTCAAACTGATGTTCTCAGACTGAGAGAATGACGTTTTCTAAGATTCTGCTGGAGCTCTGAATAGCAGTTTTCAAACATCAAATAAAGGGTTTATATAGCTATATATATCAATTTGCATCTGAAATAAACAAGAGAAACATTTATTCGAAGCTGTTTTCAAAAGTTATGTTTAACCTGAAATATTGTCTCAAACTGATCTTCTCAGACTGAGAGAATGACGTTTTCCAAGATTCTGCTGGAGCTCTGAATAACAGTTTTAAAACATCAAATAAAGGGTTTATATAGCTATATATATCAATTTGCATCTGAAATAAACAAGAGAAACACTTATTCGAAGCTGTTTTCAAAAGTTATGTTTAACCTGAAATATTGTCTCAAACTGATGTTCTCAGACTGAGAGAATGACGTTTTCTAAGATTCTGCTGGAGCTCTGAATAGCAGTTTTCAAACATCAAATAAAGGGTTTATATAGCTATATATAACAATTTGCATCTGAAATAAACAAGAGAAACATTTATTCGAAGCTGTTTTCAAAAGTTATGTTTAACCTGAAATATTGTCTCAAACTGATCTTCTCAGACTGAGAGAATGACGTTTTCCAAGATTCTGCTGGAGCTCTGAATAGCAGTTTTCAAACATCAAATAAAGGGTTTATATAGCTATATATATCATTTTCCATCTGAAATAAACAAGAGAAACACTTATTCGAAGCTGTTTTCAAAAGTTATGGTTAACCTGAAATATTGTCTCAAACTGATGTTCTCAGACTGAGAGAATGACGTTTTCTAAGATTCTGCTGGAGCTCTGAATAGCAGTTTTCAAACATCAAATAAAGGGTTTATATAGCTATATATATCAATTTGCATCTGAAATAAACAAGAGAAACACTTATTCGAAGCTGTTTTCAAAGGATATGTTTAAGTGAGACCTTCTCTAAATGTGATGTATTCAGACTGAGATGTATTTGATGTCCAATCCCGCCACCTTGTGGTTCTTCTTTTTTATCAACATTTATCTTTTTTTTTCCACAATGCAATTCCCCCAAGCACCCTACCTGGTGCACAAACCAAACACCACCATGTCTTCTCCTTTGAATTTGATTGACAGGTCCACCAGAACGGTCTTGTAGATACAGCATTGCGTTGTCTAGTCCGAGCGAGTCTCAGAATGTTTTCACAGTCTTGGAAGTAGTGAACGCGGGCTAAGATGCTGCTGGAGCTCTGAATAACAGTTTTCAAACATCAAATAAAGGGTTTATATAGCTATATATATCAATTTGCATCTGAAATAAACAAGAGAAACACTTATTCGAAGCTGGTTTCAAAAGTTATGTTTAACCTGAAATATTGTCTCAAACTGATGTTCTCAGACCGAGAGAATGACGTTTTCTAAGATTCTGCTGGAGCTCTGAATAGCAGTTTTCAAACATCAAATAAAGGGTTTATATAGCTATATATATCAATTTGCATCTGAAATAAACAAGAGAAACACTTATTCGAAGCTGTTTTCAAAAGTTATGTTTAACCTGAAATATTGTCTCAAACTGATGTTCTCAGACCGAGAGAATGACGTTTTCTAAGATTCTGCTGGAGCTCTGAATAGCAGTTTTCAAACATCAAATAAAGGGTTTATATAGCTATATATATCAATTTGCATCTGAAATAAACAAGAGAAACATTTATTCGAAGCTGTTTTCAAAAGTTATGTTTAACCTGAAATATTGTCTCAAACTGATCTTCTCAGACTGAGAGAATGACGTTTTCCAAGATTCTGCTGGAGCTCTGAATAACAGTTTTAAAACATCAAATAAAGGGTTTATATAGCTATATATATCAATTTGCATCTGAAATAAACAAGAGAAACACTTATTCGAAGCTGTTTTCAAAAGTTATGTTTAACCTGAAATATTGTCTCAAACTGATGTTCTCAGACTGAGAGAATGACGTTTTCTAAGATTCTGCTGGAGCTCTGAATAGCAGTTTTCAAACATCAAATAAAGGGTTTATATAGCTATATATATCATTTTCCATCTGAAATAAACAAGAGAAACACTTATTCGAAGCTGTTTTCAAAAGTTATGGTTAACCTGAAATATTGTCTCAAACTGATGTTCTCAGACTGAGAGAATGACGTTTTCTAAGATTCTGCTGGAGCTCTGAATAGCAGTTTTCAAACATCAAATAAAGGGTTTATATAGCTATATATATCAATTTGCATCTGAAATAAACAAGAGAAACACTTATTCGAAGCTGTTTTCAAAAGTTATGTTTAACCTGAAATATTGTCTCAAACTGATGTTCCCAGACTGAGAGAATGACGTTTTCCAAGATTCTGCTGGAGCTCTGAATAGCAGTTTTCAAACATCAAATAAAGGGTTTATATAGCTATATATATCAATTTGCATCTGAAATAAACAAGAGAAACACTTATTCGAAGCTGTTTTCAAAAGTTATGTTTAACCTGAAATATTGTCTCAAACTGATGTTCTCAGACTGAGAGAATGACGTTTTCCAAGATTCTGCTGGAGCTCTGAATAGCAGTTTTCAAACATCAAATAAAGGGTTTATATAGCTATTATATCATTTTCCATCTGAAATAAACAAGAGAAACACTTATTCGAAGCTGTTTTCAAAAGTTATGGTTAACCTGAAATATTGTCTCAAACTGATGTTCTCAGACTGAGAGAATGACGTTTTCTAAGATTCTGCTGGAGCTCTGAATAGCAGTTTTCAAACATCAAATAAAGGGTTTATATAGCTATATATATCAATTTGCATCTGAAATAAACAAGAGAAACACTTATTCGAAGCTGTTTTCAAAGGATATGTTTAAGTGAGACCTTCTCTAAATGTGATGTATTCAGACTGAGATGTATTTGATGTCCAATCCCGCCACCTTGTGGTTCTTTTTTTTTATCAACATTTCTCTTTTTTTTTCCACAATGCAATTCCCCCAAGCACCCTACCTGGTGCACAAACCAAACACCACCATGTCTTCTCCTTTGAATTTGATTGACAGGTCCACCAGAACGGTCTTGTAGATACAGCATTGCGTTGTCTAGTCCGAGCGAGTCTCAGAATGTTTTCACAGTCTTGGAAGTAGTGAACGCGGGCTAAGATGCTGCTGGAGCTCTGAATAACAGTTTTCAAACATCAAATAAAGGGTTTATATAGCTATATATATCAATTTGCATCTGAAATAAACAAGAGAAACACTTATTCAAAGCTGTTTTCAAAGGATATGTATAAGTGAGACCTTCTCTAAATGTGATGTATTCAGACTGAGATGTATTTGATGTCCAATCCCGCCACCTTGTGGTTCTTTTTTTTTATCAACATTTCTCTTTTTTTTTCCACAATGCAATTCCCCCAAGCACCCTACCTGGTGCACAAACCAAACACCACCATGTCTTCTCCTTTGAATTTGATTGACAGGTCCACCAGAACGGTCTTGTAGATACAGCATTGCGTTGTCTAGTCCGAGCGAGTCTCAGAATGTTTTCACAGTCTTGGAAGTAGTGAACGCGGGCTAAGATGCTGCTGGAGCTCTGAATAACAGTTTTCAAACATCAAATAAAGGGTTTATATAGCTATATATATCAATTTGCATCTGAAATAAACAAGAGAAAAACATATTCAAAGCTGTTTTCAAAAGTTATGTTTAACCTGAAATATTGTCTCAAACTGATGTTCTCAGACTGAGAGAATGACGTTTTCTAAGATTCTGCTGGAGCTCTGAATAGCAGTTTTCAAACATCAAATAAAGGGTTTATATAGCTATATATATCAACTTGCATCTGAAATAAACAAGAGAAACATTTATTCCAAGCTGTTTACAAAAGTTATGTTTAACCTGAAATATTGTCTCAAATTGATGTTCTGAGACTGAGAGAATGACGTTTTCTAAGATTCTGCTGGAGCTCTGTATAGCAGTTTTCAAACATCAAATAAAGGGTTTATATAGCTATATATATCAATTTGCATCTGAAATAAACAAGAGAAACACTTATTCAAAGCTGTTTTCAAAGGATATGTATAAGTGAGACCTTCTCTAAATGTGATGTATTCAGACTGAGATGTATTTGATGTCCAATCCCGCCACCTTGTGGTTCTTTTTTTTTATCAACATTTCTCTTTTTTTTTCCACAATGCAATTCCCCCAAGCACCCTACCTGGTGCACAAACCAAACACCACCATGTCTTCTCCTTTGAATTTGATTGACAGGTCCACCAGAACGGTCTTGTAGATACAGCATTGCGTTGTCTAGTCCGAGCGAGTCTCAGAATGTTTTCACAGTCTTGGAAGTAGTGAACGCGGGCTAAGATGCTGCTGGAGCTCTGAATAACAGTTTTCAAACATCAAATAAAGGGTTTATATAGCTATATATATCAATTTGCATCTGAAATAAACAAGAGAAAAACATATTCAAAGCTGTTTTCAAAAGTTATGTTTAACCTGAAATATTGTCTCAAACTGATGTTCTCAGACTGAGAGAATGACGTTTTCTAAGATTCTGCTGGAGCTCTGAATAGCAGTTTTCAAACATCAAATAAAGGGTTTATATAGCTATATATATCAACTTGCATCTGAAATAAACAAGAGAAACATTTATTCCAAGCTGTTTACAAAAGTTATGTTTAACCTGAAATATTGTCTCAAATTGATGTTCTGAGACTGAGAGAATGACGTTTTCTAAGATTCTGCTGGAGCTCTGTATAGCAGTTTTCAAACATCAAATAAAGGGTTTATATAGCTATATATATCAATTTGCATCTGAAATAAACAAGAAAAAAACTTATTCAAAGCTGTTTTCATAAGTTATGTTTAACCTGAAATATTGTCTCAAACTGATGTTCTCAGACTAAGAGAATGACGTTTTCTAAGATTCTGCTGGAGCTCTGAATAGCAGTTTTCAAACATCAAATAAAGGGTTTGTATAGCTATATATATCAATTTGCATCTGAACTAAACAAGAGAAACACTTATTCGAAGCTGTTTTCAAAAGTTATGTTTAACCTGAAACATTGTCTCAAACTGATGTTCTCAGACTGAGAGAATGACGTTTTCTAAGATTCTGCTGGAGCTCTGAATAGCAGTTTTCAAACATCAAATAAAGGGTTTATATAGCTATATATATCAATTTGCATCCGAAATAAACAAGAGAAACACTTATTCAAAGCTGTTTTCAAAAGTTATGTTTAACCTGAAATATTGTCTCAAACTGATGTTCTCAGACTGAGAGAATGACGTTTTCCAAGATTCTGCTGGAGCTCTGAATAGCAGTTTTCAAACATCAAATAAAGGGTTTATATAGCTATATATATCAATTTGCATCTGAAATAAACAAGAGAAACATTTATTCGAAGCTGTTTTCAAAAGTTATGTTTAACCTGAAATATTGTCTCAAACTGATCTTCTCAGACTGAGAGAATGACGTTTTCCAAGATTCTGCTGGAGCTCTGAATAACAGTTTTAAAACATCAAATAAAGGGTTTATATAGCTATATATATCAATTTGCATCTGAAATAAACAAGAGAAACACTTATTCGAAGCTGTTTTCAAAAGTTATGTTTAACCTGAAATATTGTCTCAAACTGATGTTCTCAGACTGAGAGAATGACGTTTTCTAAGATTCTGCTGGAGCTCTGAATAGCAGTTTTCAAACATCAAATAAAGGGTTTATATAGCTATATATATCACTTTGCATCCGAAATAAACAAGAGAAACACTTATTCAAAGCTGTTTTCAAAAGTTATGTTTAACCTGAAATATTGTCTCAAACTGATGTTCTCAGACTGAGAGAATGACGTTTTCTAAGATTCTGCTGGAGCTCTGAATAGCAGTTTTCAAACATCAAATAAAGGGTTTATATAGCTATATATATCAATTTGCATCTGAAATAAACAAGAGAAACATTTATTCGAAGCTGTTTTCAAAAGTTATGTTTAACCTGAAATATTGTCTCAAACTGATCTTCTCAGACTGAGAGAATGACGTTTTCCAAGATTCTGCTGGAGCTCTGAATAACAGTTTTAAAACATCAAATAAAGGGTTTATATAGCTATATATATCAATTTGCATCTGAAATAAACAAGAGAAAAACTTATTCAAAGCTGTTTTCAAAAGTTATGTTTAACCTGAAATATTGTCTCAAACTGATGTTCTCAGACTGAGAGAATGACGTTTTCTAAGATTCTGCTGGAGCTCTGAATAGCAGTTTTCAAACATCAAATAAAGGGTTTATATAGCTATATATATCAACTTGCATCTGAAATAAACAAGAGAAACATTTATTCCAAGCTGTTTTCAAAAGTTATGTTTAACCTGAAATATTGTCTCAAATTGATGTTCTGAGACTGAGAGAATGACGTTTTCCAAGATTCTGCTGGAGCTCTGAATAGCAGTTTTCAAACATCAAATAAAGGGTTTATAAAGCTATATATATCATTTTCCATCTGAAATAAACAAGAGAAACACTTATTCGAAGCTGTTTTCAAAAGTTATGGTTAACCTGAAATATTGTCTCAAACTGATGTTCTCAGACTGAGAGAATGACGTTTTCTAAGATTCTGCTGGAGCTCTGAATAGCAGTTTTCAAACATCAAATAAAGGGTTTATATAGCTATATATATCAATTTGCATCTGAAATAAACAAGAAAAAAACTTATTCAAAGCTGTTTTCATAAGTTATGTTTAACCTGAAATATTGTCTCAAACTGATGTTCTCAGACTGAGAGAATGACGTTTTCTAAGATTCTGCTGGAGCTCTGAATAGCAGTTTTCAAACATCAAATAAAGGGTTTGTATAGCTATATATATCAATTTGCATCTGAACTAAACAAGAGAAACACTTATTCGAAGCTGTTTTCAAAAGTTATGTTTAACCTGAAACATTGTCTCAAACTGATGTTCTCAGACTGAGAGAATGACGTTTTCTAAGATTCTGCTGGAGCTCTGAATAGCAGTTTTCAAACATCAAATAAAGGGTTTATATAGCTATATATATCAATTTGCATCCGAAATAAACAAGAGAAACACTTATTCAAAGCTGTTTTCAAAAGTTATGTTTAACCTGAAATATTGTCTCAAACTGATGTTCTCAGACTGAGAGAATGACGTTTTCCAAGATTCTGCTGGAGCTCTGAATAGCAGTTTTCAAACATCAAATAAAGGGTTTATATAGCTATATATATCAATTTGCATCTGAAATAAACAAGAGAAACATTTATTCGAAGCTGTTTTCAAAAGTTATGTTTAACCTGAAATATTGTCTCAAACTGATCTTCTCAGACTGAGAGAATGACGTTTTCCAAGATTCTGCTGGAGCTCTGAATAACAGTTTTAAAACATCAAATAAAGGGTTTATATAGCTATATATATCAATTTGCATCTGAAATAAACAAGAGAAACACTTATTCGAAGCTGTTTTCAAAAGTTATGTTTAACCTGAAATATTGTCTCAAACTGATGTTCTCAGACTGAGAGAATGACGTTTTCTAAGATTCTGCTGGAGCTCTGAATAGCAGTTTTCAAACATCAAATAAAGGGTTTATATAGCTATATATATCACTTTGCATCCGAAATAAACAAGAGAAACACTTATTCAAAGCTGTTTTCAAAAGTTATGTTTAACCTGAAATATTGTCTCAAACTGATGTTCTCAGACTGAGAGAATGACGTTTTCTAAGATTCTGCTGGAGCTCTGAATAGCAGTTTTCAAACATCAAATAAAGGGTTTATATAGCTATATATATCAATTTGCATCTGAAATAAACAAGAGAAACATTTATTCGAAGCTGTTTTCAAAAGTTATGTTTAACCTGAAATATTGTCTCAAACTGATCTTCTCAGACTGAGAGAATGACGTTTTCCAAGATTCTGCTGGAGCTCTGAATAACAGTTTTAAAACATCAAATAAAGGGTTTATATAGCTATATATATCAATTTGCATCTGAAATAAACAAGAGAAAAACTTATTCAAAGCTGTTTTCAAAAGTTATGTTTAACCTGAAATATTGTCTCAAACTGATGTTCTCAGACTGAGAGAATGACGTTTTCTAAGATTCTGCTGGAGCTCTGAATAGCAGTTTTCAAACATCAAATAAAGGGTTTATATAGCTATATATATCAACTTGCATCTGAAATAAACAAGAGAAACATTTATTCCAAGCTGTTTTCAAAAGTTATGTTTAACCTGAAATATTGTCTCAAATTGATGTTCTGAGACTGAGAGAATGACGTTTTCCAAGATTCTGCTGGAGCTCTGAATAGCAGTTTTCAAACATCAAATAAAGGGTTTATAAAGCTATATATATCATTTTCCATCTGAAATAAACAAGAGAAACACTTATTCGAAGCTGTTTTCAAAAGTTATGGTTAACCTGAAATATTGTCTCAAACTGATGTTCTCAGACTGAGAGAATGACGTTTTCTAAGATTCTGCTGGAGCTCTGAATAGCAGTTTTCAAACATCAAATAAAGGGTTTATATAGCTATATATATCAATTTGCATCTGAAATAAACAAGAGAAACATTTATTCGAAGCTGTTTTCAAAAGTTATGTTTAACCTGAAATATTGTCTCAAACTGATCTTCTCAGACTGAGAGAATGACGTTTTCCAAGATTCTGCTGGAGCTCTGAATAACAGTTTTAAAACATCAAATAAAGGGTTTATATAGCTATATATATCAATTTGCATCTGAAATAAACAAGAGAAACACTTATTCGAAGCTGTTTTCAAAAGTTATGTTTAACCTGAAATATTGTCTCAAACTGATGTTCTCAGACTGAGAGAATGACGTTTTCTAAGATTCTGCTGGAGCTCTGAATAGCAGTTTTCAAACATCAAATAAAGGGTTTATATAGCTATATATATCACTTTGCATCCGAAATAAACAAGATAAACACTTATTCAAAGCTGTTTTCAAAAGTTATGTTTAACCTGAAATATTGTCTCAAACTGATGTTCTCAGACTGAGAGAATGACGTTTTCTAAGATTCTGCTGGAGCTCTGAATAGCAGTTTTCAAACATCAAATAAAGGGTTTATATAGCTATATATATCAATTTGCATCTGAAATAAACAAGAGAAACATTTATTCGAAGCTGTTTTCAAAAGTTATGTTTAACCTGAAATATTGTCTCAAACTGATCTTCTCAGACTGAGAGAATGACGTTTTCCAAGATTCTGCTGGAGCTCTGAATAACAGTTTTAAAACATCAAATAAAGGGTTTATATAGCTATATATATCAATTTGCATCTGAAATAAACAAGAGAAAAACTTATTCAAAGCTGTTTTCAAAAGTTATGTTTAACCTGAAATATTGTCTCAAACTGAATTCTCAGACTGAGAGAATGACGTTTTCTAAGATTCTGCTGGAGCTCTGAATAGCAGTTTTCAAACATCAAATAAAGGGTTTATATAGCTATATATATCAACTTGCATCTGAAATAAACAAGAGAAACATTTATTCCAAGCTGTTTTCAAAAGTTATGTTTAACCTGAAATATTGTCTCAAATTGATGTTCTGAGACTGAGAGAATGACGTTTTCCAAGATTCTGCTGGAGCTCTGAATAGCAGTTTTCAAACATCAAATAAAGGGTTTATAAAGCTATATATATCATTTTCCATCTGAAATAAACAAGAGAAACACTTATTCGAAGCTGTTTTCAAAAGTTATGGTTAACCTGAAATATTGTCTCAAACTGATGTTCTCAGACTGAGAGAATGACGTTTTCTAAGATTCTGCTGGAGCTCTGAATAGCAGTTTTCAAACATCAAATAAAGGGTTTATATAGCTATATATATCAATTTGCATCTGAAATAAACAAGAGAAACACTTATTCGAAGCTGTTTTCAAAAGTTATGTTTAACCTGAAACATTGTCTCAAACTGATGTTCTCAGACTGAGAGAATGACGTTTTCTAAGATTCTGCTGGAGCTCTGAATAGCAGTTTTCAAACATCAAATAAAGGGTTTATATAGCTATATATATCAATTTGCATCTGAAATAAACAAGAGAAACATTTATTCGAAGCTGTTTTCAAAAGTTATGTTTAACCTGAAATATTGTCTCAAACTGATCTTCTCAGACTGAGAGAATGACGTTTTCCAAGATTCTGCTGGAGCTCTGAATAACAGTTTTAAAACATCAAATAAAGGGTTTATATAGCTATATATATCAATTTGCATCTGAAATAAACAAGAGAAACACTTATTCGAAGCTGTTTTCAAAAGTTATGTTTAACCTGAAATATTGTCTCAAACTGATGTTCTCAGACTGAGAGAATGACGTTTTCTAAGATTCTGCTGGAGCTCTGAATAGCAGTTTTCAAACATCAAATAAAGGGTTTATATAGCTATATATATCAATTTGCATCTGAAATAAACAAGAGAAACACTTATTCGAAGCTGTTTTCAAAAGTTATGTTTAACCTGAAATATTGTCTCAAACTGATGTTCTCAGACTGAGAGAATGACGTTTTCTAAGATTCTGCTGGAGCTCTGAATAGCAGTTTTCAAACATCAAATAAAGGGTTTATATAGCTATATATAACAATTTGCATCTGAAATAAACAAGAGAAACATTTATTCGAATCTGTTTTCAAAAGTTATGTTTAACCTGAAATATTGTCTCAAACTGATCTTCTCAGACTGAGAGAATGACGTTTTCTAAGATTCTGCTGGAGCTCTGAATAGCAGTTTTCAAACATCAAATAAAGGGTTTATATAGCTATATATATCATTTTCCATCTGAAATAAACAAGAGAAACACTTATTCGAAGCTGTTTTCAAAAGTTATGGTTAACCTGAAATATTGTCTCAAACTGATGTTCTCAGACTGAGAGAATGACGTTTTCTAAGATTCTGCTGGAGCTCTGAATAGCAGTTTTCAAACATCAAATAAAGGGTTTATATAGCTATATATATCAATTTGCATCTGAAATAAACAAGAGAAACACTTATTCGAAGCTGTTTTCAAAGGATATGTTTAAGTGAGACCTTCTCTAAATGTGATGTATTCAGACTGAGATGTATTTGATGTCCAATCCCGCCACCTTGTGGTTCTTCTTTTTTATCAACATTTCTCTTTTTTTTTCCACAATGCAATTCCCCCAAGCACCCTACCTGGTGCACAAACCAAACACCACCATGTCTTCTCCTTTGAATTTGATTGACAGGTCCACCAGAACGGTCTTGTAGATACAGCATTGCGTTGTCTAGTCCGAGCGAGTCTCAGAATGTTTTCACAGTCTTGGAATTAGTGAACGCAGGCTAAGATGCTGCTGGAGCTCTGAATAACAGTTTTCAAACATCAAATAAAGGGTTTATATAGCTATATATATCAATTTGCATCTGAAATAAACAAGAGAAACACTTATTCGAAGCTGGTTTCAAAAGTTATGTTTAACCTGAAATATTGTCTCAAACTGATGTTCTCAGACTAAGAGAATGAAGTTTTCCAAGATTCTGCTGGAGCTCTGAATAGCAGTTTTCAAAGATCAAATAAAGGGTTTATATAGCTATATATATCAATTTGCATCTGAAATAAACAAGAGAAACACTTATTCGAAGCTGTTTTCAAAAGTTATGTTTAACCTGAAATATTGTCTCAAACTGATGTTCTCAGACCGAGAGAATGACGTTTTCTAAGATTCTGCTGGAGCTCTGAATAGCAGTTTTCAAACATCAAATAAAGGGTTTATATAGCTATATATATCAATTTGCATCTGAAATAAACAAGAGAAACATTTATTCGAAGCTGTTTTCAAAAGTTATGTTTAACCTGAAATATTGTCTCAAACTGATCTTCTCAGACTGAGAGAATGACGTTTTCCAAGATTCTGCTGGAGCTCTGAATAACAGTTTTAAAACATCAAATAAAGGGTTTATATAGCTATATATATCAATTTGCATCTGAAATAAACAAGAGAAACACTTATTCGAAACTGTTTTCAAAAGTTATGTTTAACCTGAAATATTGTCTCAAACTGATGTTCTCAGACTGAGAGAATGACGTTTTCTAAGATTCTGCTGGAGCTCTGAATAGCAGTTTTCAAACATCAAATAAAGGGTTTATATAGCTATATATATCAATTTGCATCTGAAATAAACAAGAGAAACACTTATTCGAAGCTGTTTTCAAAAGTTATGTTTAACCTGAAATATTGTCTCAAACTGATGTTCTCAGACTGAGAGAATGACGTTTTCTAAGATTCTGCTGGAGCTCTGAATAGCAGTTTTCAAACATCAAATAAAGGGTTTATATAGCTATATATATCAATTTGCATCTGAAATAAACAAGAGAAACACTTATTCGAAGCTGGTTTCAAAAGTTATGTTTAACCTGAAATATTGTCTCAAACTGATGTTCTCAGACTGAGAGAATGACGTTTTCCAAGATTCTGCTGGAGCTCTGAATAGCAGTTTTCAAACATCAAATAAAGGGTTTATATAGCTATTATATCATTTTCCATCTGAAATAAACAAGAGAAACACTTATTCAAAGCTGTTTTCAAAAGTTATGGTTAACCTGAAATATTGTCTCAAACTGATGTTCTCAGACTGAGAGAATGACGTTTTCTGAGATTCTGCTGGAGCTCTGAATAGCAGTTTTCAAACATCAAATAAAGGGTTTATATAGCTATTATATCATTTTCCATCTGAAATAAACAAGAGAAACACTTATTCGAAGCTGTTTTCAAAAGTTATGGTTAACCTGAAATATTGTCTCAAACTGATGTTCTCAGACTGAGAGAATGACGTTTTCTGAGATTCTGCTGGAGCTCTGAATAGCAGTTTTCAAACATCAAATAAAGGGTTTATATAGCTATATATATCAATTTGCATCTGAAATAAACAAGAGAAACACTTATTCGAAGCTGTTTTCAAAGGATATGTTTAAGTGAGACCTTCTCTAAATGTGATGTATTCAGACTGAGATGTATTTGATGTCCAATCCCGCCACCTTGTGGTTCTTCTTTTTTATCAACATTTCTCTTTTTTTTTCCACAATGCAATTCCCCCAAGCACCCTACCTGGTGCACAAACCAAACACCACCATGTCTTCTCCTTTGAATTTGATTGACAGGTCCACCAGAACGGTCTTGTAGATACAGCATTGCGTTGTCTAGTCCGAGCGAGTCTCAGAATGTTTTCACAGTCTTGGAAGTAGTGAACGCGGGCTAAGATGCTGCTGGAGCTCTGAATAACAGTTTTCAAACATCAAATAAAGGGTTTATATAGCTATATATATCAATTTGCATCTGAAATAAACAAGAGAAAAACATATTCAAAGCTGTTTTCAAAAGTTATGTTTAACCTGAAATATTGTCTCAAACTGAGAGAATGACGTTTTCTAAGATTCTGCTGGAGCTCTGAATAGCAGTTTTCAAACATCAAATAAAGGGTTTATATAGCTATATATATCAACTTGCATCTGAAATAAACAAGAGAAACATTTATTCCAAGCTGTTTTCAAAAGTTATGTTTAACCTGAAATATTGTCTCAAATTGATGTTCTGAGACTGAGAGAATGACGTTTTCTAAGATTCTGCTGGAGCTCTGTATAGCAGTTTTCAAACATCAAATAAGGGGTTTATATAGCTATATATATCAATTTGCATCTGAAATAAACAAGAAAAAAACTTATTCAAAGCTGTTTTCATAAGTTATGTTTAACCTGAAATATTGTCTCAAACTGATGTTCTCAGACTGAGAGAAAGACGTTTTCTAAGATTCTGCTGGAGCTCTGAATAGCAGTTTTCAAACATCAAATAAAGGGTTTATATAGCTATATATATCATTTTCCATCTGAAATAAACAAGAGAAACACTTATTCGAAGCTGTTTTCAAAAGTTATGGTTAACCTGAAATATTGTCTCAAACTGATGTTCTCAGACTGAGAGAATGATGTTTTCTAAGATTCTGCTGGAGCTCTGAATAGCAGTTTTCAAACATCAAATAAAGGGTTTATATAGCTATATATATCAATTTGCATCTGAAATAAACAAGAGAAACACTTATTCGAAGCTGTTTTCAAAAGTTATGTTTAACCTGAAACATTGTCTCAAACTGATGTTCTCAGACTGAGAGAATGACGTTTTCTAAGATTCTGCTGGAGCTCTGAATAGCAGTTTTCAAACATCAAATAAAGGGTTTATATAGCTATATATATCAATTTGCATCTGAAATAAACAAGAGAAACATTTATTCGAAGCTGTTTTCAAAAGTTATGTTTAACCTGAAATATTGTCTCAAACTGATCTTCTCAGACTGAGAGAATGACGTTTTCCAAGATTCTGCTGGAGCTCTGAATAACAGTTTTAAAACATCAAATAAAGGGTTTATATAGCTATATATATCAATTTGCATCTGACATAAACAAGAGAAACACTTATTCGAAGCTGTTTTCAAAAGTTATGTTTAACCTGAAATATTGTCTCAAACTGATGTTCTCAGACTGAGAGAATGACGTTTTCTAAGATTCTGCTGGAGCTCTGAATAGCAGTTTTCAAACATCAAATAAAGGGTTTATATAGCTATATATATCAATTTGCATCCGAAATAAACAAGAGAAACACTTATTCAAAGCTGTTTTCAAAAGTTATGTTTAACCTGAAATATTGTCTCAAACTGATGTTCTCAGACTGAGAGAATGACGTTTTCTAAGATTCTGCTGGAGCTCTGAATAGCAGTTTTCAAACATCAAATAAAGGGTTTATATAGCTATATATATCAATTTGCATCTGAAATAAACAAGAGAAACACTTATTCGAAGCTGTTTTCAAAAGTTATGTTTAACCTGAAATATTGTCTCAAACTGATGTTCTCAGACTGAGAGAATGACGTTTTCTAAGATTCTGCTGGAGCTCTGAATAGCAGTTTTCAAACATCAAATAAAGGGTTTATATAGCTATATATATCAATTTGCATCTGAAATAAACAAAAGAAAAACTTATTCAAAGCTGTTTTCAAAAGTTATGTTTAACCTGAAATATTGTCTCAAACTGATGTTCTCAGACCGAGAGAATGACGTTTTCTAAGAGTCTGCTGGAGTTCTGAATAGCAGTTTTCAAACATCAAATAAAGGGTTTATATAGCTATATATATCAATTTGCATCTGAAATAAACAAGAGAAACACTTATTCGAAGCTGGTTTCAAAAGTTATGTTTAACCTGAAATATTGTCTCAAACTGATGTTCTCAGACCGAGAGAATGACGTTTTCTAAGATTCTGCTGGAGCTCTGAATAGCAGTTTTCAAACATCAAATAAAGGGTTTATATAGCTATATATATCAATTTGCATCCGAAATAAACAAGAGAAACATTTATTCGAAGCTGTTTTCAAAAGTTATGTTTAACCTGAAATATTGTCTCAAACTGATCTTCACAGGCTGAGAGAATGACGTTTTCCAAGATTCTGCTGAAGCTCTGAATAGCAGTTTTCAAACATCAAATAAAGGGTTTATATAGCTATATATATCAATTTGCATCTTAAATAAACAAGAGAAACACTTATTCGAAGCTGTTTTCAAAAGTTATGTTTAACATGAAATACTGTCTCAAACTGATGTTCTCGGACTGAGAGAATGACGTTTTCTAAGATTCTGCTGGAGCTCTGAATAGCAGTTTTCAAACATCAAATAAAGGGTTTATATAGCTATATATAACAATTTGCATCTGAAATAAACAAGAGAAACATTTATTCGAAGCTGTTTTCAAAAGTTATGTTTAACCTGAAATATTGTCTCAAACTGATCTTCTCAGACTGAGAGAATGACGTTTTCCAAGATTCTGCTGGAGCTCTGAATAACCGTTTTCAAACATCAAATAAAGGGTTGATATAGCTATATATATCAATTTGCATCTGAAATAAACAAGAGAAACACTTATTCGAAGCTGTTTTCAAAAGTTATGTTTAACCTGAAATATTGTCTCAAACTGATGTTCTCAGACTGAGAGAATGACGTTTTCCAAGATTCTGCTGGAGCTCTGAATAGCAGTTTTCAAACATCAAATAAAGGGTTTATATAGCTATTATATCATTTTCCATCTGAAATAAACAAGAGAAACACTTATTCGAAGCTGTTTTCAAAAGTTATGGTTAACCTGAAATATTGTCTCAAACTGATGTTCTCAGACTGAGAGAATGACGTTTTCTAAGATTCTGCTGGAGCTCTGAATAGCAGTTTTCAAACATCAAATAAAGGGTTTATATAGCTATATATATCAATTTGCATCTGAAATAAACAAGAGAAACACTTATTCGAAGCTGTTTTCAAAGGATATGTTTAAGTGAGACCTTCTCTAAATGTGATGTATTCAGACTGAGATGTATTTGATGTCCAATCCCGCCACCTTGTGGTTCTTTTTTTTTATCAACATTTCTCTTTTTTTTTCCACAATGCAATTCCCCCAAGCACCGTACCTGGTGCACAAACCAAACACCACCATGTCTTCTCCTTTGAATTTGATTGACAGGTCCACCAGAACGGTCTTGTAGATACAGCATTGCGTTGTCTAGTCCGAGCGAGTCTCAGAATGTTTTCACAGTCTTGGAAGTAGTGAACGCGGGCTAAGATGCTGCTGGAGCTCTGAATAACAGTTTTCAAACATCAAATAAAGGGTTTATATAGCTATATATATCAACTTGCATCTGAAATAAACAAGAGAAACACTTATTCGAAGCTGTTTTCAAAAGTTATGTTTAACCTGAAATATTGTCTCAAACTGATGTTCTCAGACTGAGAGAATGACGTTTTCTAAGATTCTGCTGGAGCTCTGAATAGCAGTTTTCAAACATCAAATAAAGGGTTTATATAGCTATATATATCAACTTGCATCTGAAATAAACAAGAGAAACATTTATTCCAAGCTGTTTACAAAAGTTATGTTTAACCTGAAATATTGTCTCAAATTGATGTTCTGAGACTGAGAGAATGACGTTTTCTAAGATTCTGCTGGAGCTCTGTATAGCAGTTTTCAAACATCAAATAAAGGGTTTATATAGCTATATATATCAATTTGCATCTGAAATAAACAAGAAAAAAACTTATTCAAAGGTGTTTTCATAAGTTATGTTTAACCTGAAATATTGTCTCAAACTGATGTTCTCAGACTGAGAGAATGACGTTTTCTAAGATTCTGCTGGAGCTCTGAATAGCAGTTTTCAAACATCAAATAAAGGGTTTGTATAGCTATATATATCAATTTGCATCTGAACTAAACAAGAGAAACACTTATTCGAAGCTGTTTTCAAAAGTTATGTTTAACCTGAAACATTGTCTCAAACTGATGTTCTCAGACTGAGAGAATGACGTTTTCTAAGATTCTGCTGGAGCTCTGAATAGCAGTTTTCAAACATCAAATAAAGGGTTTATATAGCTATATATATCAATTTGCATCCGAAATAAACAAGAGAAACACTTATTCAAAGCTGTTTTCAAAAGTTATGTTTAACCTGAAATATTGTCTCAAACTGATGTTCTCAGACTGAAAGAATGACGTTTTCCAAGATTCTGCTGGAGCTCTGAATAGCAGTTTTCAAACATCAAATAAAGGGTTTATATAGCTATATATATCAATTTGCATCTGAAATAAACAAGAGAAACATTTATTCGAAGCTGTTTTCAAAAGTTATGTTTAACCTGAAATATTGTCTCAAACTGATCTTCTCAGACTGAGAGAATGACGTTTTCCAAGAATCTGCTGGAGCTCTGAATAACAGTTTTAAAACATCAAATAAAGGGTTTATATAGCTATATATATCAATTTGCATCTGAAATAAACAAGAGAAACACTTATTCGAAGCTGTTTTCAAAAGTTATGTTTAACCTGAAATATTGTCTCAAACTGATGTTCTCAGACTGAGAGAATGACGTTTTCTAAGATTCTGCTGGAGCTCTGAATAGCAGTTTTCAAACATCAAATAAAGGGTTTATATAGCTATATATATCAATTTGCATCTGAAATAAACAAGAGAAACATTTATTCGAAGCTGTTTTCAAAAGTTATGTTTAACCTGAAATATTGTCTCAAACTGATCTTCTCAGACTGAGAGAATGACGTTTTCCAAGATTCTGCTGGAGCTCTGAATAACAGTTTTAAAACATCAAATAAAGGGTTTATATAGCTATATATATCAATTTGCATCTGAAATAAACAAGAGAAACACTTATTCGAAGCTGTTTTCAAAAGTTATGTTTAACCTGAAATATTGTCTCAAACTGATGTTCTCAGACTGAGAGAATGACGTTTTCTAAGATTCTGCTGGAGCTCTGAATAGCAGTTTTCAAACATCAAATAAAGGGTTTATATAGCTATATATATCAATTTGCATCTGAAATAAACAAGAGAAACATTTATTCGAAGCTGTTTTCAAAAGTTATGTTTAACCTGAAATATTGTCTCAAACTGATCTTCTCAGACTGAGAGAATGACGTTTTCCAAGATTCTGCTGGAGCTCTGAATAACAGTTTTAAAACATCAAATAAAGGGTTTATATAGCTATATATATCAATTTGCATCTGAAATAAACAAGAGAAACACTTATTCAAAGCTGTTTTCAAAAGTTATGTTTAACCTGAAATATTGTCTCAAACTGATGTTCTCAGACTGAGAGAATGACGTTTTCTAAGATTCTGCTGGAGCTCTGAATAGCAGTTTTCAAACATCAAATAAAGGGTTTATATAGCTATATATATCAATTTGCATCCGAAATAAACAAGAGAAACACTTATTCAAAGCTGTTTTCAAAAGTTATGTTTAACCTGAAATATTGTCTCAAACTGATGTTCTCAGACTGAGAGAATGACGTTTTCTAAGATTCTGCTGGAGCTCTGAATAGCAGTTTTCAAACATCAAATAAAGGGTTTATATAGCTATATATATCAACTTGCATCTGAAATAAACAAGAGAAACATTTATTCCAAGCTGTTTTCAAAAGTTATGTTTAACCTGAAATATTGTCTCAAACTGATCTTCTCAGACTGAGAGAATGACGTTTTCCAAGATTCTGCTGGAGCTCTGAATAACAGTTTTAAAACATCAAATAAAGGGTTTATATAGCTATATATATCAATTTGCATCTGAAATAAACAAGAGAAAAACTTATTCAAAGCTGTTTTCAAAAGTTATGTTTAACCTGAAATATTGTCTCAAACTGATGTTCTCAGACTGAGAGAATGACGTTTTCTAAGATTCTGCTGGAGCTCTGAATAGCAGTTTTCAAACATCAAATAAAGGGTTTATATAGCTATATATATCAACTTGCATCTGAAATAAACAAGAGAAACATTTATTCCAAGCTGTTTTCAAAAGTTATGTTTAACCTGAAATATTGTCTCAAATTGATGTTCTGAGACTGAGAGAATGACGTTTTCCAAGATTCTGCTGGAGCTCTGAATAGCAGTTTTCAAACATCAAATAAAGGGTTTATAAAGCTATATATATCATTTTCCATCTGAAATAAACAAGAGAAACACTTATTCGAAGCTGTTTTCAAAAGTTATGGTTAACCTGAAATATTGTCTCAAACTGATGTTCTCAGACTGAGAGAATGACGTTTTCTAAGATTCTGCTGGAGCTCTGAATAGCAGTTTTCAAACATCAAATAAAGGGTTTATATAGCTATATATATCAATTTGCATCTGAAATAAACAAGAGAAACACTTATTCGAAGCTGTTTTCAAAAGTTATGTTTAACCTGAAACATTGTCTCAAACTGATGTTCTCAGACTGAGAGAATGACGTTTTCTAAGATTCTGCTGGAGCTCTGAATAGCAGTTTTCAAACATCAAATAAAGGGTTTATATAGCTATATATATCAATTTGCATCTGAAATAAACAAGAGAAACATTTATTCGAAGCTGTTTTCAAAAGTTATGTTTAACCTGAAATATTGTCTCAAACTGATCTTCTCAGACTGAGAGAATGACGTTTTCCAAGATTCTGCTGGAGCTCTGAATAACAGTTTTAAAACATCAAATAAAGGGTTTATATAGCTATATATATCAATTTGCATCTGAAATAAACAAGAGAAACACTTATTCGAAGCTGTTTTCAAAAGTTATGTTTAACCTGAAATATTGTCTCAAACTGATGTTCTCAGACTGAGAGAATGACGTTTTCTAAGATTCTGCTGGAGCTCTGAATAGCAGTTTTCAAACATCAAATAAAGGGTTTATATAGCTATATATATCAATTTGCATCTGAAATAAACAAGAGAAACACTTATTCGAAGCTGTTTTCAAAAGTTATGTTTAACCTGAAATATTGTCTCAAACTGATGTTCTCAGACTGAGAGAATGACGTTTTCTAAGATTCTGCTGGAGCTCTGAATAGCAGTTTTCAAACATCAAATAAAGGGTTTATATAGCTATATATAACAATTTGCATCTGAAATAAACAAGAGAAACATTTATTCGAAGCTGTTTTCAAAAGTTATGTTTAACCTGAAATATTGTCTCAAACTGATCTTCTCAGACTGAGAGAATGACGTTTTCTAAGATTCTGCTGGAGCTCTGAATAGCAGTTTTCAAACATCAAATAAAGGGTTTATATAGCTATATATATCATTTTCCATCTGAAATAAACAAGAGAAACACTTATTCGAAGCTGTTTTCAAAAGTTATGGTTAACCTGAAATATTGTCTCAAACTGATGTTCTCAGACTGAGAGAATGACGTTTTCTAAGATTCTGCTGGAGCTCTGAATAGCAGTTTTCAAACATCAAATAAAGGGTTTATATAGCTATATATATCAATTTGCATCTGAAATAAACAAGAGAAACACTTATTCGAAGCTGTTTTCAAAGGATATGTTTAAGTGAGACCTTCTCTAAATGTGATGTATTCAGACTGAGATGTATTTGATGTCCAATCCCGCCACCTTGTGGTTCTTCTTTTTTATCAACATTTCTCTTTTTTTTTCCACAATGCAATTCCCCCAAGCACCCTACCTGGTGCACAAACCAAACACCACCATGTCTTCTCCTTTGAATTTGATTGACAGGTCCACCAGAACGGTCTTGTAGATACAGCATTGCGTTGTCTAGTCCGAGCGAGTCTCAGAATGTTTTCACAGTCTTGGAATTAGTGAACGCAGGCTAAGATGCTGCTGGAGCTCTGAATAACAGTTTTCAAACATCAAATAAAGGGTTTATATAGCTATATATATCAATTTGCATCTGAAATAAACAAGAGAAACACTTATTCGAAGCTGGTTTCAAAAGTTATGTTTAACCTGAAATATTGTCTCAAACTGATGTTCTCAGACTAAGAGAATGAAGTTTTCCAAGATTCTGCTGGAGCTCTGAATAGCAGTTTTCAAACATCAAATAAAGGGTTTATATAGCTATATATATCAATTTGCATCTGAAATAAACAAGAGAAACACTTATTCGAAGCTGTTTTCAAAAGTTATGTTTAACCTGAAATATTGTCTCAAACTGATGTTCTCAGACCGAGAGAATGACGTTTTCTAAGATTCTGCTGGAGCTCTGAATAGCAGTTTTCAAACATCAAATAAAGGGTTTATATAGCTATATATAACAATTTGCATCTGAAATAAACAAGAGAAACATTTATTCGAAGCTGTTTTCAAAAGTTATGTTTAACCTGAAATATTGTCTCAAACTGATGTTCTCAGACTGAGAGAATGACGTTTTCCAAGATTCTGCTGGAGCTCTGAATAGCAGTTTTCAAACATCAAATAAAGGGTTTATAAAGCTATATATATCATTTTCCATCTGAAATAAACAAGAGAAACACTTATTCAAAGCTGTTTTCAAAAGTTATGGTTAACCTGAAATATTGTCTCAAACTGATGTTCTCAGACTGAGAGAATGACGTTTTCTAAGATTCTGCTGGAGCTCTGAATAGCAGTTTTCAAACATCAAATAAAGGGTTTATATAGCTATATATAACAATTTGCATCTGAAATAAACAAGAGAAACATTTATTCGAAGCTGTTTTCAAAAGTTATGTTTAACCTGAAATATTGTCTCAAACTGATGTTCTCAGACTGAGAGAATGACGTTTTCCAAGATTCTGCTGGAGCTCTGAATAGCAGTTTTCAAACATCAAATAAAGGGTTTATATAGCTATATATATCAATTTGCATCTGAAATAAACAAGAGAAACACTTATTCGAAGCTGGTTTCAAAAGTTATGTTTAACCTGAAATATTGTCTCAAACTGATGTTCTCAGACCGAGAGAATGACGTTTTCTAAGATTCTGCTGGAGCTCTGAATAGCAGTTTTCAAAAATCAAATAAAGGGTTTATATAGCTATATATATCAATTTGCATCTGAAATAAACAAGAGAAACACTTATTCGAAGCTGTTTTCAAAAGTTATGTTTAACCTGAAATATTGTCTCAAACTGATGTTCTCAGACCGAGAGAATGACGTTTTCTAAGATTCTGCTGGAGCTCTGAATAGCAGTTTTCAAACATCAAATAAAGGGTTTATATAGCTATATATAACAATTTGCATCTGAAATAAACAAGAGAAACATTTATTCGAAGCTGTTTTCAAAAGTTATGTTTAACCTGAAATATTGTCTCAAACTGATGTTCTCAGACTGAGAGAATGACGTTTTCCAAGATTCTGCTGGAGCTCTGAATAGCAGTTTTCAAACATCAAATAAAGGGTTTATAAAGCTATATATATCATTTTCCATCTGAAATAAACAAGAGAAACACTTATTCGAAGCTGTTTTCAAAAGTTATGGTTAACCTGAAATATTGTCTCAAACTGATGTTCTCAGACTGAGAGAATGACGTTTTCTAAGATTCTGCTGGAGCTCTGAATAGCAGTTTTCAAACATCAAATAAAGGGTTTATATAGCTATATATAACAATTTGCATCTGAAATAAACAAGAGAAACATTTATTCGAAGCTGTTTTCAAAAGTTATGTTTAACCTGAAATATTGTCTCAAACTGATGTTCTCAGACTGAGAGAATGACGTTTTCCAAGATTCTGCTGGAGCTCTGAATAGCAGTTTTCAAACATCAAATAAAGGGTTTATAAAGCTATATATATCATTTTCCATCTGAAATAAACAAGAGAAACACTTATTCGAAGCTGTTTTCAAAAGTTATGGTTAACCTGAAATATTGTCTCAAACTGATGTTCTCAGACTGAGAGAATGACGTTTTCTAAGATTCTGCTGGAGCTCTGAATAGCAGTTTTCAAACATCAAATAAAGGGTTTATATAGCTATATATATCAATTTGCATCTGAAATAAACAAGAGAAACACTTATTCGAAGCTGTTTTCAAAAGTTATGTTTAACCTGAAACATTGTCTCAAACTGATGTTCTCAGACTGAGAGAATGACGTTTTCTAAGATTCTGCTGGAGCTCTGAATAGCAGTTTTCAAACATCAAATAAAGGGTTTATATAGCTATATATATCAATTTGCATCTGAAATAAACAAGAGAAACATTTATTCGAAGCTGTTTTCAAAAGTTATGTTTAACCTGAAATATTGTCTCAAACTGATCTTCTCAGACTGAGAGAATGACGTTTTCCAAGATTCTGCTGGAGCTCTGAATAACAGTTTTAAAACATCAAATAAAGGGTTTATATAGCTATATATATCAATTTGCATCTGAAATAAACAAGAGAAAAACTTATTCGAAGCTGTTTTCAAAAGTTATGTTTAACCTGAAATATTGTCTCAAACTGATGTTCTCAGACTGAGAGAATGACGTTTTCTAAGATTCTGCTGGAGCTCTGAATAGCAGTTTTCAAACATCAAATAAAGGGTTTATATAGCTATATATATCAATTTGCATCTGAAATAAACAAGAGAAACACTTATTCGAAGCTGTTTTCAAAAGTTATGTTTAACCTGAAATATTGTCTCAAACTGATGTTCTCAGACTGAGAGAATGACGTTTTCTAAGATTCTGCTGGAGCTCTGAATAGCAGTTTTCAAACATCAAATAAAGGGTTTATATAGCTATATATAACAATTTGCATCTGAAATAAACAAGAGAAACATTTATTCGAAGCTGTTTTCAAAAGTTATGTTTAACCTGAAATATTGTCTCAAACTGATCTTCTCAGACTGAGAGAATGACGTTTTCCAAGATTCTGCTGGAGCTCTGAATAGCAGTTTTCAAACATCAAATAAAGGGTTTATATAGCTATATATATCATTTTCCATCTGAAATAAACAAGAGAAACACTTATTCGAAGCTGTTTTCAAAAGTTATGGTTAACCTGAAATATTGTCTCAAACTGATGTTCTCAGACTGAGAGAATGACGTTTTCTAAGATTCTGCTGGAGCTCTGAATAGCAGTTTTCAAACATCAAATAAAGGGTTTATATAGCTATATATATCAATTTGCATCTGAAATAAACAAGAGAAACACTTATTCGAAGCTGTTTTCAAAGGATATGTTTAAGTGAGACCTTCTCTAAATGTGATGTATTCAGACTGAGATGTATTTGATGTCCAATCCCGCCACCTTGTGGTTCTTTTTTTTTTATCAACATTTCTCTTTTTTTTTCCACAATGCAATTCCCCCAAGCACCCTACCTGGTGCACAAACCAAACACCACCATGTCTTCTCCCTTACCCTTAACCTAACTCCTAAACTTTAATCCCTTTTGAATTTCTTTTACAGGTAGGGAGGGTTCATCAACGGGTTTGCACTGGCCCGTGCCCTCGACAGGGACCCTCCCTGTCACCCCCCTTCAACCCTAACGCCTAACCCTAATAAACAGGGACATCTATACACTGTACTAAATTGACAATAAATCCATATTTCTACAGTAAAAATACATAAAACTTTGTTCACTTATACTTCAAAACCTGCTGAACATGAAAATAAAGTCAGATCTTTGTCAACTATTAAGGTTTATTTTTTATAATAAAATACGTTGTGCACAAACAGCTTTCTAAGCAAAAATAACGTCGTAAGTCAGTAATTAAATTATTTAAACAACCGTAATTGAATTATTTTGCAAGAAAACAAAAAAATAAACAGGAAATTATAACAGATTAGCAGAAAATAAATATTTCCTATTTTGGCTGCTTTTCTTCCAACAGTCTCACACATGTTTGGAGACTCTGGTCTCATCACGCAAATGTCTCTTCAAATCTTACTTTAATGTCACCATATCAGAGTATTTTTGAGAATATATCAGTAATAGTGTCATAGAACCTTCCGCATATGACTTCTCTCCCACTACTGTAACACCTTCACAAAAACGCAAGTGTTTTAAGGTTGCGGCTAGATCGCGGCTCACTTGACCGCAGTGTGGGGGACCATGCCGCCTAGCCTGGATCTTTTTTTTTAATCACAATTTTTTAGCCACAATACAATCCCCTCAAGCCCCCTACCTTGTGCAGGAACCAAACACCACCATGTCTTCTCCTTTGAATTTGACTGACAGGTCCACCAGCACGGTTGTGTAGATGCAGCCATGAGCGAAGCCCCTCTCCCATGACGACTTCCTGACTATCTGTTCAAAAAAAGGGAAATTTAAATAAATAAATAAATAATGTGGGGAGTAAAAAAGTTTTGAATAAAACCAGAGGATGAACTGAATCAGGTTTTCTAACATGCTGCTGTAAACCTGCAGAACAGTTTCCAAACTTCAAATAAAGGGTTTATTTAGCTATAAACATCAATGATAATTTATAATAACAAACAAAAGAAAACACTTCTTGTACGTGATTCTGAAGCGGGCAGGATAAGCAAATCCGAACCAAACCCCGTCCACTCCCCAAAACCGACTCTTTACGTCATTGAACGCTGCGCGTGCTTTGGCAACACTTGTCGGGTAGTCAGGAAACACTGAGGTGCTGACTCCGTCCACACTGATGCGTTGTCTAGTCTGAGCGAGTCTCAGAATGTTTTCACAGTCTTGGAAGTAGTGAACGCGGGCTATGATCGTGTTTGACCGGCGTCCCTCTGTAGATCCAGGCGGGGAGAGACGGTGAGATCTGTCCAGGAGCGGCGCGTCTTTCAGATCAAAGGCCCGCTGCAGAAGCGCGGACACAGACTCGGTGTTGCATTCAAGGGTCTCCGGTATTTCGACATAAGGATCTTATGTTGTTTGTCCGCGACCTCGCCTCCAAGTCCTCGCATTTATTCTGAAGTTGGTCCATGACCCCCGTGAGCCGCTTCACCTCCTTCTTGAGTGAAACAACATCATCTGTACACGTTGACAAACTTACTTTCACATTCTTCACCGTAGATTTCATGGCGGAGAGTTCAGAGGCGATCGTCAACCTGTATTCTTTGAGCTCCGCTCTAGCTGCAACAATATCCGCTCGAATCACCGCCATCTCACTTTCCAACATTGCGCAAACTTCTGTTTGAATAATTTCAGCTAAATCCTTGCGCACCGAAGATAGCAGTTCCATCATGTATTTTAGGTTTTCTTTTGATAAGGATCAAAATATATAGTGCTTGAATAACAGTGACATCAATACACTGTACTAAATTGACAATAAATCAATGTTTCTACAGTAAAAATACATAACTTATTTCACTTATACTTCAAAACCTGTTGAACATGAAATAAAGTCAGATCTTTGTCAACTATTGAGTTTTTTTTATAAGAATTAAAATATATTGTGCATGATTAACAGGGACATCAATACACTGTACTAAATTGACAATAAATCCATATTTCTACAGTAAAAATGCATGAAACTTTGTTCACTTATACTTCAAAACCTGCTGAACATGAAAATAAAGTCAGATCTTTGTCAACTAATAAGGTTTATTTTTTATAATAAAAAAGGGTTGTGCACAAACAGCTTTCTAAGCAAAAATAACGCCATAAGTCAGTAATTAAATTATTTAAACAACCGTAATTGAATTATTTTGTAAGAAAACAAAAAAATAAACAGGAAATTATAGCAGATTAGCAGAAAATAAATATTTCCTATTTCGGCTGCTTTTCTTCCAACAGTCTCACACATGTTTGGAGACTCTGGTCTCATCACGCAAATGTCTCTTCAAATCTTACTTTAATGTCACCATATCAGAGTATTTTTGAGAATATATCAGTAATAGTGTCGTAGATCCTTCCGCGTATGACTTCTCTCCCACTACTGTAACACCTTCACAAAAACGCAAGTGTTTTAAGGTTGCGGCTAGATCGCGGCTCACTTGACCGCAGTGTGGGGGACCATGCCGCCTAGCCTGGATCTTTTTTTTTAATCACAATTTTTTAGCCACAATACAATCCCCTCAAGCCCCCTACCTTGTGCAGGAACCAAACACCACCATGTCTTCTCCTTTGAATTTGACTGACAGGTCCACCAGCACGGTTGTGTAGATGCAGCCATGAGCGAAGCCCCTCTCCCACGACGACTTCCTGACTATCTGTTCAAAAAAAGGGAAATTTAAATAAATAAATAAATAATGTGGGGAGTAAAAAAGTTTTGAATAAAACCAGAGGATGAACTGAATCAGGTTTTCTAACATGCTGCTGTAAACCTGCAGAACAGTTTCCAAACTTCAAATAAAGGGTTTATTTAGCTATAAACATCAATAATAATTTATAATAACAAACAAAAGAAAACACTTCTTGTACGTGATTCTGAAGCGGGCAGGATAAGCAAATCCGAACCGAACCCCGTCCACTCCCCAAAACCGACTCTTGACGTCATTGAACGCTGCGCGTGCTTTGGCAACACTTGTCGGGTAGTCAGGAAACACTGAGGTGCTGACTCCGTCCACACCGATGCGTTGTCTAGTCCGAGCGAGTCTCAGAATGTTTTCACAGTCTTGGAAGTAGTGAACGCAGGCTATGATCGTGTTTGACCGGCGTCCCTCTGTAGATCCAGGCGGGGAGAGACGGTGAGCTCTGTCCAGGAGCGGCGCGTCTTTCAGATCAAAGGCCCGCTGCAGAAGCGCGGACACAGACTCGGTGTTGCATTCAAGGGTCTCCGGTATTTCGACATAAGGATCTTATGTTGTTTGTCCGCGACCTCGCCTCCAAGTCCTCGCATTTATTCTGAAGTTGGTCCATGACCCCCGTTAGCCGCTTCACCTCCTTCTTGAGTGAAACAACATCATCTGTCCACGTTGACAAACTTTCTTCCACATCCTTCACCGTAGATTTCATGGCGGAGAGTTCAGATGCGATCGTCAACCTGTATTCTTTGAGCTCCGCTCTAGCTGCAACAATATCCGCTCGAATCACCGCCATCTCACTTTCCAACATTGCGCAAACTTCTGTTTGAATAATTTCAGCTAAATCCTTGCGCACCGAAGATAGCAGTTCCATCATGTATTTTAGGTTTTCTTTTGATAAGGATTAAAATATATAGTGCTTGAATAACAGTGACATCAATACACTGTACTAAATTGACAATAAATCAATGTTTCTACAGTAAAAATACATAACTTATTTCACTTATACTTCAAAACCTGTTGAACATGAAAATAAAGTCAGATCTTTGTCAACTATTGAGTTTTTTTTATAAGAATTAAAATATATTGTGCATGATTAACAGGGACATCAATACACTGTACTAAATTGACAATAAATCCATATTTCTACAGTAAAAATACATGAAACGTTGTTCACTTATACTTCAAAACCTGCTGAACATGAAAATAAAGTCAGATCTTTGTCAACTAATAAGGTTTATTTTTTATAATAAAAAAGGTTGTGCACAAACAGCTTTCTAAGCAAAAATAACGCCATAAGTCAGTAATTAAATTATTTAAACAACCATAATTGAATTATTTTGTAAGAAAACAAAAAAATAAACAGGAAATTATAACAGATTAGCAGAAAATAAATATTTCCTATTTCGGCTGCTTTTCTTCCAAAAGTCTCACACATGTTTGGAGACTCTGGTCTCATCACGCAAATGTCTCTTCAAATCTTACCTTAATGTCACCATATCAGAGTATTTTTGAGAATATATCAGTAATAGTGTCGTAGATCCTTCCGCGTATGACTTCTCTCCCACTACTGTAACACCTTCACAAAAACGCAAGTGTTTTAAGGTTGCGGCTAGATCGCAGCTCACTTGACCGCAGTGTGTGGGACCATGCCGCCTAGCCTGGATCTTTTTTTTTTATCACAATTTTTTAGCCACAATACAAGCCCCTCAAGCCCCCTACCTTGTGCAGGAACCAAACACCACCATGTCTTCTCCTTTGAATTTGACTGACAGGTCCACCAGCACGGTTGTGTAGATGCAGCCATGAGCGAAGCCCCTCTCCCACGACAACTTCCTGACTATCTGTTCAAAAAAAGGGAAATTTAAATAAATAAATAAATAATGTGGGGAGTAAAAAAGTTTTGAATAAAACCAGAGGATGAACTGAATCAGGTTTTCTAACATGCTGCTGTAAACCTGCAGAACAGTTTCCAAACTTCAAATAAAGGGTTTATTTAGCTATAAACATCAATAATAATTTATAAAAACAAACATAAGAAAACACTTATTTGAAGTTGTTTTAAAAAGTTAGGTTTAAAGTGAAATCTTATCTGAAAATGATGTTTTCTTTACAATATTATTTTCAGTGAACTGTCCTTAGTAGCCATAGATGTTTTAGCATTTTAGCATAAGACATTTTAATGAGGTAGTGCCACCATTTGCGCTATATTAAATGTAATATTTAAATGTGTCAACATAATTTAATATTTAGGTAACACCTCACTATATGAACACAACTTTAAGAAATATAACTTACTTGAGGCTGTGTATTTCTTTCGTCGTTTTTTTTGCACCATTTTCTCTGAATCTTTCTGCTGAAGATGCGGCAAGACCCGCCCTTCTTCCCTCGGGTAGCTCCCTATGATTGGTGGAGAAGTCCAGCCAATGACAGCAGAAGGATTCAAGCCGCTGGTCTCTGAATGGCTACCCTCGTGGGCAGGGTGTGCGAGGAGTTGTGAGCAAGCTTCTATAGGGCAATGAATGTACAATTAATTACTTGTTTATTCGCTGATTTAGAAGCATTATTTTGCTATGTTTTCCGACATTTAGACAATATTTCTCACATTTATGAAATATAAAATCTAAATGTCAAATTTAAATGTAAATGTTAAATACATATCTAAATGTTAAATCTAAATCTTAAATATAAATATAAATATAAATATAAATTTAAATCTATATTTAAATGTTAAATCTATATCTAAATGTTAAATCTAAATGTTAAATCTAAATCTAAAAACAAGTAAAATGTTTTACTTAGACAAGGCCTTTTTAATTTATTGTTGATTGCATTTAAGTTTATGTTACATTTTAGTATTATTATTATTTTTGTTTTATTTAATTTTTATTTTAGTGCAAAAAAACATTTAACAACCAAGCATTTAGTCACACTTTAATTGTTTATTGGACAGGCTGGAAACGCACACACAGTGTTTTTAAAAGTAACAGAATCTCTACTACATTTGCATTTGCGTTTGTTTGTAAACGTATATACACAACGAGAGTTTGTCACATTAGGCTGCTACCGATGCGCGAGACACAGATTCGTTCAGTGAACGAGGATTCACATCCCGTTATTTGCGACACACAGATTCGTTCAATGAACGAGGATTCACATCCGGGGATTCGCGAGACACGGATTCCTTCAGTGAACGAGGATTCATGTTCAGCTGTGAACACACCTCAAGATCCTCTCTATTTGCTGAATTTCTCACGAATGTCTGTGTACTGCTCCTTATCCGTGAACGCACCGGGCGTCCTTTTTTTTTTTTTTGCATTGTCCCTGAAGTGCATTGAATGTTAACCTCGGGTCTGAATCCTTTAAGTTAGTAACGGATTGTTTGGCTGCGTTCAGGAAGTAGGTGATATTGCAGTCTGGGCTCCATAAGCACTGAGTTAGTGATTTAGTGAACGAACGAACTGAAAGAATATTTTGAACGAATCCTTTTAATGAACTGATTCTAGTTATTCAGTACAGTCAAAAGAACTGCCGATCCCATCACTAATACAAACTGCATCACCCCAGGTAAGTCATATTTATGTTTTCTTTGGTACTTTTCACTTAATGTAAAACACTAGCTTGCGTAAGCTAGTGCTAGCCACCATAGCGCATATTACATCAAAATTTGCATTGCATGCTAAATATAAGTTATTTAAAGCCATTTATTAGGTTGTTTGCAGTTATGTTTATGTCATGCTTTTTCATTGATCTTACCAGAACTGTAATAACTTTTAGTAAAGTGTAGTTTATGTTGATGAAATAGAAAATGTTTTCATAACTGTGAATTATTTTGAATCCATCTTCATTCTGATGGAATAATCACAACCTCTTTTTTTAATTGATATGTATATTTTGTCAAAGGGTATGTCAACACAAGTGGTGCCCCATCTTGCCCATTCTGTGCCATCACAACGTCCACAACTACCATCGGTAAGTTGTTAGACATAATTTAGGACTCCAGTTCCACCTCTTTCCATTTTGTGAGTGACGTTGAAGATAAATATCCTCTACCTGATTACGACAAATATTGTCCAAATTGTTATCAATTAATTGTTTTTTGTTATTTTGTTATTTGTTTATTTGACAATAAAATAACTTAACTTGACTTGATATTGAAATGTCTGATTCAAGTGACTGAAAGTTCAGTGAGACAACGGAGAAGAGGTGAGTAAAGTTTAATATATGTAACATTAATGTCATAATGCTTTTAGGGTGTGACTAGATGTTGAGGATAATTCAACCATATGAAGACTATCAAGGCCACTATTTATAATAATATTAATTTAGGCCATATTGTGATAAGGTCATTCTACTAAAAACACCCACATAAGGGCCAATAGGGGGTAAAAAAAAGTTTTTTCTACACCAGGCCTGGCCAACCCGCGGCTCCCGAGCCGCATGCGGCTCTTTGCCTGGTTTCATGCGGCTCTAACGTTCTAGTGTTGTGTGGTTCTCGAACGATTTGTTGGAACGAACGATCTTTTGAGTGAACGTACTGAACTTCATTCCTTTCTCAGTTCAGTTGAACTCAGCTGCGACCGTGCCGGTGGGAGGGATTCTATAATAGACTTTGCTACAGAACATTTAGTTTTTATGTTGGCACTAAGTGCCAAAGTACAGTCAAAAGAACTGTCGATCCCATCACTCTAATGTTCATATCGAGGTTTGGGTTTGTGTTTTCTAAATGTGTGTGTTCGCTTCACTTGAGTTCAATACATGCGCGTTGGATGAAAATACCGCAAAGTTTCTCAGTAGGGAAAAGATCTTTTGAGTAAACAATTTGTGTCAAGTTCGCTTTCAAAATGGCAGGGAAAAAATTCACAGCCAAATGAAAATATATATATATATATATATATCAATTTGCATCTGAAATAAAAAAGAGAAACACTTATTCAAAGCTGTTTTCAAAAGTTATGTTTAACCTTAAATATTGTCTCAAACTGATGTTCTCAGACTGAGAGAATGACATTTTCTAAGATTCTGCTGGAGCTCTGAATAACAGTTTTCAAACATCAAATAAATGGTTTATATAGATATATATATCAATTTGCATCTGAAATAAACAAGAGAAACACTTATTCGAAGCTGTTTTCAAAAGTTATGTTTAACCTGAAATATTGTCTCAATTTGATGTTCTCAGACTGAGAGAATGACGTTTTCCAAGATTCTGCTGGAGCTCTGAATAACAGTTTTCAAACATCAAATAAAGGGTTTATAAAGCTATATATATCAATTTGCATCTGAAATAAACAAGAGAAACACTTATTTGAAGCTGTTTTCAAAAGTTATGTTTAACCTGAAATATTGTCTCAAACTGATCTTCACAGGCTGAGAGAAAGATGTTTTCCAAGATTCTGCTGAAGCTCTGAATAGCAGTTTTCAAACATCAAATAAAGGGTTTATATAGCTATATATATCAATTTGCATCTGAAATAAACAAGAGAAACACTTATTCGAAGCTATTTTCAAAAATTATGTTTAACCTGAAATATTGTCTCAAACTGATGTTCTCAGACTGAGAGAATGACGTTTTCTAAGATTCTGCTGGAGCTCTGAATAGCAGTTTTCAAACATCAAATAAAGGGTTTATATAGCTATATATATCAATTTGCATCTGAAATAAACAAGAGAAACACTTATTCGAAGCTGTTTTCAAAAGTTATGTTTAACCTGAAATATTGTCTCAAACTGATGTTCTCAGACTGAGAGAATGACGTTTTCTAAGATTCTGCTGGAGCTCTGAATAGCAGTTTTCAAACATCAAATAAAGGGTTTATATAGCTATATATATCAATTTGCATCTGAAATAAACAAAAGAAAAACTTATTCAAAGCTGTTTTCAAAAGTTATGTTTAACCTGAAATATTGTCTCAAACTGATGTTCTCAGACCGAGAGAATGACGTTTTCTAAGATTCTGCTGGAGTTCTGAATAGCAGTTTTCAAACATCAAATAAAGGGTTTATATAGCTATATATATCAATTTGCATCCGAAATAAACAAGAGAAACACTTATTCGAATCTGTTTTCAAAAGTTATGTTTAACCTGAAATATTGTCTCAAACTGATGTTCTCAGACCGAGAGAATGACGTTTTCTAAGATTCTGCTGGAGCTCTGAATAGCAGTTTTCAAACATCAAATAAAGGGTTTATATAGCTATATATAACAATTTGCATCTGAAATAAACAAGAGAAACATTTATTCGAAGCTGTTTTCAAAAGTTATGTTTAACCTGAAATATTGTCTCAAACTGATCTTAACAGGCTGAGAGAATGACGTTTTCCAAGATTCTGCTGAAGCTCTGAATAGCAGTTTTCAAACATCAAATAAAGGGTTTATATAGCTATATATATCAATTTGCATCTGAAATAAACAAGAGAAACACTTATTCGAAGCTGTTTTCAAAAGTTATGTTTAACCTGAAATATTGTCTCAAACTGATCTTCTCAGACTGAGAGAATGACGTTTTCCAAGATTCTGCTGGAGCTCTGAATAACAGTTTTAAAACATCAAATAAAGGGTTTATATAGCTATATATATCAATTTGCATCTGAAATAAACAAGAGAAACACTTATTCGAAGCTGTTTTCAAAAGTTATGTTTAACATGAAATACTGTCTCAAACTGATGTTCTCAGACTGAGAGAATGACGTTTTCCAAGATTCTGCTGGAGCTCTGAATAACAGTTTTCAAACATCAAATAAAGGGTTTATATAGCTATATATATCAATTTGCATCTGAAATAAACAAGAGAAACACTTATTCAAAGCTGTTTTCAAAAGTTATGTTTAACCTGAACTATTGTCTCAAACTGATGTTCTCAGACTGAGAGAATGACGTTTTCTAAGATTCTGCTGGAGCTCTGAATAGCAGTTTTCAAACATCAAATAAAGGGTTTATATAGCTATATATAACAATTTGCATCTGAAATAAACAAGAGAAACATTTATTCGAAGCTGTTTTCAAAAGTTATGTTTAACCTGAAATATTGTCTCAAACTGATCTTCTCAGACTGAGAGAATGACGTTTTCCAAGATTCTGCTGGAGCTCTGAATAACCGTTTTCAAACATCAAATAAAGGGTTGATATAGCTATATATATCAATTTGCATCTGAAATAAACAAGAGAAACACTTATTCGAAGCTGTTTTCAAAAGTTATGTTTAACCTGAAATATTGTCTCAAACTGATGTTCTCAGACTGAGAGAATGACGTTTTCCAAGATTCTGCTGGAGCTCTGAATAGCAGTTTTTAAACATCAAATAAAGGGTTTATATAGCTATATATATCAATTTGCATCTGAAATAAACAAGAGAAACACTTATTCGAAGCTGTTTTCAAAAGTTATGTTTAACCTGAAATATTGTCTCAAACTGATGTTCTCAGACTGAGAGAATGACGTTTTCCAAGATTCTGCTGGAGCTCTGAATAGCAGTTTTCAAACATCAAATAAAGGGTTTATATAGCTATATATATCATTTTCCATCTGAAATAAACAAGAGAAACACTTATTCGAAGCTGTTTTCAAAAGTTATGGTTAACCTGAAATATTGTCTCAAACTGATGTTCTCAGACTGAGAGAATGACGTTTTCTAAGATTCTGCTGGAGCTCTGAATAGCAGTTTTCAAACATCAAATAAAGGGTTTATATAGCTATATATATCAATTTGCATCTGAAATAAACAAGAGAAACACTTATTCAAAGCTGTTTTCAAAGGATATGTTTAAGTGAGACCTTCTCTAAATGTGATGTATTCAGACTGAGATGTATTTGATGTCCAATCCCGCCACCTTGTGGTTCTTTTTTTTTATCAACATTTCTCTTTTTTTTTCCACAATGCAATTCCCCCAAGCACCGTACCTGGTGCACAAACCAAACACCACCATGTCTTCTCCTTTGAATTTGATTGACAGGTCCACCAGAACGGTCTTGTAGATACAGCATTGCGTTGTCTAGTCCGAGCGAGTCTCAGAATGTTTTCACAGTCTTGGAAGTAGTGAACGCGGGCTAAGATGCTGCTGGAGTTCTGAATAACAGTTTTCAAACATCAAATAAAGGGTTTATATAGCTATATATATCAATTTGCATCTGAAATAAACAAGAGAAAAACATATTCAAAGCTGTTTTCAAAAGTTATGTTTAACCTTAAATATTGTCTCAAACTGATGTTCTCAGACTGAGAGAATGACGTTTTCTAAGATTCTGCTGGAGCTCTGAATAACAGTTTTCAAACATCAAATAAAGGGTTTATATAGCTATATCTATCAAATTGCATTGAAATAAACAAGAGAAACACTTATTCGAAACTGTTTTCAAAAGTTATGTTTAACATGAAATATTGTCTCAAACTGATGTTCTAAGACTGAGAGAATGACGTTTTCTAAGATTCTGCTGGAGCTCTGAATAGCAGTTTTCAAACCTCAAATAAAGGGTTTATATATATATATCAATTTGCATCTGAAATAAACAAGCTGCTGGAGCTCTGAATAACACAATAAGACAAGTCCTTTTTAATTTATTGTTGATTGCATTTAAGTTTATGTTACATTTTAGTATTATTATTATTTTTGTTTTATTAAATTTTTATTTTAGTGCAAAAAAACATTTAACAACCAAGCATTTAGTCACACTTTATTTGTTTATTGGACAGGCTGGAAACGCACACACAGTGTTTTTAAAAGTAACAGAATCTCTACTACATTTGCATTTGCGTTTGTTTGTAAACGTATATACACAACGAGAGTTTGTCACATTAGGCTGCTACCGATGCGCGAGACACAGATTCGTTCAGTGAACGAGGATTCACATCCCGTTATTCGCGACACACAGATTCGTTCAATGAACGAGGATTCACATCCGGGGATTCGCGAGACACGGATTCCTTCAGTGAACGAGGATTCATGTTCAGCTGTGAACACACCTCAAGATCCTCTCTATTTGCTGAATTTCTCACGAATGTCTGTGTACTGCTCCTTGTCCGTGAACGCACCGGGCGTCCTTTTTTTTTTTTTTGCATTGTCCCTGAAGTGCATTGAATGTTAACCTCAGGTCTGAATCCTTTAAGTTAGTAACGGATTGTTTGGCTGCGTTCAGGAAGTAGGTGATATTGCAGTCTGGGCTCCATAAGCACTGAGTTAGTGATTTAGTGAACGAACGAACTGAAAGAATATTTTGAACGAATCATTTTAATGAACTGATTCTAGTTATTCAGTACAGTCAAAAGAACTGCCGATCCCATCACTAATACAAACTGCATCACCCCAGGTAAGTCATATTTGTGTTTTCTTTGGTACTTTTCACTTAATGTACATCACTAGCTTGCGTAAGCTAGTGCTAGCCACCATAGCGCATATTACATCAAAATTTGCATTGCATGCTAAATATAAGTTATTTAAAGCCATTTATTAGGTTGTTTGCAGTTATGTTTATGTCATGCTTTTTCATTGATCTTACCAGAACTGTAATAACTTTTAGTAAAGTGTAGTTTATGTTGATGAAATAGAAAATGTTTTCATAACTGTGAATTATTTTGAATCCATCTTCATTCTGATGGAATAATCACAACCTCTTTTTTTAATTGATATGTATATTTTGTCAAAGGGTATGCCAACACAAGTGGTGCCCCATCTTGCCCATTCTGTGCCATCACAACGTCCACAACTACCATCGGTAAGTTGTTAGACATAATTTAGGACTCCAGTTCCACCTCTTTCCATTTTGTGAGTGACGTTGAAGATAAATATCCTCTACCTGATTACGACAAATATTGTCCAAATTGTTATCAATTAATTGTTTTTTGTTATTTTGTTATTTGTTTATTTGACAATAAAATAACTTAACTTGACTTGATATGGAAATGTCTGATTCAAGTGACTGAAAGTTCAGTGAGACAACGGAGAAGAGGTGAGTAAAGTTTAATATATGTAACATTAATGTCATAATGCTTTTAGGGTGTGACTAGATGTTGAGGATAATTCAACCATATGAAGACTATCAAGGCCACTATTTATAATAATATTAATTTAGGCCATATTGTGATAAGGTCATTCTACTAAAAACACCCACATAAGGGCCAATAGGGGGTAAAAAAAGGTTTTTTTGTAACCTTTATTCTGTATAAAAATATACTTTATTCTGTATATTTAATTCATTATTTAATTCCAGCATAAAGAGGTAAACAAGATGGGAAACACTATAAAACAGTGGATGAAGGAAACATGGAGAGCTTATCTCTGAACGCATGATCAGTGCATTTATTTATTTATTTGTATTGTATTACATTTCTCCGATCCTTGTTATTCTAGTCAGGCTCTGACTGATCACTGACTTCCATCAGTGATCTGATCCAGCCTAACACCCCAGCTCGTGCTCTGAGGTCTGTGGATCAGAATCTACTTGTGGTTCCTCGCACACGGTTCAGGACCAGAGGAGAGAAACCCTTCCAGGCAGTTGCTCCTAAGCTTTGGAACGATCTAAAACATTTTAATTTGTGCAGGCCTTTCCTTGATTTTCTGTAACTCCTGTGTTATCTTGATCTTTTATATATTTTATTGAGTTTTGTTTTTGATTGTTTAAGCACTTACCCTTACCCTTAACCTAACTCCTAAACTTTAATCCCTTTTGAATTTCTTTTACAGGTAGGGAGGGTTCATCAACGGGTTTGCACTGGCCCGTGCCCTCGACAGGGACCCTCCCTGTCACCCCCCTTCAACCCTTACGCCTAACCCTAATAAACAGGGACATCTATACACTGTACTAAATTGACAATAAATCCATATTTCTACAGTAAAAATACATAAAACTTTGTTCACTTATACTTCAAAACCTGCTGAACATGAAAATAAAGTCAGATCTTTGTCAACTATTAAGGTTTATTTTTTATAATAAAATACGTTGTGCACAAACAGCTTTCTAAGCAAAAATAACGTCGTAAGTCAGTAATTAAATTATTTAAACAACCGTAATTGAATTATTTTGCAAGAAAACAAAAAAATAAACAGGAAATTATAACAGATTAGCAGAAAATAAATATTTCCTATTTTGGCTGCTTTTCTTCCAACAGTCTCACACATGTTTGGAGACTCTGGTCTCATCACGCAAATGTCTCTTCAAATCTTACTTTAATGTCACCATATCAGAGTATTTTTGAGAATATATCAGTAATAGTGTCATAGAACCTTCCGCATATGACTTCTCTCCCACTACTGTAACACCTTCACAAAAACGCAAGTGTTTTAAGGTTGCGGCTAGATCGCGGCTCACTTGACCGCAGTGTGGGGGACCATGCCGCCTAGCCTGGATCTTTTTTTTTAATCACAATTTTTTAGCCACAATACAATCCCCTCAAGCCCCCTACCTTGTGCAGGAACCAAACACCACCATGTCTTCTCCTTTGAATTTGACTGACAGGTCCACCAGCACGGTTGTGTAGATGCAGCCATGAGCGAAGCCCCTCTCCCACGACGACTTCCTGACTATCTGTTCAAAAAAAGGGAAATTTAAATAAATAAATAAATAATGTGGGGAGTAAAAAAGTTTTGAATAAAACCAGAGGATGAACTGAATCAGGTTTTCTAACATGCTGCTGTAAACCTGCAGAACAGTTTCCAAACTTCAAATAAAGGGTTTATTTAGCTATAAACATCAATGATAATTTATAATAACAAACAAAAGAAAACACTTCTTGTACGTGATTCTGAAGCGGACAGGATAAGCAAATCCGAACCAAACCCCGTCCACTCCCCAAAACCGACTCTTTACGTCATTGAACGCTGCGCGTGCTTTGGCAACACTTGTCGGGTAGTCAGGAAACACTGAGGTGCTGACTCCGTCCACACTAATGCGTTGTCTAGTCTGAGCGAGTCTCAGAATGTTTTCACAGTCTTGGAAGTAGTGAACGCGGGCTATGATCGTGTTTGACCGGCGTCCCTCTGTAGATCCAGGCGGGGAGAGACGGTGAGCTCTGTCCAGGAGCGGCGCGTCTTTCAGATCAAAGGCCCGCTGCAGAAGCGCGGACACAGACTCGGTGTTGCATTCAAGGGTCTCCGGTATTTCGACATAAGGATCTTATGTTGTTTGTCCGCGACCTCGCCTCCAAGTCCTCGCATTTATTCTGAAGTTGGTCCATGACCCCCGTTAGCCGCTTCACCTCCTTCTTGAGTGAAACAACATCATCTGTACACGTTGACAAACTTACTTTCACATTCTTCACCGTAGATTTCATGGCGGAGAGTTCAGAGGCGATCGTCAACCTGTATTCTTTGAGCTCCGCTCTAGCTGCAACAATATCCGCTCGAATCACCGCCATCTCACTTTCCAACATTGCGCAAACTTCTGTTTGAATAATTTCAGCTAAATCCTTGCGCACCGAAGATAGCAGTTCCATCATGTATTTTAGGTTTTCTTTTGATAAGGATCAAAATATATAGTGCTTGAATAACAGTGACATCAATACACTGTACTAAATTGACAATAAATCAATGTTTCTACAGTAAAAATACATAACTTATTTCACTTATACTTCAAAACCTGTTGAACATGAAATAAAGTCAGATCTTTGTCAACTATTGAGTTTTTTTTATAAGAATTAAAATATATTGTGCATGATTAACAGGGACATCAATACACTGTACTAAATTGACAATAAATCCATATTTCTACAGTAAAAATGCATGAAACTTTGTTCACTTATACTTCAAAACCTGCTGAACATGAAAATAAAGTCAGATCTTTGTCAACTAATAAGGTTTATTTTTTATAATAAAAAAGGGTTGTGCACAAACAGCTTTCTAAGCAAAAATAACGCCATAAGTCAGTAATTAAATTATTTAAACAACCGTAATTGAATTATTTTGTAAGAAAACAAAAAAATAAACAGGAAATTATAGCAGATTAGCAGAAAATAAATATTTCCTATTTCGGCTGCTTTTCTTCCAACAGTCTCACACATGTTTGGAGACTCTGGTCTCATCACGCAAATGTCTCTTCAAATCTTACTTTAATGTCACCATATCAGAGTATTTTTGAGAATATATCAGTAATAGTGTCGTAGATCCTTCCGCGTATGACTTCTCTCCCACTACTGTAACACCTTCACAAAAACGCAAGTGTTTTAAGGTTGCGGCTAGATCGCGGCTCACTTGACCGCAGTGTGGGGGACCATGCCGCCTAGCCTGGATCTTTTTTTTTAATCACAATTTTTTAGCCACAATACAATCCCCTCAAGCCCCCTACCTTGTGCAGGAACCAAACACCACCATGTCTTCTCCTTTGAATTTGACTGACAGGTCCACCAGCACGGTTGTGTAGATGCAGCCATGAGCGAAGCCCCTCTCCCATGACGACTTCCTGACTATCTGTTCAAAAAAAGGGAAATTTAAATAAATAAATAAATAATGTGGGGAGTAAAAAAGTTTTGAATAAAACCAGAGGATGAACTGAATCAGGTTTTCTAACATGCTGCTGTAAACCTGCAGAACAGTTTCCAAACTTCAAATAAAGGGTTTATTTAGCTATAAACATCAATAATAATTTATAATAACAAACAAAAGAAAACACTTCTTGTACGTGATTCTGAAGCGGGCAGGATAAGCAAATCCGAACCGAACCCCGTCCACTCCCCAAAACCGACTCTTTACGTCATTGAACGCTGCGCGTGCTTTGGCAACACTTGTCGGGTAGTCAGGAAACACTGAGGTGCTGACTCCGTCCACACTGATGCGTTGTCTAGTCTGAGCGAGTCTCAGAATGTTTTCACAGTCTTGGAAGTAGTGAACGCGGGCTATGATCGTGTTTGACCGGCGTCCCTCTGTAGATCCAGGCGGGGAGAGACGGTGAGCTCTGTCCAGGAGCGGCGCGTCTTTCAGATCAAAGGCCCGCTGCAGAAGCGCGGACACAGACTCGGTGTTGCATTCAAGGGTTTCCGGTATTTCGACATAAGGATCTTATGTTGTTTGTCCGCGACCTCGCCTCCAAGTCCTCGCATTTATTCTGAAGTTGGTCCATGACCCCCGTGAGCCGCTTCACCTCCTTCTTGAGTGAAACAACATCATCTGTACACGTTGACAAACTTACTTTCACATTCTTCACCGTAGATTTCATGGCGGAGAGTTCAGAGGCGATCGTCAACCTGTATTCTTTGAGCTCCGCTCTAGCTGCAACAATATCCGCTCGAATCACCGCCATCTCACTTTCCAACATTGCGCAAACTTCTGTTTGAATAATTTCAGCTAAATCCTTGCGCACCGAAGATAGCAGTTCCATCATGTATTTTAGGTTTTCTTTTGATAAGGATCAAAATATATAGTGCTTGAATAACAGTGACATCAATACACTGTACTAAATTGACAATAAATCAATGTTTCTACAGTAAAAATACATAACTTATTTCACTTATACTTCAAAACCTGTTGAACATGAAATAAAGTCAGATCTTTGTCAACTATTGAGTTTTTTTTATAAGAATTAAAATATATTGTGCATGATTAACAGGGACATCAATACACTGTACTAAATTGACAATAAATCCATATTTCTACAGTAAAAATGCATGAAACTTTGTTCACTTATACTTCAAAACCTGCTGAACATGAAAATAAAGTCAGATCTTTGTCAACTAATAAGGTTTATTTTTTATAATAAAAAAGGGTTGTGCACAAACAGCTTTCTAAGCAAAAATAACGCCATAAGTCAGTAATTAAATTATTTAAACAACCGTAATTGAATTATTTTGTAAGAAAACAAAAAAATAAACAGGAAATTATAACAGATTAGCAGAAAATAAATATTTCCTATTTCGGCTGCTTTTCTTCCAACAGTCTCACACATGTTTGGAGACTCTGGTCTCATCACGCAAATGTCTCTTCAAATCTTACTTTAATGTCACCATATCAGAGTATTTTTGAGAATATATCAGTAATAGTGTCGTAGATCCTTCCGCGTATGACTTCTCTCCCACTACTGTAACACCTTCACAAAAACGCAAGTGTTTTAAGGTTGCGGCTAGATCGCGGCTCACTTGACCGCAGTGTGGGGGACCATGCCGCCTAGCCTGGATCTTTTTTTTTAATCACAATTTTTTAGCCACAATACAATCCCCTCAAGCCCCCTACCTTGTGCAGGAACCAAACACCACCATGTCTTCTCCTTTGAATTTGACTGACAGGTCCACCAGCACGGTTGTGTAGATGCAGCCATGAGCGAAGCCCCTCTCCCACGACGACTTCCTGACTATCTGTTCAAAAAAAGGGAAATTTAAATAAATAAATAAATAATGTGGGGAGTAAAAAAGTTTTGAATAAAACCAGAGGATGAACTGAATCAGGTTTTCTAACATGCTGCTGTAAACCTGCAGAACAGTTTCCAAACTTCAAATAAAGGGTTTATTTAGCTATAAACATCAATAATAATTTATAATAACAAACAAAAGAAAACACTTCTTGTACGTGATTCTGAAGCGGGCAGGATAAGCAAATCCGAACCGAACCCCGTCCACTCCCCAAAACCGACTCTTGACGTCATTGAACGCTGCGCGTGCTTTGGCAACACTTGTCGGGTAGTCAGGAAACACTGAGGTGCTGACTCCGTCCACACCGATGCGTTGTCTAGTCCGAGCGAGTCTCAGAATGTTTTCACAGTCTTGGAAGTAGTGAACGCGGGCTATGATCGTGTTTGACCGGCGTCCCTCTGTAGATCCAGGCGGGGAGAGACGGTGAGCTCTGTCCAGGAGCGGCGCGTCTTTCAGATCAAAGGCCCGCTGCAGAAGCGCGGACACAGACTCGGTGTTGCATTCAAGGGTCTCCGGTATTTCGACATAAGGATCTTATGTTGTTTGTCCGCGACCTCGCCTCCAAGTCCTCGCATTTATTCTGAAGTTGGTCCATGACCCCCGTGAGCCGCTTCACCTCCTTCTTGAGTGAAACAACATCATCTGTACACGTTGACAAACTTACTTTCACATTCTTCACCGTAGATTTCATGGCGGAGAGTTCAGAGGCGATCGTCAACCTGTATTCTTTGAGCTCCACTCTAGCTGCAACAATATCCGCTCGAATCACCGCCATCTCACTTTCCAACATTGCGCAAACTTCTGTTTGAATAATTTCAGCTAAATCCTTGCGCACCGAAGATAGCAGTTCCATCATGTATTTTAGGTTTTCTTTTGATAAGGATCAAAATATATAGTGCTTGAATAACAGTGACATCAATACACTGTACTAAATTGACAATAAATCAATGTTTCTACAGTAAAAATACATAACTTATTTCACTTATACTTCAAAACCTGTTGAACATGAAATAAAGTCAGATCTTTGTCAACTATTGAGTTTTTTTTATAAGAATTAAAATATATTGTGCATGATTAACAGGGACATCAATACACTGTACTAAATTGACAATAAATCCATATTTCTACAGTAAAAATGCATGAAACTTTGTTCACTTATACTTCAAAACCTGCTGAACATGAAAATAAAGTCAGATCTTTGTCAACTAATAAGGTTTATTTTTTATAATAAAAAAGGGTTGTGCACAAACAGCTTTCTAAGCAAAAATAACGCCATAAGTCAGTAATTAAATTATTTAAACAACCGTAATTGAATTATTTTGTAAGAAAACAAAAAAATAAACAGGAAATTATAGCAGATTAGCAGAAAATAAATATTTCCTATTTCGGCTGCTTTTCTTCCAACAGTCTCACACATGTTTGGAGACTCTGGTCTCATCACGCAAATGTCTCTTCAAATCTTACTTTAATGTCACCATATCAGAGTATTTTTGAGAATATATCAGTAATAGTGTCGTAGATCCTTCCGCGTATGACTTCTCTCCCACTACTGTAACACCTTCACAAAAACGCAAGTGTTTTAAGGTTGCGGCTAGATCGCGGCTCACTTGACCGCAGTGTGGGGGACCATGCCGCCTAGCCTGGATCTTTTTTTTTAATCACAATTTTTTAGCCACAATACAATCCCCTCAAGCCCCCTACCTTGTGCAGGAACCAAACACCACCATGTCTTCTCCTTTGAATTTGACTGACAGGTCCACCAGCACGGTTGTGTAGATGCAGCCATGAGCGAAGCCCCTCTCCCATGACGACTTCCTGACTATCTGTTCAAAAAAAGGGAAATTTAAATAAATAAATAAATAATGTGGGGAGTAAAAAAGTTTTGAATAAAACCAGAGGATGAACTGAATCAGGTTTTCTAACATGCTGCTGTAAACCTGCAGAACAGTTTCCAAACTTCAAATAAAGGGTTTATTTAGCTATAAACATCAATAATAATTTATAATAACAAACAAAAGAAAACACTTCTTGTACGTGATTCTGAAGCGGGCAGGATAAGCAAATCCGAACCGAACCCCGTCCACTCCCCAAAACCGACTCTTTACGTCATTGAACGCTGCGCGTGCTTTGGCAACACTTGTCGGGTAGTCAGGAAACACTGAGGTGCTGACTCCGTCCACACTGATGCGTTGTCTAGTCTGAGCGAGTCTCAGAATGTTTTCACAGTCTTGGAAGTAGTGAACGCGGGCTATGATCGTGTTTGACCGGCGTCCCTCTGTAGATCCAGGCGGGGAGAGACGGTGAGCTCTGTCCAGGAGCGGCGCGTCTTTCAGATCAAAGGCCCGCTGCAGAAGCGCGGACACAGACTCGGTGTTGCATTCAAGGGTTTCCGGTATTTCGACATAAGGATCTTATGTTGTTTGTCCGCGACCTCGCCTCCAAGTCCTCGCATTTATTCTGAAGTTGGTCCATGACCCCCGTGAGCCGCTTCACCTCCTTCTTGAGTGAAACAACATCATCTGTACACGTTGACAAACTTACTTTCACATTCTTCACCGTAGATTTCATGGCGGAGAGTTCAGAGGCGATCGTCAACCTGTATTCTTTGAGCTCCGCTCTAGCTGCAACAATATCCGCTCGAATCACCGCCATCTCACTTTCCAACATTGCGCAAACTTCTGTTTGAATAATTTCAGCTAAATCCTTGCGCACCGAAGATAGCAGTTCCATCATGTATTTTAGGTTTTCTTTTGATAAGGATCAAAATATATAGTGCTTGAATAACAGTGACATCAATACACTGTACTAAATTGACAATAAATCAATGTTTCTACAGTAAAAATACATAACTTATTTCACTTATACTTCAAAACCTGTTGAACATGAAATAAAGTCAGATCTTTGTCAACTATTGAGTTTTTTTTATAAGAATTAAAATATATTGTGCATGATTAACAGGGACATCAATACACTGTACTAAATTGACAATAAATCCATATTTCTACAGTAAAAATGCATGAAACTTTGTTCACTTATACTTCAAAACCTGCTGAACATGAAAATAAAGTCAGATCTTTGTCAACTAATAAGGTTTATTTTTTATAATAAAAAAGGGTTGTGCACAAACAGCTTTCTAAGCAAAAATAACGCCATAAGTCAGTAATTAAATTATTTAAACAACCGTAATTGAATTATTTTGTAAGAAAACAAAAAAATAAACAGGAAATTATAACAGATTAGCAGAAAATAAATATTTCCTATTTCGGCTGCTTTTCTTCCAACAGTCTCACACATGTTTGGAGACTCTGGTCTCATCACGCAAATGTCTCTTCAAATCTTACTTTAATGTCACCATATCAGAGTATTTTTGAGAATATATCAGTAATAGTGTCGTAGATCCTTCCGCGTATGACTTCTCTCCCACTACTGTAACACCTTCACAAAAACGCAAGTGTTTTAAGGTTGCGGCTAGATCGCGGCTCACTTGACCGCAGTGTGGGGGACCATGCCGCCTAGCCTGGATCTTTTTTTTTAATCACAATTTTTTAGCCACAATACAATCCCCTCAAGCCCCCTACCTTGTGCAGGAACCAAACACCACCATGTCTTCTCCTTTGAATTTGACTGACAGGTCCACCAGCACGGTTGTGTAGATGCAGCCATGAGCGAAGCCCCTCTCCCACGACGACTTCCTGACTATCTGTTCAAAAAAAGGGAAATTTAAATAAATAAATAAATAATGTGGGGAGTAAAAAAGTTTTGAATAAAACCAGAGGATGAACTGAATCAGGTTTTCTAACATGCTGCTGTAAACCTGCAGAACAGTTTCCAAACTTCAAATAAAGGGTTTATTTAGCTATAAACATCAATAATAATTTATAATAACAAACAAAAGAAAACACTTCTTGTACGTGATTCTGAAGCGGGCAGGATAAGCAAATCCGAACCGAACCCCGTCCACTCCCCAAAACCGACTCTTGACGTCATTGAACGCTGCGCGTGCTTTGGCAACACTTGTCGGGTAGTCAGGAAACACTGAGGTGCTGACTCCGTCCACACCGATGCGTTGTCTAGTCCGAGCGAGTCTCAGAATGTTTTCACAGTCTTGGAAGTAGTGAACGCAGGCTATGATCGTGTTTGACCGGCGTCCCTCTGTAGATCCAGGCGGGGAGAGACGGTGAGCTCTGTCCAGGAGCGGCGCGTCTTTCAGATCAAAGGCCCGCTGCAGAAGCGCGGACACAGACTCGGTGTTGCATTCAAGGGTCTCCGGTATTTCGACATAAGGATCTTATGTTGTTTGTCCGCGACCTCGCCTCCAAGTCCTCGCATTTATTCTGAAGTTGGTCCATGACCCCCGTTAGCCGCTTCACCTCCTTCTTGAGTGAAACAACATCATCTGTCCACGTTGACAAACTTTCTTCCACATCCTTCACCGTAGATTTCATGGCGGAGAGTTCAGATGCGATCGTCAACCTGTATTCTTTGAGCTCCGCTCTAGCTGCAACAATATCCGCTCGAATCACCGCCATCTCACTTTCCAACATTGCGCAAACTTCTGTTTGAATAATTTCAGCTAAATCCTTGCGCACCGAAGATAGCAGTTCCATCATGTATTTTAGGTTTTCTTTTGATAAGGATTAAAATATATAGTGCTTCAATAACAGTGACATCAATACACTGTACTAAATTGACAATAAATCAATGTTTCTACAGTAAAAATACATAACTTATTTCACTTATACTTCAAAACCTGTTGAACATGAAAATAAAGTCAGATCTTTGTCAACTATTGAGTTTTTTTTATAAGAATTAAAATATATTGTGCATGATTAACAGGGACATCAATACACTGTACTAAATTGACAATAAATCCATATTTCTACAGTAAAAATACATGAAACGTTGTTCACTTATACTTCAAAACCTGCTGAACATGAAAATAAAGTCAGATCTTTGTCAACTAATAAGGTTTATTTTTTATAATAAAAAAGGTTGTGCACAAACAGCTTTCTAAGCAAAAATAACGCCATAAGTCAGTAATTAAATTATTTAAACAACCATAATTGAATTATTTTGTAAGAAAACAAAAAAATAAACAGGAAATTATAACAGATTAGCAGAAAATAAATATTTCCTATTTCGGCTGCTTTTCTTCCAAAAGTCTCACACATGTTTGGAGACTCTGGTCTCATCACGCAAATGTCTCTTCAAATCTTACCTTAATGTCACCATATCAGAGTATTTTTGAGAATATATCAGTAATAGTGTCGTAGATCCTTCCGCGTATGACTTCTCTCCCACTACTGTAACACCTTCACAAAAACGCAAGTGTTTTAAGGTTGCGGCTAGATCGCAGCTCACTTGACCGCAGTGTGTGGGACCATGCCGCCTAGCCTGGATCTTTTTTTTTTATCACAATTTTTTAGCCACAATACAAGCCCCTCAAGCCCCCTACCTTGTGCAGGAACCAAACACCACCATGTCTTCTCCTTTGAATTTGACTGACAGGTCCACCAGCACGGTTGTGTAGATGCAGCCATGAGCGAAGCCCCTCTCCCACGACAACTTCCTGACTATCTGTTCAAAAAAAGGGAAATTTAAATAAATAAATAAATAATGTGGGGAGTAAAAAAGTTTTGAATAAAACCAGAGGATGAACTGAATCAGGTTTTCTAACATGCTGCTGTAAACCTGCAGAACAGTTTCCAAACTTCAAATAAAGGGTTTATTTAGCTATAAACATCAATAATAATTTATAAAAACAAACATAAGAAAACACTTATTTGAAGTTGTTTTAAAAAGTTAGGTTTAAAGTGAAATCTTATCTGAAAATGATGTTTTCTTTACAATATTATTTTCAGTGAACTGTCCTTAGTAGCCATAGATGTTTTAGCATTTTAGCATAAGACATTTTAATGAGGTAGTGCCACCATTTGCGCTATATTAAATGTAATATTTAAATGTGTCAACATAATTTAATATTTAGGTAACACCTCACTATATGAACACAACTTTAAGAAATATAACTTACTTGAGGCTGTGTATTTCTTTCGTCGTTTTTTTTGCACCATTTTCTCTGAATCTTTCTGCTGAAGATGCGGCAAGACCCGCCCTTCTTCCCTCGGGTAGCTCCCTATGATTGGTGGAGAAGTCCAGCCAATGACAGCAGAAGGATTCAAGCCGCTGGTCTCTGAATGGCTACCCTCGTGGGCAGGGTGTGCGAGGAGTTGTGAGCAAGCTTCTATAGGGCAATGAATGTACAATTAATTACTTGTTTATTCGCTGATTTAGAAGCATTATTTTGCTATGTTTTCCGACATTTAGACAATATTTCTCACATTTATGAAATATAAAATCTAAATGTCAAATTTAAATGTAAATGTTAAATACATATCTAAATGTTAAATCTAAATCTTAAATATAAATATAAATATAAATATAAATATAAATTTAAATCTATATTTAAATGTTAAATCTATATCTAAATGTTAAATCTAAATGTTAAATCTAAATCTAAAAACAAGTAAAATGTTTTACTTAGACAAGGCCTTTTTAATTTATTGTTGATTGCATTTAAGTTTATGTTACATTTTAGTATTATTATTATTTTTGTTTTATTTAATTTTTATTTTAGTGCAAAAAAACATTTAACAACCAAGCATTTAGTCACACTTTAATTGTTTATTGGACAGGCTGGAAACGCACACACAGTGTTTTTAAAAGTAACAGAATCTCTACTACATTTGCATTTGCGTTTGTTTGTAAACGTATATACACAACGAGAGTTTGTCACATTAGGCTGCTACCGATGCGCGAGACACAGATTCGTTCAGTGAACGAGGATTCACATCCCGTTATTTGCGACACACAGATTCGTTCAATGAACGAGGATTCACATCCGGGGATTCGCGAGACACGGATTCCTTCAGTGAACGAGGATTCATGTTCAGCTGTGAACACACCTCAAGATCCTCTCTATTTGCTGAATTTCTCACGAATGTCTGTGTACTGCTCCTTATCCGTGAACGCACCGGGCGTCCTTTTTTTTTTTTTTGCATTGTCCCTGAAGTGCATTGAATGTTAACCTCGGGTCTGAATCCTTTAAGTTAGTAACGGATTGTTTGGCTGCGTTCAGGAAGTAGGTGATATTGCAGTCTGGGCTCCATAAGCACTGAGTTAGTGATTTAGTGAACGAACGAACTGAAAGAATATTTTGAACGAATCCTTTTAATGAACTGATTCTAGTTATTCAGTACAGTCAAAAGAACTGCCGATCCCATCACTAATACAAACTGCATCACCCCAGGTAAGTCATATTTGTGTTTTCTTTGGTACTTTTCACTTAATGTAAAACACTAGCTTGCGTAAGCTAGTGCTAGCCACCATAGCGCATATTACATCAAAATTTGCATTGCATGCTAAATATAAGTTATTTAAAGCCATTTATTAGGTTGTTTGCAGTTATGTTTATGTCATGCTTTTTCATTGATCTTACCAGAACTGTAATAACTTTTAGTAAAGTGTAGTTTATGTTGATGAAATAGAAAATGTTTTCATAACTGTGAATTATTTTGAATCCATCTTCATTCTGATGGAATAATCACAACCTCTTTTTTTAATTGATATGTATATTTTGTCAAAGGGTATGTCAACACAAGTGGTGCCCCATCTTGCCCATTCTGTGCCATCACAACGTCCACAACTACCATCGGTAACTTGTTAGACATAATTTAGGACTCCAGTTCCACCTCTTTCCATTTTGTGAGTGACGTTGAAGATAAATATCCTCTACCTGATTAAGACAAATATTGTCCAAATTGTTATCAATTAATTGTTTTTTGTTATTTTGTTATTTGTTTATTTGACAATAAAATAACTTAACTTGACTTGATATTGAAATGTCTGATTCAAGTGACTGTAAGTTCAGTGAGACAACGGAGAAGAGGTGAGTAAAGTTTAATATATGTAACATTAATGTCATAATGCTTTTAGGGTGTGACTAGATGTTGAGGATAATTCAACCATATGAAGACTATCAAGGCCACTATTTATAATAATATTAATTTAGGCCATATTGTGATAAGGTCATTCTACTAAAAACACCCACATAAGGGCCAATAGGGGGTAAAAAAAAGTTTTTTCTACACCAGGCCTGGCCAACCCGCGGCTCCCGAGCCGCATGCGGCTCTTTGCCTGGTTTCATGCGGCTCTAACGTTCTAGTGTTGTGTGGTTCTCGAACGATTTGTTGGAACGAACGATCTTTTGAGTGAACGTACTGAACTTCATTCCTTTCTCAGTTCAGTTGAACTCAGCTGCGACCGTGCCGGTGGGAGGGATTCTATAATAGACTTTGCTACAGAACATTTAGTTTTTATGTTGGCACTAAGTGCCAAAGTACAGTCAAAAGAACTGTCGATCCCATCACTCTAATGTTCATATCGAGGTTTGGGTTTGTGTTTTCTAAATGTGTGTGTTCGCTTCACTTGAGTTCAATACATGCGCGTTGGATGAAAATACCGCAAAGTTTCTCAGTAGGGAAAAGATCTTTTGAGTAAACAATTTGTGTCAAGTTCGCTTTCAAAATGGCAGGGAAAAAATTCACAGCCAAATGAAAATATATATATATATATATATATCAATTTGCATCTGAAATAAAAAAGAGAAACACTTATTCAAAGCTGTTTTCAAAAGTTATGTTTAACCTTAAATATTGTCTCAAACTGATGTTCTCAGACTGAGAGAATGACATTTTCTAAGATTCTGCTGGAGCTCTGAATAACAGTTTTCAAACATCAAATAAATGGTTTATATAGATATATATATCAATTTGCATCTGAAATAAACAAGAGAAACACTTATTCGAAGCTGTTTTCAAAAGTTATGTTTAACCTGAAATATTGTCTCAATTTGATGTTCTCAGACTGAGAGAATGACGTTTTCCAAGATTCTGCTGGAGCTCTGAATAACAGTTTTCAAACATCAAATAAAGGGTTTATAAAGCTATATATATCAATTTGCATCTGAAATAAACAAGAGAAACACTTATTTGAAGCTGTTTTCAAAAGTTATGTTTAACCTGAAATATTGTCTCAAACTGATCTTCACAGGCTGAGAGAAAGATGTTTTCCAAGATTCTGCTGAAGCTCTGAATAGCAGTTTTCAAACATCAAATAAAGGGTTTATATAGCTATATATATCAATTTGCATCTGAAATAAACAAGAGAAACACTTATTCGAAGCTATTTTCAAAAATTATGTTTAACCTGAAATATTGTCTCAAACTGATGTTCTCAGACTGAGAGAATGACGTTTTCTAAGATTCTGCTGGAGCTCTGAAGAGCAGTTTTCAAACATCAAATAAAGGGTTTATATAGCTATATATATCAATTTGCATCTGAAATAAACAAGAGAAACACTTATTCGAAGCTGTTTTCAGAAGTTATGTTTAACCTGAAATATTGTCTCAAACTGATGTTCTCAGACTGAGAGAATGACGTTTTCTAAGATTCTGCTGGAGCTCTGAATAGCAGTTTTCAAACATCAAATAAAGGGTTTATATAGCTATATATATCAATTTGCATCTGAAATAAACAAAAGAAAAACTTATTCAAAGCTGTTTTCAAAAGTTATGTTTAACCTGAAATATTGTCTCAAACTGATGTTCTCAGACCGAGAGAATGACGTTTTCTAAGATTCTGCTGGAGTTCTGAATAGCAGTTTTCAAACATCAAATAAAGGGTTTATATAGCTATATATATCAATTTGCATCCGAAATAAACAAGAGAAACACTTATTCGAATCTGTTTTCAAAAGTTATGTTTAACCTGAAATATTGTCTCAAACTGATGTTCTCAGACCGAGAGAATGACGTTTTCTAAGATTCTGCTGGAGCTCTGAATAGCAGTTTTCAAACATCAAATAAAGGGTTTATATAGCTATATATAACAATTTGCATCTGAAATAAACAAGAGAAACATTTATTCGAAGCTGTTTTCAAAAGTTATGTTTAACCTGAAATATTGTCTCAAACTGATCTTAACAGGCTGAGAGAATGACGTTTTCCAAGATTCTGCTGAAGCTCTGAATAGCAGTTTTCAAACATCAAATAAAGGGTTTATATAGCTATATATATCAATTTGCATCTGAAATAAACAAGAGAAACACTTATTCGAAGCTGTTTTCAAAAGTTATGTTTAACCTGAAATATTGTCTCAAACTGATCTTCTCAGACTGAGAGAATGACGTTTTCCAAGATTCTGCTGGAGCTCTGAATAACAGTTTTAAAACATCAAATAAAGGGTTTATATAGCTATATATATCAATTTGCATCTGAAATAAACAAGAGAAACACTTATTCGAAGCTGTTTTCAAAAGTTATGTTTAACATGAAATACTGTCTCAAACTGATGTTCTCAGACTGAGAGAATGACGTTTTCCAAGATTCTGCTGGAGCTCTGAATAACAGTTTTCAAACATCAAATAAAGGGTTTATATAGCTATATATATCAATTTGCATCTGAAATAAACAAGAGAAACACTTATTCAAAGCTGTTTTCAAAAGTTATGTTTAACCTGAACTATTGTCTCAAACTGATGTTCTCAGACTGAGAGAATGACGTTTTCTAAGATTCTGCTGGAGCTCTGAATAGCAGTTTTCAAACATCAAATAAAGGGTTTATATAGCTATATATAACAATTTGCATCTGAAATAAACAAGAGAAACATTTATTCGAAGCTGTTTTCAAAAGTTATGTTTAACCTGAAATATTGTCTCAAACTGATCTTCTCAGACTGAGAGAATGACGTTTTCCAAGATTCTGCTGGAGCTCTGAATAACCGTTTTCAAACATCAAATAAAGGGTTGATATAGCTATATATATCAATTTGCATCTGAAATAAACAAGAGAAACACTTATTCGAAGCTGTTTTCAAAAGTTATGTTTAACCTGAAATATTGTCTCAAACTGATGTTCTCAGACTGAGAGAATGACGTTTTCCAAGATTCTGCTGGAGCTCTGAATAGCAGTTTTTAAACATCAAATAAAGGGTTTATATAGCTATATATATCAATTTGCATCTGAAATAAACAAGAGAAACACTTATTCGAAGCTGTTTTCAAAAGTTATGTTTAACCTGAAATATTGTCTCAAACTGATGTTCTCAGACTGAGAGAATGACGTTTTCCAAGATTCTGCTGGAGCTCTGAATAGCAGTTTTCAAACATCAAATAAAGGGTTTATATAGCTATATATATCATTTTCCATCTGAAATAAACAAGAGAAACACTTATTCGAAGCTGTTTTCAAAAGTTATGGTTAACCTGAAATATTGTCTCAAACTGATGTTCTCAGACTGAGAGAATGACGTTTTCTAAGATTCTGCTGGAGCTCTGAATAGCAGTTTTCAAACATCAAATAAAGGGTTTATATAGCTATATATATCAATTTGCATCAGAAATAAACAAGAGAAACACTTATTCGAAGCTGTTTTCAAAGGATATGTTTAAGTGAGACCTTCTCTAAATGTGATGTATTCAGACTGAGATGTATTTGATGTCCAATCCCGCCACCTTGTGGTTCTTTTTTTTTATCAACATTTCTCTTTTTTTTTCCACAATGCAATTCCCCCAAGCACCCTACCTGGTGCACAAACCAAACACCACCATGTCTTCTCCTTTGAATTTGATTGACAGGTCCACCAGAACGGTCTTGTAGATACAGCATTGCGTTGTCTAGTCCGAGCGAGTCTCAGAATGTTTTCACAGTCTTGGAAGTAGTGAACGCGGGCTAAGATGCTGCTGGAGTTCTGAATAACAGTTTTCAAACATCAAATAAAGGGTTTATATAGCTATATATATCAATTTGCATCTGAAATAAACAAGAGAAAAACATATTCAAAGCTGTTTTCAAAAGTTATGTTTAACCTTAAATATTGTCTCAAACTGATGTTCTCAGACTGAGAGAATGACGTTTTCTAAGATTCTGCTGGAGCTCTGAATAACAGTTTTCAAACATCAAATAAAGGGTTTATATAGCTATATCTATCAAATTGCATTGAAATAAACAAGAGAAACACTTATTCGAAACTGTTTTCAAAAGTTATGTTTAACATGAAATATTGTCTCAAACTGATGTTCTAAGACTGAGAGAATGACGTTTTCTAAGATTCTGCTGGAGCTCTGAATAGCAGTTTTCAAACCTCAAATAAAGGGTTTATATATATATATCAATTTGCATCTGAAATAAACAAGCTGCTGGAGCTCTGAATAACACAATAAGACAAGTCCTTTTTAATTTATTGTTGATTGCATTTAAGTTTATGTTACATTTTAGTATTATTATTATTTTTGTTTTATTAAATTTTTATTTTAGTGCAAAAAAACATTTAACAACCAAGCATTTAGTCACACTTTATTTGTTTATTGGACAGGCTGGAAACGCACACACAGTGTTTTTAAAAGTAACAGAATCTCTACTACATTTGCATTTGCGTTTGTTTGTAAACGTATATACACAACGAGAGTTTGTCACATTAGGCTGCTACCGATGCGCGAGACACAGATTCGTTCAGTGAACGAGGATTCACATCCCGTTATTCGCGACACACAGATTCGTTCAATGAACGAGGATTCACATCCGGGGATTCGCGAGACACGGATTCCTTCAGTGAACGAGGATTCATGTTCAGCTGTGAACACACCTCAAGATCCTCTCTATTTGCTGAATTTCTCACGAATGTCTGTGTACTGCTCCTTGTCCGTGAACGCACCGGGCGTCCTTTTTTTTTTTTTTGCATTGTCCCTGAAGTGCATTGAATGTTAACCTCAGGTCTGAATCCTTTAAGTTAGTAACGGATTGTTTGGCTGCGTTCAGGAAGTAGGTGATATTGCAGTCTGGGCTCCATAAGCACTGAGTTAGTGATTTAGTGAACGAACGAACTGAAAGAATATTTTGAACGAATCCTTTTAATGAACTGATTCTAGTTATTCAGTACAGTCAAAAGAACTGCCGATCCCATCACTAATACAAACTGCATCACCCCAGGTAAGTCATATTTGTGTTTTCTTTGGTACTTTTCACTTAATGTACATCACTAGCTTGCGTAAGCTAGTGCTAGCCACCATAGCGCATATTACATCAAAATTTGCATTGCATGCTAAATATAAGTTATTTAAAGCCATTTATTAGGTTGTTTGCAGTTATGTTTATGTCATGCTTTTTCATTGATCTTACCAGAACTGTAATAACTTTTAGTAAAGTGTAGTTTATGTTGATGAAATAGAAAATGTTTTCATAACTGTGAATTATTTTGAATCCATCTTCATTCTGATGGAATAATCACAACCTCTTTTTTTAATTGATATGTATATTTTGTCAAAGGGTATGCCAACACAAGTGGTGCCCCATCTTGCCCATTCTGTGCCATCACAACGTCCACAACTACCATCGGTAAGTTGTTAGACATAATTTAGGACTCCAGTTCCACCTCTTTCCATTTTGTGAGTGACGTTGAAGATAAATATCCTCTACCTGATTACGACAAATATTGTCCAAATTGTTATCAATTAATTGTTTTTTGTTATTTTGTTATTTGTTTATTTGACAATAAAATAACTTAACTTGACTTGATATGGAAATGTCTGATTCAAGTGACTGAAAGTTCAGTGAGACAACGGAGAAGAGGTGAGTAAAGTTTAATATATGTAACATTAATGTCATCATGCTTTTAGGGTGTGACTAGATGTTGAGGATAATTCAACCATATGAAGACTATCAAGGCCACTATTTATAATAATATTAATTTAGGCCATATTGTGATAAGGTCATTCTACTAAAAACACCCACATAAGGGCCAATAGGGGGTAAAAAAAGGTTTTTTTGTAACCTTTATTCTGTATAAAAATATACTTTATTCTGTATATTTAATTCATTATTTAATTCCAGCATAAAGAGGTAAACAAGATGGGAAACACTATAAAACAGTGGATGAAGGAAACATGGAGAGCTTATCTCTGAACGCATGATCAGTGCATTTATTTATTTATTTGTATTGTATTACATTTCTCCGATCCTTGTTATTCTAGTCAGGCTCTGACTGATCACTGACTTCCATCAGTGATCTGATCCAGCCTAACACCCCAGCTCGTGCTCTGAGGTCTGTGGATCAGAATCTACTTGTGGTTCCTCGCACACGGTTCAGGACCAGAGGAGAGAAACCCTTCCAGGCAGTTGCTCCTAAGCTTTGGAACGATCTAAAACATTTTAATTTGTGCAGGCCTTTCCTTGATTTTCTGTAACTCCTGTGTTATCTTGATCTTTTATATATTTTATTGAGTTTTGTTTTTGATTGTTTAAGCACTTACCCTTACCCTTAACCTAACTCCTAAACTTTAATCCCTTTTGAATTTCTTTTACAGGTAGGGAGGGTTCATCAACGGGTTTGCACTGGCCCGTGCCCTCGACAGGGACCCTCCCTGTCACCCCCCTTCAACCCTTACGCCTAACCCTAATAAACAGGGACATCTATACACTGTACTAAATTGACAATAAATCCATATTTCTACAGTAAAAATACATAAAACTTTGTTCACTTATACTTCAAAACCTGCTGAACATGAAAATAAAGTCAGATCTTTGTCAACTATTAAGGTTTATTTTTTATAATAAAATACGTTGTGCACAAACAGCTTTCTAAGCAAAAATAACGTCGTAAGTCAGTAATTAAATTATTTAAACAACCGTAATTGAATTATTTTGCAAGAAAACAAAAAAATAAACAGGAAATTATAACAGATTAGCAGAAAATAAATATTTCCTATTTTGGCTGCTTTTCTTCCAACAGTCTCACACATGTTTGGAGACTCTGGTCTCATCACGCAAATGTCTCTTCAAATCTTACTTTAATGTCACCATATCAGAGTATTTTTGAGAATATATCAGTAATAGTGTCATAGAACCTTCCGCATATGACTTCTCTCCCACTACTGTAACACCTTCACAAAAACGCAAGTGTTTTAAGGTTGCGGCTAGATCGCGGCTCACTTGACCGCAGTGTGGGGGACCATGCCGCCTAGCCTGGATCTTTTTTTTTAATCACAATTTTTTAGCCACAATACAATCCCCTCAAGCCCCCTACCTTGTGCAGGAACCAAACACCACCATGTCTTCTCCTTTGAATTTGACTGACAGGTCCACCAGCACGGTTGTGTAGATGCAGCCATGAGCGAAGCCCCTCTCCCACGACGACTTCCTGACTATCTGTTCAAAAAAAGGGAAATTTAAATAAATAAATAAATAATGTGGGGAGTAAAAAAGTTTTGAATAAAACCAGAGGATGAACTGAATCAGGTTTTCTAACATGCTGCTGTAAACCTGCAGAACAGTTTCCAAACTTCAAATAAAGGGTTTATTTAGCTATAAACATCAATGATAATTTATAATAACAAACAAAAGAAAACACTTCTTGTACGTGATTCTGAAGCGGGCAGGATAAGCAAATCCGAACCAAACCCCGTCCACTCCCCAAAACCGACTCTTTACGTCATTGAACGCTGCGCGTGCTTTGGCAACACTTGTCGGGTAGTCAGGAAACACTGAGGTGCTGACTCCGTCCACACTGATGCGTTGTCTAGTCTGAGCGAGTCTCAGAATGTTTTCACAGTCTTGGAAGTAGTGAACGCGGGCTATGATCGTGTTTGACCGGCGTCCCTCTGTAGATCCAGGCGGGGAGAGACGGTGAGCTCTGTCCAGGAGCGGCGCGTCTTTCAGATCAAAGGCCCGCTGCAGAAGCGCGGACACAGACTCGGTGTTGCATTCAAGGGTCTCCGGTATTTCGACATAAGGATCTTATGTTGTTTGTCCGCGACCTCGCCTCCAAGTCCTCGCATTTATTCTGAAGTTGGTCCATGACCCCCGTGAGCCGCTTCACCTCCTTCTTGAGTGAAACAACATCATCTGTACACGTTGACAAACTTACTTTCACATTCTTCACCGTAGATTTCATGGCGGAGAGTTCAGAGGCGATCGTCAACCTGTATTCTTTGAGCTCCGCTCTAGCTGCAACAATATCCGCTCGAATCACCGCCATCTCACTTTCCAACATTGCGCAAACTTCTGTTTGAATAATTTCAGCTAAATCCTTGCGCACCGAAGATAGCAGTTCCATCATGTATTTTAGGTTTTCTTTTGATAAGGATCAAAATATATAGTGCTTGAATAACAGTGACATCAATACACTGTACTAAATTGACAATAAATCAATGTTTCTACAGTAAAAATACATAACTTATTTCACTTATACTTCAAAACCTGTTGAACATGAAATAAAGTCAGATCTTTGTCAACTATTGAGTTTTTTTTATAAGAATTAAAATATATTGTGCATGATTAACAGGGACATCAATACACTGTACTAAATTGACAATAAATCCATATTTCTACAGTAAAAATGCATGAAACTTTGTTCACTTATACTTCAAAACCTGCTGAACATGAAAATAAAGTCAGATCTTTGTCAACTAATAAGGTTTATTTTTTATAATAAAAAAGGGTTGTGCACAAACAGCTTTCTAAGCAAAAATAACGCCATAAGTCAGTAATTAAATTATTTAAACAACCGTAATTGAATTATTTTGTAAGAAAACAAAAAAATAAACAGGAAATTATAGCAGATTAGCAGAAAATAAATATTTCCTATTTCGGCTGCTTTTCTTCCAACAGTCTCACACATGTTTGGAGACTCTGGTCTCATCACGCAAATGTCTCTTCAAATCTTACTTTAATGTCACCATATCAGAGTATTTTTGAGAATATATCAGTAATAGTGTCGTAGATCCTTCCGCGTATGACTTCTCTCCCACTACTGTAACACCTTCACAAAAACGCAAGTGTTTTAAGGTTGCGGCTAGATCGCGGCTCACTTGACCGCAGTGTGGGGGACCATGCCGCCTAGCCTGGATCTTTTTTTTTAATCACAATTTTTTAGCCACAATACAATCCCCTCAAGCCCCCTACCTTGTGCAGGAACCAAACACCACCATGTCTTCTCCTTTGAATTTGACTGACAGGTCCACCAGCACGGTTGTGTAGATGCAGCCATGAGCGAAGCCCCTCTCCCATGACGACTTCCTGACTATCTGTTCAAAAAAAGGGAAATTTAAATAAATAAATAAATAATGTGGGGAGTAAAAAAGTTTTGAATAAAACCAGAGGATGAACTGAATCAGGTTTTCTAACATGCTGCTGTAAACCTGCAGAACAGTTTCCAAACTTCAAATAAAGGGTTTATTTAGCTATAAACATCAATAATAATTTATAATAACAAACATAAGAAAACACTTCTTGTACGTGATTCTGAAGCGGGCAGGATAAGCAAATCCGAACCGAACCCCGTCCACTCCCCAAAACCGACTCTTTACGTCATTGAACGCTGCGCGTGCTTTGGCAACACTTGTCGGGTAGTCAGGAAACACTGAGGTGCTGACTCCGTCCACACTGATGCGTTGTCTAGTCTGAGCGAGTCTCAGAATGTTTTCACAGTCTTGGAAGTAGTGAACGCGGGCTATGATCGTGTTTGACCGGCGTCCCTCTGTAGATCCAGGCGGGGAGAGACGGTGAGCTCTGTCCAGGAGCGGCGCGTCTTTCAGATCAAAGGCCCGCTGCAGAAGCGCGGACACAGACTCGGTGTTGCATTCAAGGGTTTCCGGTATTTCGACATAAGGATCTTATGTTGTTTGTCCGCGACCTCGCCTCCAAGTCCTCGCATTTATTCTGAAGTTGGTCCATGACCCCCGTGAGCCGCTTCACCTCCTTCTTGAGTGAAACAACATCATCTGTACACGTTGACAAACTTACTTTCACATTCTTCACCGTAGATTTCATGGCGGAGAGTTCAGAGGCGATCGTCAACCTGTATTCTTTGAGCTCCGCTCTAGCTGCAACAATATCCGCTCGAATCACCGCCATCTCACTTTCCAACATTGCGCAAACTTCTGTTTGAATAATTTCAGCTAAATCCTTGCGCACCGAAGATAGCAGTTCCATCATGTATTTTAGGTTTTCTTTTGATAAGGATCAAAATATATAGTGCTTGAATAACAGTGACATCAATACACTGTACTAAATTGACAATAAATCAATGTTTCTACAGTAAAAATACATAACTTATTTCACTTATACTTCAAAACCTGTTGAACATGAAATAAAGTCAGATCTTTGTCAACTATTGAGTTTTTTTTATAAGAATTAAAATATATTGTGCATGATTAACAGGGACATCAATACACTGTACTAAATTGACAATAAATCCATATTTCTACAGTAAAAATGCATGAAACTTTGTTCACTTATACTTCAAAACCTGCTGAACATGAAAATAAAGTCAGATCTTTGTCAACTAATAAGGTTTATTTTTTATAATAAAAAAGGGTTGTGCACAAACAGCTTTCTAAGCAAAAATAACGCCATAAGTCAGTAATTAAATTATTTAAACAACCGTAATTGAATTATTTTGTAAGAAAACAAAAAAATAAACAGGAAATTATAACAGATTAGCAGAAAATAAATATTTCCTATTTCGGCTGCTTTTCTTCCAACAGTCTCACACATGTTTGGAGACTCTGGTCTCATCACGCAAATGTCTCTTCAAATCTTACTTTAATGTCACCATATCAGAGTATTTTTGAGAATATATCAGTAATAGTGTCGTAGATCCTTCCGCGTATGACTTCTCTCCCACTACTGTAACACCTTCACAAAAACGCAAGTGTTTTAAGGTTGCGGCTAGATCGCGGCTCACTTGACCGCAGTGTGGGGGACCATGCCGCCTAGCCTGGATCTTTTTTTTTAATCACAATTTTTTAGCCACAATACAATCCCCTCAAGCCCCCTACCTTGTGCAGGAACCAAACACCACCATGTCTTCTCCTTTGAATTTGACTGACAGGTCCACCAGCACGGTTGTGTAGATGCAGCCATGAGCGAAGCCCCTCTCCCACGACGACTTCCTGACTATCTGTTCAAAAAAAGGGAAATTTAAATAAATAAATAAATAATGTGGGGAGTAAAAAAGTTTTGAATAAAACCAGAGGATGAACTGAATCAGGTTTTCTAACATGCTGCTGTAAACCTGCAGAACAGTTTCCAAACTTCAAATAAAGGGTTTATTTAGCTATAAACATCAATAATAATTTATAATAACAAACAAAAGAAAACACTTCTTGTACGTGATTCTGAAGCGGGCAGGATAAGCAAATCCGAACCGAACCCCGTCCACTCCCCAAAACCGACTCTTGACGTCATTGAACGCTGCGCGTGCTTTGGCAACACTTGTCGGGTAGTCAGGAAACACTGAGGTGCTGACTCCGTCCACACCGATGCGTTGTCTAGTCCGAGCGAGTCTCAGAATGTTTTCACAGTCTTGGAAGTAGTGAACGCGGGCTATGATCGTGTTTGACCGGCGTCCCTCTGTAGATCCAGGCGGGGAGAGACGGTGAGCTCTGTCCAGGAGCGGCGCGTCTTTCAGATCAAAGGCCCGCTGCAGAAGCGCGGACACAGACTCGGTGTTGCATTCAAGGGTCTCCGGTATTTCGACATAAGGATCTTATGTTGTTTGTCCGCGACCTCGCCTCCAAGTCCTCGCATTTATTCTGAAGTTGGTCCATGACCCCCGTGAGCCGCTTCACCTCCTTCTTGAGTGAAACAACATCATCTGTACACGTTGACAAACTTACTTTCACATTCTTCACCGTAGATTTCATGGCGGAGAGTTCAGAGGCGATCGTCAACCTGTATTCTTTGAGCTCCGCTCTAGCTGCAACAATATCCGCTCGAATCACCGCCATCTCACTTTCCAACATTGCGCAAACTTCTGTTTGAATAATTTCAGCTAAATCCTTGCGCACCGAAGATAGCAGTTCCATCATGTATTTTAGGTTTTCTTTTGATAAGGATCAAAATATATAGTGCTTGAATAACAGTGACATCAATACACTGTACTAAATTGACAATAAATCAATGTTTCTACAGTAAAAATACATAACTTATTTCACTTATACTTCAAAACCTGTTGAACATGAAATAAAGTCAGATCTTTGTCAACTATTGAGTTTTTTTTATAAGAATTAAAATATATTGTGCATGATTAACAGGGACATCAATACACTGTACTAAATTGACAATAAATCCATATTTCTACAGTAAAAATGCATGAAACTTTGTTCACTTATACTTCAAAACCTGCTGAACATGAAAATAAAGTCAGATCTTTGTCAACTAATAAGGTTTATTTTTTATAATAAAAAAGGGTTGTGCACAAACAGCTTTCTAAGCAAAAATAACGCCATAAGTCAGTAATTAAATTATTTAAACAACCGTAATTGAATTATTTTGTAAGAAAACAAAAAAATAAACAGGAAATTATAGCAGATTAGCAGAAAATAAATATTTCCTATTTCGGCTGCTTTTCTTCCAACAGTCTCACACATGTTTGGAGACTCTGGTCTCATCACGCAAATGTCTCTTCAAATCTTACTTTAATGTCACCATATCAGAGTATTTTTGAGAATATATCAGTAATAGTGTCGTAGATCCTTCCGCGTATGACTTCTCTCCCACTACTGTAACACCTTCACAAAAACGCAAGTGTTTTAAGGTTGCGGCTAGATCGCGGCTCACTTGACCGCAGTGTGGGGGACCATGCCGCCTAGCCTGGATCTTTTTTTTTAATCACAATTTTTTAGCCACAATACAATCCCCTCAAGCCCCCTACCTTGTGCAGGAACCAAACACCACCATGTCTTCTCCTTTGAATTTGACTGACAGGTCCACCAGCACGGTTGTGTAGATGCAGCCATGAGCGAAGCCCCTCTCCCATGACGACTTCCTGACTATCTGTTCAAAAAAAGGGAAATTTAAATAAATAAATAAATAATGTGGGGAGTAAAAAAGTTTTGAATAAAACCAGAGGATGAACTGAATCAGGTTTTCTAACATGCTGCTGTAAACCTGCAGAACAGTTTCCAAACTTCAAATAAAGGGTTTATTTAGCTATAAACATCAATAATAATTTATAATAACAAACAAAAGAAAACACTTCTTGTACGTGATTCTGAAGCGGGCAGGATAAGCAAATCCGAACCGAACCCCGTCCACTCCCCAAAACCGACTCTTTACGTCATTGAACGCTGCGCGTGCTTTGGCAACACTTGTCGGGTAGTCAGGAAACACTGAGGTGCTGACTCCGTCCACACTGATGCGTTGTCTAGTCTGAGCGAGTCTCAGAATGTTTTCACAGTCTTGGAAGTAGTGAACGCGGGCTATGATCGTGTTTGACCGGCGTCCCTCTGTAGATCCAGGCGGGGAGAGACGGTGAGCTCTGTCCAGGAGCGGCGCGTCTTTCAGATCAAAGGCCCGCTGCAGAAGCGCGGACACAGACTCGGTGTTGCATTCAAGGGTTTCCGGTATTTCGACATAAGGATCTTATGTTGTTTGTCCGCGACCTCGCCTCCAAGTCCTCGCATTTATTCTGAAGTTGGTCCATGACCCCCGTGAGCCGCTTCACCTCCTTCTTGAGTGAAACAACATCATCTGTACACGTTGACAAACTTACTTTCACATTCTTCACCGTAGATTTCATGGCGGAGAGTTCAGAGGCGATCGTCAACCTGTATTCTTTGAGCTCCGCTCTAGCTGCAACAATATCCGCTCGAATCACCGCCATCTCACTTTCCAACATTGCGCAAACTTCTGTTTGAATAATTTCAGCTAAATCCTTGCGCACCGAAGATAGCAGTTCCATCATGTATTTTAGGTTTTCTTTTGATAAGGATCAAAATATATAGTGCTTGAATAACAGTGACATCAATACACTGTACTAAATTGACAATAAATCAATGTTTCTACAGTAAAAATACATAACTTATTTCACTTATACTTCAAAACCTGTTGAACATGAAATAAAGTCAGATCTTTGTCAACTATTGAGTTTTTTTTATAAGAATTAAAATATATTGTGCATGATTAACAGGGACATCAATACACTGTACTAAATTGACAATAAATCCATATTTCTACAGTAAAAATGCATGAAACTTTGTTCACTTATACTTCAAAACCTGCTGAACATGAAAATAAAGTCAGATCTTTGTCAACTAATAAGGTTTATTTTTTATAATAAAAAAGGGTTGTGCACAAACAGCTTTCTAAGCAAAAATAACGCCATAAGTCAGTAATTAAATTATTTAAACAACCGTAATTGAATTATTTTGTAAGAAAACAAAAAAATAAACAGGAAATTATAACAGATTAGCAGAAAATAAATATTTCCTATTTCGGCTGCTTTTCTTCCAACAGTCTCACACATGTTTGGAGACTCTGGTCTCATCACGCAAATGTCTCTTCAAATCTTACTTTAATGTCACCATATCAGAGTATTTTTGAGAATATATCAGTAATAGTGTCGTAGATCCTTCCGCGTATGACTTCTCTCCCACTACTGTAACACCTTCACAAAAACGCAAGTGTTTTAAGGTTGCGGCTAGATCGCGGCTCACTTGACCGCAGTGTGGGGGACCATGCCGCCTAGCCTGGATCTTTTTTTTTAATCACAATTTTTTAGCCACAATACAATCCCCTCAAGCCCCCTACCTTGTGCAGGAACCAAACACCACCATGTCTTCTCCTTTGAATTTGACTGACAGGTCCACCAGCACGGTTGTGTAGATGCAGCCATGAGCGAAGCCCCTCTCCCACGACGACTTCCTGACTATCTGTTCAAAAAAAGGGAAATTTAAATAAATAAATAAATAATGTGGGGAGTAAAAAAGTTTTGAATAAAACCAGAGGATGAACTGAATCAGGTTTTCTAACATGCTGCTGTAAACCTGCAGAACAGTTTCCAAACTTCAAATAAAGGGTTTATTTAGCTATAAACATCAATAATAATTTATAATAACAAACAAAAGAAAACACTTCTTGTACGTGATTCTGAAGCGGGCAGGATAAGCAAATCCGAACCGAACCCCGTCCACTCCCCAAAACCGACTCTTGACGTCATTGAACGCTGCGCGTGCTTTGGCAACACTTGTCGGGTAGTCAGGAAACACTGAGGTGCTGACTCCGTCCACACCGATGCGTTGTCTAGTCCGAGCGAGTCTCAGAATGTTTTCACAGTCTTGGAAGTAGTGAACGCAGGCTATGATCGTGTTTGACCGGCGTCCCTCTGTAGATCCAGGCGGGGAGAGACGGTGAGCTCTGTCCAGGAGCGGCGCGTCTTTCAGATCAAAGGCCCGCTGCAGAAGCGCGGACACAGACTCGGTGTTGCATTCAAGGGTCTCCGGTATTTCGACATAAGGATCTTATGTTGTTTGTCCGCGACCTCGCCTCCAAGTCCTCGCATTTATTCTGAAGTTGGTCCATGACCCCCGTTAGCCGCTTCACCTCCTTCTTGAGTGAAACAACATCATCTGTCCACGTTGACAAACTTTCTTCCATATCCTTCACCGTAGATTTCATGGCGGAGAGTTCAGAGGCGATCGTCAACCTGTATTCTTTGAGCTCCGCTCTAGCTGCAACAATATCCGCTCGAATCACCGCCATCTCACTTTCCAACATTGCGCAAACTTCTGTTTGAATAATTTCAGCTAAATCCTTGCGCACCGAAGATAGCAGTTCCATCATGTATTTTAGGTTTTCTTTTGATAAGGATTAAAATATATAGTGCTTCAATAACAGTGACATCAATACACTGTACTAAATTGACAATAAATCAATGTTTCTACAGTAAAAATACATAACTTATTTCACTTATACTTCAAAACCTGTTGAACATGAAAATAAAGTCAGATCTTTGTCAACTATTGAGTTTTTTTTATAAGAATTAAAATATATTGTGCATGATTAACAGGGACATCAATACACTGTACTAAATTGACAATAAATCCATATTTCTACAGTAAAAATACATGAAACGTTGTTCAGTTATACTTCAAAACCTGCTGAACATGAAAATAAAGTCAGATCTTTGTCAACTAATAAGGTTTATTTTTTATAATAAAAAAGGTTGTGCACAAACAGCTTTCTAAGCAAAAATAACGCCATAAGTCAGTAATTAAATTATTTAAACAACCATAATTGAATTATTTTGTAAGAAAACAAAAAAATAAACAGGAAATTATAACAGATTAGCAGAAAATAAATATTTCCTATTTCGGCTGCTTTTCTTCCAAAAGTCTCACACATGTTTGGAGACTCTGGTCTCATCACGCAAATGTCTCTTCAAATCTTACCTTAATGTCACCATATCAGAGTATTTTTGAGAATATATCAGTAATAGTGTCGTAGATCCTTCCGCGTATGACTTCTCTCCCACTACTGTAACACCTTCACAAAAACGCAAGTGTTTTAAGGTTGCGGCTAGATCGCAGCTCACTTGACCGCAGTGTGTGGGACCATGCCGCCTAGCCTGGATCTTTTTTTTTTTATCACAATTTTTTAGCCACAATACAAGCCCCTCAAGCCCCCTACCTTGTGCAGGAACCAAACACCACCATGTCTTCTCCTTTGAATTTGACTGACAGGTCCACCAGCACGGTTGTGTAGATGCAGCCATGAGCGAAGCCCCTCTCCCACGACGACTTCCTGACTATCTGTTCAAAAAAAGGGAAATTTAAATAAATAAATAAATAATGTGGGGAGTAAAAAAGTTTTGAATAAAACCAGAGGATGAACTGAATCAGGTTTTCTAACATGCTGCTGTAAACCTGCAGAACAGTTTCCAAACTTCAAATAAAGGGTTTATTTAGCTATAAACATCAATAATAATTTATAAAAACAAACATAAGAAAACACTTATTTGAAGTTGTTTTAAAAAGTTAGGTTTAAAGTGAAATCTTATCTGAAAATGATGTTTTCTTTACAATATTATTTTCAGTGAACTGTCCTTAGTAGCCATAGATGTTTTAGCATTTTAGCATAAGACATTTTAATGAGGTAGTGCCACCATTTGCGCTATATTAAATGTAATATTTAAATGTGTCAACATAATTTAATATTTAGGTAACACCTCACTATATGAACACAACTTTAAGAAATATAACTTACTTGAGGCTGTGTATTTCTTTCGTCGTTTTTTTTGCACCATTTTCTCTGAATCTTTCTGCTGAAGATGCGGCAAGACCCGCCCTTCTTCCCTCGGGTAGCTCCCTATGATTGGTGGAGAAGTCCAGCCAATGACAGCAGAAGGATTCAAGCCGCTGGTCTCTGAATGGCTACCCTCGTGGGCAGGGTGTGCGAGGAGTTGTGAGCAAGCTTCTATAGGGCAATGAATGTACAATTAATTACTTGTTTATTCGCTGATTTAGAAGCATTATTTTGCTATGTTTTCCGACATTTAGACAATATTTCTCACATTTATGAAATATAAAATCTAAATGTCAAATTTAAATGTAAATGTTAAATACATATCTAAATGTTAAATCTAAATCTTAAATCTAAATCTAAATCTAAATATAAATTTAAATCTATATTTAAATGTTAAATCTATATCTAAATGTTAAATCTAAATGTTAAATCTAAATCTAAAAACAAGTAAAATGTTTAACTTAGACAAGGCCTTTTTAATTTATTGTTGATTGCATTTAAGTTTATGTTACATTTTAGTATTATTATTATTTTTGTTTTATTTAATTTTTATTTTAGTGCAAAAAAACATTTAACAACCAAGCATTTAGTCACACTTTAATTGTTTATTGGACAGGCTGGAAACGCACACACAGTGTTTTTAAAAGTAACAGAATCTCTACTACATTTGCATTTGCGTTTGTTTGTAAACGTATATACACAACGAGAGTTTGTCACATTAGGCTGCTACCGATGCGCGAGACACAGATTCGTTCAGTGAACGAGGATTCACATCCCGTTATTCGCGACACACAGATTCGTTCAATGAACGAGGATTCACATCCGGGGATTCGCGAGACACGGATTCCTTCAGTGAACGAGGATTCATGTTCAGCTGTGAACACACCTCAAGATCCTCTCTATTTGCTGAATTTCTCACGAATGTCTGTGTACTGCTCCTTATCCTTGAACGCACCGGGCGTCCTTTTTTTTTTTTTTGCATTGTCCCTGAAGTGCATTGAATGTTAACCTCGGGTCTGAATCCTTTAAGTTAGTAACGGATTGTTTGGCTGCGTTCAGGAAGTAGGTGATATTGCAGTCTGGGCTCCATAAGCACTGAGTTAGTGATTTAGTGAACGAACGAACTGAAAGAATATTTTGAACGAATCCTTTTAATGAACTGATTCTAGTTATTCAGTACAGTCAAAAGAACTGCCGATCCCATCACTAATACAAACTGCATCACCCCAGGTAAGTCATATTTGTGTTTTCTTTGGTACTTTTCACTTAATGTAAAACACTAGCTTGCGTAAGCTAGTGCTAGCCACCATAGCGCATATTACATCAAAATTTGCATTGCATGCTAAATATAAGTTATTTAAAGCCATTTATTAGGTTGTTTGCAGTTATGTTTATGTCATGCTTTTTCATTGATCTTACCAGAACTGTAATAACTTTTAGTAAAGTGTAGTTTATGTTGATGAAATAGAAAATGTTTTCATAACTGTGAATTATTTTGAATCCATCTTCATTCTGATGGAATAATCACAACCTCTTTTTTTAATTGATATGTATATTTTGTCAAAGGGTATGTCAACACAAGTGGTGCCCCATCTTGCCCATTCTGTGCCATCACAACGTCCACAACTACCATCGGTAAGTTGTTAGACATAATTTAGGACTCCAGTTCCACCTCTTTCCATTTTGTGAGTGACGTTGAAGATAAATATCCTCTACCTGATTACGACAAATATTGTCCAAATTGTTATCAATTAATTGTTTTTTGTTATTTTGTTATTTGTTTATTTGACAATAAAATAACTTAACTTGACTTGATATTGAAATGTCTGATTCAAGTGACTGAAAGTTCAGTGAGACAACGGAGAAGAGGTGAGTAAAGTTTAATATATGTAACATTAATGTCATAATGCTTTTAGGGTGTGACTAGATGTTGAGGATAATTCAACCATATGAAGACTATCAAGGCCACTATTTATAATAATATTAATTTAGGCCATATTGTGATAAGGTCATTCTACTAAAAACACCCACATAAGGGCCAATAGGGGGTAAAAAAAAGTTTTTTCTACACCAGGCCTGGCCAACCCGCGGCTCCCGAGCCGCATGCGGCTCTTTGCCTGGTTTCATGCGGCTCTAACGTTCTAGTGTTGTGTGGTTCTCGAACGATTTGTTGGAACGAACGATCTTTTGAGTGAACGTACTGAACTTCATTCCTTTCTCAGTTCAGTTGAACTCAGCTGCGACCGTGCCGGTGGGAGGGATTCTATAATAGACTTTGCTACAGAACATTTAGTTTTTATGTTGGCACTAAGTGCCAAAGTACAGTCAAAAGAACTGTCGATCCCATCACTCTAATGTTCATATCGAGGTTTGGGTTTGTGTTTTCTAAATGTGTGTGTTCGCTTCACTTGAGTTCAATACATGCGCGTTGGATGAAAATACCGCAAAGTTTCTCAGTAGGGAAAGATCTTTTGAGTAAACAATTTGTGTCAAGTTCGCTTTCAAAATGGCAGGGAAAAAATTCACAGCCAAATGAAAATATATATATATATATATATCAATTTGCATCTGAAATAAAAAAGAGAAACACTTATTCAAAGCTGTTTTCAAAAGTTATGTTTAACCTTAAATATTGTCTCAAACTGATGTTCTCAGACTGAGAGAATGACATTTTCTAAGATTCTGCTGGAGCTCTGAATAACAGTTTTCAAACATCAAATAAATGGTTTATATAGATATATATATCAATTTGCATCTGAAATAAACAAGAGAAACACTTATTCGAAGCTGTTTTCAAAAGTTATGTTTAACCTGAAATATTGTCTCAATTTGATGTTCTCAGACTGAGAGAATGACGTTTTCCAAGATTCTGCTGGAGCTCTGAATAACAGTTTTCAAACATCAAATAAAGGGTTTATAAAGCTATATATATCAATTTGCATCTGAAATAAACAAGAGAAACACTTATTTGAAGCTGTTTTCAAAAGTTATGTTTAACCTGAAATATTGTCTCAAACTGATCTTCACAGGCTGAGAGAAAGATGTTTTCCAAGATTCTGCTGAAGCTCTGAATAGCAGTTTTCAAACATCAAATAAAGGGTTTATATAGCTATATATATCAATTTGCATCTGAAATAAACAAGAGAAACACTTATTCGAAGCTATTTTCAAAAATTATGTTTAACCTGAAATATTGTCTCAAACTGATGTTCTCAGACTGAGAGAATGACGTTTTCTAAGATTCTGCTGGAGCTCTGAATAGCAGTTTTCAAACATCAAATAAAGGGTTTATATAGCTATATATATCAATTTGCATCTGAAATAAACAAGAGAAACACTTATTCGAAGCTGTTTTCAAAAGTTATGTTTAACCTGAAATATTGTCTCAAACTGATGTTCTCAGACTGAGAGAATGACGTTTTCTAAGATTCTGCTGGAGCTCTGAATAGCAGTTTTCAAACACCAAATAAAGGGTTTATATAGCTATATATATCAATTTGCATCTGAAATAAACAAAAGAAAAACTTATTCAAAGCTGTTTTCAAAAGTTATGTTTAACCTGAAATATTGTCTCAAACTGATGTTCTCAGACCGAGAGAATGACGTTTTCTAAGATTCTGCTGGAGTTCTGAATAGCAGTTTTCAAACATCAAATAAAGGGTTTATATAGCTATATATATCAATTTGCATCCGAAATAAACAAGAGAAACACTTATTCGAATCTGTTTTCAAAAGTTATGTTTAACCTGAAATATTGTCTCAAACTGATGTTCTCAGACCGAGAGAATGACGTTTTCTAAGATTCTGCTGGAGCTCTGAATAGCAGTTTTCAAACATCAAATAAAGGGTTTATATAGCTATATATAACAATTTGCATCTGAAATAAACAAGAGAAACATTTATTCGAAGCTGTTTTCAAAAGTTATGTTTAACCTGAAATATTGTCTCAAACTGATCTTAACAGGCTGAGAGAATGACGTTTTCCAAGATTCTGCTGAAGCTCTGAATAGCAGTTTTCAAACATCAAATAAAGGGTTTATATAGCTATATATATCAATTTGCATCTGAAATAAACAAGAGAAACATTTATTCGAAGCTGTTTTCAAAAGTTATGTTTAACCTGAAATATTGTCTCAAACTGATCTTCTCAGACTGAGAGAATGACGTTTTCCAAGATTCTGCTGGAGCTCTGAATAACAGTTTTAAAACATCAAATAAAGGGTTTATATAGCTATATATATCAATTTGCATCTGAAATAAACAAGAGAAACACTTATTCGAAGCTGTTTTCAAAAGTTATGTTTAACATGAAATACTGTCTCAAACTGATGTTCTCAGACTGAGAGAATGACGTTTTCCAAGATTCTGCTGGAGCTCTGAATAACAGTTTTCAAACATCAAATAAAGGGTTTATATAGCTATATATATCAATTTGCATCTGAAATAAACAAGAGAAACACTTATTCGAAGCTGTTTTCAAAAGTTATGTTTAACCTGAACTATTGTCTCAAACTGATGTTCTCAGACTGAGAGAATGACGTTTTCTAAGATTCTGCTGGAGCTCTGAATAGCAGTTTTCAAACATCAAATAAAGGGTTTATATAGCTATATATAACAATTTGCATCTGAAATAAACAAGAGAAACATTTATTCGAAGCTGTTTTCAAAAGTTATGTTTAACCTGAAATATTGTCTCAAACTGATCTTCTCAGACTGAGAGAATGACGTTTTCCAAGATTCTGCTGGAGCTCTGAATAACCGTTTTCAAACATCAAATAAAGGGTTGATATAGCTATATATATCAATTTGCATCTGAAATAAACAAGAGAAACACTTATTCGAAGCTGTTTTCAAAAGTTATGTTTAACCTGAAATATTGTCTCAAACTGATGTTCTCAGACTGAGAGAATGACGTTTTCCAAGATTCTGCTGGAGCTCTGAATAGCAGTTTTCAAACATCAAATAAAGGGTTTATATAGCTTTATATATCAATTTGCATCTGAAATAAACAAGAGAAACACTTATTCGAAGCTGTTTTCAAAAGTTATGTTTAACCTGAAATATTGTCTCAAACTGATGTTCTCAGACTGAGAGAATGACGTTTTCCAAGATTCTGCTGGAGCTCTGAATAGCAGTTTTCAAACATCAAATAAAGGGTTTATATAGCTATATATATCATTTTCCATCTGAAATAAACAAGAGAAACACTTATTCGAAGCTGTTTTCAAAAGTTATGGTTAACCTGAAATATTGTCTCAAACTGATGTTCTCAGACTGAGAGAATGACGTTTTCTAAGATTCTGCTGGAGCTCTGAATAGCAGTTTTCAAACATCAAATAAAGGGTTTATATAGCTATATATATCAATTTGCATCTGAAATAAACAAGAGAAACACTTATTCGAAGCTGTTTTCAAAGGATATGTTTAAGTGAGACCTTCTCTAAATGTGATGTATTCAGACTGAGATGTATTTGATGTCCAATCCCGCCACCTTGTGGTTCTTTTTTTTTATCAACATTTCTCTTTTTTTTTCCACAATGCAATTCCCCCAAGCACCCTACCTGGTGCACAAACCAAACACCACCATGTCTTCTCCTTTGAATTTGATTGACAGGTCCACCAGAACGGTCTTGTAGATACAGCATTGCGTTGTCTAGTCCGAGCGAGTCTCAGAATGTTTTCACAGTCTTGGAAGTAGTGAACGCGGGCTAAGATGCTGCTGGAGCTCTGAATAACAGTTTTCAAACATCAAATAAAGGGTTTATATAGCTATATATATCAATTTGCATCTGAAATAAACAAAAGAAAAACTTATTCAAAGCTGTTTTCAAAAGTTATGTTTAACCTGAAATATTGTCTCAAACTGATGTTCTCAGACCGAGAGAATGACGTTTTCTAAGATTCTGCTGGAGTTCTGAATAGCAGTTTTCAAACATCAAATAAAGGGTTTATATAGCTATATATATCAATTTGCATCTGAAATAAACAAGAGAAACACTTATTCGAAGCTGGTTTCAAAAGTTATGTTTAACCTGAAATATTGTCTCAAACTGATGTTCTCAGACCGAGAGAATGACGTTTTCTAAGATTCTGCTGGAGCTCTGAATAGCAGTTTTCAAACATCAAATAAAGGGTTTATATAGCTATATATATCAATTTGCATCCGAAATAAACAAGAGAAACACTTATTCGAAGCTGTTTTCAAAAGTTATGTTTAACCTGAAATATTGTCTCAAACTGATGTTCTCAGACCGAGAGAATGACGTTTTCTAAGATTCTGCTGGAGCTCTGAATAGCAGTTTTCAAACATCAAATAAAGGGTTTATATAGCTATATATAACAATTTGCATCTGAAATAAACAAGAGAAACATTTATTCGAAGCTGTTTTCAAAAGTTATGTTTAACCTGAAATATTGTCTCAAACTGATCTTAACAGGCTGAGAGAATGACGTTTTCCAAGATTCTGCTGAAGCTCTGAATAGCAGTTTTCAAACATCAAATAAAGGGTTTATATAGCTATATATATCAATTTGCATCTGAAATAAACAAGAGAAACACTTATTCGAAGCTGTTTTCAAAAGTTATGTTTAACATGAAATACTGTCTCAAACTGATGTTCTCAGACTGAGAGAATGACGTTTTCCAAGATTCTGCTGGAGCTCTGAATAACAGTTTTCAAACATCAAATAAAGGGTTTATATAGCTATATATATCAATTTGCATCTGAAATAAACAAGAGAAACACTTATTCCAAGCTGTTTTCAAAAGTTATGTTTAACCTGAACTATTGTCTCAAACTGATGTTCTCAGACTGAGAGAATGACGTTTTCTAAGATTCTGCTGGAGCTCTGAATAGCAGTTTTCAAACATCAAATAAAGGGTTTATATAGCTATATATAACAATTTGCATCTGAAATAAACAAGAGAAACATTTATTCGAAGCTGTTTTCAAAAGTTATGTTTAACCTGAAATATTGTCTCAAACTGATCTTCTCAGACTGAGAGAATGACGTTTTCCAAGATTCTGCTGGAGCTCTGAATAACCGTTTTCAAACATCAAATAAAGGGTTGATATAGCTATATATATCAATTTGCATCTGAAATAAACAAGAGAAACACTTATTCGAAGCTGTTTTCAAAAGTTATGTTTAACCTGAAATATTGTCTCAAACTGATGTTCTCAGACTGAGAGAATGACGTTTTCCAAGATTCTGCTGGAGCTCTGAATAGCAGTTTTTAAACATCAAATAAAGGGTTTATATAGCTATATATATCAATTTGCATCTGAAATAAACAAGAGAAACACTTATTCGAAGCTGTTTTCAAAAGTTATGTTTAACCTGAAATATTGTCTCAAACTGATGTTCTCAGACTGAGAGAATGACGTTTTCCAAGATTCTGCTGGAGCTCTGAATAGCAGTTTTCAAACATCAAATAAAGGGTTTATATAGCTATATATATCATTTTCCATCTGAAATAAACAAGAGAAACACTTATTCGAAGCTGTTTTCAAAAGTTATGGTTAACCTGAAATATTGTCTCAAACTGATGTTCTCAGACTGAGAGAATGACGTTTTCTAAGATTCTGCTGGAGCTCTGAATAGCAGTTTTCAAACATCAAATAAAGGGTTTATATAGCTATATATATCAATTTGCATCTGAAATAAACAAGAGAAACACTTATTCGAAGCTGTTTTCAAAGGATATGTTTAAGTGAGACCTTCTCTAAATGTGATGTATTCAGACTGAGATGTATTTGATGTCCAATCCCGCCACCTTGTGGTTCTTTTTTTTTATCAACATTTCTCTTTTTTTTTCCACAATGCAATTCCCCCAAGCACCCTACCTGGTGCACAAACCAAACACCACCATGTCTTCTCCTTTGAATTTGATTGACAGGTCCACCAGAACGGTCTTGTAGATACAGCATTGCGTTGTCTAGTCCGAGCGAGTCTCAGAATGTTTTCACAGTCTTGGAAGTAGTGAACGCGGGCTAAGATGCTGCTGGAGCTCTGAATAACAATTTTCAAACATCAAATAAAGGGTTTATATAGCTATATATATCAATTTGCATCTGAAATAAACAAGAGAAAAACATATTCAAAGCTGTTTTCAAAAGTTATGTTTAACCTGAAATATTGTCTCAAACTGATGTTCTCAGACTGAGAGAATGACGTTTTCTAAGATTCTGCTGGAGCTCTGAATAACAGTTTTCAAACATCAAATAAAGGGTTTATATAGCTATATCTATCAAATTGCATTGAAATAAACAAGAGAAACACTTATTCGAAACTGTTTTCAAAAGTTATGTTTAACATGAAATATTGTCTCAAACTGATGTTCTAAGACTGAGAGAATGACGTTTTCTAAGATTCTGCTGGAGCTCTGAATAGCAGTTTTCAAACCTCAAATAAAGGGTTTATATAGCTATATATATCAATTTGCATCTGAAATAAACAAGCTGCTGGAGCTCTGAATAACACAATAAGACAAGTCCTTTTTAATTTATTGTTGATTGCATTTAAGTTTATGTTACATTTTAGTATTATTATTATTTTTGTCTTATTAAATTTTTATTTTAGTGCAAAAAAACATTTAACAACCAAGCATTTAGTCACACTTTATTTGTTTATTGGACAGGCTGGAAACGCACACACAGTGTTTTTAAAAGTAACAGAATCTCTACTACATTTGCATTTGCGTTTGTTTGTAAACGTATATACACAACGAGAGTTTGTCACATTAGGCTGCTACCGATGCGCGAGACACAGATTCGTTCAGTGAACGAGGATTCACATCCCGTTATTCGCGACACACAGATTCGTTCAATGAACGAGGATTCACATCCGGGGATTCGCGAGACACGGATTCCTTCAGTGAACGAGGATTCATGTTCAGCTGTGAACACACCTCAAGGTCCTCTCTATTTGCTGAATTTCTCACGAATGTCTGTGTACTGCTCCTTGTCCGTGAACGCACCGGGCGTCCTTTTTTTTTTTTTTGCATTGTCCCTGAAGTGCATTGAATGTTAACCTCAGGTCTGAATCCTTTAAGTTAGTAACGGATTGTTTGGCTGCGTTCAGGAAGTAGGTGATATTGCAGTCTGGGCTCCATAAGCACTGAGTTAGTGATTTAGTGAACGAACGAACTGAAAGAATATTTTGAACGAATCCTTTTAATGAACTGATTCTAGTTATTCAGTACAGTCAAAAGAACTGCCGATCCCATCACTAATACAAACTGCATCACCCCAGGTAAGTCATATTTGTGTTTTCTTTGGTACTTTTCACTTAATGTACATCACTAGCTTGCGTAAGCTAGTGCTAGCCACCATAGCGCATATTACATCAAAATTTGCATTGCATGCTAAATATAAGTTATTTAAAGCCATTTATTAGGTTGTTTGCAGTTATGTTTATGTCATGCTTTTTCATTGATCTTACCAGAACTGTAATAACTTTTAGTAAAGTGTAGTTTATGTTGATGAAATAGAAAATGTTTTCATAACTGTGAATTATTTTGAATCCATCTTCATTCTGATGGAATAATCACAACCTCTTTTTTTAATTGATATGTATATTTTGTCAAAGGGTATGCCAACACAAGTGGTGCCCCATCTTGCCCATTCTGTGCCATCACAACGTCCACAACTACCATCGGTAAGTTGTTAGACATAATTTAGGACTCCAGTTCCACCTCTTTCCATTTTGTGAGTGACGTTGAAGATAAATATCCTCTACCTGATTATGACAAATATTGTCCAAATTGTTATCAATTAATTGTTTTTTGTTATTTTGTTATTTGTTTATTTGACAATAAAATAACTTAACTTGACTTGATATGGAAATGTCTGATTCAAGTGACTGAAAGTTCAGTGAGACAACGGAGAAGAGGTGAGTAAAGTTTAATATATGTAACATTAATGTCATCATGCTTTTAGGGTGTGACTAGATGTTGAGGATAATTCAACCATATGAAGACTATCAAGGCCACTATTTATAATAATATTAATTTAGGCCATATTGTGATAAGGTCATTCTACTAAAAACACCCACATAAGGGCCAATAGGGGGTAAAAAAAGGTTTTTTTGTAACCTTTATTCTGTATAAAAATATACTTTATTCTGTATATTTAATTCATTATTTAATTCCAGCATAAAGAGGTAAACAAGATGGGAAACACTATAAAACAGTGGATGAAGGAAACATGGAGAGCTTATCTCTGAACGCATGATCAGTGCATTTATTTATTTATTTGTATTGTATTACATTTCTCCGATCCTTGTTATTCTAGTCAGGCTCTGACTGATCACTGACTTCCATCAGTGATCTGATCCAGCCTAACACCCCAGCTCGTGCTCTGAGGTCTGTGGATCAGAATCTACTTGTGGTTCCTCGCACACGGTTCAGGACCAGAGGAGAGAAACCCTTCCAGGCAGTTGCTCCTAAGCTTTGGAACGATCTAAAACATTTTAATTTGTGCAGGCCTTTCCTTGATTTTCTGTAACTCCTGTGTTATCTTGATCTTTTATATATTTTATTGAGTTTTGTTTTTGATTGTTTAAGCACTTACCCTTACCCTTAACCTAACTCCTAAACTTTAATCCCTTTTGAATTTCTTTTACAGGTAGGGAGGGTTCATCAACGGGTTTGCACTGGCCCGTGCCCTCGACAGGGACCCTCCCTGTCACCCCCCTTCAACCCTAACGCCTAACCCTAATAAACAGGGACATCTATACACTGTACTAAATTGACAATAAATCCATATTTCTACAGTAAAAATACATAAAACTTTGTTCACTTATACTTCAAAACCTGCTGAACATGAAAATAAAGTCAGATCTTTGTCAACTATTAAGGTTTATTTTTTATAATAAAATACGTTGTGCACAAACAGCTTTCTAAGCAAAAATAACGTCGTAAGTCAGTAATTAAATTATTTAAACAACCGTAATTGAATTATTTTGCAAGAAAACAAAAAAATAAACAGGAAATTATAACAGATTAGCAGAAAATAAATATTTCCTATTTTGGCTGCTTTTCTTCCAACAGTCTCACACATGTTTGGAGACTCTGGTCTCATCACGCAAATGTCTCTTCAAATCTTACTTTAATGTCACCATATCAGAGTATTTTTGAGAATATATCAGTAATAGTGTCATAGAACCTTCCGCATATGACTTCTCTCCCACTACTGTAACACCTTCACAAAAACGCAAGTGTTTTAAGGTTGCGGCTAGATCGCGGCTCACTTGACCGCAGTGTGGGGGACCATGCCGCCTAGCCTGGATCTTTTTTTTTAATCACAATTTTTTAGCCACAATACAATCCCCTCAAGCCCCCTACCTTGTGCAGGAACCAAACACCACCATGTCTTCTCCTTTGAATTTGACTGACAGGTCCACCAGCACGGTTGTGTAGATGCAGCCATGAGCGAAGCCCCTCTCCCACGACGACTTCCTGACTATCTGTTCAAAAAAAGGGAAATTTAAATAAATAAATAAATAATGTGGGGAGTAAAAAAGTTTTGAATAAAACCAGAGGATGAACTGAATCAGGTTTTCTAACATGCTGCTGTAAACCTGCAGAACAGTTTCCAAACTTCAAATAAAGGGTTTATTTAGCTATAAACATCAATGATAATTTATAATAACAAACAAAAGAAAACACTTCTTGTACGTGATTCTGAAGCGGGCAGGATAAGCAAATCCGAACCAAACCCCGTCCACTCCCCAAAACCGACTCTTTACGTCATTGAACGCTGCGCGTGCTTTGGCAACACTTGTCGGGTAGTCAGGAAACACTGAGGTGCTGACTCCGTCCACACTGATGCGTTGTCTAGTCTGAGCGAGTCTCAGAATGTTTTCACAGTCTTGGAAATAGTGAACGCGGGCTATGATCGTGTTTGACCGGCGTCCCTCTGTAGATCCAGGCGGGGAGAGACGGTGAGCTCTGTCCAGGAGCGGCGCGTCTTTCAGATCAAAGGCCCGCTGCAGAAGCGCGGACACAGACTCGGTGTTGCATTCAAGGGTCTCCGGTATTTCGACATAAGGATCTTATGTTGTTTGTCCGCGACCTCGCCTCCAAGTCCTCGCATTTATTCTGAAGTTGGTCCATGACCCCCGTGAGCCGCTTCACCTCCTTCTTGAGTGAAACAACATCATCTGTACACGTTGACAAACTTACTTTCACATTCTTCACCGTAGATTTCATGGCGGAGAGTTCAGAGGCGATCGTCAACCTGTATTCTTTGAGCTCCGCTCTAGCTGCAACAATATCCGCTCGAATCACCGCCATCTCACTTTCCAACATTGCGCAAACTTCTGTTTGAATAATTTCAGCTAAATCCTTGCGCACCGAAGATAGCAGTTCCATCATGTATTTTAGGTTTTCTTTTGATAAGGATCAAAATATATAGTGCTTGAATAACAGTGACATCAATACACTGTACTAAATTGACAATAAATCAATGTTTCTACAGTAAAAATACATAACTTATTTCACTTATACTTCAAAACCTGTTGAACATGAAATAAAGTCAGATCTTTGTCAACTATTGAGTTTTTTTTATAAGAATTAAAATATATTGTGCATGATTAACAGGGACATCAATACACTGTACTAAATTGACAATAAATCCATATTTCTACAGTAAAAATGCATGAAACTTTGTTCACTTATACTTCAAAACCTGCTGAACATGAAAATAAAGTCAGATCTTTGTCAACTAATAAGGTTTATTTTTTATAATAAAAAAGGGTTGTGCACAAACAGCTTTCTAAGCAAAAATAACGCCATAAGTCAGTAATTAAATTATTTAAACAACCGTAATTGAATTATTTTGTAAGAAAACAAAAAAATAAACAGGAAATTATAGCAGATTAGCAGAAAATAAATATTTCCTATTTCGGCTGCTTTTCTTCCAACAGTCTCACACATGTTTGGAGACTCTGGTCTCATCACGCAAATGTCTCTTCAAATCTTACTTTAATGTCACCATATCAGAGTATTTTTGAGAATATATCAGTAATAGTGTCGTAGATCCTTCCGCGTATGACTTCTCTCCCACTACTGTAACACCTTCACAAAAACGCAAGTGTTTTAAGGTTGCGGCTAGATCGCGGCTCACTTGACCGCAGTGTGGGGGACCATGCCGCCTAGCCTGGATCTTTTTTTTTAATCACAATTTTTTAGCCACAATACAATCCCCTCAAGCCCCCTACCTTGTGCAGGAACCAAACACCACCATGTCTTCTCCTTTGAATTTGACTGACAGGTCCACCAGCACGGTTGTGTAGATGCAGCCATGAGCGAAGCCCCTCTCCCACGACGACTTCCTGACTATCTGTTCAAAAAAAGGGAAATTTAAATAAATAAATAAATAATGTGGGGAGTAAAAAAGTTTTGAATAAAACCAGAGGATGAACTGAATCAGGTTTTCTAACATGCTGCTGTAAACCTGCAGAACAGTTTCCAAACTTCAAATAAAGGGTTTATTTAGCTATAAACATCAATAATAATTTATAATAACAAACAAAAGAAAACACTTCTTGTACGTGATTCTGAAGCGGGCAGGATAAGCAAATCCGAACCGAACCCCGTCCACTCCCCAAAACCGACTCTTTACGTCATTGAACGCTGCGCGTGCTTTGGCAACACTTGTCGGGTAGTCAGGAAACACTGAGGTGCTGACTCCGTCCACACTGATGCGTTGTCTAGTCTGAGCGAGTCTCAGAATGTTTTCACAGTCTTGGAAGTAGTGAACGCGGGCTATGATCGTGTTTGACCGGCGTCCCTCTGTAGATCCAGGCGGGGAGAGACGGTGAGCTCTGTCCAGGAGCGGCGCGTCTTTCAGATCAAAGGCCCGCTGCAGAAGCGCGGACACAGACTCGGTGTTGCATTCAAGGGTTTCCGGTATTTCGACATAAGGATCTTATGTTGTTTGTCCGCGACCTCGCCTCCAAGTCCTCGCATTTATTCTGAAGTTGGTCCATGACCCCCGTGAGCCGCTTCACCTCCTTCTTGAGTGAAACAACATCATCTGTACACGTTGACAAACTTACTTTCACATTCTTCACCGTAGATTTCATGGCGGAGAGTTCAGAGGCGATCGTCAACCTGTATTCTTTGAGCTCCGCTCTAGCTGCAACAATATCCGCTCGAATCACCGCCATCTCACTTTCCAACATTGCGCAAACTTCTGTTTGAATAATTTCAGCTAAATCCTTGCGCACCGAAGATAGCAGTTCCATCATGTATTTTAGGTTTTCTTTTGATAAGGATCAAAATATATAGTGCTTGAATAACAGTGACATCAATACACTGTACTAAATTGACAATAAATCAATGTTTCTACAGTAAAAATACATAACTTATTTCACTTATACTTCAAAACCTGTTGAACATGAAATAAAGTCAGATCTTTGTCAACTATTGAGTTTTTTTTATAAGAATTAAAATACATTGTGCATGATTAACAGGGACATCAATACACTGTTCTAAATTGACAATAAATCCATATTTCTACAGTAAAAATGCATGAAACTTTGTTCACTTATACTTCAAAACCTGCTGAACATGAAAATAAAGTCAGATCTTTGTCAACTAATAAGGTTTATTTTTTATAATAAAAAAGGGTTGTGCACAAACAGCTTTCTAAGCAAAAATAACGCCATAAGTCAGTAATTAAATTATTTAAACAACCGTAATTGAATTATTTTGTAAGAAAACAAAAAAATAAACAGGAAATTATAGCAGATTAGCAGAAAATAAATATTTCCTATTTCGGCTGCTTTTCTTCCAACAGTCTCACACATGTTTGGAGACTCTGGTCTCATCACGCAAATGTCTCTTCAAATCTTACTTTAATGTCACCATATCAGAGTATTTTTGAGAATATATCAGTAATAGTGTCGTAGATCCTTCCGCGTATGACTTCTCTCCCACTACTGTAACACCTTCACAAAAACGCAAGTGTTTTAAGGTTGCGGCTAGATCGCGGCTCACTTGACCGCAGTGTGGGGGACCATGCCGCCTAGCCTGGATCTTTTTTTTTAATCACAATTTTTTAGCCACAATACAATCCCCTCAAGCCCCCTACCTTGTGCAGGAACCAAACACCACCATGTCTTCTCCTTTGAATTTGACTGACAGGTCCACCAGCACGGTTGTGTAGATGCAGCCATGAGCGAAGCCCCTCTCCCACGACGACTTCCTGACTATCTGTTCAAAAAAAGGGAAATTTAAATAAATAAATAAATAATGTGGGGAGTAAAAAAGTTTTGAATAAAACCAGAGGATGAACTGAATCAGGTTTTCTAACATGCTGCTGTAAACCTGCAGAACAGTTTCCAAACTTCAAATAAAGGGTTTATTTAGCTATAAACATCAATAATAATTTATAATAACAAACAAAAGAAAACACTTCTTGTACGTGATTCTGAAGCGGGCAGGATAAGCAAATCCGAACCGAACCACGTCCACTCCCCAAAACCGACTCTTGACGTCATTGAACGCTGCGCGTGCTTTGGCAACACTTGTCGGGTAGTCAGGAAACACTGAGGTTCTGACTCCGTCCACACCGATGCGTTGTCTAGTCCGAGCGAGTCTCAGAATGTTTTCACAGTCTTGGAAGTAGTGAACGCAGGCTATGATCGTGTTTGACCGGCGTCCCTCTGTAGATCCAGGCGGGGAGAGACGGTGAGCTCTGTCCAGGAGCGGCGCGTCTTTCAGATCAAAGGCCCGCTGCAGAAGCGCGGACACAGACTCGGTGTTGCATTCAAGGGTCTCCGGTATTTCGACATAAGGATCTTATGTTGTTTGTCCGCGACCTCGCCTCCAAGTCCTCGCATTTATTCTGAAGTTGGTCCATGACCCCCGTTAGCCGCTTCACCTCCTTCTTGAGTGAAACAACATCATCTGTCCACGTTGACAAACTTTCTTCCACATCCTTCACCGTAGATTTCATGGCGGAGAGTTCAGAGGCGATCGTCAACCTGTATTCTTTGAGCTCCGCTCTAGCTGCAACAATATCCGCTCGAATCACCGCCATCTCACTTTCCAACATTGCGCAAACTTCTGTTTGAATAATTTCAGCTAAATCCTTGCGCACCGAAGATAGCAGTTCCATCATGTATTTTAGGTTTTCTTTTGATAAGGATTAAAATATATAGTGCTTCAATAACAGTGACATCAATACACTGTACTAAATTGACAATAAATCAATGTTTCTACAGTAAAAATACATAACTTATTTCACTTATACTTCAAAACCTGTTGAACATGAAAATAAAGTCAGATCTTTGTCAACTATTGAGTTTTTTTTATAAGAATTAAAATATATTGTGCATGATTAACAGGGACATCAATACACTGTACTAAATTGACAATAAATCCATATTTCTACAGTAAAAATACATGAAACGTTGTTCACTTATACTTCAAAACCTGCTGAACATGAAAATAAAGTCAGATCTTTGTCAACTAATAAGGTTTATTTTTTATAATAAAAAAGGTTGTGCACATTCAGCTTTCTAAGCAAAAATAACGCCATAAGTCAGTAATTAAATTATTTAAACAACCATAATTGAATTATTTTGTAAGACAACAAAAAAATAAACAGGAAATTATAACAGATTAGCAGAAAATAAATATTTCCTATTTCGGCTGCTTTTCTTCCAAAAGTCTCACACATGTTTGGAGACTCTGGTCTCATCACGCAAATGTCTCTTCAAATCTTACCTTAATGTCACCATATCAGAGTATTTTTGAGAATATATCAGTAATAGTGTCGTAGATCCTTCCGCGTATGACTTCTCTCCCACTACTGTAACACCTTCACAAAAACGCAAGTGTTTTAAGGTTGCGGCTAGATCGCAGCTCACTTGACCGCAGTGTGTGGGAACATGCCGCCTAGCCTGGATCTTTTTTTTTTATCACAATTTTTTAGCCACAATACAAGCCCCTCAAGCCCCCTACCTTGTGCAGGAACCAAACACCACCATGTCTTCTCCTTTGAATTTGACTGACAGGTCCACCAGCACGGTTGTGTAGATGCAGCCATGAGCGAAGCCCCTCTCCCACGACGACTTCCTGACTATCTGTTCAAAAAAAGGGAAATTTAAATAAATAAATAAATAATGTGGGGAGTAAAAAAGTTTTGAATAAAACCAGAGGATGAACTGAATCAGGTTTTCTAACATGCTGCTGTAAACCTGCAGAACAGTTTCCAAACTTCAAATAAAGGGTTTATTTAGCTATAAACATCAATAATAATTTATAAAAACAAACATAAGAAAACACTTATTTGAAGTTGTTTTAAAAAGTTAGGTTTAAAGTGAAATCTTATCTGAAAATGATGTTTTCTTTACAATATTATTTTCAGTGAACTGTCCTTAGTAGCCATAGATGTTTTAGCATTTTAGCATAAGACATTTTAATGAGGTAGTGCCACCATTTGCGCTATATTAAATGTAATATTTAAATGTGTCAACATAATTTAATATTTAGGTAACACCTCACTATATGAACACAACTTTAAGAAATATAACTTACTTGAGGCTGTGTATTTCTTTCGTCGTTTTTTTTGCACCATTTTCTCTGAATCTTTCTGCTGAAGATGCGGCAAGACCCGCCCTTCTTCCCTCGGGTAGCTCCCTATGATTGGTGGAGAAGTCCAGCCAATGACAGCAGAAGGATTCAAGCCGCTGGTCTCTGAATGGCTACCCTCGTGGGCAGGGTGTGCGAGGAGTTGTGAGCAAGCTTCTATAGGGCAATGAATGTACAATTAATTACTTGTTTATTCGCTGATTTAGAAGCATTATTTTGCTATGTTTTCCGACATTTAGACAATATTTCTCACATTTATGAAATATAAAATCTAAATGTCAAATTTAAATGTAAATGTTAAATACATATCTAAATGTTAAATCTAAATCTTAAATCTAAATATAAATATAAATATAAATTTAAATCTATATTTAAATGTTAAATCTATATCTAAATGTTAAATCTAAATCTAAAAACAAGTAAAATGTTTTACTTAGACAAGGCCTTTTTAATTTATTGTTGATTGCATTTAAGTTTATGTTACATTTTAGTATTATTATTATTTTTGTTTTATTTAATTTTTATTTTAGTGCAAAAAAACATTTAACAACCAAGCATTTAGTCACACTTTAATTGTTTATTGGACAGGCTGGAAACGCACACACAGTGTTTTTAAAAGTAACAGAATCTCTACTACATTTGCATTTGCGTTTGTTTGTAAACGTATATACACAACGAGAGTTTGTCACATTAGGCTGCTACCGATGCGCGAGACACAGATTCGTTCAGTGAACGAGGATTCACATCCCGTTATTCGCGACACACAGATTCGTTCAATGAACGAGGATTCACATCCGGGGATTCGCGAGACACGGATTCCTTCAGTGAACGAGGATTCATGTTCAGCTGTGAACACACCTCAAGATCCTCTCTATTTGCTGAATTTCTCACGAATGTCTGTGTACTGCTCCTTATCCGTGAACGCACCGGGCGTCCTTTTTTTTTTTTTTGCATTGTCCCTGAAGTGCATTGAATGTTAACCTCGGGTCTGAATCCTTTAAGTTAGTAACGGATTGTTTGGCTGCGTTCAGGAAGTAGGTGATATTGCAGTCTGGGCTCCATAAGCACTGAGTTAGTGATTTAGTGAACGAACGAACTGAAAGAATATTTTGAACGAATCCTTTTAATGAACTGATTCTAGTTATTCAGTACAGTCAAAAGAACTGCCGATCCCATCACTAATACAAACTGCATCACCCCAGGTAAGTCATATTTGTGTTTTCTTTGGTACTTTTCACTTAATGTAAAACACTAGCTTGCGTAAGCTAGTGCTAGCCACCATAGCGCATATTACATCAAAATTTGCATTGCATGCTAAATATAAGTTATTTAAAGCCATTTATTAGGTTGTTTGCAGTTATGTTTATGTCATGCTTTTTCATTGATCTTACCAGAACTGTAATAACTTTTAGTAAAGTGTAGTTTATGTTGATGAAATAGAAAATGTTTTCATAACTGTGAATTATTTTGAATCCATCTTCATTCTGATGGAATAATCACAACCTCTTTTTTTAATTGATATGTATATTTTGTCAAAGGGTATGTCAACACAAGTGGTGCCCCATCTTGCCCATTCTGTGCCATCACAACGTCCACAACTACCATCGGTAAGTTGTTAGACATAATTTAGGACTCCAGTTCCACCTCTTTCCATTTTGTGAGTGACGTTGAAGATAAATATCCTCTACCTGATTAAGACAAATATTGTCCAAATTGTTATCAATTAATTGTTTTTTGTTATTTTGTTATTTGTTTATTTGACAATAAAATAACTTAACTTGACTTGATATTGAAATGTCTGATTCAAGTGACTGAAAGTTCAGTGAGACAACGGAGAAGAGGTGAGTAAAGTTTAATATATGTAACATTAATGTCATAATGCTTTTAGGGTGTGACTAGATGTTGAGGATAATTCAACCATATGAAGACTATCAAGGCCACTATTTATAATAATATTAATTTAGGCCATATTGTGATAAGGTCATTCTACTAAAAACACCCACATAAGGGCCAATAGGGGGTAAAAAAAAGTTTTTTCTACACCAGGCCTGGCCAACCCGCGGCTCCCGAGCCGCATGCGGCTCTTTGCCTGGTTTCATGCGGCTCTAACGTTCTAGTGTTGTGTGGTTCTCGAACGATTTGTTGGAACGAACGATCTTTTGAGTGAACGTACTGAACTTCATTCCTTTCTCAGTTCAGTTGAACTCAGCTGCGACCGTGCCGGTGGGAGGGATTCTATAATAGACTTTGCTACAGAACATTTAGTTTTTATGTTGGCACTAAGTGCCAAAGTACAGTCAAAAGAACTGTCGATCCCATCACTCTAATGTTCATATCGAGGTTTGGGTTTGTGTTTTCTAAATGTGTGTGTTCGCTTCACTTGAGTTCAATACATGCGCGTTGGATGAAAATACCGCAAAGTTTCTCAGTAGGGAAAAGATCTTTTGAGTAAACAATTTGTATCAAGTTCGCTTTCAAAATGGCAGGGAAAAAATTCACAGCCAAATGAAAATATATATATATATATATATCAATTTGCATCTGAAATAAAAAAGAGAAACACTTATTCAAAGCTGTTTTCAAAAGTTATGTTTAACCTTAAATATTGTCTCAAACTGATGTTCTCAGACTGAGAGAATGACATTTTCTAAGATTCTGCTGGAGCTCTGAATAACAGTTTTCAAACATCAAATAAATGGTTTATATAGATATATATATCAATTTGCATCTGAAATAAACAAGAGAAACACTTATTCGAAGCTGTTTTCAAAAGTTATGTTTAACCTGAAATATTGTCTCAATTTGATGTTCTCAGACTGAGAGAATGACGTTTTCCAAGATTCTGCTGGAGCTCTGAATAACAGTTTTCAAACATCAAATAAAGGGTTTATAAAGCTATATATATCAATTTGCATCTGAAATAAACAAGAGAAACACTTATTTGAAGCTGTTTTCAAAAGTTATGTTTAACCTGAAATATTGTCTCAAACTGATCTTCACAGGCTGAGAGAAAGATGTTTTCCAAGATTCTGCTGAAGCTCTGAATAGCAGTTTTCAAACATCAAATAAAGGGTTTATATAGCTATATATATCAATTTGCATCTGAAATAAACAAGAGAAACACTTATTCGAAGCTATTTTCAAAAATTATGTTTAACCTGAAATATTGTCTCAAACTGATGTTCTCAGACTGAGAGAATGACGTTTTCTAAGATTCTGCTGGAGCTCTGAATAGCAGTTTTCAAACATCAAATAAAGGGTTTATATAGCTATATATATCAATTTGCATCTGAAATAAACAAGAGAAACACTTATTCGAAGCTGTTTTCAAAAGTTATGTTTAACCTGAAATATTGTCTCAAACTGATGTTCTCAGACTGAGAGAATGACGTTTTCTAAGATTCTGCTGGAGCTCTGAATAGCAGTTTTCAAACATCAAATAAAGGGTTTATATAGCTATATATATCAATTTGCATCTGAAATAAACAAAAGAAAAACTTATTCAAAGCTGTTTTCAAAAGTTATGTTTAACCTGAAATATTGTCTCAAACTGATGTTCTCAGACCGAGAGAATGACGTTTTCTAAGATTCTGCTGGAGTTCTGAATAGCAGTTTTCAAACATCAAATAAAGGGTTTATATAGCTATATATATCAATTTGCATCCGAAATAAACAAGAGAAACACTTATTCGAATCTGTTTTCAAAAGTTATGTTTAACCTGAAATATTGTCTCAAACTGATGTTCTCAGACCGAGAGAATGACGTTTTCTAAGATTCTGCTGGAGCTCTGAATAGCAGTTTTCAAACATCAAATAAAGGGTTTATATAGCTATATATAACAATTTGCATCTGAAATAAACAAGAGAAACATTTATTCGAAGCTGTTTTCAAAAGTTATGTTTAACCTGAAATATTGTCTCAAACTGATCTTAACAGGCTGAGAGAATGACGTTTTCCAAGATTCTGCTGAAGCTCTGAATAGCAGTTTTCAAACATCAAATAAAGGGTTTATATAGCTATATTTATCAATTTGCATCTGAAATAAACAAGAGAAACATTTATTCGAAGCTGTTTTCAAAAGTTATGTTTAACCTGAAATATTGTCTCAAACTGATCTTCTCAGACTGAGAGAATGACGTTTTCCAAGATTCTGCTGGAGCTCTGAATAACAGTTTTAAAACATCAAATAAAGGGTTTATATAGCTATATATATCAATTTGCATCTGAAATAAACAAGAGAAACACTTATTCGAAGCTGTTTTCAAAAGTTATGTTTAACATGAAATATTGTCTCAAACTGATGTTCTCAGACTGAGAGAATGACGTTTTCCAAGATTCTGCTGGAGCTCTGAATAACAGTTTTCAAACATCAAATAAAGGGTTTATATAGCTATATATATCAATTTGCATCTGAAATAAACAAGAGAAACACTTATTCGAAGCTGTTTTCAAAAGTTATGTTTAACCTGAACTATTGTCTCAAACTGATGTTCTCAGACTGAGAGAATGGCGTTTTCTAAGATTCTGCTGGAGCTCTGAATAGCAGTTTTCAAACATCAAATAAAGGGTTTATATAGCTATATATAACAATTTGCATCTGAAATAAACAAGAGAAACATTTATTCGAAGCTGTTTTCAAAAGTTATGTTTAACCTGAAATATTGTCTCAAACTGATCTTCTCAGACTGAGAGAATGACGTTTTCCAAGATTCTGCTGGAGCTCTGAATAACCGTTTTCAAACATCAAATAAAGGGTTGATATAGCTATATATATCAATTTGCATCTGAAATAAACAAGAGAAACACTTATTCGAAGCTGTTTTCAAAAGTTATGTTTAACCTGAAATATTGTCTCAAACTGATGTTCTCAGACTGAGAGAATGACGTTTTCCAAGATTCTGCTGGAGCTCTGAATAGCAGTTTTTAAACATCAAATAAAGGGTTTATATAGCTATATATATCAATTTGCATCTGAAATAAACAAGAGAAACACTTATTCGAAGCTGTTTTCAAAAGTTATGTTTAACCTGAAATATTGTCTCAAACTGATGTTCTCAGACTGAGAGAATGACGTTTTCCAAGATTCTGCTGGAGCTCTGAATAGCAGTTTTCAAACATCAAATAAAGGGTTTATATAGCTATATATATCATTTTCCATCTGAAATAAACAAGAGAAACACTTATTCGAAGCTGTTTTCAAAAGTTATGGTTAACCTGAAATATTGTCTCAAACTGATGTTCTCAGACTGAGAGAATGACGTTTTCTAAGATTCTGCTGGAGCTCTGAATAGCAGTTTTCAAACATCAAATAAAGGGTTTATATAGCTATATATATCAATTTGCATCTGAAATAAACAAGAGAAACACTTATTCGAAGCTGTTTTCAAAGGATATGTTTAAGTGAGACCTTCTCTAAATGTGATGTATTCAGACTGAGATGTATTTGATGTCCAATCCCGCCACCTTGTGGTTCTTTTTTTTTATCAACATTTCTCTTTTTTTTCCACAATGCAATTCCCCCAAGCACCCTACCTGGTGCACAAACCAAACACCACCATGTCTTCTCCTTTGAATTTGATTGACAGGTCCACCAGAACGGTCTTGTAGATACAGCATTGCGTTGTCTAGTCCGAGCGAGTCTCAGAATGTTTTCACAGTCTTGGAAGTAGTGAACGCGGGCTAAGATGCTGCTGGAGCTCTGAATAACAGTTTTCAAACATCAAATAAAGGGTTTATATAGCTATATATATCAATTTGCATCTGAAATAAACAAGAGAAAAACATATTCAAAGCTGTTTTCAAAAGTTATGTTTAACCTGAAATATTGTCTCAAACTGATGTTCTCAGACTGAGAGAATGACGTTTTCTAAGATTCTGCTGGAGCTCTGAATATCAGTTTTCAAACATCAAATAAAGGGTTTATATAGCTATATATATCAATTTGCATCTGAAATAAACAAGAGAAACACTTATTCGAAGCTATTTTCAAAAGTTATGTTTAACCTGAAATATTGTCTCAAACTGATGTTCTAAGACTGAGAGAATGACGTTTTCTAAGATTCTGCTGGAGCTCTGAATAGCAGTTTTCAAACATCAAATAAAGGGTTTATATAGCTATATATATCAATTTGCATCTGAAATAAACAAGAGAAACACTTATTCGAAGCTGTTTTCAAAAGTTATGTTTAACCTGAAACATTGTCTCAAACTGATGTTCTCAGACTGAGAGAATGACGTTTTCTAAGATTCTGCTGGAGCTCTGAATAGCAGTTTTCAAACATCAAATAAAGGGTTTATATAGCTATATATATCAATTTGCATCTGAAATAAACAAGAGAAACATTTATTCGAAGCTGTTTTCAAAAGTTATGTTTAACCTGAAATATTGTCTCAAACTGATCTTCTCAGACTGAGAGAATGACGTTTTCCAAGATTCTGCTGGAGCTCTGAATAACAGTTTTAAAACATCAAATAAAGGGTTTATATAGCTATATATATCAATTTGCATCTGAAATAAACAAGAGAAACACATATTCGAAGCTGTTTTCAAAAGTTATGTTTAACCTGAAATATTGTCTCAAACTGATGTTCTCAGACTGAGAGAATGACGTTTTCTAAGATTCTGCTGGAGCTCTGAATAGCAGTTTTCAAACATCAAATAAAGGATTTATATAGCTATATATATCAATTTGCATCTGAAATAAACAAGAGAAAAACTTATTCAAAGCTGTTTTCAAAAGTTATGTTTAACCTGAAATATTGTCTCAAACTGATGTTCTCAGACTGAGAGAATGACGTTTTCTAAGATTCTGCTGGAGCTCTGAATAGCAGTTTTCAAACATCAAATAAAGGGTTTATATAGCTATATATATCAATTTGCATCTGAAATAAACAAGAGAAACATTTATTCCAAGCTGTTTTCAAAAGTTATGTTTAACCTGAAATATTGTCTCAAACTGATGTTCTCAGACTGAGAGAATGACGTTTTCTAAGATTCTGCTGGAGCTCTGAATAGCAGTTTTCAAACATCAAATAAAGGGTTTATTTGGCTATATATATCAATTTGCATCTGAAATAAACAAGAGAAACACTTATTCGAAGCTGTTTTCAAAAGTTATGTTTAACCTGAAACATTTTCTCAAACTGATGTTCTCAGACTGAGAGAATGACGTTTTCTAAGATTCTGCTGGAGCTCTGAATAGCAGTTTTCAAACATCAAATAAAGGGTTTATATAGCTATATATATCAATTTGCATCTGAAATAAACAAGAGAAACATTTATTCAAAGCTGTTTTCAAAAGTTATGTTTAACCTGAAATATTGTCTCAAACTGATCTTCTCCGACTGAGAGAATGACGTTTTCTAAGATTCTGCTGGAGCTCTGAATACCAGTTTTCAAACATCAAATAAAGGGTTTATATAGCTATATATATCAATTTGCATCTGAAATAAACAAGAGAAACACTTATTCGAAGCTATTTTCAAAAATTATGTTTAACCTGAAATATTGTCTCAAACTGATGTTCTCAGACTGAGAGAATGACGTTTTCTAAGATTCTGCTGGAGCTCTGAATATCAGTTTTCAAACATCAAATAAAGGGTTTATATAGCTATATATATCAATTTGCATCTGAAATAAACAAGAGAAACACTTATTCGAAGCTATTTTCAAAAGTTATGTTTAACCTGAAATATTGTCTCAAACTGATGTTCTCAGACTGAGAGAATGACGTTTTCTAAGATTCTGCTGGAGCTCTGAATAGCAGTTTTCAAACATCAAATAAAGGGTTTATATAGCTATATATATCAATTTGCATCTGAAATAAACAAGAGAAACACTTATTCGAAGCTGTTTTCAAAAGTTATGTTTAACCTGAAACATTGTCTCAAACTGATGTTCTCAGACTGAGAGAATGACGTTTTCTAAGATTCTGCTGGAGCTCTGAATAGCAGTTTTCAAACATCAAATAAAGGGTTTATATAGCTATATATATCAATTTGCATCTGAAATAAACAAGAGAAACATTTATTCGAAGCTGTTTTCAAAAGTTATGTTTAACCTGAAATATTGTCTCAAACTGATCTTCTCAGACTGAGAGAATGACGTTTTCCAAGATTCTGCTGGAGCTCTGAATAACAGTTTTAAAACATCAAATAAAGGGTTTATATAGCTATATATATCAATTTGCATCTGAAATAAACAAGAGAAACACATATTCGAAGCTGTTTTCAAAAGTTATGTTTAACCTGAAATATTGTCTCAAACTGATGTTCTCAGACTGAGAGAATGACGTTTTCTAAGATTCTGCTGGAGCTCTGAATAGCAGTTTTCAAACATCAAATAAAGGATTTATATAGCTATATATATCAATTTGCATCTGAAATAAACAAGAGAAAAACTTATTCAAAGCTGTTTTCAAAAGTTATGTTTAACCTGAAATATTGTCTCAAACTGATGTTCTCAGACTGAGAGAATGACGTTTTCTAAGATTCTGCTGGAGCTCTGAATAGCAGTTTTCAAACATCAAATAAAGGGTTTATATAGCTATATATATCAATTTGCATCTGAAATAAACAAGAGAAACATTTATTCCAAGCTGTTTTCAAAAGTTATGTTTAACCTGAAATATTGTCTCAAACTGATGTTCTCAGACTGAGAGAATGACGTTTTCTAAGATTCTGCTGGAGCTCTGAATAGCAGTTTTCAAACATCAAATAAAGGGTTTATATAGCTATATATATCAATTTGCATCTGAAATAAACAAGAGAAACACTTATTCGAAGCTGTTTTCAAAAGTTATGTTTAACCTGAAACATTTTCTCAAACTGATGTTCTCAGACTGAGAGAATGACGTTTTCTAAGATTCTGCTGGAGCTCTGAATAGCAGTTTTCAAACATCAAATAAAGGGTTTATATAGCTATATATATCAATTTGCATCTGAAATAAACAAGAGAAACATTTATTCAAAGCTGTTTTCAAAAGTTATGTTTAACCTGAAATATTGTCTCAAACTGATCTTCTCCGACTGAGAGAATGACGTTTTCTAAGATTCTGCTGGAGCTCTGAATAACAGTTTTAAAACATCAAATAAAGGGTTTATATAGCTATATATATCAATTTGCATCTGAAATAAACAAAAGAAAAACTTATTCAAAGCTGTTTTCAAAAGTTATGTTTAACCTGAAATATTGTCTCAAACTGATGTTCTCAGACCGAGAGAATGACGTTTTCTAAGATTCTGCTGAAGCTCTGAATAGCAGTTTTCAAAGATCAAATAAAGGGTTTATATAGCTATATATATCAATTTGCATCTGAAATAAACAAGAGAAACACTTATTCGAAGCTGTTTTCAAAAGTTATGTTTAACCTGAAATATTGTCTCAAACTGATTGTTCTCAGACTGAGAGAATGACGTTTTCCAAGATTCTGCTGGAGCTCTGAATAACAGTTTTCAAACATCAAATAAAGGGTTTATATAGCTATATATATCAATTTGCATCTGAAAAAAACAAGAGAAACACTTATTCGAAGCTGTTTTCAAAAGTTATGTTTAACATGAAATATTGTCTCAAACTGATGTTAAACGGTTTATATAGCTATATATATCAATTTGCATCTGAAATAAACAAGAGAAACACTTATTCGAAGCTGTTTTCAAAAGTTATGTTTAACCTGAAATATTGTCTCAAACTGATGTTCTCAGACTGAGAGAATGACGTTTTCCAAGATTCTGCTGGAGCTCTGAATAACAGTTTTCAAACATCAAATAAAGGGTTTATATAGCTATATATATCAATTTGCATCTGAAATAAACAAGAGAAACACTTATTCGAAGCTGTTTTCAAAGGATATGTTTAAGTGAGACCTTCTCTAAATGTGATGTATTCAGACTGAGATGTATTTGATGTCCAATCCCGCCACCTTGTGGTTCTTCTTTTTTATCAACATTTCTCTTTTTTTTTCCACAATGCAATTCCCCCAAGCACCCTACCTGGTGCACAAACCAAACACCACCATGTCTTCTCCTTTGAATTTGATTGACAGGTCCACCAGAACGGTCTTGTAGATACAGCATTGCGTTGTCTAGTCCGAGCGAGTCTCAGAATGTTTTCACAGTCTTGGAAGTAGTGAACGCGGGCTAAGATGCTGCTGGAGCTCTGAATAACAGTTTTCAAACATCAAATAAAGGGTTTATATAGCTATATATATCAATTTGCATCTGAAATAAACAAAAGAAAAACTTATTCAAAGCTGTTTTCAAAAGTTATGTTTAACCTGAAATATTGTCTCAAACTGATGTTCTCAGACCGAGAGAATGACGTTTTCTAAGATTCTGCTGAAGCTCTGAATAGCAGTTTTCAAAGATCAAATAAAGGGTTTATATAGCTATATATATCAATTTGCATCTGAAATAAACAAGAGAAACACTTATTCGAAGCTGTTTTCAAAAGTTATGTTTAACCTGAAATATTGTCTCAAACTGATCTTCTCCGACTGAGAGAATGACGTTTTCTAAGATTCTGCTGGAGCTCTGAATAACAGTTTTAAAACATCAAATAAAGGGTTTATATAGCTATATATATCAATTTGCATCTGAAATAAACAAAAGAAAAACTTATTCAAAGCTGTTTTCAAAAGTTATGTTTAACCTGAAATATTGTCTCAAACTGATGTTCTCAGACCGAGAGAATGACGTTTTCTAAGATTCTGCTGAAGCTCTGAATAGCAGTTTTCAAAGATCAAATAAAGGGTTTATATAGCTATATATATCAATTTGCATCTGAAATAAACAAGAGAAACACTTATTCGAAGCTGTTTTCAAAAGTTATGTTTAACCTGAAATATTGTCTCAAACTGATTGTTCTCAGACTGAGAGAATGACGTTTTCCAAGATTCTGCTGGAGCTCTGAATAACAGTTTTCAAACATCAAATAAAGGGTTTATATAGCTATATATATCAATTTGCATCTGAAAAAAACAAGAGAAACACTTATTCGAAGCTGTTTTCAAAAGTTATGTTTAACATGAAATATTGTCTCAAACTGATGTTAAACGGTTTATATAGCTATATATATCAATTTGCATCTGAAATTAACAAGAGAAACACTTATTCGAAGCTGTTTTCAAAAGTTATGTTTAACCTGAAATATTGTCTCAAACTGATGTTCTCAGACTGAGAGAATGACGTTTTCCAAGATTCTGCTGGAGCTCTGAATAACAGTTTTCAAACATCAAATAAAGGGTTTATGTAGCTATATATATCAATTTGCATCTGAAATAAACAAGAGAAACACTTATTCGAAGCTGTTTTCAAAGGATATGTTTAAGTGAGACCTTCTCTAAATGTGATGTATTCAGACTGAGATGTATTTGATGTCCAATCCCGCCACCTTGTGGTTCTTCTTTTTTATCAACATTTCTCTTTTTTTTTCCACAATGCAATTCCCCCAAGCACCCTACCTGGTGCACAAACCAAACACCACCATGTCTTCTCCTTTGAATTTGATTGACAGGTCCACCAGAACGGTCTTGTAGATACAGCATTGCGTTGTCTAGTCCGAGCGAGTCTCAGAATGTTTTCACAGTCTTGGAAGTAGTGAACGCGGGCTAAGATGCTGCTGGAGCTCTGAATAACAGTTTTCAAACATCAAATAAAGGGTTTATATAGCTATATATATCAATTTGCATCTGAAATAAACAAGAGAAAAACATATTCAAAGCTGTTTTCAAAAATTATTTTTAACCTGAAATATTGTCTCAAACTGATGTTCTCAGACTGAGAGAATGACGTTTTCTAAGATTCTGCTGGAGCTCTGAATAGCAGTTTTCAAACTTCAAATAAAGGGTTTATATAGCTATATATATCAATTTGCATCTGAAATAAACAAGAGAAACACTTATTCGAAGCTGTTTTCAAAAGTTATGTTTAACCTGAAACATTGTCTCAAACTGATGTTCTCAGACTGAGAGAATGACGTTTTATAAGATTCTGCTGGAGCTCTGAATAGCAGTTTTCAAACATCAAATAAAGGGTTTATATAGCTATATATCAATTTGCATCTGAAATAAACAAGAGAAACATTTATTCGAAGCTGTTTTCAAAAGTTATGTTTAACCTGAAATATTGTCTCAAACTGATCTTCTCAGACTGAGAGAATGACGTTTTCCAAGATTCTGCTGGAGCTCTGAATAACAGTTTTAAAACATCAAATAAAGGGTTTATATAGCTATATATATCAATTTGCATCTGAAATAAACAAGAGAAACACTTATTCGAAGCTGTTTTCAAAAGTTATGTTTAACCTGAAATATTGTCTCAAACTGATGTTCTCAGACTGAGAGAATGACGTTTTCCAAGATTCTGCTGGAGCTCTGAATAGCAGTTTTCAAACATCAAATAAAGGGTTTATATAGCTATATATATCATTTTCCATCTGAAATAAACAAGAGAAACACTTATTCGAAGCTGTTTTCAAAGGATATGTTTAAGTGAGACCTTCTCTAAATGTGATGTATTCAGACTGAGATGTATTTGATGTCCAATCCCGCCACCTTGTGGTTCTTCTTTTTTATCAACATTTCTCTTTTTTTTTCCACAATGCAATTCCCCCAAGCACCCTACCTGGTGCACAAACCAAACACCACCATGTCTTCTCCTTTGAATTTGATTGACAGGTCCACCAGAACGGTCTTGTAGATACAGCATTGCGTTGTCTAGTCCGAGCGAGTCTCAGAATGTTTTCACAGTCTTGGAAGTAGTGAACGCGGGCTAAGATGCTGCTGGAGCTCTGAATAACAGTTTTCAAACATCAAATAAAGGGTTTATATAGCTATATATAATTTGCATTTGAAATAAACAAGAGAAAAACATATTCAAAGCTGTTTTCAAAAGTTATTTTTAACCTGAAATATTTTCTCAAACTGATGTTCTCAGACTGAGAGAATGACGTTTTCTAAGATTCTGCTGGAGCTCTGAATAGCAGTTTTCAAACTTCAAATAAAGGGTTTATATAGCTATATATATCAATTTGCATCTGAAATAAACAAGAGAAACACTTATTCGAAGCTGTTTTCAAAAGTTATGTTTAACCTGAAACATTGTCTCAAACTGATGTTCTCAGACTGAGAGAATGACGTTTTCTAAGATTCTGCTGGAGCTCTGAATAGCAGTTTTCAAACTTCAAATAAAGGGTTTATATAGCTATATATATCAATTTGCATCTGAAATAAACAAGAGAAACATTTATTCGAAGCTGTTTTCAAAAGTTATGTTTAACCTGAAATATTGTCTCAAACTGATCTTCTCAGACTGAGAGAATGACGTTTTCCAAGATTCTGCTGGAGCTCTGAATAACAGTTTTAAAACATCAAATAAAGGGTTTATATAGCTATATATATCAATTTGCATCTGAAATAAACAAGAGAAACACTTATTCGAAGCTGTTTTCAAAAGTTATGTTTAACCTGAAATATTGTCTCAAACTGATGTTCTCAGACTGAGAGAATGACGTTTTCCAAGATTCTGCTGGAGCTCTGAATAGCAGTTTTCAAACATCAAATAAAGGGTTTATATAGCTATATATATCATTTTCCATCTGAAATAAACAAGAGAAACACTTATTCGAAGCTGTTTTCAAAGGATATGTTTAAGTGAGACCTTCTCTAAATGTGATGTATTCAGACTGAGATGTATTTGATGTCCAATCCCGCCACCTTGTGGTTCTTCTTTTTTATCAACATTTCTCTTTTTTTTTCCACAATGCAATTCCCCCAAGCACCCTACCTGGTGCACAAACCAAACACCACCATGTCTTCTCCTTTGAATTTGATTGACAGGTCCACCAGAACGGTCTTGTAGATACAGCATTGCGTTGTCTAGTCCGAGCGAGTCTCAGAATGTTTTCACAGTCTTGGAAGTAGTGAACGCGGGCTAAGATGCTGCTGGAGCTCTGAATAACAGTTTTCAAACATCAAATAAAGGGTTTATATAGCTATATATAATTTGCATCTGAAATAAACAAGAGAAAAACATATTCAAAGCTGTTTTCAAAAGTTATTTTTAACCTGAAATATTGTCTCAAACTGATGTTCTCAGACTGAGAGAATGACGTTTTCTAAGATTCTGCTGGAGCTCTGAATAGCAGTTTTCAAACTTCAAATAAAGGGTTTATATAGCTATATATATCAATTTGCATCTGAAATAAACAAGAGAAACACTTATTCGAAGCTGTTTTCAAAAGTTATGTTTAACCTGAAACATTGTCTCAAACTGATGTTCTCAGACTGAGAGAATGACGTTTTCTAAGATTCTGCTGGAGCTCTGAATAGCAGTTTTCAAACATCAAATAAAGGGTTTATATAGCTATATATATCAATTTGCATCTGAAATAAACAAGAGAAACATTTATTCGAAGCTGTTTTCAAAAGTTATGTTTAACCTGAAATATTGTCTCAAACTGATCTTCTCAGACTGAGAGAATGACGTTTTCCAAGATTCTGCTGGAGCTCTGAATAACAGTTTTAAAACATCAAATAAAGGGTTTATATAGCTATATATATCAATTTGCATCTGAAATAATCAAGAGAAACACTTATTCGAAGCTGTTTTCAAAAGTTATGTTTAACCTGAAATATTGTCTCAAACTGATGTTCTCAGACTGAGAGAATGACGTTTTCTAAGATTCTGCTGGAGCTCTGAATAGCAGTTTTCAAACATCAAATAAAGGGTTTATATAGCTATATATATCAATTTGCATCTGAAATAAACAAGAGAAACACTTATTCGAAGCTGTTTTCAAAAGTTATGTTTAACCTGAAACATTGTCTCAAACTGATGTTCTCAGACTGAGAGAATGACGTTTTCTAAGATTCTGCTGGAGCTCTGAATAGCAGTTTTCAAACATCAAATAAAGGGTTTATATAGCTATATATATCAATTTGCATCTGAAATAAACAAGAGAAACATTTATTCGAAGCTGTTTTCAAAAGTTATGTTTAACCTGAAATATTGTCTCAAACTGATCTTCTCAGACTGAGAGAATGACGTTTTCCAAGATTCTGCTGGAGCTCTGAATAACAGTTTTAAAACATCAAATAAAGGGTTTATATAGCTATATATATCAATTTGCATCTGAAATAAACAAGAGAAACACTTATTCGAAGCTGTTTTCAAAAGTTATGTTTAACCTGAAATATTGTCTCAAACTGATGTTCTCAGACTGAGAGAATGACGTTTTCTAAGATTCTGCTGGAGCTCTGAATAGCAGTTTTCAAACATCAAATAAAGGGTTTATATAGCTATATATATCAATTTGCATCTGAAATAAACAAGAGAAACACTTATTCGAAGCTGGTTTCAAAAGTTATGTTTAACCTGAAATATTGTCTCAAACTGATGTTCTCAGACCGAGAGAATGATGTTTTCTAAGATTCTGCTGAAGCTCTGAATAGCAGTTTTCAAAGATCAAATAAAGGGTTTATATAGCTATATATATCAATTTGCATCTGAAATAAACAAGAGAAACACTTATTCGAAGCTGTTTTCAAAAGTTATGTTTAACCTGAAATATTGTCTCAAACTGATTGTTCTCAGACTGAGAGAATGACGTTTTCCAAGATTCTGCTGGAGCTCTGAATAACAGTTTTCAAACATCAAATAAAGGGTTTATATAGCTATATATATCAATTTGCATCTGAAAAGAACAAGAGAAACACTTATTCGAAGCTGTTTTCAAAAGTTATGTTTAACATGAAATATTGTCTCAAACTGATGTTAAACGGTTTATATAGCTATATATATCAATTTGCATCTGAAATAAACAAGAGAAACACTTATTCGAAGCTGTTTTCAAAAGTTATGTTTAACCTGAAATATTGTCTCAAACTGATGTTCTCAGACTGAGAGAATGACGTTTTCCAAGATTCTGCTGGAGCTCTGAATAACAGTTTTCAAACATCAAATAAAGGGTTTATATAGCTATATATATCAATTTGCATCTGAAATAAACAAGAGAAACACTTATTCGAAGCTGTTTTCAAAGGATATGTTTAAGTGAGACCTTCTCTAAATGTGATGTATTCAGACTGAGATGTATTTGATGTCCAATCCCGCCACCTTGTGGTTCTTCTTTTTTATCAACATTTCTCTTTTTTTTTCCACAATGCAATTCCCCCAAGCACCCTACCTGGTGCACAAACCAAACACCACCATGTCTTCTCCTTTGAATTTGATTGACAGGTCCACCAGAACGGTCTTGTAGATACAGCATTGCGTTGTCTTGTCCGAGCGAGTCTCAGAATGTTTTCACAGTCTTGGAAGTAGTGAACGCGGGCTAAGATGCTGCTGGAGCTCTGAATAACAGTTTTCAAACATCAAATAAAGGGTTTATATAGCTATATATAATTTGCATCTGAAATAAACAAGAGAAAAACATATTCAAAGCTGTTTTCAAAAGTTATTTTTAACCTGAAATATTTTCTCAAACTGATGTTCTCAGACTGAGAGAATGACGTTTTCTAAGATTCTGCTGGAGCTCTGAATAGCAGTTTTCAAACTTCAAATAAAGGGTTTATATAGCTATATATATCAATTTGCATCTGCAATAAACAAGAGAAACACTTATTCGAAGCTGTTTTCAAAAGTTATGTTTAACCTGAAACATTGTCTCAAACTGATGTTCTCAGACTGAGAGAATGACGTTTTCTAAGATTCTGCTGGAGCTCTGAATAGCAGTTTTCAAACATCAAATAAAGGGTTTATATAGCTATATATATCAATTTGCATCTGAAATAAACAAGAGAAAAACATTTATTCGAAGCTTTTTTCAAAAGTTATGTTTAACCTGAAATATTGTCTCAAACTGATCTTCTCAGACTGAGAGAATGACGTTTTCCAAGATTCTGCTGGAGCTCTGAATAGAATAGAATAGAATAGAAAGGCTTTATTCATCCCCAGAGGGGAAACACACTTTCACAACAGCGCAGTTGGAAGAAAATAAAGTGCAAGGAGAAAGAAATAGTACAAGAGATAATACAAAATAAAATAAAAACGATCTTAAAAATATACAAATTATTTACAAAATTAGAAATTGACACTATTAACAAAATAAAATAGAATAAAAAATAAAATAAAATAGAAATAAAAACGGAAAAAAAAATAAAATAAAAAGCACACAAGAAGAAAACCACGCTACGGATTAGCATCAGGATATTTAAAGTAGAGAGTTAAATATCCTGACACCAGTTGGGATGAAGGACCTTCTATAACGCTCCGTCCTACACTGGGGGTGCCTGAGCCTGCCACTGAAGGAGCTGGCCAGCTCCTCCACGGTCAGGTGCAGTGGGTGGAGAGCGTTGTCCCTGATGGAGGAGAGTCTGGAGAGTGTCCTCCTCTCTCCCACCTCCTCCACCGAGTCCAGCGAGCGGCCCAGGACAGAGCCGGCCCTCGTGACCAGCCTGTTCAGTCTCTTCCTGTCCCGGTCCGTGCTGCCTGCTCCCCAGCAGACCACAGCGTAGTGGATAGCAGAGGCTACCACAGAGTCATAAAAGGTCCTTAAAAGTGGTCTGCACACTCCGAAGGACCTCAGTCTCCCCAGGAGGTGGAGGCGAATTCGGCCCTTCTTGTACACGGCGTTGATGTGTGTGGACCAGTTCAGTTTATTGTTGAGGTGAACACCCAGGTATTTGAAGCTGTCCACCAGCTCAATGTCCGAGCCCTGGATGCTCACCGGTTGATGTGGTGGGGACTTTTTCCTGAAGTCAATCACCATCTCCCTTGTCTTCCCGGTGTTTAAGCAAAGGTAGTTGCTCTCACACCAGTCAACAAAGTCCTTGATGACTGACCTGTACTCCAGCTCACCCCCCCCAGACACGCAGCCCACAATGGCCGAGTCGTCAGAAAACTTCTGGAGGTGACAGCTGCTGGAGTCATAGGTAAAGTCCGCCGTGTAGAGGGAAAAAAGGAAAGGTGACAGCACTGTCCCTTGAGGCACCCCGGTGCTGCAGATGGTCACCTCAGACCTGCAGTCCTGCAGCCTCACATACTGCGGCCTGTTGGTGAGGTAGTCCATCGTCCATGCTGCCAGCTGTGTCCCAACTCCTGCGTCCTCCATCTTCTTCCTTAGCAGCGCCGGCTGGATGGTGTTGAAAGCACTTGAGAAGTCAAAAAACATGACTCTCACAGTGCTACCGGCGGCTTCCAGGTGAGTCAGTGCCCGGTGCTGCAGGTAGATGACGGCGTCGTCCACCCCCATCTTTGGCCTGTAGGCGAACTGCAGCGGATCCAACGCAGAGCTCACCGTCGTGCGTAGCTCGCGGAGTACCAGCCTCTCCAAGGTCTTCATCAGATGGGAGGTCAGGGCGACTGGTCTGAAGTGGCTCGGCTCCTTCGCATGTACCGCCTTGGGAACCGGAACCACACAGGAGGTCTTCCACTGGACCGGGACCTTCTCCAGTTTGAGGCTCAGGTTGAAGATGTGTGTGACCAACTCACAAAGTTGATCAGCACAATCCCTGAGCAGTCTGGGGCTGAGTCCATCTGGTCCAGCAGCTTTCCTGATCTTCAGTCGCCTTAATTCTCTCCTCACCTGTTCCGATGTAACAGAGAGAGGTGGCTGTGGGGGGTTGGGCAGCTGAGGCAGTAGGGCTTGTTGGGGTGGAGAAAGGTGGCTTGGAGGTGAGAACAGTTGGGGGGAGGGGGCTGAAGCAGGGGAAAAACAGCTTTGTGAAGAGTGAGGGGCAGAGGTGGAGGGGGGAGGGGGGCCCTGATCAAACCGGTTGAAATACTGGTTCAGTTCAGTGGCCCATCTTTGGTCTCCCCCTGCTGTGGCTCTGGCTCCACTCTGGCCATGACCTGAGATGTTCTTCAGGCCTTTCCACACATCCCTAGTGTTGCCCTGCGCCAGTTGCTCCTCCAGTTTCCCCTTGTATTCGTCCTTGGCCATCCTGATCGCCTTCTTGAGTTCACGCTGGACCTCCTTAAGCTCCTCTCTGCTCCCTGAAGCAAACACCCTCTTCTTCTTGTTCAGCAGAACTTGAAGTTGAGGGGTCACCCATGGCTTGGTGTTGGCAAAGCACCGCACCTTGCGGGTCGGTGTGACGTTGCCCTCACAGAACTTTATGTAATCTGTGGAATGGTCATTGAAGGTGTCGATGTCATCACCATGAGAGAACACGCTCCAGTCTGTAGACTCAAAGCAGTCTCTCAGCCTCTCCTTGGCTTCATCATTCCACATCTTAACAGTTCTTTTCTGTGCAGGCTGTCTCCTCACCATGGGAGTGTATTCAGGTCGCAGACGTATCAGGTTGTGATCAGAGCGGCCGAGGGGGGGCAGGGCGGTGGAGGTGTAGGCACCTTTTACATTTGCATATAAAAGGTCCAGAGTCTTGTCCTCCCGGGTGTGGCACTTCACGTATTGTGTGAAGGTGGGAAGAATGGAGGAAAGTGAGGCATGGTTGAAATCTCCGTTAATGAGCAGGAGAGAGTTCGGGTGTTTGAGCTGCAGGTCAGACACTGAGGCGCTCAGCCTCTCGCTCGCTGCGGCTGCGTCCGCAGAGGGAGGAATGTAAACAGTGAACACAATCACATGTGAGAACTCCCTCGGGATGTAATACGGGCGGATGCCCACCGCAACGAACTCTATGTCCTTAGTGCACACTTGTTCTTTAATGGAGACATGCGCGGGATCGCTCCATCTCTCATTAATAAACACCGCCACTCCTCCTCCTCTCCTCTTTCCATCCATGTCCCGGTCCGCACGCACCATCTTGAACCCCTCCAGGGAAACAACAGAGTCTGGGATCTTCTCCGTCAGCCAGGTCTCCGTGAAACATAGAAGGCTGCTCTCCCGGAAATCTCTCTGATGCCGGGTCAGCGCAGCGAGCTCGTCCGTTTTACTCACAATCGAACGTACATTTCCCATGATGATCGATGGAATAAAGGGACGGAACCTACGTTTCTTCTCTTGTTTCATCCGACCAGCTCTGCATCCGCGTCTTTTTCTCTTGATTTCCACGGGAATCGTCCATTCCGCGCTGAGAGAGAGAGCGGTGTTGCGCAACCCCAACAGCTGATCCCTTGTGTAAACAATAGACCCGCTGAGCGTGTCTGCCGACGGAGTTCCCAAAAGTGACGAAAATAGCAGAAAACCGTATGCAAAAGTTGTAAAAGTGGTCTCGTTTTGTGCACAACGGCAACAAGATCCGACCACTCTAAAGAAAAAATTAAAAAGACGCCAAAAAAAAGGAAAAAGTGTAATAAAAAGTAAGAAGAAAGAGGGAGCTGTTGTAACCAGCTGCTGCTCGTGCGGCGCCATCTTGAATGATCAATGAATGATGAATAACAGTTTTAAAACATCAAATAAAGGGTTTATATAGCTATATATATCAATTTGCATCTGAAATAAACAAGAGAAACACTTATTCGAAGCTGTTTTCAAAAGTTATGTTTAACCTGAAACATTGTCTCAAACTGATGTTCTCAGACTGTGAGAATGACGTTTTCTAAGATTCTGCTGGAGCTCTGAATAGCAGTTTTCAAACATCAAATAAAGGGTTTTTATAGCTATATATATCAATTTGCATCTGAAATAAACAAGAGAAACATTTATTCGAAGCTGTTTTCAAAAGTTATGTTTAACCTGAAATATTGTCTCAAACTGATCTTCTCAGACTGAGAGAATGACGTTTTCCAAGATTCTGCTGGAGCTCTGAATAACAGTTTTAAAACATCAAATAAAGGGTTTATATAGCTATATATATCAATTTGCATCTGAAATAAACAAGAGAAACACTTATTCGAAGCTGTTTTCAAAAGTTATGTTTAACCTGAAATATTGTCTCAAACTGATGTTCTCAGACTGAGAGAATGACGTTTTCTAAGATTCTGCTGGAGCTCTGAATAGCAGTTTTCAAACATCAAATAAAGGATTTATATAGCTATATATATCAATTTGCATCTGAAATAAACAAGAGAAAAACTTATTCAAAGCTGTTTTCAAAAGTTATGTTTAACCTGAAATATTGTCTCAAACTGATGTTCTCAGACTGAGAGAATGACGTTTTCTAAGATTCTGCTGGAGCTCTGAATAGCAGTTTTCAAACATCAAATAAAGGGTTTATATAGCTATATATATCAATTTGCATCTGAAATAAACAAGAGAAACATTTATTCGAAGCTGTTTTCAAAAGTCATGTTTAACCTGAAATATTGTCTCAAACTGATGTTCTCAGACTGAGAGAATGACGTTTTCTAAGATTCTGCTGGAGCTCTGAATAGCAGTTTTCAAACATCAAATAAAGGGTTTATATAGCTATATATATCAATTTGCATCTGAAATAAACAAGAGAAACACTTATTCGAAGCTGTTTTCAAAAGTTATGTTTAACCTGAAACATTGTCTCAAACTGATGTTCTCAGACTGAGAGAATGACGTTTTCTAAGATTCTGCTGGAGCTCTGAATAGCAGTTTTCAAACATCAAATAAAGGGTTTATATAGCTATATATATCATTTTCCATCTGAAATAAACAAGAGAAACACTTATTCGAAGCTGTTTTCAAAAGTTATGGTTAACCTGAAATATTGTCTCAAACTGATGTTCTCAGACTGAGAGAATGACGTTTTCTAAGATTCTGCTGGAGCTCTGAATAGCAGTTTTCAAACATCAAATAAAGGGTTTATATAGCTATATATATCAATTTGCATCTGAAATAATCAAGAGAAACACTTATTCGAAGCTGTTTTCAAAAGTTATGTTTAACCTGAAATATTGTCTCAAACTGATGTTCTCAGACTGAGAGAATGACGTTTTCTAAGATTCTGCTGGAGCTCTGAATAGCAGTTTTCAAACATCAAATAAAGGGTTTATATAGCTATATATATCAATTTGCATCTGAAATAAACAAGAGAAACACTTATTCGAAGCTGTTTTCAAAAGTTATGTTTAACCTGAAACATTGTCTCAAACTGATGTTCTCAGACTGAGAGAATGACGTTTTCTAAGATTCTGCTGGAGCTCTGAATAGCAGTTTTCAAACATCAAATAAAGGGTTTATATAGCTATATATATCAATTTGCATCTGAAATAAACAAGAGAAACATTTATTCGAAGCTGTTTTCAAAAGTTATGTTTAACCTGAAATATTGTCTCAAACTGATCTTCTCAGACTGAGAGAATGACGTTTTCCAAGATTCTGCTGGAGCTCTGAATAACAGTTTTAAAACATCAAATAAAGGGTTTATATAGCTATATATATCAATTTGCATCTGAAATAAACAAGAGAAACACTTATTCGAAGCTGTTTTCAAAAGTTATGTTTAACCTGAAATATTGTCTCAAACTGATGTTCTCAGACTGAGAGAATGACGTTTTCTAAGATTCTGCTGGAGCTCTGAATAGCAGTTTTCAAACATCAAATAAAGGGTTTATATAGCTATATATATCAATTTGCATCCGAAATAAACAAGAGAAACACTTATTCAAAGCTGTTTTCAAAAGTTATGTTTAACCTGAAATATTGTCTCAAACTGATTTTCTCAGACTGAGAGAATGACGTTTTCTAAGATTCTGCTGGAGCTCTGAATAGCAGTTTTCAAACATCAAATAAAGGGTTTATATAGCTATATATATATCAATTTGCATCTGAAATAAACAAGAGAAACACTTATTCGAAGCTGTTTTCAAAAGTTATGTTTAACCTGAAATATTGTCTCAAACTGATGTTCTCAGACTGAGAGAATGACGTTTTCTAAGATTCTGCTGGAGCTCTGAATAGCAGTTTTCAAACATCAAATAAAGGGTTTATATAGCTATATATATCAATTTGCATCTGAAATAAACAAGAGAAACACTTATTCGAAGCTGTTTTCAAAAGTTATGTTTAACCTGAAACATTGTCTCAAACTGATGTTCTCAGACTGAGAGAATGACGTTTTCTAAGATTCTGCTGGAGCTCTGAATAGCAGTTTTCAAACATCAAATAAAGGGTTTATATAGCTATATATATCAATTTGCATCTGAAATAAACAAGAGAAACATTTATTCTAAGCTGTTTTCAAAAGTTATGTTTAACCTGAAATATTGTCTCAAACTGATCTTCTCAGACTGAGAGAATGACGTTTTCCAAGATTCTGCTGGAGCTCTGAATAACAGTTTTAAAACATCAAATAAAGGGTTTATATAGCTATATATATCAATTTGCATCTGAAATAAACAAAAGAAAAACTTATTCAAAGCTGTTTTCAAAAGTTATGTTTAACCTGAAATATTGTCTCAAACTGATGTTCTCAGACCGAGAGAATGACGTTTTCTAAGATTCTGCTGGAGCTCTGAATAGCAGTTTTCAAACATCAAATAAAGGGTTTATATAGCTATATATATCAATTTGCATCTGGAATAAACAAGAGAAACACTTATTCGAAGCTGTTTTCAAAAGTTATGTTTAACCTGAAATATTGTCTCAAACTGATGTTCTCAGACTGAGAGAATGACGTTTTCTAAGATTCTGCTGGAGCTCTGAATAGCAGTTTTCAAACATCAAATAAAGGGTTTATATAGCTATATATATCAATTTGCATCTGAAATAAACAAAAGAAAAACTTATTCAAAGCTGTTTTCAAAAGTTATGTTTAACCTGAAATATTGTCTCAAACTGATGTTCTCAGACCGAGAGAATGACGTTTTCTAAGATTCTGCTGGAGCTCTGAATAGCAGTTTTCAAACATCAAATAAAGGGTTTATATAGCTATATATATCAATTTGCATCTGAAATAAACAAGAGAAACACTTATTCGAAGCTGTTTTCAAAAGTTATGTTTAACCTGAAATATTGTCTCAAACTGATGTTCTCAGACTGAGAGAATGACGTTTTCTAAGATTCTGCTGGAGCTCTGAATAGCAGTTTTCAAACATCAAATAAAGGGTTTATATAGCTATATATATCAATTTGCATCTGAAATAAACAAGAGAAACACTTATTCGAAGCTGGTTTCAAAAGTTATGTTTAACCTGAAATATTGTCTCAAACTGATGTTCTCAGACCGAGAGAATGACGTTTTCTAAGATTCTGCTGAAGCTCTGAATAGCAGTTTTCAAAGATCAAATAAAGGGTTTATATAGCTATATATATCAATTTGCATCTGAAATAAACAAGAGAAACACTTATTCGAAGCTGTTTTCAAAAGTTATGTTTAACCTGAAATATTGTCTCAAACTGATTGTTCTCAGACTGAGAGAATGACGTTTTCCAAGATTCTGCTGGAGCTCTGAATAACAGTTTTCAAACATCAAATAAAGGGTTTATATAGCTATATATATCAATTTGCATCTGAAAAAAACAAGAGAAACACTTATTCGAAGCTGTTTTCAAAAGTTATGTTTAACATGAAATATTGTCTCAAACTGATGTTAAACGGTTTATATAGCTATATATATCAATTTGCATCTGAAATAAACAAGAGAAACACTTATTCGAAGCTGTTTTCAAAAGTTATGTTTAACCTGAAATATTGTCTCAAACTGATGTTCTCAGACTGAGAGAATGACGTTTTCCAAGATTCTGCTGGAGCTCTGAATAACAGTTTTCAAACATCAAATAAAGGGTTTATATAGCTATATATATCAATTTGCATCTGAAATAAACAAGAGAAACACTTATTCGAAGCTGTTTTCAAAGGATATGTTTAAGTGAGACCTTCTCTAAATGTGATGTATTCAGACTGAGATGTATTTGATGTCCAATCCCGCCACCTTGTGGTTCTTCTTTTTTATCAACATTTCTCTTTTTTTTCCACAATGCAATTCCCCCAAGCACCCTACCTGGTGCACAAACCAAACACCACCATGTCTTCTCCTTTGAATTTGATTGACAGGTCCACCAGAACGGTCTTGTAGATACAGCATTGCGTTGTCTAGTCCGAGCGAGTCTCAGAATGTTTTCACAGTCTTGGAAGTAGTGAACGCGGGCTAAGATGCTGCTGGAGCTCTGAATAACAGTTTTCAAACATCAAATAAAGGGTTTATATAGCTATATATATCAATTTGCATCTGAAATAAACAAGAGAAACACTTATTCGAAGCTGTTTTCAAAAGTTATGTTTAACCTGAAATATTGTCTCAAACTGATTGTTCTCAGACTGAGAGAATGACGTTTTCCAAGATTCTGCTGGAGCTCTGAATAACAGTTTTCAAACATCAAATAAAGGGTTTATATAGCTATATATATCAATTTGCATCTGAAAAAAACAAGAGAAACACTTATTCGAAGCTGTTTTCAAAAGTTATGTTTAACATGAAATATTGTCTCAAACTGATGTTAAACGGTTTATATAGCTATATATATCAATTTGCATCTGAAATAAACAAGAGAAACACTTATTCGAAGCTGTTTTCAAAAGTTATGTTTAACCTGAAATATTGTCTCAAACTGATCTTCTCAGACTGAGAGAATGACATTTTCCAAGATTCTGCTGGAGCTCTGAATAACAGTTTTAAAACATCAAATAAAGGGTTTATATAGCTATATATATCAATTTGCATCTGAAAAAAACAAGAGAAACACTTATTCGAAGCTGTTTTCAAAAGTTATGTTTAACATGAAATATTGTCTCAAACTGATGTTAAACGGTTTATATAGCTATATATATCAATTTGCATCTGAAATAAACAAGAGAAACACTTATTCGAAGCTGTTTTCAAAAGTTATGTTTAACCTGAAATATTGTCTCAAACTGATGTTCTCAGACTGAGAGAATGACGTTTTCCAAGATTCTGCTGGAGCTCTGAATAACAGTTTTCAAACATCAAATAAAGGGTTTATATAGCTATATATATCAATTTGCATCTGAAATAAACAAGAGAAACACTTATTCGAAGCTGTTTTCAAAGGTTATGTTTAAGTGAGACCTTCTCTAAATGTGATGTATTCAGACTGAGATGTATTTGATGTCCAATCCCGCCACCTTGTGGTTCTTCTTTTTTATCAACATTTCTCTTTTTTTTCCACAATGCAATTCCCCCAAGCACCCTACCTGGTGCACAAACCAAACACCACCATGTCTTCTCCTTTGAATTTGATTGACAGGTCCACCAGAACGGTCTTGTAGATACAGCATTGCGTTGTCTAGTCCGAGCGAGTCTCAGAATGTTTTCACAGTCTTGGAAGTAGTGAACGCGGGCTAAGATGCTGCTGGAGCTCTGAATAACAGTTTTCAAACATCAAATAAAGGGTTTATATAGCTATATATATCAATTTGCATCTGAAATAAACAAGAGAAACACTTATTCGAAGCTGTTTTCAAAAGTTATGTTTAACCTGAAATATTGTCTCAAACTGATTGTTCTCAGACTGAGAGAATGACGTTTTCCAAGATTCTGCTGGAGCTCTGAATAACAGTTTTCAAACATCAAATAAAGGGTTTATATAGCTATATATATCAATTTGCATCTGAAAAAAACAAGAGAAACACTTATTCGAAGCTGTTTTCAAAAGTTATGTTTAACATGAAATATTGTCTCAAACTGATGTTAAACGGTTTATATAGCTATATATATCAATTTGCATCTGAAATAAACAAGAGAAACACTTATTCGAAGCTGTTTTCAAAAGTTATGTTTAACCTGAAATATTGTCTCAAACTGATGTTCTCAGACTGAGAGAATGACGTTTTCCAAGATTCTGCTGGAGCTCTGAATAACAGTTTTCAAACATCAAATAAAGGGTTTATATAGCTATATATATCAATTTGCATCTGAAATAAACAAGAGAAACACTTATTCGAAGCTGTTTTCAAAGGATATGTTTAAGTGAGACCTTCTCTAAATGTGATGTATTCAGACTGAGATGTATTTGATGTCCAATCCCGCCACCTTGTGGTTCTTCTTTTTTATCAACATTTCTCTTTTTTTTCCACAATGCAATTCCCCCAAGCACCCTACCTGGTGCACAAACCAAACACCACCATGTCTTCTCCTTTGAATTTGATTGACAGGTCCACCAGAACGGTCTTGTAGATACAGCATTGCGTTGTCTAGTCCGAGCGAGTCTCAGAATGTTTTCACAGTCTTGGAAGTAGTGAACGCGGGCTAAGATGCTGCTGGAGCTCTGAATAACAGTTTTCAAACATCAAATAAAGGGTTTATATAGCTATATATATCAATTTGCATCTGAAATAAACAAGAGAAACACTTATTCGAAGCTGTTTTCAAAAGTTATGTTTAACCTGAAATATTGTCTCAAACTGATGTTCTCAGACTGAGAGAATGACGTTTTCTAAGATTCTGCTGGAGCTCTGAATAGCAGTTTTCAAACATCAAATAAAGGGTTTATATAGCTATATATATCAATTTGCATCTGAAATAAACAAGAGAAACACTTATTCGAAGCTGTTTTCAAAAGTTATGTTTAACCTGAAACATTGTCTCAAACTGATGTTCTCAGACTGAGAGAATGACGTTTTCTAAGATTCTGCTGGAGCTCTGAATAGCAGTTTTCAAACATCAAATAAAGGGTTTATATAGCTATATATATCAATTTGCATCTGAAATAAACAAGAGAAACATTTATTCAAAGCTGTTTTCAAAAGTTATGTTTAACCTGAAATATTGTCTCAAACTGATCTTCTCAGACTGAGAGAATGACGTTTTCTAAGATTCTGCTGGAGCTCTGAATAACAGTTTTAAAACATCAAATAAAGGGTTTATATAGCTATATATATCAATTTGCATCTGAAATAAACAAAAGAAAAACTTATTCAAAGCTATTTTCAAAAGTTATGTTTAACCTGAAATATTGTCTCAAACTGATGTTCTCAGACTGAGAGAATGACGTTTTCTAAGATTCTGCTGGAGCTCTGAATAGCAGTTTTCAAACATCAAATAAAGGGTTTATATAGCTATATATATCAATTTGCATCTGAAATAAACAAGAGAAACACTTATTCGAAGCTGTTTTCAAAAGTTATGTTTAACCTGAAACATTGTCTCAAACTGATGTTCTCAGACTGAGAGAATGACGTTTTCTAAGATTCTGCTGGAGCTCTGAATAGCAGTTTTCAAACATCAAATAAAGGGTTTATATAGCTATATATATCAATTTGCATCTGAAATAAACAAGAGAAACATTTATTCGAAGCTGTTTTCAAAAGTTATGTTTAACCTGAAATATTGTCTCAAACTGATCTTCTCAGACTGAGAGAATGACGTTTTCCAAGATTCTGCTGGAGCTCTGAATAACAGTTTTAAAACATCAAATAAAGGGTTTATATAGCTATATATATCAATTTGCATCTGAAATAAACAAGAGAAAAACTTATTCAAAGCTGTTTTCAAAAGTTATGTTTAACCTGAAATATTGTCTCAAACTGATGTTCTCAGACTGAGAGAATGACGTTTTCTAAGATTCTGCTGGAGCTCTGAATAGCAGTTTTCAAACATCAAATAAAGGGTTTATATAGCTATATATATCAATTTGCATCTGAAATAAACAAGAGAAACATTTATTCCAAGCTGTTTTCAAAAGTTATGTTTAACCTGAAACATTTTCTCAAACTGATGTTCTCAGACTGAGAGAATGACGTTTTCTAAGATTCTGCTGGAGCTCTGAATAGCAGTTTTCAAACATCAAATAAAGGGTTTATATAGCTATATATATCAATTTGCATCTGAAATAAACAAGAGAAACATTTATTCAAAGCTGTTTTCAAAAGTTATGTTTAACCTGAAATATTGTCTCAAACTGATCTTCTCCGACTGAGAGAATGACGTTTTCTAAGATTCTGCTGGAGCTCTGAATAACAGTTTTAAAACATCAAATAAAGGGTTTATATAGCTATATATATCAATTTGCATCTGAAATAAACAAAAGAAAAACTTATTCAAAGCTGTTTTCAAAAGTTATGTTTAACCTGAAATATTGTCTCAAACTGATGTTCTCAGACCGAGAGAATGACGTTTTCTAAGATTCTGCTGAAGCTCTGAATAGCAGTTTTCAAAGATCAAATAAAGGGTTTATATAGCTATATATATCAATTTGCATCTGAAATAAACAAGAGAAACACTTATTCGAAGCTGTTTTCAAAAGTTATGTTTAACCTGAAATATTGTCTCAAACTGATTGTTCTCAGACTGAGAGAATGACGTTTTCCAAGATTCTGCTGGAGCTCTGAATAACAGTTTTCAAACATCAAATAAAGGGTTTATATAGCTATATATATCAATTTGCATCTGAAAAAAACAAGAGAAACACTTATTCGAAGCTGTTTTCAAAAGTTATGTTTAACATGAAATATTGTCTCAAACTGATGTTAAACGGTTTATATAGCTATATATATCAATTTGCATCTGAAATAAACAAGAGAAACACTTATTCGAAGCTGTTTTCAAAAGTTATGTTTAACCTGAAATATTGTCTCAAACTGATGTTCTCAGACTGAGAGAATGACGTTTTCCAAGATTCTGCTGGAGCTCTGAATAACAGTTTTCAAACATCAAATAAAGGGTTTATATAGCTATATATATCAATTTGCATCTGAAATAAACAAGAGAAACACTTATTCGAAGCTGTTTTCAAAGGATATGTTTAAGTGAGACCTTCTCTAAATGTGATGTATTCAGACTGAGATGTATTTGATGTCCAATCCCGCCACCTTGTGGTTCTTCTTTTTTATCAACATTTCTCTTTTTTTTTCCACAATGCAATTCCCCCAAGCACCCTACCTGGTGCACAAACCAAACACCACCATGTCTTCTCCTTTGAATTTGATTGACAGGTCCACCAGAACGGTCTTGTAGATACAGCATTGCGTTGTCTAGTCCGAGCGAGTCTCAGAATGTTTTCACAGTCTTGGAAGTAGTGAACGCGGGCTAAGATGCTGCTGGAGCTCTGAATAACAGTTTTCAAACATCAAATAAAGGGTTTATATAGCTATATATATCAATTTGCATCTGAAATAAACAAAAGAAAAACTTATTCAAAGCTGTTTTCAAAAGTTATGTTTAACCTGAAATATTGTCTCAAACTGATGTTCTCAGACCGAGAGAATGACGTTTTCTAAGATTCTGCTGAAGCTCTGAATAGCAGTTTTCAAAGATCAAATAAAGGGTTTATATAGCTATATATATCAATTTGCATCTGAAATAAACAAGAGAAACACTTATTCGAAGCTGTTTTCAAAAGTTATGTTTAACCTGAAATATTGTCTCAAACTGATCTTCTCCGACTGAGAGAATGACGTTTTCTAAGATTCTGCTGGAGCTCTGAATAACAGTTTTAAAACATCAAATAAAGGGTTTATATAGCTATATATATCAATTTGCATCTGAAATAAACAAAAGAAAAACTTATTCAAAGCTGTTTTCATAAGTTATGTTTAACCTGAAATATTGTCTCAAACTGATGTTCTCAGACCGAGAGAATGACGTTTTCTAAGATTCTGCTGAAGCTCTGAATAGCAGTTTTCAAAGATCAAATAAAGGGTTTATATAGCTATATATATCAATTTGCATCTGAAATAAACAAGAGAAACACTTATTCGAAGCTGTTTTCAAAAGTTATGTTTAACCTGAAATATTGTCTCAAACTGATTGTTCTCAGACTGAGAGAATGACGTTTTCCAAGATTCTGCTGGAGCTCTGAATAACAGTTTTCAAACATCAAATAAAGGGTTTATATAGCTATATATATCAATTTGCATCTGAAAAAAACAAGAGAAACACTTATTCGAAGCTGTTTTCAAAAGTTATGTTTAACATGAAATATTGTCTCAAACTGATGTTAAACGGTTTATATAGCTATATATATCAATTTGCATCTGAAATAAACAAGAGAAACACTTATTCGAAGCTGTTTTCAAAAGTTATGTTTAACCTGAAATATTGTCTCAAACTGATGTTCTCAGACTGAGAGAATGACGTTTTCCAAGATTCTGCTGGAGCTCTGAATAACAGTTTTCAAACATCAAATAAAGGGTTTATATAGCTATATATATCAATTTGCATCTGAAATAAACAAGAGAAACACTTATTCGAAGCTGTTTTCAAAGGATATGTTTAAGTGAGACCTTCTCTAAATGTGATGTATTCAGACTGAGATGTATTTGATGTCCAATCCCGCCACCTTGTGGTTCTTCTTTTTTATCAACATTTCTCTTTTTTTTTCCACAATGCAATTCCCCCAAGCACCCTACCTGGTGCACAAACCAAACACCACCATGTCTTCTCCTTTGAATTTGATTGACAGGTCCACCAGAACGGTCTTGTAGATACAGCATTGCGTTGTCTAGTCCGAGCGAGTCTCAGAATGTTTTCACAGTCTTGAAAGTAGTGAACGCGGGCTAAGATGCTGCTGGAGCTCTGAATAACAGTTTTCAAACATCAAATAAAGGGTTTATATAGCTATATATATCAATTTGCATCTGAAATAAACAAGAGAAAAACATATTCAAAGCTGTTTTCAAAAATTATTTTTAACCTGAAATATTGTCTCAAACTGATGTTCTCAGACTGAGAGAATGACGTTTTCTAAGATTCTGCTGGAGCTCTGAATAGCAGTTTTCAAACTTCAAATAAAGGGTTTATATAGCTATATATATCAATTTGCATCTGAAATAAACAAGAGAAACACTTATTCGAAGCTGTTTTCAAAAGTTATGTTTAACCTGAAACATTGTCTCAAACTGATGTTCTCAGACTGAGAGAATGACGTTTTATAAGATTCTGCTGGAGCTCTGAATAGCAGTTTTCAAACATCAAATAAAGGGTTTATATAGCTATATATCAATTTGCATCTGAAATAAACAAGAGTAACATTTATTCGAAGCTGTTTTCAAAAGTTATGTTTAACCTGAAATATTGTCTCAAACTGATCTTCTCAGACTGAGAGAATGACGTTTTCCAAGATTCTGCTGGAGCTCTGAATAACAGTTTTAAAACATCAAATAAAGGGTTTATATAGCTATATATATCAATTTGCATCTGAAATAAACAAGAGAAACACTTATTCGAAGCTGTTTTCAAAAGTTATGTTTAACCTGAAATATTGTCTCAAACTGATGTTCTCAGACTGAGAGAATGACGTTTTCCAAGATTCTGCTGGAGCTCTGAATAGCAGTTTTCAAACATCAAATAAAGGGTTTATATAGCTATATATATCATTTTCCATCTGAAATAAACAAGAGAAACACTTATTCGAAGCTGTTTTCAAAGGATATGTTTAAGTGAGACCTTCTCTAAATGTGATGTATTCAGACTGAGATGTATTTGATGTCCAATCCCGCCACCTTGTGGTTCTTCTTTTTTATCAACATTTCTCTTTTTTTTTCCACAATGCAATTCCCCCAAGCACCCTACCTGGTGCACAAACCAAACACCACCATGTCTTCTCCTTTGAATTTGATTGACAGGTCCACCAGAACGGTCTTGTAGATACAGCATTGCGTTGTCTAGTCCGAGCGAGTCTCAGAATGTTTTCACAGTCTTGGAAGTAGTGAACGCGGGCTAAGATGCTGCTGGAGCTCTGAATAACAGTTTTCAAACATCAAATAAAGGGTTTATATAGCTATATATAATTTGCATCTGAAATAAACAAGAGAAAAACATATTCAAAGCTGTTTTCAAAAGTTATTTTTAACCTGAAATATTGTCTCAAACTGATGTTCTCAGACTGAGAGAATGACGTTTTCTAAGATTCTGCTGGAGCTCTGAATAGCAGTTTTCAAACTTCAAATAAAGGGTTTATATAGCTATATATATCAATTTGCATCTGAAATAAACAAGAGAAACACTTATTCGAAGCTGTTTTCAAAAGTTATGTTTAACCTGAAACATTGTCTCAAACTGATGTTCTCAGACTGAGAGAATGACGTTTTCTAAGATTCTGCTGGAGCTCTGAATAACAGTTTTAAAACATCAAATAAAGGGTTTATATAGCTATATATATCAATTTGCATCTGAAATAATCAAGAGAAACACTTATTCGAAGCTGTTTTCAAAAGTTATGTTTAACCTGAAATATTGTCTCAAACTGATGTTCTCAGACTGAGAGAATGACGTTTTCTAAGATTCTGCTGGAGCTCTGAATAGCAGTTTTCAAACATCAAATAAAGGGTTTATATAGCTATATATATCAATTTGCATCTGAAATAAACAAGAGAAACACTTATTCGAAGCTGTTTTCAAAAGTTATGTTTAACCTGAAACATTGTCTCAAACTGATGTTCTCAGACTGAGAGAATGACGTTTTCTAAGATTCTGCTGGAGCTCTGAATAGCAGTTTTCAAACATCAAATAAAGGGTTTATATAGCTATATATATCAATTTGCATCTGAAATAAACAAGAGAAACATTTATTCGAAGCTGTTTTCAAAAGTTATGTTTAACCTGAAATATTGTCTCAAACTGATCTTCTCAGACTGAGAGAATGACGTTTTCCAAGATTCTGCTGGAGCTCTGAATAACAGTTTTAAAACATCAAATAAAGGGTTTATATAGCTATATATATCAATTTGCATCTGAAATAAACAAGAGAAACACTTATTCAAAGCTGTTTTCAAAAGTTATGTTTAACCTGAAATATTGTCTCAAACTGATGTTCTCAGACTGAGAGAATGACGTTTTCTAAGATTCTGCTGGAGCTCTGAATAGCAGTTTTCAAACATCAAATAAAGGGTTTATATAGCTATATATATCAATTTGCATCTGAAATAAACAAGAGAAACACTTATTCGAAGCTGGTTTCAAAAGTTATGTTTAACCTGAAATATTGTCTCAAACTGATGTTCTCAGACCGAGAGAATGACGTTTTCTAAGATTCTGCTGAAGCTCTGAATAGCAGTTTTCAAAGATCAAATAAAGGGTTTATATAGCTATATATATCAATTTGCATCTGAAATAAACAAGAGAAACACTTATTCGAAGCTGTTTTCAAAAGTTATGTTTAACCTGAAATATTGTCTCAAACTGATTGTTCTCAGACTGAGAGAATGACGTTTTCCAAGATTCTGCTGGAGCTCTGAATAACAGTTTTCAAACATCAAATAAAGGGTTTATATAGCTATATATATCAATTTGCATCTGAAAAAAACAAGAGAAACACTTATTCGAAGCTGTTTTCAAAAGTTATGTTTAACATGAAATATTGTCTCAAACTGATGTTAAACGGTTTATATAGCTATATATATCAATTTGCATCTGAAATAAACAAGAGAAACACTTATTCGAAGCTGTTTTCAAAAGTTATGTTTAACCTGAAATATTGTCTCAAACTGATGTTCTCAGACTGAGAGAATGACGTTTTCCAAGATTCTGCTGGAGCTCTGAATAGCAGTTTTCAAACATCAAATAAAGGGTTTATATAGCTATATATATCATTTTCCATCTGAAATAAACAAGAAAAACACTTATTCGAAGCTGTTTTCAAAGGATATGTTTAAGTGAGACCTTCTCTAAATGTGATGTATTCAGACTGAGATGTATTTGATGTCCAATCCCGCCACCTTGTGGTTCTTCTTTTTTATCAACATTTCTCTTTTTTTTTCCACAATGCAATTCCCCCAAGCACCCTACCTGGTGCACAAACCAAACACCACCATGTCTTCTCCTTTGAATTTGATTGACAGGTCCACCAGAACGGTCTTGTAGATACAGCATTGCGTTGTCTAGTCCGAGCGAGTCTCAGAATGTTTTCACAGTCTTGGAAGTAGTGAACGCGGGCTAAGATGCTGCTGGAGCTCTGAATAACAGTTTTCAAACATCAAATAAAGGGTTTATATAGCTATATATAATTTGCATCTGAAATAAACAAGAGAAAAACATATTCAAAGCTGTTTTCAAAAGTTATTTTTAACCTGAAATATTGTCTCAAACTGATGTTCTCAGACTGAGAGAATGACGTTTTCTAAGATTCTGCTGGAGCTCTGAATAGCAGTTTTCAAACTTCAAATAAAGGGTTTATATAGCTATATATATCAATTTGCATCTGAAATAAACAAGAGAAACACTTATTCGAAGCTGTTTTCAAAAGTTATGTTTAACCTGAAACATTGTCTCAAACTGATGTTCTCAGACTGAGAGAATGACGTTTTCTAAGATTCTGCTGGAGCTCTGAATAGCAGTTTTCAAACATCAAATAAAGGGTTTATATAGCTATATATATCAATTTGCATCTGAAATAAACAAGAGAAACATTTATTCGAAGCTGTTTTCAAAAGTTATGTTTAACCTGAAATATTGTCTCAAACTGATCTTCTCAGACTGAGAGAATGACGTTTTCCAAGATTCTGCTGGAGCTCTGAATAACAGTTTTAAAACATCAAATAAAGGGTTTATATAGCTATATATATCAATTTGCATCTGAAATAATCAAGAGAAACACTTATTCGAAGCTGTTTTCAAAAGTTATGTTTAACCTGAAATATTGTCTCAAACTGATGTTCTCAGACTGAGAGAATGACGTTTTCTAAGATTCTGCTGGAGCTCTGAATAGCAGTTTTCAAACATCAAATAAAGGGTTTATATAGCTATATATATCAATTTGCATCTGAAATAAACAAGAGAAACACTTATTCGAAGCTGTTTTCAAAAGCTATGTTTAACCTGAAACATTGTCTCAAACTGATGTTCTCAGACTGAGAGAATGACGTTTTCTAAGATTCTGCTGGAGCTCTGAATAGCAGTTTTCAAACATCAAATAAAGGGTTTATATAGCTATATATATCAATTTGCATCTGAAATAAACAAGAGAAACATTTATTCGAAGCTGTTTTCAAAAGTTATGTTTAACCTGAAATATTGTCTCAAACTGATCTTCTCAGACTGAGAGAATGACGTTTTCCAAGATTCTGCTGGAGCTCTGAATAACAGTTTTAAAACATCAAATAAAGGGTTTATATAGCTATATATATCAATTTGCATCTGAAATAAACAAGAGAAACACTTATTCAAAGCTGTTTTCAAAAGTTATGTTTAACCTGAAATATTGTCTCAAACTGATGTTCTCAGACTGAGAGAATGACGTTTTCTAAGATTCTGCTGGAGCTCTGAATAGCAGTTTTCAAACATCAAATAAAGGGTTTATATAGCTATATATATCAATTTGCATCTGAAATAAACAAGAGAAACACTTATTCGAAGCTGGTTTCAAAAGTTATGTTTAACCTGAAATATTGTCTCAAACTGATGTTCTCAGACCGAGAGAATGACGTTTTCTAAGATTCTGCTGAAGCTCTGAATAGCAGTTTTCAAAGATCAAATAAAGGGTTTATATAGCTATATATATCAATTTGCATCTGAAATAAACAAGAGAAACACTTATTCGAAGCTGTTTTCAAAAGTTATGTTTAACCTGAAATATTGTCTCAAACTGATTGTTCTCAGACTGAGAGAATGACGTTTTCCAAGATTCTGCTGGAGCTCTGAATAACAGTTTTCAAACATCAAATAAAGGGTTTATATAGCTATATATATCAATTTGCATCTGAAAAAAACAAGAGAAACACTTATTCGAAGCTGTTTTCAAAAGTTATGTTTAACATGAAATATTGTCTCAAACTGATGTTAAACGGTTTATATAGCTATATATATCAATTTGCATCTGAAATAAACAAGAGAAACACTTATTCGAAGCTGTTTTCAAAAGTTATGTTTAACCTGAAATATTGTCTCAAACTGATGTTCTCAGACTGAGAGAATGACGTTTTCCAAGATTCTGCTGGAGCTCTGAATAACAGTTTTCAAACATCAAATAAAGGGTTTATATAGCTATATATATCAATTTGCATCTGAAATAAACAAGAGAAACACTTATTCGAAGCTGTTTTCAAAGGATATGTTTAAGTGAGACCTTCTCTAAATGTGATGTATTCAGACTGAGATGTATTTGATGTCCAATCCCGCCACCTTGTGGTTCTTCTTTTTTATCAACATTTCTCTTTTTTTTTCCACAATGCAATTCCCCCAAGCACCCTACCTGGTGCACAAACCAAACACCACCATGTCTTCTCCTTTGAATTTGATTGACAGGTCCACCAGAACGGTCTTGTAGATACAGCATTGCGTTGTCTAGTCCGAGCGAGTCTCAGAATGTTTTCACAGTCTTGGAAGTAGTGAACGCGGGCTAAGATGCTGCTGGAGCTCTGAATAACAGTTTTCAAACATCAAATAAAGGGTTTATATAGCTATATATAATTTGCATTTGAAATAAACAAGAGAAAAACATATTCAAAGCTGTTTTCAAAAGTTATTTTTAACCTGAAATATTTTCTCAAACTGATGTTCTCAGACTGAGAGAATGACGTTTTCTAAGATTCTGCTGGAGCTCTGAATAGCAGTTTTCAAACTTCAAATAAAGGGTTTATATAGCTATATATATCAATTTGCATCTGAAATAAACAAGAGAAACACTTATTCGAAGCTGTTTTCAAAAGTTATGTTTAACCTGAAACATTGTCTCAAACTGATGTTCTCAGACTGAGAGAATGACGTTTTCTAAGATTCTGCTGGAGCTCTGAATAGCAGTTTTCAAACATCAAATAAAGGGTTTATATAGCTATATATATCAATTTGCATCTGAAATAAACAAGAGAAAAACTTATTCAAAGCTGTTTTCAAAAGTTATGTTTAACCTGAAATATTGTCTCAAACTGATGTTCTCAGACTGAGAGAATGACGTTTTCTAAGATTCTGCTGGAGCTCTGAATAGCAGTTTTCAAACATCAAATAAAGGGTTTATATAGCTATATATATCAATTTGCATCTGAAATAAACAAGAGAAACATTTATTCGAAGCTGTTTTCAAAAGTCATGTTTAACCTGAAATATTGTCTCAAACTGATGTTCTCAGACTGAGAGAATGACGTTTTCTAAGATTCTGCTGGAGCTCTGAATAGCAGTTTTCAAACATCAAATAAAGGGTTTATATAGCTATATATATCAATTTGCATCTGAAATAAACAAGAGAAACACTTATTCGAAGCTGTTTTCAAAAGTTATGTTTAACCTGAAACATTGTCTCAAACTGATGTTCTCAGACTGAGAGAATGACGTTTTCTAAGATTCTGCTGGAGCTCTGAATAGCAGTTTTCAAACATCAAATAAAGGGTTTATATAGCTATATATATCATTTTCCATCTGAAATAAACAAGAGAAACACTTATTCGAAGCTGTTTTCAAAAGTTATGGTTAACCTGAAATATTGTCTCAAACTGATGTTCTCAGACTGAGAGAATGACGTTTTCTAAGATTCTGCTGGAGCTCTGAATAGCAGTTTTCAAACATCAAATAAAGGGTTTATATAGCTATATATATCAATTTGCATCTGAAATAATCAAGAGAAACACTTATTCGAAGCTGTTTTCAAAAGTTATGTTTAACCTGAAATATTGTCTCAAACTGATGTTCTCAGACTGAGAGAATGACGTTTTCTAAGATTCTGCTGGAGCTCTGAATAGCAGTTTTCAAACATCAAATAAAGGGTTTATATAGCTATATATATCAATTTGCATCTGAAATAAACAAGAGAAACACTTATTCGAAGCTGTTTTCAAAAGTTATGATTAACCTGAAACATTGTCTCAAACTGATGTTCTCAGACTGAGAGAATGACGTTTTCTAAGATTCTGCTGGAGCTCTGAATAGCAGTTTTCAAACATCAAATAAAGGGTTTATATAGCTATATATATCAATTTGCATCTGAAATAAACAAGAGAAACATTTATTCGAAGCTGTTTTCAAAAGTTATGTTTAACCTGAAATATTGTCTCAAACTGATCTTCTCAGACTGAGAGAATGACGTTTTCCAAGATTCTGCTGGAGCTCTGAATAACAGTTTTAAAACATCAAATAAAGGGTTTATATAGCTATATATATCAATTTGCATCTGAAATAAACAAGAGAAACACTTATTCGAAGCTGTTTTCAAAAGTTATGTTTAACCTGAAATATTGTCTCAAACTGATGTTCTCAGACTGAGAGATTGACGTTTTCTAAGATTCTGCTGGAGCTCTGAATAGCAGTTTTCAAACATCAAATAAAGGGTTTATATAGCTATATATATCAATTTGCATCCGAAATAAACAAGAGAAACACTTATTCAAAGCTGTTTTCAAAAGTTATGTTTAACCTGAAATATTGTCTCAAACTGATTTTCTCAGACTGAGAGAATGACGTTTTCTAAGATTCTGCTGGAGCTCTGAATAGCAGTTTTCAAACATCAAATAAAGGGTTTATATAGCTATATATATATCAATTTGCATCTGAAATAAACAAGAGAAACACTTATTCGAAGCTGTTTTCAAAAGTTATGTTTAACCTGAAATATTGTCTCAAACTGATGTTCTCAGACTGAGAGAATGACGTTTTCTAAGATTCTGCTGGAGCTCTGAATAGCAGTTTTCAAACATCAAATAAAGGGTTTATATAGCTATATATATCAATTTCCATCTGAAATAAACAAGAGAAACACTTATTCGAAGCTGTTTTCAAAAGTTATGTTTAACCTGAAACATTGTCTCAAACTGATGTTCTCAGACTGAGAGAATGACGTTTTCTAAGATTCTGCTGGAGCTCTGAATAGCAGTTTTCAAACATCAAATAAAGGGTTTATATAGCTATATATATCAATTTGCATCTGAAATAAACAAGAGAAACATTTATTCTAAGCTGTTTTCAAAAGTTATGTTTAACCTGAAATATTGTCTCAAACTGATCTTCTCAGACTGAGAGAATGACGTTTTCCAAGATTCTGCTGGAGCTCTGAATAACAGTTTTAAAACATCAAATAAAGGGTTTATATAGCTATATATATCAATTTGCATCTGAAATAAACAAGAGAAAAACTTATTCAAAGCTGTTTTCAAAAGTTATGTTTAACCTGAAATATTGTCTCAAACTGATGTTCTCAGACCGAGAGAATGACGTTTTCTAAGATTCTGCTGGAGCTCTGAATAGCAGTTTTCAAACATCAAATAAAGGGTTTATATAGCTATATATATCAATTTGCATCTGGAATAAACAAGAGAAACACTTATTCGAAGCTGTTTTCAAAAGTTATGTTTAACCTGAAATATTGTCTCAAACTGATGTTCTCAGACTGAGAGAATGACGTTTTCTAAGATTCTGCTGGAGCTCTGAATAGCAGTTTTCAAACATCAAATAAAGGGTTTATATAGCTATATATATCAATTTGCATCTGAAATAAACAAAAGAAAAACTTATTCAAAGCTGTTTTCAAAAGTTATGTTTAACCTGAAATATTGTCTCAAACTGATGTTCTCAGACCGAGAGAATGACGTTTTCTAAGATTCTGCTGGAGCTCTGAATAGCAGTTTTCAAACATCAAATAAAGGGTTTATATATCTATATATATCAATTTGCATCTGAAATAAACAAGAGAAACACTTATTCGAAGCTGTTTTCAAAAGTTATGTTTAACATGAAATATTGTCTCAAACTGATGTTAAACGGTTTATATAGCTATATATATCAATTTGCATCTGAAATAAACAAGAGAAACACTTATTCGAAGCTGTTTTCAAAAGTTATGTTTAACCTGAAATATTGTCTCAAACTGATGTTCTCAGACTGAGAGAATGACGTTTTCCAAGATTCTGCTGGAGCTCTGAATAACAGTTTTCAAACATCAAATAAAGGGTTTATATAGCTATATATATCAATTTGCATCTGAAATAAACAAGAGAAACACTTATTCGAAGCTGTTTTCAAAAGTTATGTTTAACCTGAAATATTGTCTCAAACTGATGTTCTCAGACTGAGAGAATGACGTTTTCCAAGATTCTGCTGGAGCTCTGAATAACAGTTTTCAAACATCAAATAAAGGGTTTATATAGCTATATATATCAATTTGCATCTGAAATAAACAAGAGAAACACTTATTCGAAGCTGTTTTCAAAAGTTATGTTTAACCTGAAACATTGTCTCAAACTGATGTTCTCAGACTGAGAGAATGACGTTTTCTAAGATTCTGCTGGAGCTCTGAATAGCAGTTTTCAAACATCAAATAAAGGGTTTATATAGCTATATATATCAATTTGCATCTGAAATAAACAAAAGAAAAACTTATTCAAAGCTGTTTTCAAAAGTTATGTTTAACCTGAAATATTGTCTCAAACTGATGTTCTCAGACCGAGAGAATGACGTTTTCTAAGATTCTGCTGGAGCTCTGAATAGCAGTTTTCAAACATCAAATAAAGGGTTTATATAGCTATATATATATCAATTTGCATCTGAAATAAACAAGAGAAACACTTATTCGAAGCTGTTTTCAAAAGTTATGTTTAACCTGAAATATTGTCTCAAACTGATGTTCTCAGACTGAGAGAATGACGTTTTCTAAGATTCTGCTGGAGCTCTGAATAGCAGTTTTCAAACATCAAATAAAGGGTTTATATAGCTATATATATCAATTTGCATCTGAAATAAACAAGAGAAACACTTATTCGAAGCTGGTTTCAAAAGTTATGTTTAACCTGAAATATTGTCTCAAACTGATGTTCTCAGACCGAGAGAATGACGTTTTCTAAGATTCTGCTGAAGCTCTGAATAGCAGTTTTCAAAGATCAAATAAAGGGTTTATATAGCTATATATATCAATTTGCATCTGAAATAAACAAGAGAAACACTTATTCGAAGCTGTTTTCAAAAGTTATGTTTAACCTGAAATATTGTCTCAAACTGATTGTTCTCAGACTGAGAGAATGACGTTTTCCAAGATTCTGCTGGAGCTCTGAATAACAGTTTTCAAACATCAAATAAAGGGTTTATATAGCTATATATATCAATTTGCATCTGAAAAAAACAAGAGAAACACTTATTCGAAGCTGTTTTCAAAAGTTATGTTTAACATGAAATATTGTCTCAAACTGATGTTAAACGGTTTATATAGCTATATATATCAATTTGCATCTGAAATAAACAAGAGAAACACTTATTCGAAGCTGTTTTCAAAAGTTATGTTTAACCTGAAATATTGTCTCAAACTGATGTTCTCAGACTGAGAGAATGACGTTTTCCAAGATTCTGCTGGAGCTCTGAATAACAGTTTTCAAACATCAAATAAAGGGTTTATATAGCTATATATATCAATTTGCATCTGAAATAAACAAGAGAAACACTTATTCGAAGCTGTTTTCAAAGGATATGTTTAAGTGAGACCTTCTCTAAATGTGATGTATTCAGACTGAGATGTATTTGATGTCCAATCCCGCCACCTTGTGGTTCTTCTTTTTTATCAACATTTCTCTTTTTTTTCCACAATGCAATTCCCCCAAGCACCCTACCTGGTGCACAAACCAAACACCACCATGTCTTCTCCTTTGAATTTGATTGACAGGTCCACCAGAACGGTCTTGTAGATACAGCATTGCGTTGTCTAGTCCGAGCGAGTCTCAGAATGTTTTCACAGTCTTGGAAGTAGTGAACGCGGGCTAAGATGCTGCTGGAGCTCTGAATAACAGTTTTCAAACATCAAATAAAGGGTTTATATAGCTATATATATCAATTTGCATCTGAAATAAACAAGAGAAACACTTATTCGAAGCTGTTTTCAAAAGTTATGTTTAACCTGAAATATTGTCTCAAACTGATTGTTCTCAGACTGAGAGAATGACGTTTTCCAAGATTCTGCTGGAGCTCTGAATAACAGTTTTCAAACATCAAATAAAGGGTTTATATAGCTATATATATCAATTTGCATCTGAAAAAAACAAGAGAAACACTTATTCGAAGCTGTTTTCAAAAGTTATGTTTAACATGAAATATTGTCTCAAACTGATGTTAAACGGTTTATATAGCTATATATATCAATTTGCATCTGAAATAAACAAGAGAAACACTTATTCGAAGCTGTTTTCAAAAGTTATGTTTAACCTGAAATATTGTCTCAAACTGATGTTCTCAGACTGAGAGAATGACGTTTTCCAAGATTCTGCTGGAGCTCTGAATAACAGTTTTCAAACATCAAATAAAGGGTTTATATAGCTATATATATCAATTTGCATCTGAAATAAACAAGAGAAACACTTATTCGAAGCTGTTTTCAAAGGATATGTTTAAGTGAGACCTTCTCTAAATGTGATGTATTCAGACTGAGATGTATTTGATGTCCAATCCCGCCACCTTGTGGTTCTTCTTTTTTATCAACATTTCTCTTTTTTTTTCCACAATGCAATTCCCCCAAGCACCCTACCTGGTGCACAAACCAAACACCACCATGTCTTCTCCTTTGAATTTGATTGACAGGTCCACCAGAACGGTCTTGTAGATACAGCATTGCGTTGTCTAGTCCGAGCGAGTCTCAGAATGTTTTCACAGTCTTGGAAGTAGTGAACGCGGGCTAAGATGCTGCTGGAGCTCTGAATAACAGTTTTCAAACATCAAATAAAGGGTTTATATAGCTATATATATCAATTTGCATCTGAAATAAACAAGAGAAAAACATATTCAAAGCTGTTTTCAAAAGTTATTTTTAACCTGAAATATTGTCTCAAACTGATGTTCTCAGACCGAGAGAATGACGTTTTCTAAGATTCTGCTGGAGCTCTGAATAGCAGTTTTCAAACATCAAATAAAGGGTTTATATAGCTATATATATCAATTTGCATCTGAAATAAACAAGAGAAACACTTATTCGAAGCTGGTTTCAAAAGTTATGTTTAACCTGAAATATTGTCTCAAACTGATGTTCTCAGACCGAGAGAATGACGTTTTCTAAGATTCTGCTGGAGCTCTGAATAGCAGTTTTCAAACATCAAATAAAGGGTTTATATAGCTATATATAACAATTTGCATCTGAAATAAACAAGAGAAACACTTATTCGAAGCTGTTTTCAAAAGTTATGTTTAACCTGAAACATTGTCTCAAACTGATGTTCTCAGACTGAGAGAATGACGTTTTCTAAGATTCTGCTGGAGCTCTGAATAGCAGTTTTCAAACATCAAATAAAGGGTTTATATAGCTATATATATCAATTTGCATCTGAAATAAACAAGAGAAACATTTATTCGAAGCTGTTTTCAAAAGTTATGTTTAACCTGAAATATTGTCTCAAACTGATCTTCTCAGACTGAGAGAATGACGTTTTCCAAGATTCTGCTGGAGCTCTGAATAACAGTTTTAAAACATCAAATAAAGGGTTTATATAGCTATATATATCAATTTGCATCTGAAATAAACAAGAGAAACACTTATTCGAAGCTGTTTTCAAAAGTTATGTTTAACCTGAAATATTGTCTCAAACTGATGTTCTCAGACTGAGAGAATGACGTTTTCTAAGATTCTGCTGGAGCTCTGAATAGCAGTTTTCAAACATCAAATAAAGGATTTATATAGCTATATATATCAATTTGCATCTGAAATAAACAAGAGAAAAACTTATTCAAAGCTGTTTTCAAAAGTTATGTTTAACCTGAAATATTGTCTCAAACTGATGTTCTCAGACTGAGAGAATGACGTTTTCTAAGATTCTGCTGGAGCTCTGAATAGCAGTTTTCAAACATCAAATAAAGGGTTTATATAGCTATATATATCAATTTGCATCTGAAATAAACAAGAGAAACATTTATTCGAAGCTGTTTTCAAAAGTCACGTTTAACCTGAAATATTGTCTCAAACTGATGTTCTCAGACTGAGAGAATGACGTTTTCTAAGATTCTGCTGGAGCTCTGAATAGCAGTTTTCAAACATCAAATAAAGGGTTTATATAGCTATATATATCAATTTGCATCTGAAATAAACAAGAGAAACATTTATTCGAAGCTGTTTTCAAAAGTCACGTTTAACCTGAAATATTGTCTCAAACTGATGTTCTCAGACTGAGAGAATGACGTTTTCTAAGATTCTGCTGGAGCTCTGAATAGCAGTTTTCAAACATCAAATAAAGGGTTTATATAGCTATATATATCAATTTGCATCTGAAATAAACAAGAGAAACACTTATTCGAAGCTGTTTTCAAAAGTTATGTTTAACCTGAAACATTGTCTCAAACTGATGTTCTCAGACTGAGAGAATGACGTTTTCTAAGATTCTGCTGGAGCTCTGAATAGCAGTTTTCAAACATCAAATAAAGGGTTTATATAGCTATATATATCATTTTCCATCTGAAATAAACAAGAGAAACACTTATTCGAAGCTGTTTTCAAAAGTTATGGTTAACCTGAAATATTGTCTCAAACTGATGTTCTCAGACTGAGAGAATGACGTTTTCTAAGATTCTGCTGGAGCTCTGAATAGCAGTTTTCAAACATCAAATAAAGGGTTTATATAGCTATATATATCAATTTGCATCTGAAATAAACAAGAGAAACACTTATTCGAAGCTGTTTTCAAAAGTTATGTTTAACCTGAAACATTGTCTCAAACTGATGTTCTCAGACTGAGAGAATGACGTTTTCTAAGATTCTGCTGGAGCTCTGAATAGCAGTTTTCAAACATCAAATAAAGGGTTTATATAGCTATATATATCAATTTGCATCTGAAATAATCAAGAGAAACACTTATTCGAAGCTGTTTTCAAAAGTTATGTTTAACCTGAAATATTGTCTCAAACTGATGTTCTCAGACTGAGAGAATGACGTTTTCTAAGATTCTGCTGGAGCTCTGAATAGCAGTTTTCAAACATCAAATAAAGGGCTTATATAGCTATATATATCAATTTGCATCTGAAATAAACAAGAGAAACACTTATTCGAAGCTGTTTTCAAAAGTTATGTTTAACCTGAAACATTGTCTCAAACTGATGTTCTCAGACTGAGAGAATGACGTTTTCTAAGATTCTGCTGGAGCTCTGAATAGCAGTTTTCAAACATCAAATAAAGGGTTTATATAGCTATATATATCAATTTGCATCTGAAATAAACAAGAGAAACATTTATTCGAAGCTGTTTTCAAAAGTTATGTTTAACCTGAAATATTGTCTCAAACTGATCTTCTCAGACTGAGAGAATGACGTTTTCCAAGATTCTGCTGGAGCTCTGAATAACAGTTTTAAAACATCAAATAAAGGGTTTATATAGCTATATATATCAATTTGCATCTGAAATAAACAAGAGAAACACTTATTCGAAGCTGTTTTCAAAAGTTATGGTTAACCTGAAATATTGTCTCAAACTGATGTTCTCAGACTGAGAGAATGAGGTTTTCTAAGATTCTGCTGGAGCTCTGAATAGCAGTTTTCAAACATCAAATAAAGGGTTTATATAGATATATATATCTATTTGCATCTGAAATAAACAAGAGAAACACTTATTCGAAGCTGTTTTCAAAAGTTATGTTTAACCTGAAACATTGTCTCAAACTGATGTTCTCAGACTGAGAGAATGACGTTTTCTAAGATTCTGCTGGAGCTCTGAATAGCAGTTTTCAAACATCAAATAAAGGGTTTATATAGCTATATATATCAATTTGCATCTGAAATAAACAGGAGAAACATTTATTCGAAGCTGTTTTCAAAAGTTATGTTTAACCTGAAATATTGTCTCAAACTGATCTTCTCAGACTGAGACAATGATGTTTTCCAAGATTCTGCTGGAGCTCTGAATAACAGTTTTAAAACATCAAATAAAGGGTTTATATAGCTATATATATCAATTTGCATCTGAAATAAACAAGAGAAACACTTATTCGAAGCTGTTTTCAAAAGTTATGTTTAACCTGAAATATTGTCTCAAACTGATGTTCTCAGACTGAGAGAATGACGTTTTCTAAGATTCTGCTGGAGCTCTGAATAGCAGTTTTCAAACATCAAATAAAGGGTTTATATAGCTATATATATCAATTTGCATCTGAAATAAACAAAAGAAAAACTTATTCAAAGCTGTTTTCAAAATTTATGTTTAACCTGAAATATTGTCTCAAACTGATGTTCTCAGACCGAGAGAATGACGTTTTCTAAGATTCTGCTGGAGCTCTGAATAGCAGTTTTCAAACATCAAATAAAGGGTTTATATAGCTATATATATCAATTTGCATCTGGAATAAACAAGAGAAACACTTATTCGAAGCTGTTTTCAAAAGTTATGTTTAACCTGAAATATTGTCTCAAACTGATGTTCTCAGACTGAGAGAATGACGTTTTCCAAGATTCTGCTGGAGCTCTGAATAACAGTTTTCAAACATCAAATAAAGGGTTTATATAGCTATATATATCAATTTGCATCTGAAATAAACAAGAGAAACACTTATTCGAAGCTGTTTTCAAAAGTTATGTTTAACATGAAATATTGTCTCAAACTGATGTTAAACGGTTTATATAGCTATATATATAAATTTGCATCTGAAATAAACAAGAGAAACACTTATTCGAAGCTGTTTTCAAAGGATATGTTTAAGTGAGACCTTCTCTAAATGTGATGTATTCAGACTGAGATGTATTTGATGTCCAATCCCGCCACCTTGTGGTTCTTTTTTTTTATCAACATTTCTCTTTTTTTTTCCACAATGCAATTCCCCCAAGCACCCTACCTGGTGCACAAACCAAACACCACCATGTCTTCTCCTTTGAATTTGATTGACAGGTCCACCAGAACGGTCTTGTAGATACAGCATTGCGTTGTCTAGTCCGAGCGAGTCTCAGAATGTTTTCACAGTCTTGGAAGTAGTGAACGCGGGCTAAGATGCTGCTGGAGCTCTGAATAACAATTTTCAAACATCAAATAAAGGGTTTATATAGCTATATATATCAATTTGCATCTGAAATAAACAAGAGAAAAACATATTCAAAGCTGTTTTCAAAAGTTATGTTTAACCTGAAATATTGTCTCAAACTGATGTTCTCAGACTGAGAGAATGACGTTTTCTAAGATTCTGCTGGAGCTCTGAATAACAGTTTTCAAACATCAAATAAAGGGTTTATATAGCTATATCTATCAAATTGCATTGAAATAAACAAGAGAAACACTTATTCGAAACTGTTTTCAAAAGTTATGTTTAACATGAAATATTGTCTCAAACTGATGTTCTAAGACTGAGAGAATGACGTTTTCTAAGATTCTGCTGGAGCTCTGAATAGCAGTTTTCAAACCTCAAATAAAGGGTTTATATAGCTATATATATCAATTTGCATCTGAAATAAACAAGCTGCTGGAGCTCTGAATAACACAATAAGACAAGTCCTTTTTAATTTATTGTTGATTGCATTTAAGTTTATGTTACATTTTAGTATTATTATTATTTTTGTCTTATTAAATTTTTATTTTAGTGCAAAAAAACATTTAACAACCAAGCATTTAGTCACACTTTATTTGTTTATTGGACAGGCTGGAAACGCACACACAGTGTTTTTAAAAGTAACAGAATCTCTACTACATTTGCATTTGCGTTTGTTTGTAAACGTATATACACAACGAGAGTTTGTCACATTAGGCTGCTACCGATGCGCGAGACACAGATTCGTTCAGTGAACGAGGATTCACATCCCGTTATTCGCGACACACAGATTCGTTCAATGAACGAGGATTCACATCCGGGGATTCGCGAGACACGGATTCCTTCAGTGAACGAGGATTCATGTTCAGCTGTGAACACACCTCAAGATCCTCTCTATTTGCTGAATTTCTCACGAATGTCTGTGTACTGCTCCTTGTCCGTGAACGCACCGGGCGTCCTTTTTTTTTTTTTTGCATTGTCCCTGAAGTGCATTGAATGTTAACCTCAGGTCTGAATCCTTTAAGTTAGTAACGGATTGTTTGGCTGCGTTCAGGAAGTAGGTGATATTGCAGTCTGGGCTCCATAAGCACTGAGTTAGTGATTTAGTGAACGAACGAACTGAAAGAATATTTTGAACGAATCCTTTTAATGAACTGATTCTAGTTATTCAGTACAGTCAAAAGAACTGCCGATCCCATCACTAATACAAACTGCATCACCCCAGGTAAGTCATATTTGTGTTTTCTTTGGTACTTTTCACTTAATGTACATCACTAGCTTGCGTAAGCTAGTGCTAGCCACCATAGCGCATATTACATCAAAATTTGCATTGCATGCTAAATATAAGTTATTTAAAGCCATTTATTAGGTTGTTTGCAGTTATGTTTATGTCATGCTTTTTCATTGATCTTACCAGAACTGTAATAACTTTTAGTAAAGTGTAGTTTATGTTGATGAAATAGAAAATGTTTTCATAACTGTGAATTATTTTGAATCCATCTTCATTCTGATGGAATAATCACAACCTCTTTTTTTAATTGATATGTATATTTTGTCAAAGGGTATGCCAACACAAGTGGTGCCCCATCTTGCCCATTCTGTGCCATCACAACGTCCACAACTACCATCGGTAAGTTGTTAGACATAATTTAGGACTCCAGTTCCACCTCTTTCCATTTTGTGAGTGACGTTGAAGATAAATATCCTCTACCTGATTACGACAAATATTGTCCAAATTGTTATCAATTAATTGTTTTTTGTTATTTTGTTATTTGTTTATTTGACAATAAAATAACTTAACTTGACTTGATATGGAAATGTCTGATTCAAGTGACTGAAAGTTCAGTGAGACAACGGAGAAGAGGTGAGTAAAGTTTAATATATGTAACATTAATGTCATCATGCTTTTAGGGTGTGACTAGATGTTGAGGATAATTCAACCATATGAAGACTATCAAGGCCACTATTTATAATAATATTAATTTAGGCCATATTGTGATAAGGTCATTCTACTAAAAACACCCACATAAGGGCCAATAGGGGGTAAAAAAAGGTTTTTTTGTAACCTTTATTCTGTATAAAAATATACTTTATTCTGTATATTTAATTCATTATTTAATTCCAGCATAAAGAGGTAAACAAGATGGGAAACACTATAAAACAGTGGATGAAGGAAACATGGAGAGCTTATCTCTGAACGCATGATCAGTGCATTTATTTATTTATTTGTATTGTATTACATTTCTCCGATCCTTGTTATTCTAGTCAGGCTCTGACTGATCACTGACTTCCATCAGTGATCTGATCCAGCCTAACACCCCAGCTCGTGCTCTGAGGTCTGTGGATCAGAATCTACTTGTGGTTCCTCGCACACGGTTCAGGACCAGAGGAGAGAAACCCTTCCAGGCAGTTGCTCCTAAGCTTTGGAACGATCTAAAACATTTTAATTTGTGCAGGCCTTTCCTTGATTTTCTGTAACTCCTGTGTTATCTTGATCTTTTATATATTTTATTGAGTTTTGTTTTTGATTGTTTAAGCACTTACCCTTACCCTTAACCTAACTCCTAAACTTTAATCCCTTTTGAATTTCTTTTACAGGTAGGGAGGGTTCATCAACGGGTTTGCACTGGCCCGTGCCCTCGACAGGGACCCTCCCTGTCACCCCCCTTCAACCCTAACGCCTAACCCTAATAAACAGGGACATCTATACACTGTACTAAATTGACAATAAATCCATATTTCTACAGTAAAAATACATAAAACTTTGTTCACTTATACTTCAAAACCTGCTGAACATGAAAATAAAGTCAGATCTTTGTCAACTATTAAGGTTTATTTTTTATAATAAAATACGTTGTGCACAAACAGCTTTCTAAGCAAAAATAACGTCGTAAGTCAGTAATTAAATTATTTAAACAACCGTAATTGAATTATTTTGCAAGAAAACAAAAAAATAAACAGGAAATTATAACAGATTAGCAGAAAATAAATATTTCCTATTTTGGCTGCTTTTCTTCCAACAGTCTCACACATGTTTGGAGACTCTGGTCTCATCACGCAAATGTCTCTTCAAATCTTACTTTAATGTCACCATATCAGAGTATTTTTGAGAATATATCAGTAATAGTGTCATAGAACCTTCCGCATATGACTTCTCTCCCACTACTGTAACACCTTCACAAAAACGCAAGTGTTTTAAGGTTGCGGCTAGATCGCGGCTCACTTGACCGCAGTGTGGGGGACCATGCCGCCTAGCCTGGATCTTTTTTTTTAATCACAATTTTTTAGCCACAATACAATCCCCTCAAGCCCCCTACCTTGTGCAGGAACCAAACACCACCATGTCTTCTCCTTTGAATTTGACTGACAGGTCCACCAGCACGGTTGTGTAGATGCAGCCATGAGCGAAGCCCCTCTCCCACGACGACTTCCTGACTATCTGTTCAAAAAAAGGGAAATTTAAATAAATAAATAAATAATGTGGGGAGTAAAAAAGTTTTGAATAAAACCAGAGGATGAACTGAATCAGGTTTTCTAACATGCTGCTGTAAACCTGCAGAACAGTTCCCAAACTTCAAATAAAGGGTTTATTTAGCTATAAACATCAATAATAATTTATAATAACAAACAAAAGAAAACACTTCTTGTACGTGATTCTGAAGCGGGCAGGATAAGCAAATCCGAACCGAACCCCGTCCACTCCCCAAAACCGACTCTTTACGTCATTGAACGCTGCGCGTGCTTTGGCAACACTTGTCGGGTAGTCAGGAAACACTGAGGTGCTGACTCCGTCCACACTGATGCGTTGTCTAGTCTGAGCGAGTCTCAGAATGTTTTCACAGTCTTGGAAGTAGTGAACGCGGGCTATGATCGTGTTTGACCGGCGTCCCTCTGTAGATCCAGGCGGGGAGAGACGGTGAGCTCTGTCCAGGAGCGGCGCGTCTTTCAGATCAAAGGCCCGCTGCAGAAGCGCGGACACAGACTCGGTGTTGCATTCAAGGGTCTCCGGTATTTCGACATAAGGATCTTATGTTGTTTGTCCGCGACCTCGCCTCCAAGTCCTCGCATTTATTCTGAAGTTGGTCCATGACCCCCGTGAGCCGCTTCACCTCCTTCTTGAGTGAAACAACATCATCTGTACACGTTGACAAACTTACTTTCACATTCTTCACCGTAGATTTCATGGCGGAGAGTTCAGAGGCGATCGTCAACCTGTATTCTTTGAGCTCCGCTCTAGCTGCAACAATATCCGCTCGAATCACCGCCATCTCACTTTCCAACATTGCGCAAACTTCTGTTTGAATAATTTCAGCTAAATCCTTGCGCACCGAAGATAGCAGTTCCATCATGTATTTTAGGTTTTCTTTTGATAAGGATCAAAATATATAGTGCTTGAATAACAGTGACATCAATACACTGTACTAAATTGACAATAAATCAATGTTTCTACAGTAAAAATACATAACTTATTTCACTTATACTTCAAAACCTGTTGAACATGAAATAAAGTCAGATCTTTGTCAACTATTGAGTTTTTTTTATAAGAATTAAAATATATTGTGCATGATTAACAGGGACATCAATACACTGTACTAAATTGACAATAAATCCATATTTCTACAGTAAAAATGCATGAAACTTTGTTCACTTATACTTCAAAACCTGCTGAACATGAAAATAAAGTCAGATCTTTGTCAACTAATAAGGTTTATTTTTTATAATAAAAAAGGGTTGTGCACAAACAGCTTTCTAAGCAAAAATAACGCCATAAGTCAGTAATTAAATTATTTAAACAACCGTAATTGAATTATTTTGTAAGAAAACAAAAAAATAAACAGGAAATTATAACAGATTAGCAGAAAATAAATATTTCCTATTTCGGCTGCTTTTCTTCCAACAGTCTCACACATGTTTGGAGACTCTGGTCTCATCACGCAAATGTCTCTTCAAATCTTACTTTAATGTCACCATATCAGAGTATTTTTGAGAATATATCAGTAATAGTGTCGTAGATCCTTCCGCGTATGACTTCTCTCCCACTACTGTAACACCTTCACAAAAACGCAAGTGTTTTAAGGTTGCGGCTAGATCGCGGCTCACTTGACCGCAGTGTGGGGGACCATGCCGCCTAGCCTGGATCTTTTTTTTTAATCACAATTTTTTAGCCACAATACAATCCCCTCAAGCCCCCTACCTTGTGCAGGAACCAAACACCACCATGTCTTCTCCTTTGAATTTGACTGACAGGTCCACCAGCACGGTTGTGTAGATGCAGCCATGAGCGAAGCCCCTCTCCCACGACGACTTCCTGACTATCTGTTCAAAAAAAGGGAAATTTAAATAAATAAATAAATAATGTGGGGAGTAAAAAAGTTTTGAATAAAACCAGAGGATGAACTGAATCAGGTTTTCTAACATGCTGCTGTAAACCTGCAGAACAGTTTCCAAACTTCAAATAAAGGGTTTATTTAGCTATAAACATCAATAATAATTTATAATAACAAACAAAAGAAAACACTTCTTGTACGTGATTCTGAAGCGGGCAGGATAAGCAAATCCGAACCGAACCCCGTCCACTCCCCAAAACCGACTCTTTACGTCATTGAACGCTGCGCGTGCTTTGGCAACACTTGTCGGGTAGTCAGGAAACACTGAGGTGCTGACTCCGTCCACACTGATGCGTTGTCTAGTCTGAGCGAGTCTCAGAATGTTTTCACAGTCTTGGAAGTAGTGAACGCGGGCTATGATCGTGTTTGACCGGCGTCCCTCTGTAGATCCAGGCGGGGAGAGACGGTGAGCTCTGTCCAGGAGCGGCGCGTCTTTCAGATCAAAGGCCCGCTGCAGAAGCGCGGACACAGACTCGGTGTTGCATTCAAGGGTTTCCGGTATTTCGACATAAGGATCTTATGTTGTTTGTCCGCGACCTCGCCTCCAAGTCCTCGCATTTATTCTGAAGTTGGTCCATGACCCCCGTGAGCCGCTTCACCTCCTTCTTGAGTGAAACAACATCATCTGTACACGTTGACAAACTTACTTTCACATTCTTCACCGTAGATTTCATGGCGGAGAGTTCAGAGGCGATCGTCAACCTGTATTCTTTGAGCTCCGCTCTAGCTGCAACAATATCCGCTCGAATCACCGCCATCTCACTTTCCAACATTGCGCAAACTTCTGTTTGAATAATTTCAGCTAAATCCTTGCGCACCGAAGATAGCAGTTCCATCATGTATTTTAGGTTTTCTTTTGATAAGGATCAAAATATATAGTGCTTGAATAACAGTGACATCAATACACTGTACTAAATTGACAATAAATCAATGTTTCTACAGTAAAAATACATAACTTATTTCACTTATACTTCAAAACCTGTTGAACATGAAATAAAGTCAGATCTTTGTCAACTATTGAGTTTTTTTTATAAGAATTAAAATATATTGTGCATGATTAACAGGGACATCAATACACTGTACTAAATTGACAATAAATCCATATTTCTACAGTAAAAATGCATGAAACTTTGTTCACTTATACTTCAAAACCTGCTGAACATGAAAATAAAGTCAGATCTTTGTCAACTAATAAGGTTTATTTTTTATAATTAAAAAGGGTTGTGCACAAACAGCTTTCTAAGCAAAAATAACGCCATAAGTCAGTAATTAAATTATTTAAACAACCGTAATTGAATTATTTTGTAAGAAAACAAAAAAATAAACAGGAAATTATAACAGATTAGCAGAAAATAAATATTTCCTATTTCGGCTGCTTTTCTTCCAACAGTCTCACACATGTTTGGAGACTCTGGTCTCATCACGCAAATGTCTCTTCAAATCTTACTTTAATGTCACCATATCAGAGTATTTTTGAGAATATATCAGTAATAGTGTCGTAGATCCTTCCGCGTATGACTTCTCTCCCACTACTGTAACACCTTCACAAAAACGCAAGTGTTTTAAGGTTGCGGCTAGATCGCGGCTCACTTGACCGCAGTGTGGGGGACCATGCCGCCTAGCCTGGATCTTTTTTTTTAATCACAATTTTTTAGCCACAATACAATCCCCTCAAGCCCCCTACCTTGTGCAGGAACCAAACACCACCATGTCTTCTCCTTTGAATTTGACTGACAGGTCCACCAGCACGGTTGTGTAGATGCAGCCATGAGCGAAGCCCCTCTCCCACGACGACTTCCTGACTATCTGTTCAAAAAAAGGGAAATTTAAATAAATAAATAAATAATGTGGGGAGTAAAAAAGTTTTGAATAAAACCAGAGGATGAACTGAATCAGGTTTTCTAACATGCTGCTGTAAACCTGCAGAACAGTTTCCAAACTTCAAATAAAGGGTTTATTTAGCTATAAACATCAATAATAATTTATAATAACAAACAAAAGAAAACACTTCTTGTACGTGATTCTGAAGCGGGCAGGATAAGCAAATCCGAACCGAACCCCGTCCACTCCCCAAAACCGACTCTTTACGTCATTGAACGCTGCGCGTGCTTTGGCAACACTTGTCGGGTAGTCAGGAAACACTGAGGTGCTGACTCCGTCCACACCGATGCGTTGTCTAGTCCGAGCGAGTCTCAGAATGTTTTCACAGTCTTGGAAGTAGTGAACGCAGGCTATGATCGTGTTTGACCGGCGTCCCTCTGTAGATCCAGGCGGGGAGAGACGGTGAGCTCTGTCCAGGAGCGGCGCGTCTTTCAGATCAAAGGCCCGCTGCAGAAGCGCGGACACAGACTCGGTGTTGCATTCAAGGGTCTCCGGTATTTCGACATAAGGATCTTATGTTGTTTGTCCGCGACCTCGCCTCCAAGTCCTGGCATTTATTCTGAAGTTGGTCCATGACCCCCGTTAGCCGCTTCACCTCCTTCTTGAGTGAAACAACATCATCTGTCCACGTTGACAAACTTTCTTCCACATCCTTCACCGTAGATTTCATGGCGGAGAGTTCAGAGGCGATCGTCAACCTGTATTCTTTGAGCTCCGCTCTAGCTGCAACAATATCCGCTCGAATCACCGCCATCTCACTTTCCAACATTGCGCAAACTTCTGTTTGAATAATTTCAGCTAAATCCTTGCGCACCGAAGATAGCAGTTCCATCATGTATTTTAGGTTTTCTTTTGATAAGGATTAAAATATATAGTGCTTCAATAACAGTGACATCAATACACTGTACTAAATTGACAATAAATCAATGTTTCTACAGTAAAAATACATAACTTATTTCACTTATACTTCAAAACCTGTTGAACATGAAAATAAAGTCAGATCTTTGTCAACTATTGAGTTTTTTTTATAAGAATTAAAATATATTGTGCATGATTAACAGGGACATCAATACACTGTACTAAATTGACAATAAATCCATATTTCTACAGTAAAAATACATGAAACGTTGTTCACTTATACTTCAAAACCTGCTGAACATGAAAATAAAGTCAGATCTTTGTCAACTAATAAGGTTTATTTTTTATAATAAAAAAGGTTGTGCACATTCAGCTTTCTAAGCAAAAATAACGCCATAAGTCAGTAATTAAATTATTTAAACAACCATAATTGAATTATTTTGTAAGACAACAAAAAAATAAACAGGAAATTATAACAGATTAGCAGAAAATAAATATTTCCTATTTCGGCTGCTTTTCTTCCAAAAGTCTCACACATGTTTGGAGACTCTGGTCTCATCACGCAAATGTCTCTTCAAATCTTACCTTAATGTCACCATATCAGAGTATTTTTGAGAATATATCAGTAATAGTGTCGTAGATCCTTCCGCGTATGACTTCTCTCCCACTACTGTAACACCTTCACAAAAACGCAAGTGTTTTAAGGTTGCGGCTAGATCGCAGCTCACTTGACCGCAGTGTGTGGGAACATGCCGCCTAGCCTGGATCTTTTTTTTTTATCACAATTTTTTAGCCACAATACAAGCCCCTCAAGCCCCCTACCTTGTGCAGGAACCAAACACCACCATGTCTTCTCCTTTGAATTTGACTGACAGGTCCACCAGCACGGTTGTGTAGATGCAGCCATGAGCGAAGCCCCTCTCCCACGACGACTTCCTGACTATCTGTTCAAAAAAAGGGAAATTTAAATAAATAAATAAATAATGTGGGGAGTAAAAAAGTTTTGAATAAAACCAGAGGATGAACTGAATCAGGTTTTCTAACATGCTGCTGTAAACCTGCAGAACAGTTTCCAAACTTCAAATAAAGGGTTTATTTAGCTATAAACATCAATAATAATTTATAAAAACAAACATAAGAAAACACTTATTTGAAGTTGTTTTAAAAAGTTAGGTTTAAAGTGAAATCTTATCTGAAAATGATGTTTTCTTTACAATATTATTTTCAGTGAACTGTCCTTAGTAGCCATAGATGTTTTAGCATTTTAGCATAAGACATTTTAATGAGGTAGTGCCACCATTTGCGCTATATTAAATGTAATATTTAAATGTGTCAACATAATTTAATATTTAGGTAACACCTCACTATATGAACACAACTTTAAGAAATATAACTTACTTGAGGCTGTGTATTTCTTTCGTCGTTTTTTTTGCACCATTTTCTCTGAATCTTTCTGCTGAAGATGCGGCAAGACCCGCCCTTCTTCCCTCGGGTAGCTCCCTATGATTGGTGGAGAAGTCCAGCCAATGACAGCAGAAGGATTCAAGCCGCTGGTCTCTGAATGGCTACCCTCGTGGGCAGGGTGTGCGAGGAGTTGTGAGCAAGCTTCTATAGGGCAATGAATGTACAATTAATTACTTGTTTATTCGCTGATTTAGAAGCATTATTTTGCTATGTTTTCCGACATTTAGACAATATTTCTCACATTTATGAAATATAAAATCTAAATGTCAAATTTAAATGTAAATGTTAAATACATATCTAAATGTTAAATCTAAATCTTAAATCTAAATATAAATATAAATATAAATTTAAATCTATATTTAAATGTTAAATCTATATCTAAATGTTAAATCTAAATGTTAAATCTAAATCTAAAAACAAGTAAAATGTTTTACTTAGACAAGGCCTTTTTAAATTATTGTTGATTGCATTTAAGTTTATGTTACATTTTAGTATTATTATTATTTTTGTTTTATTTAATTTTTATTTTAGTGCAAAAAAACATTTAACAACCAAGCATTTAGTCACACTTTAATTGTTTATTGGACAGGCTGGAAACGCACACACAGTGTTTTTAAAAGTAACAGAATCTCTACTACATTTGCATTTGCGTTTGTTTGTAAACGTATATACACAACGAGAGTTTGTCACATTAGGCTGCTACCGATGCGCGAGACACAGATTCGTTCAGTGAACGAGGATTCACATCCCGTTATTCGCGACACACAGATTCGTTCAATGAACGAGGATTCACATCCGGGGATTCGCGAGACACGGATTCCTTCAGTGAACGAGGATTCATGTTCAGCTGTGAACACACCTCAAGATCCTCTCTATTTGCTGAATTTCTCACGAATGTCTGTGTACTGCTCCTTATCCGTGAACGCACCGGGCGTCCTTTTTTTTTTTTTTGCATTGTCCCTGAAGTGCATTGAATGTTAACCTCGGGTCTGAATCCTTTAAGTTAGTAACGGATTGTTTGGCTGCGTTCAGGAAGTAGGTGATATTGCAGTCTGGGCTCCATAAGCACTGAGTTAGTGATTTAGTGAACGAATGAACTGAAAGAATATTTTGAACGAATCCTTTTAATGAACTGATTCTAGTTATTCAGTACAGTCAAAAGAACTGCCGATCCCATCACTAATACAAACTGCATCACCCCAGGTAAGTCATATTTGTGTTTTCTTTGGTACTTTTCACTTAATGTAAAACACTAGCTTGCGTAAGCTAGTGCTAGCCACCATAGCGCATATTACATCAAAATTTGCATTGCATGCTAAATATAAGTTATTTAAAGCCATTTATTAGGTTGTTTGCAGTTATGTTTATGTCATGCTTTTTCATTGATCTTACCAGAACTGTAATAACTTTTAGTAAAGTGTAGTTTATGTTGATGAAATAGAAAATGTTTTCATAACTGTGAATTATTTTGAATCCATCTTCATTCTGATGGAATAATCACAACCTCTTTTTTTAATTGATATGTATATTTTGTCAAAGGGTATGTCAACACAAGTGGTGCCCCATCTTGCCCATTCTGTGCCATCACAACGTCCACAACTACCATCGGTAAGTTGTTAGACATAATTTAGGACTCCAGTTCCACCTCTTTCCATTTTGTGAGTGACGTTGAAGATAAATATCCTCTACCTGATTAAGACAAATATTGTCCAAATTGTTATCAATTAATTGTTTTTTGTTATTTTGTTATTTGTTTATTTGACAATAAAATAACTTAACTTGACTTGATATTGAAATGTCTGATTCAAGTGACTGAAAGTTCAGTGAGACAACGGAGAAGAGGTGAGTAAAGTTTAATATATGTAACATTAATGTCATAATGCTTTTAGGGTGTGACTAGATGTTGAGGATAATTCAACCATATGAAGACTATCAAGGCCACTATTTATAATAATATTAATTTAGGCCATATTGTGATAAGGTCATTCTACTAAAAACACCCACATAAGGGCCAATAGGGGGTAAAAAAAAGTTTTTTCTACACCAGGCCTGGCCAACCCGCGGCTCCCGAGCCGCATGCGGCTCTTTGCCTGGTTTCATGCGGCTCTAACGTTCTAGTGTTGTGTGGTTCTCGAACGATTTGTTGGAACGAACGATCTTTTGAGTGAACGTACTGAACTTCATTCCTTTCTCAGTTCAGTTGAACTCAGCTGCGACCGTGCCGGTGGGAGGGATTCTATAATAGACTTTGCTACAGAACATTTAGTTTTTATGTTGGCACTAAGTGCCAAAGTACAGTCAAAAGAACTGTCGATCCCATCACTCTAATGTTCATATCGAGGTTTGGGTTTGTGTTTTCTAAATGTGTGTGTTCGCTTCACTTGAGTTCAATACATGCGCGTTGGATGAAAATACCGCAAAGTTTCTCAGTAGGGAAAAGATCTTTTGAGTAAACAATTTGTGTCAAGTTCGCTTTCAAAATGGCAGGGAAAAAATTCACAGCCAAATGAAAATATATATATATATATATATATATCAATTTGCATCTGAAATAAAAAAGAGAAACACTTATTCAAAGCTGTTTTCAAAAGTTATGTTTAACCTTAAATATTGTCTCAAACTGATGTTCTCAGACTGAGAGAATGACATTTTCTTAGATTCTGCTGGAGCTCTGAATAACAGTTTTCAAACATCAAATAAATGGTTTATATAGATATATATATCAATTTGCATCTGAAATAAACAAGAGAAACACTTATTCGAAGCTGTTTTCAAAAGTTATGTTTAACCTGAAATATTGTCTCAAACTGATGTTCTCAGACTGAGAGAATGACGTTTTCCAAGATTCTGCTGGAGCTCTGAATAACAGTTTTCAAACATCAAATAAAGGGTTTATGAAGCTATATATATCAATTTGCATCTGAAATAAACAAGAGAAACACTTATTTGAAGCTGTTTACAAAAGTTATGTTTAACCTGAAATATTGTCTCAAACTGATGTTCTCAGACTGAGAGAATGACGTTTTCTAAGATTCTGCTGGAGCTCTGAATACCAGTTTTCAAACATCAAATAAAGGGTTTATATAGCTATATATATCAATTTGCATCTGAAATAAACAAGAGAAACACTTATTCGAAGCTATTTTCAAAAATTATGTTTAACCTGAAATATTGTCTCAAACTGATGTTCTCAGACTGAGAGAATGACGTTTTCTAAGATTCTGCTGGAGCTCTGAATAGCAGTTTTCAAACATCAAATAAAGGGTTTATATAGCTATATATATCAATTTGCATCTGAAATAAACAAGAGAAACATTTATTCGAAGCTTTTTTCAAAAGTTATGTTTAACCTGAAATATTGTCTCAAACTGATCTTCTCAGACTGAGAGAATGACGTTTTCCAAGATTCTGCTGGAGCTCTGAATAACAGTTTTAAAACATCAAATAAAGGGTTTATATAGCTATATATATCAATTTGCATCTGAAATAAACAAGAGAAACACTTATTCGAAGCTGTTTTCAAAAGTTATGTTTAACCTGAAATATTGTCTCAAACTGATGTTCTCAGACTGAGAGAATGACGTTTTCTAAGATTCTGCTGGAGCTCTGAATAGCAGTTTTCAAACATCAAATAAAGGGTTTATATAGCTATATATATCAATTTGCATCTGAAATAAACAAGAGAAAAACTTATTCAAAGCTGTTTTCAAAAGTTATGTTTAACCTGAAATATTGTCTCAAACTGATGTTCTCAGACTGAGAGAATGACGTTTTCTAAGATTCTGCTGGAGCTCTGAATAGCAGTTTTCAAACATCAAATAAAGGGTTTATATAGCTATATATATCAATTTGCATCTGAAATAAACAAGAGAAACATTTATTCCAAGCTGTTTTCAAAAGTTATGTTTAACCTGAAATATTGTCTCAAACTGATGTTCTCAGACTGAGAGAATGACGTTTTCTAAGATTCTGCTGGAGCTCTGAATAGCAGTTTTCAAACATCAAATAAAGGGTTTGTATAGCTATATATATCAATTTGCATCTGAAATAAACAAGAGAAACACTTATTCGAAGCTGTTTTCAAAAGTTATGTTTAACCTGAAACATTGTCTCAAACTGATGTTCTCAGACTGAGAGAATGACGTTTTCTAAGATTCTGCTGGAGCTCTGAATAGCAGTTTTCAAACATCAAATAAAGGGTTTATATAGCTATATATATCAATTTGCATCTGAAATAAACAAGAGAAACATTTATTCAAAGCTGTTTTCAAAAGTTATGTTTAACCTGAAATATTGTCTCAAACTGATCTTCTCAGACTGAGAGAATGACGTTTTCTAAGATTCTGCTGGAGCTCTGAAAAACAGTTTTAAAACATCAAATAAAGGGTTTATATAGCTATATATATCAATTTGCATCTGAAATAAACAAAAGAAAAACTTATTCAAAGCTGTTTTCAAAAGTTATGTTTAACCTGAAATAGTGTCTCAAACTGATGTTCTCAGACCGAGAGAATGACGTTTTCTAAGATTCTGCTGAAGCTCTGAATAGCAGTTTTCAAAGATCAAATAAAGGGTTTATATAGCTATATATATCAATTTGCATCTGAAATAAACAAGAGAAACACTTATTCGAAGCTGTTTTCAAAAGTTATGTTTAACCTGAAATATTGTCTCAAACTGATTGTTCTCAGACTGAGAGAATGACGTTTTCCAAGATTCTGCTGGAGCTCTGAATAACAGTTTTCAAACATCAAATAAAGGGTTTATATAGCTATATATATCAATTTGCATCTGAAAAAAACAAGAGAAACACTTATTCGAAGCTGTTTTCAAAAGTTATGTTTAACATGAAATATTGTCTCAAACTGATGTTAAACGGTTTATATAGCTATATATATCAATTTGCATCTGAAATAAACAAGAGAAACACTTATTCGAAGCTGTTTTCAAAAGTTATGTTTAACCTGAAATATTGTCTCAAACTGATGTTCTCAGACTGAGAGAATGACGTTTTCTAAGATTCTGCTGGAGCTCTGAATAACAGTTTTCAAACATCAAATAAAGGGTTTATATAGCTATATATATCAATTTGCATCTGAAATAAACAAGAGAAACACTTATTCGAAGCTGTTTTCAAAGGATATGTTTAAGTGAGACCTTCTCTAAATGTGATGTATTCAGACTGAGATGTATTTGATGTCCAATCCCGCCACCTTGTGGTTCTTCTTTTTTATCAACATTTCTCTTTTTTTTTCCACAATGCAATTCCCCCAAGCACCCTACCTGGTGCACAAACCAAACACCACCATGTCTTCTCCTTTGAATTTGATTGACAGGTCCACCAGAACGGTCTTGTAGATACAGCATTGCGTTGTCTAGTCCGAGCGAGTCTCAGAATGTTTTCACAGTCTTGGAAGTAGTGAACGCGGGCTAAGATGCTGCTGGAGCTCTGAATAACAGTTTTCAAACATCAAATAAAGGGTTTATATAGCTATATATATCAATTTGCATCTGAAATAAACAAGAGAAAAACATATTCAAAGCTGTTTTCAAAAATTATTTTTAACCTGAAATATTGTCTCAAACTGATGTTCTCAGACTGAGAGAATGACGTTTTCTAAGATTCTGCTGGAGCTCTGAATAGCAGTTTTCAAACTTCAAATAAAGGGTTTATATAGCTATATATATCAATTTGCATCTGAAATAAACAAGAGAAACACTTATTCAAAGCTGTTTTCAAAAGTTATGTTTAACCTGAAACATTGTCTCAAACTGATGTTCTCAGACTGAGAGAATGACGTTTTCTAAGATTCTGCTGGAGCTCTGAATAGCAGTTTTCAAACATCAAATAAAGGGTTTATATAGCTATATATCAATTTGCATCTGAAATAAACAAGAGAAACATTTATTCGAAGCTGTTTTCAAAAGTTATGTTTAACCTGAAATATTGTCTCAAACTGATCTTCTCAGACTGAGAGAATGACGTTTTCCAAGATTCTGCTGGAGCTCTGAATAACAGTTTTAAAACATCAAATAAAGGGTTTATATAGCTATATATATCAATTTGCATCTGAAATAAACAAGAGAAACACTTATTCGAAGCTGTTTTCAAAAGTTATGTTTAACCTGAAATATTGTCTCAAACTGATGTTCTCAGACTGAGAGAATGACGTTTTCCAAGATTCTGCTGGAGCTCTGAATAGCAGTTTTCAAACATCAAATAAAGGGTTTATATAGCTATATATATCATTTTCCATCTGAAATAAACAAGAGAAACACTTATTCGAAGCTGTTTTCAAAAGTTATGGTTAACCTGAAATATTGTCTCAAACTGATGTTCTCAGACTGAGAGAATGACGTTTTCTAAGATTCTGCTGGAGCTCTGAATAGCAGTTTTCAAACATCAAATAAAGGGTTTATATAGCTATATATATCAATTTGCATCTGAAATAAACAAGAGAAACACTTATTCGAAGCTGTTTTCAAAAGTTATGTTTAACCTGAAACATTGTCTCAAACTGATGTTCTCAGACTGAGAGAATGACGTTTTCTAAGATTCTGCTGGAGCTCTGAATAGCAGTTTTCAAACATCAAATAAAGGGTTTATATAGCTATATATATCAATTTGCATCTGAAATAAACAAGAGAAACATTTATTCGAAGCTGTTTTCAAAAGTTATGTTTAACCTGAAATATTGTCTCAAACTGATCTTCTCAGACTGAGAGAATGACGTTTTCCAAGATTCTGCTGGAGCTCTGAATAACAGTTTTAAAACATCAAATAAAGGGTTTATATAGCTATATATATCAATTTGCATCTGAAATAAACAAGAGAAACACTTATTCGAAGCTGTTTTCAAAAGTTATGTTTAACCTGAAATATTGTCTCAAACTGATGTTCTCAGACTGAGAGAATGACGTTTTCTAAGATTCTGCTGGAGCTCTGAATAGCAGTTTTCAAACATCAAATAAAGGGTTTATATAGCTATATATATCAATTTGCATCTGAAATAAACAAGAGAAACACTTATTCGAAGCTGGTTTCAAAAGTTATGTTTAACCTGAAATATTGTCTCAAACTGATGTTCTCAGACCGAGAGAATGACGTTTTCTAAGATTCTGCTGAAGCTCTGAATAGCAGTTTTCAAAGATCAAATAAAGGGTTTATATAGCTATATATATCAATTTGCATCTGAAATAAACAAGAGAAACACTTATTCGAAGCTGTTTTCAAAAGTTATGTTTAACCTGAAATATTGTCTCAAACTGATTGTTCTCAGACTGAGAGAATGACGTTTTCCAAGATTCTGCTGGAGCTCTGAATAACAGTTTTCAAACATCAAATAAAGGGTTTATATAGCTATATATATCAATTTGCATCTGAAAAAAACAAGAGAAACACTTATTCGAAGCTGTTTTCAAAACTTATGTTTAACATGAAATATTGTCTCAAACTGATGTTAAACGGTTTATATAGCTATATATATCAATTTGCATCTGAAATAAACAAGAGAAACACTTATTCGAAGCTGTTTTCAAAAGTTATGTTTAACCTGAAATATTGTCTCAAACTGATGTTCTCAGACTGAGAGAATGACGTTTTCCAAGATTCTGCTGGAGCTCTGAATAACAGTTTTCAAACATCAAATAAAGGGTTTATATAGCTATATATATCAATTTGCATCTGAAATAAACAAGAGAAACACTTATTCGAAGCTGTTTTCAAAGGATATGTTTAAGTGAGACCTTCTCTAAATGTGATGTATTCAGACTGAGATGTATTTGATGTCCAATCCCGCCACCTTGTGGTTCTTCTTTTTTATCAACATTTCTCTTTTTTTTTCCACAATGCAATTCCCCCAAGCACCCTACCTGGTGCACAAACCAAACACCACCATGTCTTCTCCTTTGAATTTGATTGACAGGTCCACCAGAACGGTCTTGTAGATACAGCATTGCGTTGTCTAGTCCGAGCGAGTCTCAGAATGTTTTCACAGTCTTGGAAGTAGTGAACGCGGGCTAAGATGCTGCTGGAGCTCTGAATAACAGTTTTCAAACATCAAATAAAGGGTTTATATAGCTATATATATCAATTTGCATCTGAAATAAACAAGAGAAAAACATATTCAAAGCTGTTTTCAAAAGTTATTTTTAACCTGAAATATTGTCTCAAACTGATGTTCTCAGACTGAGAGAATGACGTTTTCTAAGATTCTGCTGGAGCTCTGAATAGCAGTTTTCAAACTTCAAATAAAGGGTTTATATAGCTATATATATCAATTTGCATCTGAAATAAACAAGAGAAACACTTATTCGAAGCTGTTTTCAAAAGTTATGTTTAACCTGAAACATTGTCTCAAACTGATGTTCTCAGACTGAGAGAATGACGTTTTCTAAGATTCTGCTGGAGCTCTGAATAGCAGTTTTCAAACATCAAATAAAGGGTTTATATAGCTATATATATCAATTTGCATCTGAAATAAACAAGAGAAACATTTATTCGAAGCTGTTTTCAAAAGTTATGTTTAACCTGAAATATTGTCTCAAACTGATCTTCTCAGACTGAGAGAATGACGTTTTCTAAGATTCTGCTGGAGCTCTGAATAACAGTTTTAAAACATCAAATAAAGGGTTTATATAGCTATATATATCAATTTGCATCTGAAACAATCAAGAGAAACACTTATTCGAAGCTGTTTTCAAAAGTTATGTTTAACCTGAAATATTGTCTCAAACTGATGTTCTCAGACTGAGAGAATGACGTTTTCTAAGATTCTGCTGGAGCTCTGAATAGCAGTTTTCAAACATCAAATAAAGGGTTTATATAGCTATATATATCAATTTGCATCTGAAATAAACAAGAGAAACACTTATTCAAAGCTGTTTTCAAAAGTTATGTTTAACCTGAAACATTGTCTCAAACTGATGTTCTCAGACTGAGAGAATGACGTTTTCTAAGATTCTGCTGGAGCTCTGAATAGCAGTTTTCAAACATCAAATAAAGGGTTTATATAGCTATATATATCAATTTGCATCTGAAATAAACAAGAGAAACACTTATTCGAAGCTGTTTTCAAAAGTTATGTTTAACCTGAAATATTGTCTCAAACTGATGTTCTCAGACTGAGAGAATGACGTTTTCTAAGATTCTGCTGGAGCTCTGAATAGCAGTTTTCAAACATCAAATAAAGGGTTTATATAGCTATATATATCAATTTGCATCTGAAATAAACAAGAGAAACACTTTTTCGAAGCTGGTTTCAAAAGTTATGTTTAACCTGAAATATTGTCTCAAACTGATGTTCTCAGACCGAGAGAATGACGTTTTCTAAGATTCTGCTGAAGCTCTGAATAGCAGTTTTCAAAGATCAAATAAAGGGTTTATATAGCTATATATATCAATTTGCATCTGAAATAAACAAGAGAAACACTTATTCGAAGCTGTTTTCAAAAGTTATGTTTAACCTGAAATATTGTCTCAAACTGATTGTTCTCAGACTGAGAGAATGACGTTTTCCAAGATTCTGCTGGAGCTCTGAATAACAGTTTTCAAACATCAAATAAAGGGTTTATATAGCTATATATATCAATTTGCATCTGAAAAAAACAAGAGAAACACTTATTCGAAGCTGTTTTCAAAAGTTATGTTTAACATGAAATATTGTCTCAAACTGATGTTAAACGGTTTATATAGCTATATATATCAATTTGCATCTGAAATAAACAAGAGAAACACTTATTCGAAGCTGTTTTCAAAAGTTATGTTTAACCTGAAATATTGTCTCAAACGGATGTTCTCAGACTGAGAGAATGACGTTTTCCAAGATTCTGCTGGAGCTCTGAATAACAGTTTTCAAACATCAAATAAAGGGTTTATATAGCTATATATATCAATTTGCATCTGAAATAAACAAGAGAAACACTTATTCGAAGCTGTTTTCAAAGGATATGTTTAAGTGAGACCTTCTCTAAATGTGATGTATTCAGACTGAGATGTATTTGATGTCCAATCCCGCCACCTTGTGGTTCTTCTTTTTTATCAACATTTCTCTTTTTTTTTCCACAATGCAATTCCCCCAAGCACCCTACCTGGTGCACAAACCAAACACCACCATGTCTTCTCCTTTGAATTTGATTGACAGGTCCACCAGAACGGTCTTGTAGATACAGCATTGCGTTGTCTAGTCCGAGCGAGTCTCAGAATGTTTTCACAGTCTTGGAAGTAGTGAACGCGGGCTAAGATGCTGCTGGAGCTCTGAATAACAGTTTTCAAACATCAAATAAAGGGTTTATATAGCTATATATATCAATTTGCATCTGAAATAAACAAGAGAAAAACATATTCAAAGCTGTTTTCAAAAGTTATTTTTAACCTGAAATATTGTCTCAAACTGATGTTCTCAGACTGAGAGAATGACGTTTTCTAAGATTCTGCTGGAGCTCTGAATAGCAGTTTTCAAACATCAAATAAAGGGTTTATATAGCTATATATATCAATTTGCATCTGAAATAAACAAGAGAAACACTTATTCGAAGCTGTTTTCAAAAGTTATGTTTAACCTGAAACATTGTCTCAAACTGATGTTCTCAGACTGAGAGAATGACGTTTTCTAAGATTCTGCTGGAGCTCTGAATAGCAGTTTTCAAACATCAAATAAAGGGTTTATATAGCTATATATATCAATTTGCATCTGAAATAAACAAGAGAAACATTTATTCGAAGCTGTTTTCAAAAGTTATGTTTAACCTGAAATATTGTCTCAAACTGATCTTCTAAGACTGAGAGAATGACGTTTTCTAAGATTCTGCTGGAGCTCTGAATAGCAGTTTTCAAACATCAAATAAAGGGTTTATATAGCTATATATATCAATTTGCATCTGAAATAAACAAGAGAAACATTTATTCGAAGCTGTTTTCAAAAGTTATGTTTAACCTGAAATATTGTCTCAAACTGATCTTCTCAGACTGAGAGAATGACGTTTTCCAAGATTCTGCTGGAGCTCTGAATAACAGTTTTAAAACATCAAATAAAGGGTTTATATAGCTATATATATCAATTTGCATCTGAAATAAACAAGAGAAACACTTATTCGAAGCTGTTTTCAAAAGTTATGTTTAACCTGAAATATTGTCTCAAACTGATGTTCTCAGACTGAGAGAATGACGTTTTCTAAGATTCTGCTGGAGCTCTGAATAGCAGTTTTCAAACATCAAATAAAGGATTTATATAGCTATATATATCAATTTGCATCTGAAATAAACAAGAGAAAAACTTATTCAAAGCTGTTTTCAAAAGTTATGTTTAACCTGAAATATTGTCTCAAACTGATGTTCTCAGACTGAGAGAATGACGTTTTCTAAGATTCTGCTGGAGCTCTGAATAGCAGTTTTCAAACATCAAATAAAGGGTTTATATAGCTATATATATCAATTTGCATCTGAAATAAACAAGAGAAACATTTATTCGAAGCTGTTTTCAAAAGTCACGTTTAACCTGAAATATTGTCTCAAACTGATGTTCTCAGACTGAGAGAATGACGTTTTCTAAGATTCTGCTGGAGCTCTGAATAGCAGTTTTCAAACATCAAATAAAGGGTTTATATAGCTATATATATCAATTTGCATCTGAAATAAACAAGAGAAACACTTATTCGAAGCTGTTTTCAAAAGTTATGTTTAACCTGAAACATTGTCTCAAACTGATGTTCTCAGACTGAGAGAATGACGTTTTCTAAGATTCTGCTGGAGCTCTGAATAGCAGTTTTCAAACATCAAATAAAGGGTTTATATAGCTATATATATCATTTTCCATCTGAAATAAACAAGAGAAACACTTATTCGAAGCTGTTTTCAAAAGTTATGGTTAACCTGAAATATTGTCTCAAACTGATGTTCTCAGACTGAGAGAATGACGTTTTCTAAGATTCTGCTGGAGCTCTGAATAGCAGTTTTCAAACATCAAATAAAGGGTTTATATAGCTATATATATCAATTTGCATCTGAAATAAACAAGAGAAACACTTATTCGAAGCTGTTTTCAAAAGTTATGTTTAACCTGAAACATTGTCTCAAACTGATGTTCTCAGACTGAGAGAATGACGTTTTCTAAGATTCTGCTGGAGCTCTGAATAGCAGTTTTCAAACATCAAATAAAGGGTTTATATAGCTATATATATCAATTTGCATCTGAAATAATCAAGAGAAACACTTATTCGAAGCTGTTTTCAAAAGTTATGTTTAACCTGAAATATTGTCTCAAACTGATGTTCTCAGACTGAGAGAATGACGTTTTCTAAGATTCTGCTGGAGCTCTGAATAGCAGTTTTCAAACATCAAATAAAGGGCTTATATAGCTATATATATCAATTTGCATCTGAAATAAACAAGAGAAACACTTATTCGAAGCTGTTTTCAAAAGTTATGTTTAACCTGAAACATTGTCTCAAACTGATGTTCTCAGACTGAGAGAATGACGTTTTCTAAGATTCTGCTGGAGCTCTGAATAGCAGTTTTCAAACATCAAATAAAGGGTTTATATAGCTATATATATCAATTTGCATCTGAAATAAACAAGAGAAACATTTATTCGAAGCTGTTTTCAAAAGTTATGTTTAACCTGAAATATTGTCTCAAACTGATCTTCTCAGACTGAGAGAATGACGTTTTCCAAGATTCTGCTGGAGCTCTGAATAACAGTTTTAAAACATCAAATAAAGGGTTTATATAGCTATATATATCAATTTGCATCTGAAATAAACAAGAGAAACACTTATTCGAAGCTGTTTTCAAAAGTTATGTTTAACCTGAAATATTGTCTCAAACTGATGTTCTCAGACTGAGAGAATGACGTTTTCTAAGATTCTGCTGGAGCTCTGAATAGCAGTTTTCAAACATCAAATAAAGGGTTTATATAGCTATATATATCAATTTGCATCCGAAATAAACAAGAGAAACACTTATTCAAAGCTGTTTTCAAAAGTTATGTTTAACCTGAAATATTGTCTCAAACTGATGTTCTCAGACTGAGAGAATGACGTTTTCTAAGATTCTGCTGGAGCTCTGAATAGCAGTTTTCAAACATCAAATTAAGGGTTTATATAGCTATATATATATCAATTTGCATCTGAAATAAACAAGAGAAACACTTATTCGAAGCTGTTTTCAAAAGTTATGTTTAACCTGAAATATTGTCTCAAACTGATGTTCTCAGACTGAGAGAATGACGTTTTCTAAGATTCTGCTGGAGCTCTGAATAGCAGTTTTCAAACATCAAATAAAGGGTTTATATAGCTATATATATCAATTTGCATCTGAAATAAACAAGAGAAACACTTATTCGAAGCTGTTTTCAAAAGTTATGTTTAACCTGAAACATTGTCTCAAACTGATGTTCTCAGACTGAGAGAATGACGTTTTCTAAGATTCTGCTGGAGCTCTGAATAGCAGTTTTCAAACATCAAATAAAGGGTTTATATAGCTATATATATCAATTTGCATCTGAAATAAACAAGAGAAACATTTATTCGAAGCTGTTTTCAAAAGTTATGTTTAACCTGAAATATTGTCTCAAACTGATCTTCTCAGACTGAGAGAATGACGTTTTCCAAGATTCTGCTGGAGCTCTGAATAACAGTTTTAAAACATCAAATAAAGGGTTTATATAGCTATATATATCAATTTGCATCTGAAATAAACAAGAGAAACACTTATTCGAAGCTGTTTTCAAAAGTTATGTTTAACCTGAAATATTGTCTCAAACTAATGTTCTCAGACTGAGAGAATGACGTTTTCCAAGATTCTGCTGGAGCTCTGAATAGCAGTTTTCAAACATCAAATAAAGTGTTTATATAGCTATATATATCATTTTCCATCTGAAATAAACAAGAGAAACACTTATTCAAAGCTGTTTTCAAAAGTTATGTTTAACCTGAAATATTGTCTCAAACTGATGTTCTCAGACTGAGAGAATGACGTTTTCTAAGATTCTGCTGGAGCTCTGAATAGCAGTTTTCAAACATCAAATAAAGGGTTTATATAGCTATATATATCAATTTGCATCTGAAATAAACAAGAGAAACATTTATTCCAAGCTGTTTTCAAAAGTTATGTTTAACCTGAAATATTGTCTCAAATTGATGTTCTGAGACTGAGAGAATGACGTTTTCTAAGATTCTGCTGGAGCTCTGTATAGCAGTTTTCAAACATCAAATAAAGGGTTTATATAGCTATATATATCAATTTGCATCTGAAATAAACAAGAAAAAAACTTATTCAAAGCTGTTTTCATAAGTTATGTTTAACCTGAAATATTGTCTCAAACTGATGTTCTCAGACTGAGAGAATGACGTTTTCTAAGATTCTGCTGGAGCTCTGAATAGCAGTTTTCAAACATCAAATAAAGGGTTTGTATAGCTATATATATCAATTTGCATCTGAAATAAACAAGAGAAACACTTATTCGAAGCTGTTTTCAAAAGTTATGTTTAACCTGAAACATTGTCTCAAACTGATGTTCTCAGACTGAGAGAATGACGTTTTCCAAGATTCTGCTGGAGCTCTGAATAACCGTTTTCAAACATCAAATAAAGGGTTTATATAGCTATTAGATCAATTTGCATCTGAAATAAACAAGAGAAACACTTATTCGAAGCTGTTTTCAAAAGTTATGTTTAACCTGAAATATTGTCTCAAACTGATGTTCTCAGACTGAGAGAATGACGTTTTCAAAGATTCTGCTGGAGCTCTGAATAGCAGTTTTCAAACATCAAATAAAGGGTTTATATAGCTATATATATCATTTTCCATCTGAAATAAACAAGAGAAACACTTATTCGAAGCTGTTTTCAAAAGTTATGGTTAACCTGAAATATTGTCTCAAACTGATGTTCTCAGACTGAGAGAATGAGGTTTTCTAAGATTCTGCTGGAGCTCTGAATAGCAGTTTTCAAACATCAAATAAAGGGTTTATATAGCTATATATATATATTTGCATCTGAAATAAACAAGAGAAACACTTATTCGAAGCTGTTTTCAAAAGTTATGTTTAACCTGAAACATTGTCTCAAACTGATGTTCTCAGACTGAGAGAATGACGTTTTCTAAGATTCTGCTGGAGCTCTGAATAGCAGTTTTCAAACATCAAATAAAGGGTTTATATAGCTATATATATCAATTTGCATCTGAAATAAACAAGAGAAATATTTATTCGAAGCTGTTTTCAAAAGTTATGTTTAACCTGAAATATTGTCTCAAACTGATCTTCTCAGACTGAGACAATGATGTTTTCCAAGATTCTGCTGGAGCTCTGAATAACAGTTTTAAAACATCAAATAAAGGGTTTATATAGCTATATATATCAATTTGCATCTGAAATAAACAAGAGAAACACTTATTCGAAGCTGTTTTCAAAAGTTATGTTTAACCTGAAATATTGTCTCAAACTGATGTTCTCAGACTGAGAGAATGACGTTTTCTAAGATTCTGCTGGAGCTCTGAATAGCAGTTTTCAAACATCAAATAAAGGGTTTATATAGCTATATATATATCAATTTGCATCTGAAATAAACAAGAGAAACACTTATTCGAAGCTGTTTTCAAAAGTTATGTTTAACCTGAAATATTGTCTCAAACTGATGTTCTCAGACTGAGAGAATGACGTTTTCTAAGATTCTGCTGGAGCTCTGAATAGCAGTTTTCAAACATCAAATAAAGGGTTTATATAGCTATATATATCAATTTGCATCTGAAATAAACAAGAGAAACACTTATTCGAAGCTGTTTTCAAAAGTTATGTTTAACCTGAAACATTGTCTCAAACTGATGTTCTCAGACTGAGAGAATGACGTTTTCTAAGATTCTGCTGGAGCTCTGAATAGCAGTTTTCAAACATCAAATAAAGGGTTTATATAGCTATATATATCAATTTGCATCTGAAATAAACAAAAGAAAAACTTATTCAAAGCTGTTTTCAAAAGTTATGTTTAACCTGAAATATTGTCTCAAACTGATGTTCTCAGACCGAGAGAATGACGTTTTCTAAGATTCTGCTGGAGCTCTGAATAGCAGTTTTCAAACATCAAATAAAGGGTTTATATAGCTATATATATATCAATTTGCATCTGAAATAAACAAGAGAAACACTTATTCGAAGCTGTTTTCAAAAGTTATGTTTAACCTGAAATATTGTCTCAAACTGATGTTCTCAGACTGAGAGAATGACGTTTTCTAAGATTCTGCTGGAGCTCTGAATAGCAGTTTTCAAACATCAAATAAAGGGTTTATATAGCTATATATATCAATTTGCATCTGAAATAAACAAGAGAAACACTTATTCGAAGCTGGTTTCAAAAGTTATGTTTAACCTGAAATATTGTCTCAAACTGATGTTCTCAGACCGAGAGAATGACGTTTTCTAAGATTCTGCTGAAGCTCTGAATAGCAGTTTTCAAAGATCAAATAAAGGGTTTATATAGCTATATATATCAATTTGCATCTGAAATAAACAAGAGAAACACTTATTCGAAGCTGTTTTCAAAAGTTATGTTTAACCTGAAATATTGTCTCAAACTGATTGTTCTCAGACTGAGAGAATGACGTTTTCCAAGATTCTGCTGGAGCTCTGAATAACAGTTTTCAAACATCAAATAAAGGGTTTATATAGCTATATATATCAATTTGCATCTGAAAAAAACAAGAGAAACACTTATTCGAAGCTGTTTTCAAAAGTTATGTTTAACATGAAATATTGTCTCAAACTGATGTTAAACGGTTTATATAGCTATATATATCAATTTGCATCTGAAATAAACAAGAGAAACACTTATTCGAAGCTGTTTTCAAAAGTTATGTTTAACCTGAAATATTGTCTCAAACTGATGTTCTCAGACTGAGAGAATGACGTTTTCCAAGATTCTGCTGGAGCTCTGAATAACAGTTTTCAAACATCAAATAAAGGGTTTATATAGCTATATATATCAATTTGCATCTGAAATAAACAAGAGAAACACTTATTCGAAGCTGTTTTCAAAGGATATGTTTAAGTGAGACCTTCTCTAAATGTGATGTATTCAGACTGAGATGTATTTGATGTCCAATCCCGCCACCTTGTGGTTCTTCTTTTTTATCAACATTTCTCTTTTTTTTCCACAATGCAATTCCCCCAAGCACCCTACCTGGTGCACAAACCAAACACCACCATGTCTTCTCCTTTGAATTTGATTGACAGGTCCACCAGAACGGTCTTGTAGATACAGCATTGCGTTGTCTAGTCCGAGCGAGTCTCAGAATGTTTTCACAGTCTTGGAAGTAGTGAACGCGGGCTAAGATGCTGCTGGAGCTCTGAATAACAGTTTTCAAACATCAAATAAAGGGTTTATATAGCTATATATATCAATTTGCATCTGAAATAAACAAGAGAAACACTTATTCGAAGCTGTTTTCAAAAGTTATCTTTAACCTGAAATATTGTCTCAAACTGATTGTTCTCAGACTGAGAGAATGACGTTTTCCAAGATTCTGCTGGAGCTCTGAATAACAGTTTTCAAACATCAAATAAAGGGTTTATATAGCTATATATATCAATTTGCATCTGAAAAAAACAAGAGAAACACTTATTCGAAGCTGTTTTCAAAAGTTATGTTTAACATGAAATATTGTCTCAAACTGATGTTAAACGGTTTATATAGCTATATATATCAATTTGCATCTGAAATAAACAAGAGAAACACTTATTCGAAGCTGTTTTCAAAAGTTATGTTTAACCTGAAATATTGTCTCAAACTGATGTTCTCAGACTGAGAGAATGACGTTTTCCAAGATTCTGCTGGAGCTCTGAATAACAGTTTTCAAACATCAAATAAAGGGTTTATATAGCTATATATATCAATTTGCATCTGAAATAAACAAGAGAAACACTTATTCGAAGCTGTTTTCAAAGGATATGTTTAAGTGAGACCTTCTCTAAATGTGATGTATTCAGACTGAGATGTATTTGATGTCCAATCCCGCCACCTTGTGGTTCTTCTTTTTTATCAACATTTCTCTTTTTTTTTCCACAATGCAATTCCCCCAAGCACCCTACCTGGTGCACAAACCAAACACCACCATGTCTTCTCCTTTGAATTTGATTGACAGGTCCACCAGAACGGTCTTGTAGATACAGCATTGCGTTGTCTAGTCCGAGCGAGTCTCAGAATGTTTTCACAGTCTTGGAAGTAGTGAACGCGGGCTAAGATGCTGCTGGAGCTCTGAATAACAGTTTTCAAACATCAAATAAAGGGTTTATATAGCTATATATATCAATTTGCATCTGAAATAAACAAGAGAAAAACATATTCAAAGCTGTTTTCAAAAGTTATTTTTAACCTGAAATATTGTCTCAAACTGATGTTCTCAGACCGAGAGAATGACGTTTTCTAAGATTCTGCTGGAGCTCTGAATAGCAGTTTTCAAACATCAAATAAAGGGTTTATATAGCTATATATATCAATTTGCATCTGAAATAAACAAGAGAAACACTTATTCGAAGCTGGTTTCAAAAGTTATGTTTAACCTGAAATATTGTCTCAAACTGATGTTCTCAGACCGAGAGAATGACGTTTTCTAAGATTCTGCTGGAGCTCTGAATAGCAGTTTTCAAACATCAAATAAAGGGTTTATATAGCTATATATAACAATTTGCATCTGAAATAAACAAGAGAAACACTTATTCGAAGCTGTTTTCAAAAGTTATGTTTAACCTGAAACATTGTCTCAAACTGATGTTCTCAGACTGAGAGAATGACGTTTTCTAAGATTCTGCTGGAGCTCTGAATAGCAGTTTTCAAACATCAAATAAAGGGTTTATATAGCTATATATATCAATTTGCATCTGAAATAAACAAGAGAAACATTTATTCGAAGCTGTTTTCAAAAGTTATGTTTAACCTGAAATATTGTCTCAAACTGATCTTCTCAGACTGAGAGAATGACGTTTTCCAAGATTCTGCTGGAGCTCTGAATAACAGTTTTAAAACATCAAATAAAGGGTTTATATAGCTATATATATCAATTTGCATCTGAAATAAACAAGAGAAACACTTATTCGAAGCTGTTTTCAAAAGTTATGTTTAACCTGAAATATTGTCTCAAACTGATGTTCTCAGACTGAGAGAATGACGTTTTCTAAGATTCTGCTGGAGCTCTGAATAGCAGTTTTCAAACATCAAATAAAGGGTTTATATAGCTATATATATCAATTTGCATCTGAAATAAACAAGAGAAACATTTATTCGAAGCTGTTTTCAAAAGTCACGTTTAACCTGAAATATTGTCTCAAACTGATGTTCTCAGACTGAGAGAATGACGTTTTCTAAGATTCTGCTGGAGCTCTGAATAGCAGTTTTCAAACATCAAATAAAGGGTTTATATAGCTATATATATCAATTTGCATCTGAAATAAACAAGAGAAACACTTATTCAAAGCTGTTTTCAAAAGTTATGTTTAACCTGAAACATTGTCTCAAACTGATGTTCTCAGACTGAGAGAATGACGTTTTCTAAGATTCTGCTGGAGCTCTGAATAGCAGTTTTCAAACATCAAATAAAGGGTTTATATAGCTATATATATCATTTTCCATCTGAAATAAACAAGAGAAACACTTATTCGAAGCTGTTTTCAAAAGTTATGGTTAACCTGAAATATTGTCTCAAACTGATGTTCTCAGACTGAGAGAATGACGTTTTCTAAGATTCTGCTGGAGCTCTGAATAGCAGTTTTCAAACATCAAATAAAGGGTTTATATAGCTATATATATCAATTTGCATCTGAAATAAACAAGAGAAACACTTATTCGAAGCTGTTTTCAAAAGTTATGTTTAACCTGAAACATTGTCTCAAACTGATGTTCTCAGACTGAGAGAATGACGTTTTCTAAGATTCTGCTGGAGCTCTGAATAGCAGTTTTCAAACATCAAATAAAGGGTTTATATAGCTATATATATCAATTTGCATCTGAAATAATCAAGAGAAACACTTATTCGAAGCTGTTTTCAAAAGTTATGTTTAACCTGAAATATTGTCTCAAACTGATGTTCTCAGACTGAGAGAATGACGTTTTCTAAGATTCTGCTGGAGCTCTGAATAGCAGTTTTCAAACATCAAATAAAGGGCTTATATAGCTATATATATCAATTTGCATCTGAAATAAACAAGAGAAACACTTATTCGAAGCTGTTTTCAAAAGTTATGTTTAACCTGAAACATTGTCTCAAACTGATGTTCTCAGACTGAGAGAATGACGTTTTCTAAGATTCTGCTGGAGCTCTGAATAGCAGTTTTCAAACATCAAATAAAGGGTTTATATAGCTATATATATCAATTTGCATCTGAAATAAACAAGAGAAACATTTATTCGAAGCTGTTTTCAAAAGTTATGTTTAACCTGAAATATTGTCTCAAACTGATCTTCTCAGACTGAGAGAATGACGTTTTCCAAGATTCTGCTGGAGCTCTGAATAACAGTTTTAAAACATCAAATAAAGGGTTTATATAGCTATATATATCAATTTGCATCTGAAATAAACAAGAGAAACACTTATTCGAAGCTGTTTTCAAAAGTTATGGTTAACCTGAAATATTGTCTCAAACTGATGTTCTCAGACTGAGAGAATGAGGTTTTCTAAGATTCTGCTGGAGCTCTGAATAGCAGTTTTCAAACATCAAATAAAGGGTTTATATAGCTATATATATCTATTTGCATCTGAAATAAACAAGAGAAACACTTATTCGAAGCTGTTTTCAAAAGTTATGTTTAACCTGAAACATTGTCTCAAACTGATGTTCTCAGACTGAGAGAATGACGTTTTCTAAGATTCTGCTGGAGCTCTGAATAGCAGTTTTCAAACATCAAATAAAGGGTTTATATAGCTATATATATCAATTTGCATCTGAAATAAACAGGAGAAACATTTATTCGAAGCTGTTTTCAAAAGTTATGTTTAACCTGAAATATTGTCTCAAACTGATCTTCTCAGACTGAGACAATGATGTTTTCCAAGATTCTGCTGGAGCTCTGAATAACAGTTTTAAAACATCAAATAAAGGGTTTATATAGCTATATATATCAATTTGCATCTGAAATAAACAAGAGAAACACTTATTCGAAGCTGTTTTCAAAAGTTATGTTTAACCTGAAATATTGTCTCAAACTGATGTTCTCAGACTGAGAGAATGACGTTTTCTAAGATTCTGCTGGAGCTCTGAATAGCAGTTTTCAAACATCAAATAAAGGGTTTATATAGCTATATATATCAATTTGCATCTGAAATAAACAAAAGAAAAACTTATTCAAAGCTGTTTTCAAAATTTATGTTTAACCTGAAATATTGTCTCAAACTGATGTTCTCAGACCGAGAGAATGACGTTTTCTAAGATTCTGCTGGAGCTCTGAATAGCAGTTTTCAAACATCAAATAAAGGGTTTATATAGCTATATATATCAATTTGCATCTGGAATAAACAAGAGAAACACTTATTCGAAGCTGTTTTCAAAAGTTATGTTTAACCTGAAATATTGTCTCAAACTGATGTTCTCAGACTGAGAGAATGACGTTTTCCAAGATTCTGCTGGAGCTCTGAATAACAGTTTTCAAACATCAAATAAAGGGTTTATATAGCTATATATATCAATTTGCATCTGAAATAAACAAGAGAAACACTTATTCGAAGCTGTTTTCAAAAGTTATGTTTAACATGAAATATTGTCTCAAACTGATGTTAAACGGTTTATATAGCTATATATATAAATTTGCATCTGAAATAAACAAGAGAAACACTTATTCGAAGCTGTTTTCAAAGGATATGTTTAAGTGAGACCTTCTCTAAATGTGATGTATTCAGACTGAGATGTATTTGATGTCCAATCCCGCCACCTTGTGGTTCTTTTTTTTTATCAACATTTCTCTTTTTTTTTCCACAATGCAATTCCCCCAAGCACCCTACCTGGTGCACAAACCAAACACCACCATGTCTTCTCCTTTGAATTTGATTGACAGGTCCACCAGAACGGTCTTGTAGATACAGCATTGCGTTGTCTAGTCCGAGCGAGTCTCAGAATGTTTTCACAGTCTTGGAAGTAGTGAACGCGGGCTAAGATGCTGCTGGAGCTCTGAATAACAATTTTCAAACATCAAATAAAGGGTTTATATAGCTATATATATCAATTTGCATCTGAAATAAACAAGAGAAAAACATATTCAAAGCTGTTTTCAAAAGTTATGTTTAACCTGAAATATTGTCTCAAACTGATGTTCTCAGACTGAGAGAATGACGTTTTCTAAGATTCTGCTGGAGCTCTGAATAACAGTTTTCAAACATCAAATAAAGGGTTTATATAGCTATATCTATCAAATTGCATTGAAATAAACAAGAGAAACACTTATTCGAAACTGTTTTCAAAAGTTATGTTTAACATGAAATATTGTCTCAAACTGATGTTCTAAGACTGAGAGAATGACGTTTTCTAAGATTCTGCTGGAGCTCTGAATAGCAGTTTTCAAACCTCAAATAAAGGGTTTATATAGCTATATATATCAATTTGCATCTGAAATAAACAAGCTGCTGGAGCTCTGAATAACACAATAAGACAAGTCCTTTTTAATTTATTGTTGATTGCATTTAAGTTTATGTTACATTTTAGTATTATTATTATTTTTGTCTTATTAAATTTTTATTTTAGTGCAAAAAAACATTTAACAACCAAGCATTTAGTCACACTTTATTTGTTTATTGGACAGGCTGGAAACGCACACACAGTGTTTTTAAAAGTAACAGAATCTCTACTACATTTGCATTTGCGTTTGTTTGTAAACGTATATACACAACGAGAGTTTGTCACATTAGGCTGCTACCGATGCGCGAGACACAGATTCGTTCAGTGAACGAGGATTCACATCCCGTTATTCGCGACACACAGATTCGTTCAATGAACGAGGATTCACATCCGGGGATTCGCGAGACACGGATTCCTTCAGTGAACGAGGATTCATGTTCAGCTGTGAACACACCTCAAGATCCTCTCTATTTGCTGAATTTCTCACGAATGTCTGTGTACTGCTCCTTGTCCGTGAACGCACCGGGCGTCCTTTTTTTTTTTTTTGCATTGTCCCTGAAGTGCATTGAATGTTAACCTCAGGTCTGAATCCTTTAAGTTAGTAACGGATTGTTTGGCTGCGTTCAGGAAGTAGGTGATATTGCAGTCTGGGCTCCATAAGCACTGAGTTAGTGATTTAGTGAACGAACGAACTGAAAGAATATTTTGAACGAATCCTTTTAATGAACTGATTCTAGTTATTCAGTACAGTCAAAAGAACTGCCGATCCCATCACTAATACAAACTGCATCACCCCAGGTAAGTCATATTTGTGTTTTCTTTGGTACTTTTCACTTAATGTACATCACTAGCTTGCGTAAGCTAGTGCTAGCCACCATAGCGCATATTACATCAAAATTTGCATTGCATGCTAAATATAAGTTATTTAAAGCCATTTATTAGGTTGTTTGCAGTTATGTTTATGTCATGCTTTTTCATTGATCTTACCAGAACTGTAATAACTTTTAGTAAAGTGTAGTTTATGTTGATGAAATAGAAAATGTTTTCATAACTGTGAATTATTTTGAATCCATCTTCATTCTGATGGAATAATCACAACCTCTTTTTTTAATTGATATGTATATTTTGTCAAAGGGTATGCCAACACAAGTGGTGCCCCATCTTGCCCATTCTGTGCCATCACAACGTCCACAACTACCATCGGTAAGTTGTTAGACATAATTTAGGACTCCAGTTCCACCTCTTTCCATTTTGTGAGTGACGTTGAAGATAAATATCCTCTACCTGATTACGACAAATATTGTCCAAATTGTTATCAATTAATTGTTTTTTGTTATTTTGTTATTTGTTTATTTGACAATAAAATAACTTAACTTGACTTGATATGGAAATGTCTGATTCAAGTGACTGAAAGTTCAGTGAGACAACGGAGAAGAGGTGAGTAAAGTTTAATATATGTAACATTAATGTCATCATGCTTTTAGGGTGTGACTAGATGTTGAGGATAATTCAACCATATGAAGACTATCAAGGCCACTATTTATAATAATATTAATTTAGGCCATATTGTGATAAGGTCATTCTACTAAAAACACCCACATAAGGGCCAATAGGGGGTAAAAAAAGGTTTTTTTGTAACCTTTATTCTGTATAAAAATATACTTTATTCTGTATATTTAATTCATTATTTAATTCCAGCATAAAGAGGTAAACAAGATGGGAAACACTATAAAACAGTGGATGAAGGAAACATGGAGAGCTTATCTCTGAACGCATGATCAGTGCATTTATTTATTTATTTGTATTGTATTACATTTCTCCGATCCTTGTTATTCTAGTCAGGCTCTGACTGATCACTGACTTCCATCAGTGATCTGATCCAGCCTAACACCCCAGCTCGTGCTCTGAGGTCTGTGGATCAGAATCTACTTGTGGTTCCTCGCACACGGTTCAGGACCAGAGGAGAGAAACCCTTCCAGGCAGTTGCTCCTAAGCTTTGGAACGATCTAAAACATTTTAATTTGTGCAGGCCTTTCCTTGATTTTCTGTAACTCCTGTGTTATCTTGATCTTTTATATATTTTATTGAGTTTTGTTTTTGATTGTTTAAGCACTTACCCTTACCCTTAACCTAACTCCTAAACTTTAATCCCTTTTGAATTTCTTTTACAGGTAGGGAGGGTTCATCAACGGGTTTGCACTGGCCCGTGCCCTCGACAGGGACCCTCCCTGTCACCCCCCTTCAACCCTAACGCCTAACCCTAATAAACAGGGACATCTATACACTGTACTAAATTGACAATAAATCCATATTTCTACAGTAAAAATACATAAAACTTTGTTCACTTATACTTCAAAACCTGCTGAACATGAAAATAAAGTCAGATCTTTGTCAACTATTAAGGTTTATTTTTTATAATAAAATACGTTGTGCACAAACAGCTTTCTAAGCAAAAATAACGTCGTAAGTCAGTAATTAAATTATTTAAACAACCGTAATTGAATTATTTTGCAAGAAAAAAAAAAATAAACAGGAAATTATAACAGATTAGCAGAAAATAAATATTTCCTATTTTGGCTGCTTTTCTTCCAACAGTCTCACACATGTTTGGAGACTCTGGTCTCATCACGCAAATGTCTCTTCAAATCTTACTTTAATGTCACCATATCAGAGTATTTTTGAGAATATATCAGTAATAGTGTCATAGAACCTTCCGCATATGACTTCTCTCCCACTACTGTAACACCTTCACAAAAACGCAAGTGTTTTAAGGTTGCGGCTAGATCGCGGCTCACTTGACCGCAGTGTGGGGGACCATGCCGCCTAGCCTGGATCTTTTTTTTTAATCACAATTTTTTAGCCACAATACAATCCCCTCAAGCCCCCTACCTTGTGCAGGAACCAAACACCACCATGTCTTCTCCTTTGAATTTGACTGACAGGTCCACCAGCACGGTTGTGTAGATGCAGCCATGAGCGAAGCCCCTCTCCCACGACGACTTCCTGACTATCTGTTCAAAAAAAGGGAAATTTAAATAAATAAATAAATAATGTGGGGAGTAAAAAAGTTTTGAATAAAACCAGAGGATGAACTGAATCAGGTTTTCTAACATGCTGCTGTAAACCTGCAGAACAGTTCCCAAACTTCAAATAAAGGGTTTATTTAGCTATAAACATCAATAATAATTTATAATAACAAACAAAAGAAAACACTTCTTGTACGTGATTCTGAAGCGGGCAGGATAAGCAAATCCGAACCGAACCCCGTCCACTCCCCAAAACCGACTCTTTACGTCATTGAACGCTGCGCGTGCTTTGGCAACACTTGTCGGGTAGTCAGGAAACACTGAGGTGCTGACTCCGTCCACACTGATGCGTTGTCTAGTCTGAGCGAGTCTCAGAATGTTTTCACAGTCTTGGAAGTAGTGAACGCGGGCTATGATCGTGTTTGACCGGCGTCCCTCTGTAGATCCAGGCGGGGAGAGACGGTGAGCTCTGTCCAGGAGCGGCGCGTCTTTCAGATCAAAGGCCCGCTGCAGAAGCGCGGACACAGACTCGGTGTTGCATTCAAGGGTCTCCGGTATTTCGACATAAGGATCTTATGTTGTTTGTCCGCGACCTCGCCTCCAAGTCCTCGCATTTATTCTGAAGTTGGTCCATGACCCCCGTGAGCCGCTTCACCTCCTTCTTGAGTGAAACAACATCATCTGTACACGTTGACAAACTTACTTTCACATTCTTCACCGTAGATTTCATGGCGGAGAGTTCAGAGGCGATCGTCAACCTGTATTCTTTGAGCTCCGCTCTAGCTGCAACAATATCCGCTCGAATCACCGCCATCTCACTTTCCAACATTGCGCAAACTTCTGTTTGAATAATTTCAGCTAAATCCTTGCGCACCGAAGATAGCAGTTCCATCATGTATTTTAGGTTTTCTTTTGATAAGGATCAAAATATATAGTGCTTGAATAACAGTGACATCAATACACTGTACTAAATTGACAATAAATCAATGTTTCTACAGTAAAAATACATAACTTATTTCACTTATACTTCAAAACCTGTTGAACATGAAATAAAGTCAGATCTTTGTCAACTATTGAGTTTTTTTTATAAGAATTAAAATACATTGTGCATGATTAACAGGGACATCAATACACTGTACTAAATTGACAATAAATCCATATTTCTACAGTAAAAATGCATGAAACTTTGTTCACTTATACTTCAAAACCTGCTGAACATGAAAATAAAGTCAGATCTTTGTCAACTAATAAGGTTTATTTTTTATAATAAAAAAGGGTTGTGCACAAACAGCTTTCTAAGCAAAAATAACGCCATAAGTCAGTAATTAAATTATTTAAACAACCGTAATTGAATTATTTTGTAAGAAAACAAAAAAATAAACAGGAAATTATAGCAGATTAGCAGAAAATAAATATTTCCTATTTCGGCTGCTTTTCTTCCAACAGTCTCACACATGTTTGGAGACTCTGGTCTCATCACGCAAATGTCTCTTCAAATCTTACTTTAATGTCACCATATCAGAGTATTTTTGAGAATATATCAGTAATAGTGTCGTAGATCCTTCCGCGTATGACTTCTCTCCCACTACTGTAACACCTTCAAAAAAACGCAAGTGTTTTAAGGTTGCGGCTAGATCGCGGCTCACTTGACCGCAGTGTGGGGGACCATGCCGCCTAGCCTGGATCTTTTTTTTTAATCACAATTTTTTAGCCACAATACAATCCCCTCAAGCCCCCTACCTTGTGCAGGAACCAAACACCACCATGTCTTCTCCTTTGAATTTGACTGACAGGTCCACCAGCACGGTTGTGTAGATGCAGCCATGAGCGAAGCCCCTCTCCCACGACGACTTCCTGACTATCTGTTCAAAAAAAGGGAAATTTAAATAAATAAATAAATAATGTGGGGAGTAAAAAAGTTTTGAATAAAACCAGAGGATGAACTGAATCAGGTTTTCTAACATGCTGCTGTAAACCTGCAGAACAGTTTCCAAACTTCAAATAAAGGGTTTATTTAGCTATAAACATCAATAATAATTTATAATAACAAACAAAAGAAAACACTTCTTGTACGTGATTCTGAAGCGGGCAGGATAAGCAAATCCGAACCGAACCCCGTCCACTCCCCAAAACCGACTCTTTACGTCATTGAACGCTGCGCGTGCTTTGGCAACACTTGTCGGGTAGTCAGGAAACACTGAGGTGCTGACTCCGTCCACACTGATGCGTTGTCTAGTCTGAGCGAGTCTCAGAATGTTTTCACAGTCTTGGAAGTAGTGAACGCGGGCTATGATCGTGTTTGACCGGCGTCCCTCTGTAGATCCAGGCGGGGAGAGACGGTGAGCTCTGTCCAGGAGCGGCGCGTCTTTCAGATCAAAGGCCCGCTGCAGAAGCGCGGACACAGACTCGGTGTTGCATTCAAGGGTTTCCGGTATTTCGACATAAGGATCTTATGTTGTTTGTCCGCGACCTCGCCTCCAAGTCCTCGCATTTATTCTGAAGTTGGTCCATGACCCCCGTGAGCCGCTTCACCTCCTTCTTGAGTGAAACAACATCACCTGTACACGTTGACAAACTTACTTTCACATCCTTCACCGTAGATTTCATGGCGGAGAGTTCAGAGGCGATCGTCAACCTGTATTCTTTGAGCTCCGCTCTAGCTGCAACAATATCCGCTCGAATCACCGCCATCTCACTTTCCAACATTGCGCAAACTTCTGTTTGAATAATTTCAGCTAAATCCTTGCGCACCGAAGATAGTACTTCCATTATGTATTTTAGGTTTTCTTTTGATAAGGATCAAAATATATAGTGCTTGAATAACAGTGACATCAATACACTGTACTAAATTGACAATAAATCAATGTTTCTACAGTAAAAATACATAACTTATTTCACTTATACTTCAAAACCTGTTGAACATGAAAATAAAGTCAGATCTTTGTCAACTATTGAGTTTTTTTTATAAGAATTAAAATATATTGTGCATGATTAACAGGGACATCAATACACTGTACTAAATTGACAATAAATCCATATTTCTACAGTAAAAATACATGAAACTTTGTTCACTTATACTTCAAAACCTGCTGAACATGAAAATAAAGTCAGATCTTTGTCAACTAATAAGGTTTATTTTTTATAATAAAATAGGTTGTGCACAAACAGCTTTCTAAGCAAAAATAACGCCATAAGTCAGTAATTAAATTATTTAAACAACCGTAATTGAATTATTTTGTAAGAAAACAAAAAAATAAACAGGAAATTATAACAGATTAGCAGAAAATAAATATTTCCTATTTCGGCTGCTTTTCTTCCAACAGTCTCACACATGTTTGGAGACTCTGGTCTCGTCACGCAAATGTCTCTTCAAATCTTACTTTAATGTCACCATATCAGAGTATTTTTGAGAATATATCAGTAATAGTGTCGTAGATCCTTCCGCGTATGACTTCTCTCCCACTACTGTAACACCTTCACAAAAACGCAAGTGTTTTAAGGTTGCGGCTAGATCGCGGCTCACTTGACCGCAGTGTGGGGGACCATGCCGCCTAGCCTGGATCTTTTTTTTTAATCACAATTTTTTAGCCACAATACAATCCCCTCAAGCCCCCTACCTTGTGCAGGAACCAAACACCACCATGTCTTCTCCTTTGAATTTAACTGACAGGTCCACCAGCACGGTTGTGTAGATGCAGCCATGAGCGAAGCCCCTCTCCCACAACGACTTCCTGACTATCTGTTCAAAAAAAGGGAAATTTAAATAAATAAATAAATAATGTGGGGAGTAAAAAAGTTTTGAATAAAACCAGAGGATGAACTGAATCAGGTTTTCTAACATGCTGCTGTAAACCTGCAGAACAGTTTCCAAACTTCAAATAAAGGGTTTATTTAGCTATAAACATCAATAATAATTTATAATAACAAACATAAGAAAACACTTATTTGAAGTTGTTTTAAAAAGTTAGGTTTAAAGTGAAATCTTATCTGAAAATGATGTTTTCTTTACAATATTATTTTCAGTGAACTGTCCTTAGTAGCCATAGATGTTTTAGCATTTTAGCATAAGACATTTTAATGAGGTAGTGCCACCATTTGCGCTATATTAAATGTAATATTTAAATGTGTCAACATAATTTAATATTTAGGTAACACCTCACTATATGAACACAACTTTAAGAAATATAACTTACTTGAGGCTGTGTATTTCTTTCGTCGTTTTTTTTGCACCATTTTCTCTGAATCTTTCTGCTGAAGATGCGGCAAGACCCGCCCTTCTTCCCTCGGGTAGCTCCCTATGATTGGTGGAGAAGTCCAGCCAATGACAGCAGAAGGATTCAAGCCGCTGGTCTCTGAATGGCTACCCTCGTGGGCAGGGTGTGCGAGGAGTTGTGAGCAAGCTTCTATAGGGCAATGAATGTGCAATTAATTACTTGTTTATTCGGTGATTTAGAAGCATTATTTTGCTATGTTTTCCGACATTTAGACAATATTTCTCACATTTATGAAATATAAAATCTAAATGTCAAATTTAAATGTAAATGTTAAATACATATCTAAATGTTAAATCTAAATCTTAAATCTAAATATAAATATAAATATAAATATAAATATAAATTTAAATCTATATTTAAATGTTAAATCTATATCTAAATGTTAAATCTAAATGTTAAATCAAAATCTAAAAACAAGTAAAATGTTTTACTTAGACAAGGCCTTTTTAATTTATTGTTGATTGCATTTAAGTTTATGTTACATTTTAGTATTATTATTATTTTTGTTTTATTTAATTTTTATTTTAGTGCAAAAAAACATTTAACAACCAAGCATTTAGTCACACTTTAATTGTTTATTGGACAGGCTGGAAACGCACACACAGTGTTTTTAAAAGTAACAGAATCTCTACTACATTTGCATTTGCGTTTGTTTGTAAACGTATATACACAACGAGAGTTTGTCACATTAGGCTGCTACCGATGCGTGAGACACAGATTCGTTCAGTGAACGAGGATTCACATCCCGTTATTCGCGACACACAGATTCGTTCAATGAACGAGGATTCACATCCGGGGATTCGCGAGACACGGATTCCTTCAGTGAACGAGGATTCATGTTCAGCTGTGAACACACCTCAAGATCCTCTCTATTTGCTGAATTTCTCACGAATGTCCGTGTACTGCTCCTTATCCGTGAACGCACCGGGCGTCCTTTTTTTTTTTTGTTGCATTGTCCCTGAAGTGCATTGAATGTTAACCTCGGGTCTGAATCCTTTAAGTTAGTAACGGATTGTTTGGCTGCGTTCAGGAAGTAGGTGATATTGCACGCTGGGCTCCATAAGCACTGAGTTAGTGATTTAGTGAACGAACGAACTGAAAGAATATTTTGAACGAATCCTTTTAATGAACTGATTCTAGTTATTCAGTACAGTCAAAAGAACTGCCGATCCCATCACTAATACAAACTGCATCACCCCAGGTAAGTCATATTTGTGTTTTCTTTGGTACTTTTCACTTAATGTACATCACTAGCTTGCGTAAGCTAGTGCTAGCCACCATAGCGCATATTACATCAAAATTTGCATTGCATGCTAAATATAAGTTATTTAAAGCCATTTATTAGGTTGTTTGCAGTTATGTTTATGTCATGCTTTTTCATTGATCTTACCAGAACTGTAATAACTTTTAGTAAAGTGTAGTTTATGTTGATGAAATAGAAAATGTTTTCATAACTGTGAATTATTTTGAATCCATCTTCATTCTGATGGAATAATCACAACCTCTATTTTTAATTGATATGTATATTTTGTCAAAGGGTATGTCAACACAAGTGGTGCCCCATCTTGCCCATTCTGTGCCATCACAACGTCCACAACTACCATCGGTAAGTTGTTAGACATAATTTAGGACTCCAGTTCCACCTCTTTCCATTTTGTGAGTGACGTTGAAGATAAATATCCTCTACCTGATTAAGACAAATATTGTCCAAATTGTTATCAATTAATTGTTTTTTGTTATTTTGTTATTTGTTTATTTGACAATAAAATAACTTAACTTGACTTGATATTGAAATGTCTGATTCAAGTGACTGAAAGTTCAGTGAGACAACGGAGAAGAGGTGAGTAAAGTTTAATATATGTAACATTAATGTCATAATGCTTTTAGGGTGTGACTAGATATTGAGGATAATTCAACCATATGAAGACTATCAAGGCCACTATTTATAATAATATTAATTTAGGCCATATTGTGATAAGGTCATTCTACTAAAAACACCCACATAAGGGCCAATAGGGGGTAAAAAAAAGTTTTTTTTGCAACCTTTATTCTGTATAAAAATATATTTTATTCTGTATATTTAATTCATTATTTAATTCCAGCATAAAGAGATGGGAAACACTATAAAACAGTGGATGAAGGAAACATGGAGAGCTTATCTCTGAACGCATGATCAGTGCATTTATTTATTTATTTGTATTGTATTACATTTCTCCGATCCTTGTTATTCTAGTCAGGCTCTGACTGATCACTGACTTCCATCAGTGATCTGATCCAGCCTAACACCCCAGCTCGTGCTCTGAGGTCTGTGGATCAGAATCTACTTGTGGTTCCTCGCACACGGTTCAGGACCAGAGGAGAGAAACCCTTCCAGGCAGTTGCTCCTAAGCTTTGGAACGATCTAAAACATTTTAATTTGTGCAGTCCTTTCCTTGATTTTCTGTAACTCCTGTGTTATCTTGATCTTTTATATATTTTATTGAGTTTTGTTTTTGATTGTTTAAGCACTTTGTGACCCTGGTCTGGAAAAGCGCTCTATAAATATAAATTACTACTTACTTACTTGTAGTGTAGTCAGTTATTACTGCTGAAATCAATTCATAACTTTCATTTTTTTCTATTACAGTCTATTACAGTTCTTCTACACCAGGCCTGGCCAACCCGCGGCTCCCGAGCCGCATGCGGCTCTTTGCCTGGTTTCATGCGGCTCTAACGTTCTAGTGTTGTGTGGTTCTCGAACGATTTGTTGGAACGAACGATCTTTTGAGTGAACGTACTGAACTTCATTCCTTTCTCAGTTCAGTTGAACTCAGCTGCGACCGTGCCGGTGGGAGGGATTCTATAATAGACTTTGCTACAGAACATTTAGTTTTTATGTTGGCACTAAGTGCCAAAGTACAGTCAAAAGAACTGTCGATCCCATCACTCTAATGTTCATATCGAGGTTTGGGTTTGTGTTTTCTAAATGTGTGTGTTCGCTTCACTTGAGTTCAATACATGCGCGTTGGATGAAAATACCGCAAAGTTTCTCAGTAGGGACAAGATCTTTTGAGTAAACAATTTGTGTCAAGTTCGCTTTCAAAATGGCAGGGAAAAAATTCACAGCCAAATGAAAATATATATATATATATATATATATCAATTTGCATCTGAAATAAAAAAGAGAAACACTTATTCAAAGCTGTTTTCAAAAGTTATGTTTAACCTTAAATATATTGTCTCAAACTGATGTTCTCAGACTGAGAGAATGACGTTTTCCAAGATTCTGCTGGAGCTCTGAATAACAGTTTTCAAACATCAAATAAATGCTTTATATAGCTATATATATCAATTTGCATCTGAAATAAACAAGAGAAACACTTATTTACAGCTGTTTTCAAAAGTTATGTTTAACCTTAAATATTGTCTCAAACTGATGTTCTCAGACTGAGAGAATGACATTTTCTAAGATTCTGCTGGAGCTCTGAATAACAGTTTTCAAACATCAAATAAAGGGTTTATATAGATATATATATCAATTTGCATCTGAAATAAACAAGAGAAACACTTATTCAAAGCTGTTTTCAAAAGTTATGTTTAACCTGAAATATTGTCTCAAACTGATGTTCTCAGACTGAGAGAATGACGTTTTCCAAGATTCTGCTGGAGCTCTGAATAACAGTTTTCAAACATCAAATAAAGGGTTTATAAAGCTATATATATCAATTTGCATCTGAAATAAACAAGAGAAACACTTATTTGAAGCTGTTTTCAAAAGTTATGTTTAACCTGAAATATTGTCTCAAACTGATGTTCTCAGACTGAGAGAATGACGTTTTCTAAGATTCTGCTGGAGCTCTGAATAACAGTTTTCAAACATCAAATAAAGGGTTTATATAGCTATATATATCAATTTGCATCTGAAATAAACAAGAGAAACACTTATTCGAAGCTGTTTTCAAAAGTTATGTTTAACCTGAAATATTGTCTCAAACTGATGTTCTCAGACTGAGAGAATGACGTTTTCTAAGATTCTGCTGGAGCTCTGAATAACAGTTTTCAAACATCAAATAAAGGGTTTATATAGCTATATATATCAATTTGCATCTGAAATAAACAAGAGAAATATTGTCTCAAAACTGATGTTCTCAGACTGAGAGAATGACGTTTTCTAAGATTCTGCTGGAGCTCTGAATAACAGTTTTCAAACATCAAATAAAGGGTTTATATAGCTATAAATATCAATTTGCATCTGAAATAAACAAGAGAAACACTTATTCGAAGCTGTTTTCAAAAGTTATGTTTAACCTGAAATATTGTCTCAAACTGATGTTCTCAGACTGAGAGAATGACGTTTTCTAAGATTCTGCTGGAGCTCTGAATAACAGTTTTCAAACATCAAATAAAGAGTTTATATAGCTATATATATCAATTTGCATCTGAAATAAACAAGAGAAATATTGTCTCAAAACTGATGTTCTCAGACTGAGAGAATGACGTTTTCCAAGATTCTGCTGGAGCTCTGAATAACAGTTTTCAAACATCAAATAAAGGGTTTATATAGCTATATATATCAATTTGCATCTGAAATAAACAAGAGAAACACTTATTCGAAGCTGTTTTCAAAAGATATGTTTAAGTGAGACCTTCTCTAAAAGTGATGTATTCAGACTGAGATGTATTTGAAGTCCAATCCCGCCACCTTGTGGTTCTTCTTTAAACATTTCTCGTTTTTTTTCCACAATGCAATTCCCCCAAGCACCCTACCTGGTGCACAAACCAAACACCACCATGTCTTCTCCTTTGAATTTGATTGACAGGTCCACCAGAACGGTCTTGTAGATGCAGCATTGCTTTGTCTAGTCCAAGCGAGTCTCAGAATGTTTTCACAGTCTTGGAAGTAGTGAACGCGGGCTAAGATGCTGCTGGAGCTCTGAATAACATTTTTCAAACATCAAATAAAGGGTTTATATAGCTATATATATCAATTTGCATCTGAAATAAACAAGAGAAACACTTATTCGAAGCTGTTTTCAAAAGTTATGTTTAACCTGAAATATTGTCTCAAACTGATGTTCTCAGACTGAGAGAATGACATTTTCTAAGATTCTGCTGGAGCTCTGAATAATAGTTTTCAAACATCAAATAAAGGGTTTATATAGCTATATATATCAATTTGCATCTGAAATAAACAAGAGAAACACTTATTCGAAGCTGTTTTCAAAAGTTATGTTTAACCTGAAATATTGTCTCAAACTGATGTTCTCAGACTGAGAGAATAACGTTTTCCAAGATTCTGCTGGAGCTCTGAATAACAGTTTTCAAACATCAAATAAAGGGTTTATAAAGCTATATATATCAATTTGCATCTGAAATAAACAAGAGAAACACTTATTTGAAGCTGTTTTCAAAAGTTATGTTTAACCTGAAATATTGTCTCAAAACTGATGTTCTCAGACTGAGAGAATGACGTTTTCCAAGATTCTGCTGGAGCTCTGACTAACAGTTTTCAAACATCAAATAAAGGGTTTATATAGCTATATATATCAATTTGCATCTGAAATAAACAAGAGAAACACTTATTGGAAGCTGTTTTCAAAAGATATGTTTAAGTGAGACCTTCTCTAAAAGTGATGTATTCAGACTGAGATGTATTTGAAGTCCAATCCCCCCACCTTGTGGTTCTTCTTTTAACATTTCTCGTTTTTTTCCCACAATGCAATTCCCCCAAGCACCCTACCTGGTGCACAAACCAAACACCACCATGTCTTCTCCTTTGAATTTGGTTGACAGGTCCACCAGAACGGTCTTGTAGATGCAGCATTGCTTTGTCTAGTCCGAGCGAGTCTCAGAATGTTTTCACAGTCTTGGAAGTAGTGAACACGGGCTAAGATGCTGCTGGAGCTCTGAATAACATTTTTCAAACATCAAATAAAGGGTTTATATAGCTATATATATCAATTTGCATCTGAAATAAAAAAGAGAAACACTTATTCAAAGCTGTTTTCAAAATTTATGTTTAACCTTAAATATATTGTCTCAAACTGATGTTCTCAGACTGAGAGAATGACGTTTTCCAAGATTCTGCTGGAGCTCTGAATAACAGTTTTCAAACATCAAATAAAGGCTTTATTTAGCTATATATATCAATTTACATCTGAAATAAACAAGAGAAACACTTATTTACAGCTGTTTTCAAAAGTTATGTTTAACCTTAAATATTGTCTCAAACTGATGTTCTCAGACTGAGAGAATGACATTTTCTAAGATTCTGCTGGAGCTCTGAATAACAGTTTTCAAACATCAAATAAAGGGTTTATATAGCTATATATATCAATTTGCATCTGAAATAAACAAGAGAAACACTTATTCGAAGCTGTTTTCAAAAGTTATGTTTAACCTGAAATATTGTCTCAAACTGATGTTCTCAGACTGAGAGAATGACGTTTTCCAAGATTCTGCTGGAGCTCTGAATAACAGTTTTCAAACATCAAATAAAGGGTTTATAAAGCTATATATATCAATTTGCATCTGAAATAAACAAGAGAAACACTTATTTGAAGCTGTTTTCAAAAGTTATGTTTAACCTGAAATATTGTCTCAAACTGATGTTCTCAGACTGAGAGAATGACATTTTCTAAGATTCTGCTGGAGCTCTGAATAACAGTTTTCAAACATCAAATTAAGGGTTTATATCGCTATATATATCAATTTGCATCTGAAATAAACAAGAGAAACACTTATTCGAAGCTGTTTTCAAAAGTTATGTTTAACCTGAAATATTGTCTCAAACTGATGTTCTCAGACTGAGAGAATGACGTTTTCTAAGATTCTGCTGGAGCTCTGAATAACAGTTTTCAAACATCAAATAAAGGCTTTATATAGCTATATATATCAATTTGCATCTGAAATAAACAAGAGAAACACTTATTTACAGCTGTTTTCAAAAGTTATGTTTAACCTGAAATATTGTCTCAAACTGATGTTCTCAGACTGAGAGAATGACGTTTTCCAAGATTCTGCTGGAGCTCTGAATAACAGTTTTCAAACATCAAATAAAGGGTTTATAAAGCTATATATATCAATTTGCATCTGAAATAAACAAGAGAAACACTTATTTGAAGCTGTTTTCAAAAGTTATGTTTAACCTGAAATATCGTCTCAAACTGATGTTCTCAGACTGAGAGAATGACGTTTTCTAAGATTCTGCTGGAGCTCTGAATAACAGTTTTCAAACATCAAATAAAGGGTTTATATAGCTATATATATCAATTTGCATCTGAAATAAACAAGAGAAACACTTATTCGAAGCTGTTTTCAAAAGTTATGTTTAACCTGAAATATTGTCTCAAACTGATGTTCTCAGACTGAGAGAATGACGTTTTCTAAGATTCTGCTGGAGCTCTGAATAACAGTTTTCAAACATCAAATAAAGGGTTTATATAGATATATATATCAATTTGCATCTGAAATAAACAAGAGAAATATTGTCTCAAAACTGATGTTCTCAGACTGAGAGAATGACGTTTTCCAAGATTCTGCTGGAGCTCTGAATAACAGTTTTCAAACATCAAATAAAGGGTTTATATAGCTATATATATCAATTTGCATCTGAAATAAACAAGAGAAACACTTATTCGAAACTGTTTTCAAAAGATATGTTTAAGTGAGACCTTCTCTAGTTGTGTAGTTGCTGGAGCTCTGAATAACAGTTTTCAAACATCAAATAAAGGGTTTATAAAGCTATATATATCAATTTGCATCTGAAATAAACAAGAGAAAAACTTATTCAAAGCTGTTTTCAAAAGTTATGTTTAACCTGAAATATTGTCTCAAACTGATGTTCTCAGACTGAGAGAATGACGTTTTCTAAGATTCTGCTGGAGCTCTGAATAGCAGTTTTCAAACATCAAATAAAGGGTTTATATAGCTATATATATCAATTTGCATCTGAAATAAACAAGAGAAACACTTATTCAAAGCTGTTTTCAAAAGTTATGTTTAACCTGAAATATTGTCTTAAACTGATGTTCTCAGACTGAGAGAATGAAGTTTTCCAAGATTCTGCTGGAGCTCTGAATAACAGTTTTAAACATCAAATAAAGGGTTTATATAGCTATATATATCAATTTGCATTTGAAATAAACAAGAGAAAAACTTATTCAAAGCTGTTTTCAAAAGTTATGTTTAACCTGAAATATTGTCTCAAACTGATGTTCTCAGACTGAGAGAATGACGTTTTCCAAGATTCTGCTGGAGCTCTAAATAACAGTTTTCAAACATCAAATAAAGGGTTTATATAGCTATATATATCAATTTGCATCTGAAATAAACAAGAGAAACACTTATTCGAAGCTGTTTTCAAAAGTTATGTTTAACCTGAAATATTGCCTCAAACTGATGTTCTCAGACTGAGAGAATGAAGTTTTCAAAGATTCTGCTGGAGCTCTGAATAACAGTTTTAAACATCAAATAAAGGGTTTATATAGCTATATATATTAATTTGCATCTGAAATAAACAAGAGAAACACTTATTGGAAGCTGTTTTCAAAAGTTATGTTTAACCTGAAATATTGTCTCAAACTGATGTTCTCAGACTGAGAGAATGACGTTTTCTAAGATTCTGCTGGAGCTCTGAATAGCAGTTTTCAAACATCAAATAAAGGGTTTATATAGCTATATATATCAATTTGCATCTGAAATAAACAAGAGAAACACTTATTCGAAGCTGTTTTCAAAAGTTATGTTTAACCTGAAATATTGTCTCAAACTGATGTTCTCAGACTGAGAGAATGACGTTTTCCAAGATTCTGCTGGAGCTCTGAATAACAGTTTTCAAACATCAAATAAAGGGTTTATATAGCTATATATATCAATTTGCATCTGAAATAAACAAGAGAAACACTCATTCGAAGCTGTTTTCAAAAGTTATGTTTAACCTGAAATATTGTCTCAAACTGATGTTCTCAGACTGAGAGAATGACGTTTTCCAAGATTCTGCTGGAGCTCTGAATAACCGTTTTCAAACATCAAATAAAGGGTTTATATAGCTATATATATCAATTTGCATCTGAAATAAACAAGAGAAACACTTATTCAAAGCTATTTTCAAAATCTATGTTTAACCTGAATATTGTCTCAAACTGATGTTCTCAGACTGAGAGAATGACGTTTTCTATGATGCTGCTGGAGCATAAAGGGTTTATATAGCTATATATATCAATTTGCATCTGAAATAAACAAGAGAAACACTTATTCGAAGCTGTTTTCAAAAGTTATGTTAAAATTAAATATTGTCTCAAACTGATGTTCTCAGACTGAGAGAATGACGTTTTCCAAGATTCTGCTGTAGCTCTGAATAACAGTTTTCAAACATCAAATAAAGGGTTTATATAGGTATATATATCAATTTGCATCTGAAATAAACAAGAGAAACACTTATTCGAAGCTGTTTTCAAAAGATATATTTGAGTGAGACCTTCTCGAAAAGTGATGTATTCAGACTGAGATGTATTTGAAGTCCAATCCCGCCACCTTGTGGTTCTTCTTTTTTATCAACATTTCTCTTTTTTTTTCCACAATGCAATTCCCCCAAGCACCCTACCTGGTGCACAAACCAAACACCACCATGTCTTCTCCTTTGAATTTGATTGACAGGTCCACCAGAACGGTCTTGTAGATGCAGCATTGTGTTGTCTAGTCCGAGCGAGTCTCAGAATGTTTTCACAGTCTTGGAAGTAGTGAATGCGGGCTAAGATTCTGCTGGAGCTCTGAATAACAGTTTTCAAACATCAAATAAAGGGTTTAAATAGCTATATATATCAATTTGCATCTGAAATAAACAAGAGAAACACTTATTCGAAGCTGTTTTCAAAAGTTATGTTTAACATGAAATATTGTCTCAAACTGATGTTCTCAGACTGAGAGAATGACGTTTTCCAAGATTCTGCTGGAGCTCTGAATAACAGTTTTCAAACATCAAATAAAGGGTTTATATAGCTATATATACCAATTTGCATCTGAAATAAACAAGAGAAACACTTATTCAAAGCTATTTTCAAAAGTTATGTTTAACCTGAAATATTGTTTCAAACTGATGTTCTCAGACTGAGAGAATGACGTTTTCCAAGATTCTGCTGGAGCTCTGAATAACAGTTTTCAAACATCAAATATAGCTATATATATCAATTTGCATCTGAAATAAACAATAGAAACACTTATTCAAAGCTGTTTTCAAAAGTTATGTTTAACCTGAAATATTGTCTCAAACTGATGTTCTCAGACTGAGAGAATGACGTTTTCTAAGATTCTGCTGGAGCTCTGAATACCAGTTTTCAAACATCAAATAAAGGGTTTATATAGCCATATATATCAATTTGCATCTGAAATAAACAAGAGAAACACTTATTCAAAGCTGTTTTCAAAAGTTATGTTTAACCTGAATTATTGTCTCAAACTGATGTTATCACACTGAGAAAATGACGTTTTCTAAGATTCTGCTGGAGCTCTGAATACCAGTTTTCAAACATCAAATAAAGGGTTTATATAGCCATATATATCAATTTGCATCTGAAATAAACAAGAGAAACACTTATTCAAAGCTGTTTTCAAAAGTTATGTTTAACCTGAATTATTGTCTCAAACTGATGTTATCACTCTGAGAGAATGACATTTTCTAAGATTCTGCTGGAGCTCTGAACAACAGTTTTCACTCATCAAATAAAGGGTTTAAATAGCTATATATATAGATTTGCATCTGAAATAAACAAGAGAAACACTTATTCAAAGCTATTTTCAAAAGTTATGTTTAACCTGAATTATTGTCTCAAACTGATGTTATCACACTGAGAGAATGACGTTTTCCAAGATTCTGCTGGAGCTCTGAATAACAGTTTTCAAACATCAAATATAGCTATATATATCAATTTTCATCTGAAATAAACAAGAGAAACACTTATTCAAAGCTGTTTTCAAAAGTTATGTTTAACCTGAAATATTGTCTCAAACTGATGTTCTCAGACTGAGAGATTGACGTTTTCTAAAATTCTGCTGGAGCTCTGAATACCAGTTTTCAAACATCAAATAAAGGGTTTATATAGCCATATATATCAATTTGCATCTGAAATAAACAAGAGAAACACTTATTCAAAGCTGTTTTCAAAAGTTATGTTTAACCTGAATTATTGTCTCAAACTGATGTTATCACACTGAGAGAATGACGTTTTCTAAGATTCTGCTGGAGCTCTGAATACCAGTTTTCAAACATCAAATAAAGGGTTTATATAGCCATATATATCAATTTGTATCTGTAATAAACAAGAGAAACACTTATTCAAAGCTGTTTTCAAAAGTTATGTTTAACCTGAATTATTGTCTCAAACTGATGTTATCACACTGAGAGAATGACGTTTTCTAAGATTCTGCTGGAGCTCTGAACAACAGTTTTCAGACATCAAATAAAGGGTTTAAATAGCTATATATATCGATTTGCATCTGAAATAAACAAGAGAAACACTTATTCAAAGCTATTTTCAAAAGTTATGTTTAACCTGAAATATTGTCCCAAACTGATGTTCTCAACTGAGAGAATGACGTTTTCAAAGATTCTGCTGGAGCACTGAATAACAGTTTTCAAACATCAAATAAAGGGTTTATATAGCTATATATATCAATTTGCATCTGAAATAAACAATAGAAACACTTATTCAAAGCTGTTTTCAAAAGTTATGTTTAACCTAAAATATTGTCTCAAACTGATGTTCTCAGACTGAGAGAATGACGTTTTCTAAGATTCTGCTGGAGCTCTGAATAACAGTTTTCAAACATCAAATATAGCTATATATATCAATTTTCATCTGAAATAATCAAGAGAAACACTTATTCAAAGCTGTTTTCAAAAGTTATGTTTAACCTGAAATATTGTCTCAAACTGATGTTCTCAGACTGAGAGAATGACGTTTTCTAAGATTCTGCTGGAGCTCTGAATAACAGTTTTCAAACATCAAATAAAGGGTTTATATAGCTATATATATCAATTTGCATCTGAAATAAACAAGAGAAACACTTATTCGAAGCTGTTTTCAAAAATTATGTTTAACCTGAAATATTGTCTCAAACTGATGTTCTCAGACTGAGAGAATGACATTTTCTAAGATTCTGCTGGAGCTCTGAATACCAGTTTTCAAACATCAAATAAAGGGTTTATATAGCTATATATATATCAATTTGCATCTGAAATAAACAAGAGAAACACTTATTCGAAGCTATTTTCAAAAATTATGTTTAACCTGAAATATTGTCTCAAACTGATGTTCTCAGACTGAGAGAATGATGTTTTCTAAGATTCTGCTGGAGCTCTGAATATCAGTTTTCAAACATCAAATAAAGGGTTTATATAGCTATATATATCAATTTGCATCTGAAATAAACAAGAGAAACACTTATTCAAAGCTATTTTCAAAAGTTATGTTTAACCTGAAATATTGTCTCAAACTGATCTTCTCAGACTGAGAGAATGACGTTTTCCAAGATTCTGCTGGAGCTCTGAATAACAGTTTCAAACATCAAATATAGCTATATATATCAATTTGCATCTGAAATAAACAAGATAAACACTTATTCGAAGCTATTTTCAAAAGTTATGTTTAACCTGAAATATTGTCTCAAACTGATGTTCTCAGCCTGAGAGAATGACGTTTTCTAAGATTCTGTTGGAGCTCTGAATAACAGTTTTCAAACATCAAATAAAGGGTTTATATAGCTATATATATCAATTTGCATCTGAAATAAACAAGAGAAACACTTTTTCGAAGCTGTTTTCAAAAATTATGTTTAACCTGAAATATTGTCTCAAACTGATGTTCTCAGACTGAGAGGATGACGTTTTCTAAGATTCTGCTGGAGCTCTGAATACCAGTTTTCAAACATCAAATAAAGGGTTTATATAGCTATATATATCAATTTGCATCTGAAATAAACAAGAGAAACACTTATTCAAAGCTATTTTCAAAATCTATGTTTAACCTGAATATTGTCTCAAACTGATGTTCTCAGACTGAGAGAATGACGTTTTCTAAGATGCTGCTGGAGCTCTGAATAACAGTTTTCAAACATCAAATATAGCTATATATATCAATTTGCATCTGAAATAAACAATAGAAACACTTATTCAAAGCTGTTTTCAAAAGTTATGTTTAACCTGAAATATTGTCTCAAACTGATGTTCTCAGACTGAGAGAATGACGTTTTCTAAGATTCTGCTGGAGCTCTGAATACCAGTTTTCAAACATCAAATAAAGGGTTTATATAGCCATATATATCAATTTGCATCTGAAATAAACAAGAGAAACACTTATTCAAAGCTGTTTTCAAAAGTTATGTTTAACCTGAATTATTGTCTCAAACTGATGTTATCACACTGAGAAAATGACGTTTTCTAAGATTCTGCTGGAGCTCTGAATACCAGTTTTCAAACATCAAATAAAGGGTTTATATAGCCATATATATCAATTTGCATCTGAAATAAACAAGAGAAACACTTATTCAAAGCTGTTTTCAAAAGTTATGTTTAACCTGAATTATTGTCTCAAACTGATGTTATCACACTGAGAGAATGACATTTTCTAAGATTCTGCTGGAGCTCTGAACAACAGTTTTCACTCATCAAATAAAGGGTTTAAATAGCTATATATATCGATTTGCATCTGAAATAAACAAGAGAAACACTTATTCAAAGCTATTTTCAAAAGTTATGTTTAACCTGAATTATTGTCTCAAACTGATTTTATCACACTGAGAGAATGACGTTTTCCAAGATTCTGCTGGAGCTCTGAATAACAGTTTTCAAACATCAAATATAGCTATATATATCAATTTTCATCTGAAATAAACAAGAGAAACACTTATTCAAAGCTGTTTTCAAAGTTATGTTTAACCTGAAATATTGTCTCAAACTGATGTTCTCAGACTGAGAGAATGACGTTTTCTAAAATTCTGCTGGAGCTCTGAATACCAGTTTTCAAACATCAAATAAAGGGTTTATATAGCCATATATATCAATTTGCATCTGAAATAAACAAGAGAAACACTTATTCAAAGCTGTTTTCAAAAGTTATGTTTAACCTGAATTATTGTCTCAAACTGATGTTATCACACTGAGAGAATGACGTTTTCTAAGATTCTGCTGGAGCTCTGAATACCAGTTTTCAAACATCAAATAAAGGGTTTATATAGCCATATATATCAATTTGCATCTGTAATAAACAAGAGAAACACTTATTCAAAGCTGTTTTCAAAAGTTATGTTTAACCTGAATTACTGTCTCAAACTGATGTTATCACACTGAGAGAATGACGTTTTCTAAGATTCTGCTGGAGCTCTGAACAACAGTTTTCAGACATCAAATAAAGGGTTTAAATAGCTATATATATCGATTTGCATCTGAAATAAACAAGAGAAACACTTATTCAAAGCTATTTTCAAAAGTTATGTTTAACCTGAAATATTGTCCCAAACTGATGTTCTCAGACTGAGAGAATGACGTTTTCCAAGATTCTGCTGGAGCACTGAATAACAGTTTTCAAACATCAAATAAAGGGTTTATATAGCTATATATATCAATTTGCATCTGAAATAAACAAGAGAAACACTTATTCGAAGCTGTTTTCAAAAGTTATGTTTAACCTGAAATATTGTCTCAAACTGATGTTCTCAGACTGAGAATGACGTTTTCTAAGATTCTGCTGGAGCTCTGAATAACAGTTTTCAAACATCAAATAAAGGGTTTATTTAGCTATATATACCAATTTTCATCTGAAATAAACAAGAGAAACACTTATTCAAAGCTATTTTCAAAAGTTATGTTTAACCTGAAATATTGTTTCAAACTGATGTTCTCAGACTGAGAGAATGACGTTTTCTAAGATTCTGCTGGAGCTCTGAATAACAGTTTTCAAACATCAAATATAGCTATATATATCAATTTGCATCTGAAATAAACAATAGAAACACTTATTCAAAGCTGTTTTCAAAAGTTATGTTTAACCTGAAATATTGTCTCAAACTGATGTTCTCAGACTGAGAGAATGACGTTTTCTAAGATTCTGCTGGAGCTCTGAATAACAGTTTTCAAACATCAAATAAAGGGTTTGTATAGCTATATATATCAATTTGCATCTGACATAAACAAGAGAAACACTTATTCGAAGCTGTTTTCAAAAGTTATGTTTAACCTGAAATATTGTCTCAAACTGATGTTCTCAGACTGAGAGAATGACGTTTTCTAAGATTCTGCTGGAGCTCTGAATAACAGTTTTCAAACATCAAATATAGCTATATATATCAATTTGCATCTGAAATAAACAATAGAAACACTTATTCAAAGCTGTTTTCAAAATTTATGTTTAACCTGAAATATTGTCTCAAACTGATGTTCTCAGACTGAGAGAATGACGTTTTCTAAGATTCTGCTGGAGCTCTGAATAACAGTTTTCAAACATCAAATAAAGGGTTTGTATAGCTATATATATCAATTTGCATCTGACATAAACAAGAGAAACACTTATTCGAAGCTGTTTTCAAAAGTTATGTTTAACCTGAAATATTGTCTCAAACTGATGTTCTCAGACTGAGAGAATGACGTTTTCTAAGATTCTGCTGGAGCTCTGAATAACAGTTTTCAAACATCAAATAAAGGGTTTATATAGCTATATATATCAATTTGCATCTAAAATAAAAAAGAGAAAAACTTATTCAAAGCTGTTTTCAAAAGTTATGTTTAACCTGAAATTTTGTCTCAAACTGATGTTCTCAGACTGAGAGAATGTCGTTTTCCAAGATTCTGCTGGAGCTCTGAATAGCAGTTTTCAACATCAAATAAAGGGTTTATATAGCTATATATATCAATTTGCATCTGAAATAAAAAAGAGAAAAACTTATTCAAAGCTGTTTTCAAAAGTTATGTTTAACCTGAAATATTGTCTCAAACTGATTTTCTCAGACTGAGAGAATGACGTTTTCTAAGATTCTGCTGGAGCTCTGAATAACAGTTTTAAAACATCAAATAAAGGGTTTATATAGCTATATATATCAATTTGCATCTGAAATAAACAAGATAAACACTTATTCGAAGCTGTTTTCAAAAGTTATGTTTAACCTGAAATATTGTCTCAAACTGATGTTCTCAGACTAGATGCTGCTGGAGCTCTGAATAACAGTTTTAAAACATCAAATAAAGGGTTTATATAGCTATATATATCAATTTGCATCTGAAATAAACAAGAGAAACACTTATTCGAAGCTGTTTTCAAAAGTTATGTTTAACCTGAAATATTGTCTCAAACTGATGTTCTCAGACTAGATGCTGCTGGAGCTCTGAATAACAGTTTTAAAAACATCAAACAAAGGGTTTATATAGCTATATATATCAATTTGCATCTGAAATAAACAAGAGAAACACTTATTCGAAGCTGTTTTCAAAAGTTATGTTTAACCTGAACTATTGTCTCAAACTGATGTTCTAAGACTGAGAGAATGACGTTTTCCAAGATTCTGCTGGAGCTCTGAATAACCGTTTTCAAACATCAAATAAAGGGTTTATATAGCTATATATATCAATTTGCATCTGAAATAAACAAGAGAAACACTTATTCGAAGCTGTTTTCAAAAGATATGTTTAAGTGAGACCTTCTCTAAAAGTGATGTATTCAGACTGAGATGTATTTGAAGTCCAATCCCGCCACCTTGTGGTTCTTCTTTTTTATCAACATTTCTCATTTTTTTTTCCACAATGCAATTCCCCCAAGCACCCTACTTGGTGCACAAACCAAACACCACCATGTCTTCTCCTTTGAATTTGAGTGACAGGTCCACCAGAACGGTCTTGTAGATGCAGCAATGAGTGAAGCCCCTCTCCCACAACAACTTCTTGACTATCTTTTCCCAAAAAGAGAAATTTAAATAAATAATATGGGGGGTAAAAAAGTCCAAAACAAATGAAAACATGAATTTAAACTAACAGTTTACATTTGCTAATTTTAAACATGTCTGACATGAGTCACACTATTGTAAATGTGCTCCGGTGTAAATGTTTATATTTTACACACATTTTTATTAACAAGAATACTGAATTAACAGAGGCAACCAGTGGATTATTTAAATTTAAAAAAATCTTCAGATTAAGTTTTTAAAACATCTTTGATTGATTTGACACAAACACGAAAAAAAAGAACAGTAGAAAAAAACACACAAAAACAAAAACAAAGAAAGATCCAACCCTCCACACCTGTAGAAAACCTCCCCGCGGTCTCACAAATCCAGACCCTCACCTACCTCTTCACAACCAGGGCCTGACAATGACAGACAAACAAAACATACCTATACATATAAGGAATCAACTACAGCTTATGGGCCGGTACGAGCCACATTCTCGCGGGTCTTTTCCTTTTTAAGGTATAGACTAGAATACTATTACAGTGTAATAGTTGCCTGATTCATTGTTGAATCAGGCAACTATTACACTGATTCACTCCTTTTCTAATAAGTATGGCAGCTCCTCTTGACCTATCCCCATAATTAGAGTGATACAAACAAAAACAACAACAACAACAACACATAATGCCCTTGAACAACAGAGAACAACCCCCCACACACACATGCCAATCTTCTCCAAAAAAAAAAAGAGAGATCCTTTTTTTACCTACCGTAAAAGGTATCTGCACTAACATGCTCAGGAAAGCTAAAGTTGACCCCAACAGAACTTGACTTAATACAGTTAAGGCACACTTCAATTATAGTATTATTTATCTTAAACATCTAATGACAATAAGAAGGACTCACATGATTGGTATTTGAATAACCAGCATCAACAAGGATAAACGAGAACATCAAAATAACATTAACTTGTATTAAAAGTGTAGAAAAAGTTTAAACAGTTGCTATAATGTTGTTAAATCACTGTCTCACCGGAATGTCTTCACACGTCACACGCGTCAATTCAATTCAATTCAATTCAATTTATTTAAAGTGTCTTATCATAACAAAGTTATCTCAAGACACTATACAGTTGAAATAAAACTATAGTTGATTAAGGAAAAATAGATCCCAGCAATTCAACAAAGAGCAAGAAACAAAACACTGTACAGTGAGCTGTACAGTGAGCTATGGCGAGGAAAAACTTCCTTTTAGAAGGCAGAAACCTCTAGCGGAACCAGACTCATTGTTGACGGCCTGCCGCTTTCACCCGCTGGGAGGAAGGATGGGGGGGTAGACAGATGGATAAGGAGAGGAGTGAGGGAAATTATAGTGAGAAAAAAAAAAAGAGGAGAGTGTAGGAGAGTCCATGGAGGTGCTGGAGAGAACTCGGGATCTGATGACGTGGTGAAGATCCTGGATCAGCAGCAGCTCTGGAGGTGGAGCCCTGGGGCTCCGGGAGAGAAATAAAAAGGTGTGGGTTTAAACTGCACAGGTGATGAATGTAATGCAGAAAAGAAGGATATACAGAGCTCGGTGTCTAAAACTCCTCCAGCATTCTCAGCCTATAGCAGCTAAGATAAACAGTTTTGTTAGTTATAGCAGCTAAAGATAAACAGTTAAGTTAGTTATAGGCTTTATCGAAAATTAAGGTTTTAAGATTGTTTTTAAACATAGAGAGGGTGTCTGCCCTCCGGACTGAAGCCGGTAGTTTGTTCCACAGCAGAGGGGCTTGAAAAGTGAAGGCCCTGGCTCCGAATCTACATTTAGAGATTTGTGGTATAACTAATAGATCAGAGTTTAAGGATCGTAAGGTCCTTGAGGGTTGGTAAGTTTGGATTAAATCTTTAATGTATGTTGGTGCTAGACCATGTAAGGCTTTATAGTAAGTAAGTAAGTAAGTAATATTTATTTATATAGCGCTTTTCGAGACCAGGGTCACAAAGCGCTTTAACAATCAAAACAATACTCAAAACAGTACATACTTCAAAGATCAAGACAACACCGAGAACAACACAGGAGTTCGAGAAATTCAAGGAAAAGCCTGAACAAATAGAAACGTCTTAAGATGTTTCTTAAAGGAGTCAGTAGACTCCATCAAGCGCAAAGAGAGAGGAAGATTTTTCCAAAGCTTAGGAGCAACAGCCTGAAAAGATTTCTCTCCTCTGGTCCTCAGCCGTGTGCGTGGAACCATAAGTAGATTCTGATCCACAGACCTCAGAGACCGAGCTGGGGTGTAAGGCTGGATCAGATCAGTGATGTAAGGAGGAGCCTGACCATGAATAGCTCTGAAAGTAAGAACCAGAATTTTAAAGTTGATCCTGAAAGAAACTGGAAGCCAGTGAAGAGTTTTAAGGATCGGAGAAATGTGAGTTCTCCTAATTGAGCGGGTCAGAATTCTCGCTGCAGAGTTCTGAATCAACTGCAGACGAGACAGCTCCTTCTTGTTTCCTAAGTTTAGAGATTTTTCTCAGTTGAAGGAAACAGTTTCTGGTCAGTTTTCTGCAGTGTTGAACAAGAGACATGTCTTTATCAAATACAACACCCAGGTTTCTCAGGCTCAGTTTGACAGACTGACCTAAGTCACCCAAGTACTGACTCAACCCTGGAATCTTATCATCAGGAGCAATCACCAGAGTTTCAGTGTTGTCCACATTAAGCTGTAAAGTGTTTTCACTCAGCCATTGTTTGATTTCTAGCAAACAATTGACTAAGCTGTTCAGCCTTTGGGGCTCAGTTGGGTCAAAAGAGCAGTAGAGCTGGATGTCATCAGCAAAAATGTGATAAGAAACATCTGGAAATCTCTGAATGATTTTACCAAGGGGAATCAAGTACAGCAAAAACAATAAAGGACCGAGAACAGAACCTTGAGGGACTCCACACAACAGATCTGCCGATTCAGACCTCATTTGATTGGCAGATACACTAAAACTGCGCCCAGAAAGGTAAGATGAGAACCATTCTAACACAGACCCAGACAGTCCCACTTCATCCCTTAGTCTTCTCAGCAGGATCTGGTGATCAACTGTGTCAAAGGCTGACGACAGATCCAAGAGAACCAGAACAGTGAATTTACCAGAGTCAGCCGACATCATGATGTCACTGGACACTTTCAATAAAGCTGTCTCCGTAGAGTGATGTTTACGGAAGCCAGACTGAAACTTCTCATGGATGTCGCTCTGATCCAGGAACAAAGACAGCTGCTCGGACACCACCTTCTCCAAGATCTTGGACAAGAAAGGGAGCTTAGAAATAGGCCTGAAATTACTGAGGTCAGTTGGGTCTAAGCCTGGTTTTTTGAGCAGAGGCTCCACAATGGCATGTTTAAATGCATTGGGAAAAACCCCTGTGGAAAGGGAGAGGTTCACCATATTGGTAACCCAGGGGCCAATTACATCAAATACTTTGATAAAAAGCCTACAAGGAAGGACGTCATCTGAGCAAGAGGAGGGTTTCATCTTGTTCACTAGTGCTGAAATATCACCCAAAGATACAGCAGTGAAGGATGACCAAGAGGAGGAGATGGGCTCAGAGACAGTAGGGGTTCCCAACAAAGGGGGAGAGATTTTCTCTTTGATCAATTTAATTTTGTCAATGAAAAATCTCAACAATGCATTGCTGTCAGCTTCACAGAAGACCGGCGTGATTTGAGGAGCAGGAGACACGAGAGAATTAATCGTGTCAAACAAAACTTTGGGGTTTTTCCTATTTGCTGCTACCAGTTTTCTGATGTAATCAGATCTAGCAGTTTCTACCATCTCATTGTAAGAAGTCAACAGATCCCTGAGGTGAAGTCTGTGCACCTCAAGTTTAGTAGACTTCCAGAGACGCTCAGTCTTTCGACAAAGTCTCTTCAGACTCAGGAGATCTTCATTTGTCCAAGGGCACCGTTTTTTCTGAATTTTCAAGTTCGATTTAACAGGTGCCACTTGATCCAGTATTTCAACACAATGATCAGTGTAACAGTGAATCAAACTGTCCACATCTGGACAGTCATCAAAGGAAAGACGGTCAAACATAGCAGAAAAACTGTCTGCAGTATCGGCTGAGATGACAAGCCTCTGAGACCTAACTTTCAAAGGCTTAGGTTCAGGGATGAAGTCCAGGTTAAACAAGACAAGAGAATGATCACTCAGATGGACATCATGTACAGATACATTAGAAATGTTCAGGCCAAGAGTAAAAACTAAGTCTAAAATGTGGCCTTTTTGATGAGTGGGTTCAGAAACATGTTGCTCAAAATTAAAGGCTTCAGTTAAAGTTAAAAGTTCTTTAGCAGAACAAGATGTGACGTCTTCAACATGAAGATTAAAGTCTCCAAGAATAAGAACAGATTCCATCTGAATAATAGAAGATAAGAAGTCACTAAAGTCTTTCAAGAACACCGCCGCAGGACCAGGCGGACGGTAGATTGACACACAATAGAAAGGTCTTGTAGAACCAACCAAGATATTCTGAGACTCAAAAGAAGTGAATTCCTGTGTCTGAATCACTTTGCAAGAACAACTCTCCCTAAAAACAGTAGCAAGACCTCCTCCACGACCAGAGAGGCGAGGCTTCCCCAGGACAGCGCTCCCTACTGGACAGAGTTCGTTCAGATGAATAAACTCTTCCTCTCTCTGCCAAGTCTCAGAAAGACATAATAAATCCAAATTAACTCTTGTGAAAAGATCATTAAGAATAAAGGATTTATTAGTAATGGAGCGAACATTAAGAAGTCCCACATTCAGCACCGATGACGTCACTGACGACGCCGCGTCACTGACAGGCGCGCAGAGCGGGATCTTTTGAAGCGAACAGCGGTCACGTGGGTACCAGCTGTCACTGAAGTTCAACTCGGTTGTAAAAGTCGAATTAAAGAGAGGAAATGAAAAAATCTTACCACCTTTCGTTGAGGTCTGGACAGACGGCAGCGCTGATGTGTCGTCACACACAGTGAGAGGAATGTCGATCAAACATCGATGACGTTCGATGACGTCAGAGTTGTTCCGAGCGATCGCAACTGCACGTCTCATCCTGACCTGTACTCCAGCCCGACTCGATCCCTTGTGGAAATCGCCCGGTACTCGAGAGATCAAACGATATTCCACAGAGTCCGAGTCGATGAGAAGCGGAGCCGGAAACACGTTCACCGGACGTTGGTAACTGTCGCGAGTGAAGTCCTCCATCGACTCTCTGATGTTGAGAAGAGCATCACGATCATAGATCCGAGATGCTTGAGACATATCTTAAGTGATATGAGCATAATATCCGGACAAGTAGTCGTTAAAACGACTGTTTTTGGCAATTAAAGGGTTAATAAATTATTATCCTTATAGGTTAGGAGAAGGATTTTAAATTGTATTCTAAGTTCTACAGGAAGCCAATGTAGGGAAGACAGTACAGGGGAAATGTGTTCGCGCCTCTTAGTCTTAGTCAGGACACGAGCTGCAGAGTTCTGAATGAGCTGAAGAGTTCTGAGAGACTTTTTAGAACATCCTGAGAGAAGAGAGTTACAATAGTCCAGCCTGGAGGTTACAAAAGCATGGATGAGCTTCTCAGCAGCATCTAAAGGAAGGAAGTGCCTGATTTTTTAAATGTTACGAAGGTGGAAGTAAGCAGTCCGTGAGATTTGTTTTATGTGTGAGTTAAATGATAAGTCCTCGTCAAAGCATACACCCAGATTCTTTACAGTGGTGCTAGTAGCAGGAGCAAGTCCATTTTGTAAAGCTAGATCATTAGTTAACGATTGTCTGAGATGTTGCGGACCAACTAGTAAAACCTCAGTCTTTTCCGAGTTCAGTAGGAGGAAGTTTTTGGTCATCCAGGACTTGATATCTGTAATACAGGACTGTAGTTGTGTTGGCTGATTTCTTTCATCTGGCTTCATGGACAAGTAAAGTTGGGTGTCATCAGCATAACAGTGAAAGTTTATAGAGTGTCTTCTAATCAAGTCCCCTAGTGGGAGCATATAGATTGTGAATAGTATTGGACCAAGAACAGAACCTTGTGGGACACCATAGCTGACCTTAGTGTGTGTCGATGAGAGGTGGTTGACATGTACATAGTGCGTTCTATCCGACAGGTAAGATTTAAACCAGTTAAGAGCAGTTCCACGAATGCCTATATGGTTTTCTAGCCTCTGTAGAAGGATTTGGTGGTCGACAGTATCAAATGCAGCCCTGAGATCTAGAAGAACAAGAACTGAAACATGGCCCTGATCAGAGGCCATCAGTAGGTCGTTACTTAATTTTACCAGGGCGGTCTCTGTGCTGTGGTGTTCCCAAAACCAGACTGAAACACCTCAAATTGATCATTGTCCTGGAGATAATCACAGAGCTGACTTGTTACCACTTTCTCCTAGGCCTATAGTTAGTGAGGACCTCTGGATCAAGAGTGGGATTTTTAAGCAGAGGTTTAAATACTGCAACTTTGAAAAATCTGAGGCACATAGTCTGATGTTATTGACAAGTTAATAATGTCAAGTATGAAAGTGCTAAGTAATGGGAACAGTTCTTTAAGTAGCCATGTGGGAATTGGATCGAGAAGACATGTTGTGGCCTTTGAGGAGGAAACAACCTGGGACAGCTGTCGAGGACTCACTGATAGAAAGGAGTCAAAATATGTATCAGTCATAGTGTCTGTGTCCGGTGAGGCTGCACTGGTTGTATTAGAAGAATCTAGGAGGTCTTGAATCTTTCTTCTGATAGTTACAATTTTTTCATTAAAAAAGTTCATGAAATCACTGCTACTAAGATGAGAAGGGATGGACTGCTCAATGGACTGATGGCTCCGTGTCAGCCTGGCTACAGTGCTGAATAAGAACTTGGGGTTATTCTTATTTGCTTCTATAAGTGATGAGTAGTAGCTGGCTCTGGCTTTCCGAAGAGATGCCTTGTATATTTTTAACTTATCCTGCCAGTCCTGGTAGAATTCATTATGTTTTGATGAACGCCATTTCTTCTCTAGTCGTCTAGAATCCTGTTTTAATTTACGTGTTTCCTGAGTATACCAGGGAGCAAGACTACTTCTGTTAACAGTCTTTTGAGTTAGTGGTGCGATTAAGTCAAGCGTATTATGCAACGAGTCTGTAAAACTTCCCACAAAGTTATCAATGTCGGGGTGACTATGGGTAGAGTTTCTTGACACACTGAGGCTAGGCATTTTACTAAGCACTGAGGGAATTATTTCCATAAACTTGGTAACGGCACTTTCAGACAGACATCTTTTGAGAGTGCTCCTGCTCTGTCGACTTGAGTCATTTAAAATGAAGTTAAAGGTTATTAATTGATGGTCAGAAAGAACTGAATTCTGAGGAGAGACAATAACATTTTTAATTTCAAGTCCGTATGCTAGGACAAGATCTAATGTGTGCTTAAAACAGTGAGTCGGTTCATGTACATATTGAGAGAAACCAAATGACTCCAGGATAGAGTTAAACCTGTTAGCTAAGCTATCATGGACCATATCAACATGGATGTTAAAGTCACCAACAATAATCACTTTATCTGATTTAAGCATCAGGCTGGTCAAGAACTCAGGGAACTCAGACAAGAATTCAGAATAAGGTCCAGGCGGACGATAGACTCCAACAAAGAGAAGTGACTGACCTGATCTCAAGGTTGTATTAGATATGCTAAGTATAATACTTTCAAAAGAGTTGAAATCACATTGTGGTCTAGTAAAGGTTGACAGACATGAGTTGATGATGGCTGCGACTCCACCTCCTCGACCAGAGCGTCGAGGGGCATTAAAGTTAGTGTGGCTGGGTGGTGTTGATTCATTTAAAGATACGTAGGCAGTAAGCAGAGGTTAAGCAGAATAAGTCAATGGTTTTATCTGATATAAGTTCATTAATTAGTGCAGCTTTTGAGGACAGGGATCGGATATTCAACAATCCACACTTAATTCTCCTGTCCTCTACAATGGTAGTATTTATTTGATTTAGATTTATTTGAATTACATTTTCTTTAATATCTCTTCTACTGACAATTTTACTTGGTTTTATTAAGCGGGTCAGATTCACCCTCTCTATGCGGTTAAAGGCGGGTGGCTGTTGTAGGAGAAGGGCAGAAGAGTGTGGAAGACCGCAGTTCTGCCTTCTGATCTGTGCTCTGAGTTGTCACGTTACACTAAAACTCTCAACACTGCTAGACAAGAGAGATGCTCCTTCCAACGTGGGATGGATGCAGTCTCTGCTAAGCAGACCAGGTTTTTCCCAGAAGGTTTTCCAGTTGTTAACAAAGCCAACCTCATTTGCGGGGCACCACTCCAACAACCAGCGATTAAATGATGAATAGCGAGAAAACATATCATCATTGGCCATGTTGGGAAGGGGTCCAGAGAACACTACGGAGTCCGACATTGTTCGTGCAAATGCACACACCGACTGAACGTTAACCGTGGCGTCACTTGTCTCCACTGATGTTTTTGTTGACATAGTCGCGCGCCTCTGCAGCGGAGTAGAAGGATTTGTCCACATTCTTGTACGTTACTCTGAAGCGGGCAGGATAAGCAAATCCGAACCGAACCCCGTCCACTCCACGAAACCCATTCTTGACGTCATTGAACGCTGCGCGTGCTTTGGTAACACTTGTCGGGTAGTCAGGAAACACTGAGATACTGACTCCGTCCACACTGATGCGTTGTCTAGTCCGAGCGAGTCTCAGAATGTTTTCACAGTCTTGGAAGTAGTGAACGCGGGTTAAGATGCTGCTGGAGCTCTGAATAACAGTTTTCAAACATCAAATAAAGGGTTTATATAGCTATATATATCAATTTGCATCTGAAATAAACAATAGAAACACTTATTCGAAGCTGTTTTCAAAAGTTATGTTTAACCTGAATTATTGTCTCAAACTGATTAGAATAGAAAAGCTTGATTCTCAGACTGAGAGAATGACGTTTTCTAAGATTCTGCTGGAGCTCTGAATACCAGTTTTCAAACATCAAATAAAGGGTTTATATAGCCATATATATCAATTTGCATCTGAAATAAACAAGAGAAACACTTATTCAAAGCTGTTTTCAAAAGTTATGTTTAACCTGAATTATTGTCTCAAACTGATGTTCTCACACTGAGAGAATGACGTTTTCTAAGATTCTGCTGGAGCTCTGAACAACAGTTTTCAGACATCAAATAAAGGGTTTGTATAGCTATATGTATCAATTTGCATCTGAAATAAACAAGAGAAACACTTATTCAAAGCTGTTTTCAAAAGTTATGTTTAACCTGAAATATTGTCTCAAACTGATGTTCTCAGACTGAGAGAATGACGTTTTCTAAGATTCTGCTGGAGCTCTGAATAGCAGTTTTCAAACATCAAATAAAGGGTTTATATAGCTATATATATCAATTTGCATCTGAAATAAACAAGAGAAACACTTATTCGAAGCTGTTTTCAAAAGTTATGTTTAACCTGAAATATTGTCTAAAACTGATGTTCTCAGACTGAGAGAATGAAGTTTTCCAAGATTCTGCTGGAGCTCTGAATAACAGTTTCAAACATCAAATAAAGGGTTTGTATAGCTATATATATATCAATTTGCATCTGAAATAAACAAGAGAAACACTTATTCGAAGCTGTTTTCAAAAGTTATGTTTAACCTGAAATATTGTCTCAAACTGATGTTCTCAGACTCAGAGAATGACGTTTTCTAAGATTCTGCTGGAGCTCTGAATAACAGTTTTCTAACATCAAATAAAGGGTTTATATAGCTATATATATATATCAATTTGCATCTGAAATAAACAAGAGAAACACTTATTCCAAGCTGTTTTCAAAAGTTATGTTTAACCTGAAATATTGTCTCAAACTGATGTTCTCAGACTGAGAGAATGAAGTTTTCCAAGATTCTGCTGGAGCTCTGAATAACAGTTTTAAACATCAAATAAAGGGTTGATATAGCTATATATATCAATTTGCATCTGAAATAAACAAGAGAAACACTTATTCAAAGCTGTTTTCAAAAGTTATGTTTAACCTGAAATATTGTCTCAAACTGATGTTCTCAGACTGAGAGAATGACGTTTTCTAAGATTCTGCTGGCGCTCTGAATAACAGTTTTCAAACATCAAAGAAAGGGTTTATATAGCTATATATATCAATTTGCATCTGAAATAAACAAGAGAAACACTTATTCAAAGCTGTTTTCAAAAGTTATGTTTAACCTGAAATATTGTCTCAAACTGATGTTCTCAGACTGAGAGAATGACGTTTTCTAAGATTCTGCTGGAGCTCTGAATAACAGTTTTCAAACATCAAATAAAGGGTTTATATAGCTATATATATCAATTTGCATCTGAAATAAACAAGAGAAACACTTATTCGAAGCTGTTTTCAAAAGTTATGTTTAACCTGAAATATTGTCTCAAACTAATGTTCTCAGACTGAGAGAATGACGTTTTCCAAGATTCTGCTGGAGCTCTGAATAACAGTTTTCAAACATCAAATAAAGGGTTTAAATAGCTATATATATCAATTTGCATCTGAAATAAACAAGAGAAACACTTATTCGAAGCTGTTTTCAAAAGTTATGTTTAACCTGAAATATTGTCTCAAACTGATGTTCTCAGACTGAGAGAATGAAGTTTTCCAAGATTCTGCTGGAGCTCTGAATAACAGTTTCAAACATCAAATAAAGGGTTTGTATAGCTATATATATATCAATTTGCATCTGAAATAAACAAGAGAAACACTTATTCGAAGCTGTTTTCAAAAGTTATGTTTAACCTGAAATATTGTCTCAAACTGATGTTCTCAGACTCAGAGAATGACGTTTTCTAAGATTCTGCTGGAGCTCTGAATAACAGTTTTCTAACATCAAATAAAGGGTTTATATAGCTATATATATATATCAATTTGCATCTAAAATAAACAAGAGAAACACTTATTCGAAGCTGTTTTCAAAAGTTATGTTTAACCTGAAATATTGTCTCAAACTGATGTTCTCAGACTGAGAGAATGAAGTTTTCCAAGATTCTGCTGGAGCTCTGAATAACAGTTTTAAACATCAAATAAAGGGTTTATATAGCTATATATATCAATTTGCATCTGAAATAAACAAGAGAAAAACTTATTCAAAACTGTTTTCAAAAGTTATGTTTAACCTGAAATATTGTCTCAAACTGATTCTCAGACTGAGAGAATGACGTTTTCTAAGATTCTGCTGGAGCTCTGAATAACAGTTTTCAAACATCAAATAAAGGGTTGATATAGCTATATATATCAATTTGCATCTGAAATAAACAAGAGAAACACTTATTCAAAGCTGTTTTCAAAAGTTATGTTTAACCTGAAATATTGTCTCAAACTGATGTTCTCAGACTGAGAGAATGACGTTTTCTAAGATTCTGCTGGCGCTCTGAATAACAGTTTTCAAACATCAAAGAAAGGGTTTATATAGCTATATATACCAATTTGCATCTGAAATAAACAAGAGAAACACTTATTCAAAGCTGTTTTCAAAAGTTATGTTTAACCTGAAATATTGTCTCAAACTGATGTTCTCAGACTGAGAGAATGACGTTTTCTAAGATTCTGCTGGAGCTCTGAATAACAGTTTTCAAACATCAAATAAAGGGTTTATATAGCTATATATATCAATTTGCATCTGAAATAAACAAGAGAAACACTTATTCGAAGCTGTTTTCAAAAGTTATGTTTAACCTGAAATATTGTCTCAAACTAATGTTCTCAGACTGAGAGAATGACGTTTTCCAAGATTCTGCTTGAGCTCTGAATAACAGTTTTCAAACATCAAATAAAGGGTTTAAATAGCTATATATATCAATTTGCATCTGAAATAAACAAGAGAAACACTTATTCGAAGCTGTTTTCAAAAGTTATGTTTAACCTGAAATATTGTCTCAAACTGATGTTCTCAGACTGAGAGAATGACGTTTTCTAAGATGCTGCTGGAGCTCTGAATACCAGTTTTCAAACATCAAATAAAGGGTTTATATAACTATATATATCAATTTGCATCTGAAATAAACAAGAGAAACACTTATTCGAAGCTATCTTCAAAAGTTATGTTTAACCTGAAATATTGTCTCAAACTGATGTTCTCAGACTGAGAGAATGACGTTTTCCAAGATTCTGCTGGAGCTCTGAATAACAGTTTTCAAACATCAAATATAACTATATATATCAATTTGCATCTGAAATAAACAAGAGAAACACTTATTCAAAGCTGTTTTCAAAAGTTATGTTTAACCTGAAATATTGTCTCAAACTGATGTTCTCAGACTGAGAGAATGACGTTTTCTAAGATTCTGCTGGAGCTCTGAATAACAGTTTTCAAACATCAAATAAAGGGTTTATATAGCTATATATATCAATTTGCATGTGAAATAAACAAGAGAAATACTTTTTCGAAGCTGTTTTCAAAAATTATGTTTAACCTGAAATATTGTCTCAAACTGATGTTCTCAGACTGAGAGAATGACGTTTTCTAAGATTCTGCTGGAGCTCTGAATACCAGTTTTCAAACATCAAATAAAGGGTTTATATAGCTATATATATCAATTTGCATCTGAAATAAACAAGAGAAACACTTATTCGAAGCTATTTTCAAAAGTTATGTTTAACCTGAAATATTGTCTCAAACTGATGTTCTCAGACTGAGAGAATGACGTTTTCTAAGATCCTGCTGGAACATAAAGGGTTTATATAGCTATATATATCAATTTGCATCTGAAATAAACAAGAGAAACACTTATTCGAAGCTGTTTTCAAAAGTTATGTTAAAATTGAATATTGTCTCAAACTGATGTTCTCAGACTCAGAGAATGACGTTTTCTAAGATTCTGCTGGAGCTCTGAATAACAGTTTTCTAACATCAAATAAAGGGTTTATATAGCTATATATATATATCAATTTGCATCTAAAATAAACAAGAGAAACACTTATTCGAAGCTGTTTTCAAAAGTTATGTTTAACCTGAAATATTGTCTCAAACTGATGTTCTCAGACTGAGAGAATGAAGTTTTCCAAGATTCTGCTGGAGCTCTGAATAACAGTTTTAAACATCAAATAAAGGGTTTATATAGCTATATATATCAATTTGCATCTGAAATAAACAAGAGAAAAACTTATTCAAAACTGTTTTCAAAAGTTATGTTTAACCTGAAATATTGTCTCAAACTGATTCTCAGACTGAGAGAATGACGTTTTCTAAGATTCTGCTGGAGCTCTGAATAACAGTTTTCAAACATCAAATAAAGGGTTGATATAGCTATATATATCAATTTGCATCTGAAATAAACAAGAGAAACACTTATTCAAAGCTGTTTTCAAAAGTTATGTTTAACCTGAAATATTGTCTCAAACTGATGTTCTCAGACTGAGAGAATGACGTTTTCTAAGATTCTGCTGGCGCTCTGAATAACAGTTTTCGAACATCAAAGAAAGGGTTTATATAGCTATATATACCAATTTGCATCTGAAATAAACAAGAGAAACACTTATTCAAAGCTGTTTTCAAAAGTTATGTTTAACCTGAAATATTGTCTCAAACTGATGTTCTCAGACTGAGAGAATGACGTTTTCTAAGATTCTGCTGGAGCTCTGAATAACAGTTTTCAAACATCAAATAAAGGGTTTATATAGCTATATATATCAATTTGCATCTGAAATAAACAAGAGAAACACTTATTCGAAGCTGTTTTCAAAAGTTATGTTTAACCTGAAATATTGTCTCAAACTAATGTTCTCAGACTGAGAGAATGACGTTTTCCAAGATTCTGCTTGAGCTCTGAATAACAGTTTTCAAACATCAAATAAAGGGTTTAAATAGCTATATATATCAATTTGCATCTGAAATAAACAAGAGAAACACTTATTCAAAGCTGTTTTCAAAAGTTATGTTTAACCTGAAATATTGTCTCAAACTGATGTTCTCAGACTGAGAGAATGACGTTTTCTAAGATGCTGCTGGAGCTCTGAATACCAGTTTTCAAACATCAAATAAAGGGTTTATATAACTATATATATCAATTTGCATCTGAAATAAACAAGAGAAACACTTATTCGAAGCTATCTTCAAAAGTTATGTTTAACCTGAAATATTGTCTCAAACTGATGTTCTCAGACTGAGAGAATGACGTTTTCCAAGATTCTGCTGGAGCTCTGAATAACAGTTTTCAAACATCAAATATAACTATATATATCAATTTGCATCTGAAATAAACAAGAGAAACACTTATTCAAAGCTGTTTTCAAAAGTTATGTTTAACCTGAAATATTGTCTCAAACTGATGTTCTCAGACTGAGAGAATGACGTTTTCTAAGATTCTGCTGGAGCTCTGAATAACAGTTTTCAAACATCAAATAAAGGGTTTATATAGCTATATATATCAATTTGCATCTGAAATAAACAAGAGAAACACTTATTCGAAGCTGTTTTCAAAAATTATGTTTAACCTGAAATATTGTCTCAAACTGATGTTCTCAGACTGAGAGAATGACGTTTTCTAAGATTCTGCTGGAGCTCTGAATAACAGTTTTCAAACATCAAATAAAGGGTTTATATAGCTATATATATCAATTTGCATCTGAAATAAACAAGAGAAACACTTATTCGAAGCTGTTTTCAAAAATTATGTTTAACCTGAAATATTGTCTCAAACTGATGTTCTCAGACTGAGAGAATGACGTTTTCCAAGATTCTGCTGGAGCTCTGAATAACAGTTTTCAAACATCAAATAAAGGGTTAATATAGCTATATACATCAATTTGCATCTGAAATAAACAAGAGAAACACTTATTCAAAGCTGTTTTCAAAAGTTACGTTTAACCTGAAATATTGTTTCAAACTGATGTTCTCAGACTGAGAGAATGACGTTTTCCAAGATTCTGCTGGAGCTCTGAATAACAGTTTTCAAACATCAAATAAAGGGTTTATGTATATAGCTATATATATCAATTTGCATCTGAAATTAACAAGAGAAACACTTATTCAAAGCTGTTTTCAAAAGTTATGTTTAACATGAATATTGTCTCAAACTGATGTTCTCAGACTGAGAGAATGACGTTTTCCAAGATTCTGCTGGAGCTCTGAATAACAGTTTTAAAACATCAAATAAAGGGTTAATATAGCTATATATATCAATTTGCATCTGAAATAAACAAGAGAAACACTTATTCAAAGCTGTTTTCAAAAGTTATGTTTAACCTGAAATATTGTCTCAAACTGATGTTCTCACACTGAGAGAATGACGTTCTCCAAGATTCTGCTGGAGCTCTGAATAACAGTTTTCAAACATCAAATAAAGGGTTTATGTATATAGCTATATATATCAATTTGCATCTGAAATTAACAAGAGAAACACTTATTCAAAGCTGTTTTCAAAAGTTATGTTTAACATGAATATTGTCTCAAACTGATGTTCTCAGACTGAGAGAATGACGTTTTCCAAGATTCTGCTGGAGCTCTGAATAACAGTTTTCAAACATCAAATAAAGGGTTAATATAGCTATATATATATCAATTTGCATCTGAAAGAAACAAGAGAAACACTTATTCGTAGCTGTTTTCAAAAGTTATGTTTAACCTGAAATATTGTTTCAAACTGATGTTCTCAGACTGAGAGAATGACGTTTTCCAAGATTCTGCTGGAGCTCTGAATAACAGTTTTCAAACATCAAATAAAGGGTTTATATAGCTATATATATCAATTTGCATCTGAAATAAACAGGAGAAACACTTATTCGTAGCTATTTTCAAAAGTTATGTTTAACCTGAAATATTGTCTCAAACTGATGTTCTCAGACTGAGAGAATGACGTTTTCTAAGATGCTGCTGGAGCACAAAGGGTTTATATAGCTATATATATCAATTTGCATCTGAAATAAACAAGAGAAACACTTATTCGAAGCTGTTTTCAAAATTTATGTTTAACCTGAAATATTGCCTCAAACTGATGTTCTCAGACTGAGAGAATGAAGTTTTCAAAGATTCTGCTGGAGCTCTGAATAACAGTTTTAAACATCAAATAAAGGGTTTATATAGCTATATATATTAATTTGCATCTGAAATAAACAAGAGAAACACTTATTGGAAGCTGTTTTCAAAAGTTATGTTTAACCTGAAATATTGTCTCAAACTGATGTTCTCAGACTGAGAGAATGACGTTTTCTAAGATTCTGCTGGAGCTCTGAATAGCAGTTTTCAAACATCAAATAAAGGGTTTATATAGCTATATATATCAATTGGCATCTGAAATAAACAAGAGAAACACTTATTCGAAGCTGTTTTCAAAAGTTATGTTTAACCTGAAATATTGTCTCAAACTGATGTTCTCATACTGAGAGAATGACGTTTTCCAAGATTCTGCTGGAGCTCTGAATAACAGTTTTCAAACATCAAATAAAGGGCTTATATAGCTATATATATCAATTTGCATCTGAAATAAACAAGAGAAACACTTATTCGAAGCTGTTTTCAAAAGTTATGTTTAACATGAATATTGTCTCAAACTGATGTTCTCAGACTGAGAGAATGACGTTTTCCAAGATTCTGCTGGAGCTCTGAATAACAGTTTTCAAACATCAAATAAAGGGTTAATATAGCTATATATATATCAATTTGCATCTGAAAGAAACAAGAGAAACACTTATTCGTAGCTGTTTTCAAAAGTTATGTTTAACCTGAAATATTGTTTCAAACTGATGTTCTCAGACTGAGAGAATGACGTTTTCCAAGATTCTGCTGGAGCTCTGAATAACAGTTTTCAAACATCAAATAAAGGGTTTATATAGCTATATATATCAATTTGCATCTGAAATAAACAGGAGAAACACTTATTCGTAGCTATTTTCAAAAGTTATGTTTAACCTGAAATATTGTCTCAAACTGATGTTCTCAGACTGAGAGAATGACGTTTTCTAAGATGCTGCTGGAGCACAAAGGGTTTATATAGCTATATATATCAATTTGCATCTGAAATAAACAAGAGAAACACTTATTCGAAGCTGTTTTCAAAAGTTATGTTAAAATTAAATATTGTCTCAAACTGATGCTCTCAGACTGAGAGAATGACGTTTTCCAAGATTCTGCTGGAGCTCTGAACAACAGTTTTCAAACATCAAATAAAGGGTTTATATAGCTATATATATCAATTTGCATCTGAAATAAACAAGAGAAACACTTATTCTAAGCTGTTTTCAAAAATTATGTTTAACCTGAAATATTGTCTCAAACTGATGTTCTCAGACTGAGAGAATGACGTTTTCTAAGATTCTGCTGGAGCTCTGAATAACAGTTTTCAAACATCAAATACTTTATTTGATAAAGGGTTTATATATATAGCTATTTATATCAATTTTCCATCTGAAATTTGCAAATTGATATAGTTTGAACAGTTTTCAAACATCAAATAAAGGGTTTACATAGCTATAAACGTTATCAATTTGCATCTGAAATAAACAAGAGAAACACTTATTCGAAGCTGTTTTCAAAAGATATGTTTAAGTGAGACCTTCTCTAAAAGTGATGTATTCAGACTGAGATGTATTTGAAGTCCAATCCCGCCACCTTGTGGTTCTTCTTTTTTATCAACATTTCTCTTTTTTTTCCCACAATTCCATGCAATGCTTGGGGAAGCAGTGTATTTACTACCTCGTTCTTTTTGCTGTTTTTTGGAGCTCATCTAACTTTTTGTCGGGCCGAGGACAAGTTTGAAAAACTTCCCGGTGAGCGCATTCGTCAAACTTTACTCTCACTCTGTTCTTTCCTGCTCGGTGTGTCAGATGTTCAGTTATGCTTCGGCCTCCTTTAGAGATAGCATTAGTTGTGTAAAGTGTAGCCTGTTAGCTAGACTGGAGGTGAAGCTCGTTGAACTAGAGAGCCCGTTGTGCGCTGTCGAAGCTAAACCGCTAGCTAGCCAGTGTCAGGTAGACAGTGCACAGCCACATAGCCTAGCAGGTTGCATCTGATAGGCTATGTGGTTGTGCACTGGAGCCAGCAATTCCCGAGCAGCCGGGAAACCAGGGTCGGTGGGTGACTGTCAACGGAGCACCACCAACCCCTTAGCGTTTCGAACAGATTTTCTCCACTCGACAAGTCACCGGTCGAGGAACCTGCTCTGTTCATAGGCGATTCCATACTTCGGAACGTTAAACTCCAACATTGAAATAATTCTTTCTTTTTTACCTCTTCAAAGCTAAAACATTAAAATAATTATTTTAAGAATTTTTATTAATTCTTCAAAAGTCCAACATTTTTTTTTTTTACCTCTTCAAAACTCCAACATTTTTTTTTTTTTTACCTCTTCAAAACTCCAACATTTTTTTTAAATTTTGTTTACCTCTTCAAAACTCCAACATTAAAATATTTATTTCTTTTTTTAACTCATCAAAACTCCAACATTAATTTATTATTATTTTTTTTTACCTCTTCAAAACTCCAACATTAAAATAATTCTTTCTTTTTTACCTCTTCAAAACTCCAACATTTTTTATTTTTTTTTGTTTACCTCTTCAAAACTCCAACATTAAAAGATTTATTTATTTTTTTACCTCTACAAAACTCCAACATTATTATTATTATTATTTTTTACCTCTTCAAAACTCCAACATTCATTTATTTATTTTTTTACCTCTTCAAAACTCCAACATTTTAATAATTCTTTCTTTTTTACGTCTCTAAAACTCCAACATTTTTTTTTTGTTTACCTCTTCAAAACTCCAACATTTTTTTAAAATTTTGTTTACCTCTTCAAAACTCCAACATTAAAATATTTATTTCTTTTTTTAACTCATCAAAACTCCAACATTAATTTTTTTTTTTTTTTTTACCTCTTCAAAACTCCAACATTAAAATAATTCTTTCTTTTTTACCTCTTCAAAACTCAAACTTTAAAATAATTCTTTCTTTTTTACCTTTTCAAAACTAAAACATTAAAATAATTCTTTCTTTTCTACCTCTTCAAAACTCCAACATTTTTTTTATTTATTTTTTTACCTCTTCAAAACTCCAACATTAAAAGATGTATTTCTTTTTTTACCTCTTCAAATCTCCAACGTTATTATTATTATTATTTTTTACCTCTTCAAAACTCCAACATTTTTTAAATTTTTTTTTACCTCTTCCAAACTCCAAAATTAAAAGATTTATTTATCTTTTTACCTCTTCAAAAGTCCAACATTTTTTTTTTTACCTCTTCAAAACTCCAACATTAAAATAATTCTTTCTTTTTTACCTCTCTAAAAAAAAAATTATGTTGGAGTTTCAACATAATATTTATTTTTATTTTTTTTACCTCTTCAAAACTCCAACAATAAAAGATTTATTTCTTTTTTTACCTCTTCAAAACTCCAACATTATTATTATTATTTTTTTTTACCTCTTCAAAACTCCAACATTAATTCCTTTTTTTTTTTACCTCTTCAAAACTCCAACATTTTAATAATTCTTTCTTTTTTACCTCTCTAAAACTCCAACATTTTTTTTTGTTTACCTCTTCAAAACTCCAACATTTTTTTTAAATTTTGTTTACCTCTTCAAAACTCCAACATTAAAATATTTATTTATTTTTTTAACTCATCAAAACTCCAACATTAATTTTTTTTTTTTTACCTCTTCAAAACTCCAACATTAAAATAATTCTTTCTTTTTTACCTCTTCAAAACTAAAACATTAAAAGAATTCTTTCTTTTCTACCTCCTCAAAAGTCCAACATTTTTTTTTTTACCTCTTCAAAACTCCAACATTTTTTTTTTTTTTTTAACCTTTTCAAAACTCCAACATTAAAATAATTCTTTCTTTTTTACCTCTTCAAAACTCAAACATTTTTTTTTATTTTTTTAACCTCTTCAAAACTCCAACATTAAAATAATTCTTTCTTTTTTACCTCTTCAAAACTCAAACTTTAAAATAATTCTTTCTTTTCTACCTCTTCAAAACTCCAACATTTTTTTTTATTTTTTTTTTACCTCTTCAAAACTCCGACATTAAAAGATTTATTTCTTTTTTTACCTCTTCAAATCTCCAACGTTATTATTATTATTTTTTACCTCTTCAAAACTCGAACATTTTTTTAAATTTTTTTTACCTCTTCAAAACTCCAAAATTAAAAGATTTATTTATCTTTTTACCTCTTCAAAACTCCAACATTTTTTTTTTTACCTCTTCAAAACTCCAACAATAAAAGATTTATTTCTTTTTTTACCTCTTCAAAACTCCAACATTAATTTCTTTTTTTTTTACCTCTTCAAAACTCCAACATTAAAATAATTCTTTATTTTTTTACCTCTTCAAAACTCCAACATTAAAAGATTTATTTCTTTTTTTACCTCTTCAAAACTCCAACATTAAAATAATTCTTTCTTTTTTACCTCTTCAAAAGTCCAACATTGATTTTTTTTTTTTTTTATCTCTTCAAAAGTTTAACATTAAAATAATTCTTTCTTTTTTACCTCTTCAAAACTCCAACATTTTTTATTTTTTTTTACCTCTTCAAAACTCCAACATTAAAATAATTATTTCTTTTTTACCTCTCTAAAAACTCCAACATAAATTCTTTTTTTTCTTTTTTTTACCTCTTCAAAACTCCAACATTAAAATAATTCTTTGTTTATTACCTCTTCAAAACTCCAACATTAATTTCTTTTTTTTTTTACCTCTTCAAAAGTCCAACATTTTTTTTTTTTACCTCTTCAAAACTCCAACATTAAAAGATTTATTTCTTTTTTTACCTCTTCAAAACGCCAACATTAATTTCTTTTTTTTTTATCTCTTCAAAAGTCCAACATTTTTTTTTTTTACCTCTTCAAAACTCCAACATTAAAAGATTTATTTCTTTTTTTACCTCTTCAAAACTCCAATGTTATTATTATTTTTGTTTTTACCTCTTCAAAAGCCCAACATTTTTTTTTTTTACCTCTTCAAAACTCCAACATTTTTTTAAAACTTTTTTTTACCTCTTCAAAACTCCAACATTATTATTATTATTTTTTTTTACCTCTTCAAAACTCCAACATTAATTCCTTTTTTTTTTTACCTCTTCAAAACTCCAACATTTTAATAATTCTTTCTTTTTTACCTCTCTAAAACTCCAACATTTTTTTTTTGTTTACCTCTTCAAAACTCCAACATTTTTTTTAAATTTTGTTTACCTCTTCAAAACTCCAACATTAAAATATTTATTTATTTTTTTAACTCATCAAAACTCCAACATTAATTTTTTTTTTTTTACCTCTTCAAAACTCCAACATTAAAATAATTCTTTCTTTTTTACCTCTTCAAAACTAAAACATTAAAATAATTCTTTCTTTTTTACCTCTTCAAAACTCCAACATTTTTTTTTTTTTTTTAACCTTTTCAAAACTCCAACATTAAAATAATTCTTTCTTTTTTACCTCTTCAAAACTCAAACATTTATTTTTATTTTTTTAACCTCTTCAAAACTCCAACATTAAAATAATTCTTTCTTTTTTACCTCTTCAAAACTCAAACTTTAAAATAATTCTTCCTTTTTTACCTTTTCAAAACTAAAACATTAAAATAATTCTTTCTTTTCTACCTCTTCAAAACTCCAACATTTTTTTTTTTTTTTTTTACCTCTTCAAAACTCCGACATTAAAAGATTTATTTATTTTTTTACCTCTTAAAATCTCCAACGTTATTATTATTATTTTTTACCTCTTCAAAACTCGAACATTTTTTTAAATTTTTTTTACCTCTTCAAAACTCCAAAATTAAAAGATTTATTTATCTTTTTACCTCTTCAAAACTCCAACATTTTTTTTTTTACCTCTTCAAAACTCCAACAATAAAAGATTTATTTCTTTTTTTCCCTCTTCAAAACTCCAACATTAATTTCTTTTTTTTTTACCTCTTCAAAACTCCAACATTAAAAGATTTATTTCTTTTTTTACCTCTTCAAAACTCCAACATTAAAAGATTTATTTCTTTTTTTACCTCTTCAAAACTCCAACATTAAAATAATTCTTTTTTTTTTACCTCTTCAAAAGTTTAACATTAAAATAATTCTTTCTTTTTTACCTCTTCAAAAGTCCAACATTTTTTATTTTTTTTACCTCTTCAAAACTCCAACATTAAAAGATTTATTTCTTTTTTTACCTCTTCAAAACGCCAACGTTAATTTCTTTTTTTTTTATCTCTTCAAAAGTCCAACATTTTTTTTTTTTACCTCTTCAAAACTCCAACATTAAAAGATATATTTCTTTTTTTACCTCTTCAAAACTCCAATGTTATTATTATTTTTGTTTTTACCTCTTCAAAAGCCCAACATTTTTTTTTTTACCTCTTCAAAACTCCAACATTTTTTTAAAACTTTTTTTTACCTCTTCAAAACTCCAAAATTAAAAGATTTATTTCTTTTTTTACCTCTTCAAAACTCCAACATTAAAAGAAATATTTTTTTTTTACCTCTTCAAAACTCCAACATTTTTTTTTTTTTTTTACCTCTTCAAAACTCCAACATTAATTTTTTTTTTTTTTTACCTCTTCAAAACTCCAACATTAAAATAATTCTTTCTTTTTTACCTCTTCAAAACTAAAACATGAAAAGAATTCTTTCTTTTCTACCTCTTCAAAACTCCAACATTTTTTTTTTACCTCTTCAAAACTCCAACATTTTTTTTTTTTTACCTCTTCAAAACTCCAACATTATTAAAATTTTTTTTTACCTCTTCAAAACTCCAACATTAAAATAATTATTTCTTTTTTACCTCTTCAAAACTAAAACATGAAAAGAATTCTTTCTTTTCTACCTCTTCAAAACTCCAACATTAAAAGATTATTTCTTTTTTTACCTCTTCAAAACTCCAACATTAAAAGAATTCTTTCTTTTTTACCTCTTCAAAAGTCCAACTTTTTTTTTTACCTCTCTAAAACTCCAACATAATTTTTTTTATTTTTTTTACCTATTCAAATCTCCAACATTAAAATATTTCTTTCTCTTTTTTTCCTCTTCAAAACTAAAACATTAAAAGAATTCTTTCTTTTCTACCTCTTCAGAACTCCAACATTTTTTTTTCATTTTTTTTACCTCTTCAAAACTCCAACATTAAAATATGTATTTCTTTTTTTACCTCTTCAAAACTCCAACATTAATTTCTTTTTTTTTATCTCTTCAAAAGTCCAACATTTTGTTTTTACCTCTTCAAAAGTCCACCTTTTTTTTTTACCTCTTCAAAACTCCAACAGTTTTTAAACTTTTTTTTACCTCTTCAAAACTCCAAAATTAAAAGATTTATTTCTTTTTTTACCTCTTCAGAACTCCAACATTTTTTTTAATTTTTTTTACCTCTTCAAAACTCCAACATTAAAAGATGTATTTCTTTTTTTACCTCTTCAAAACTCCAACATTAATTTCTTTTTTTTTATCTCTTCAAAAGTCCAACGTTTTGTTTTTACCTCTTCAAAAGTCCAACTTTTTTTTTACCTCTTCAAAAGCCCAACATTTTTTTTTTTTTTTTACCTTTTCAAAACTCCAACATTTTTTTAAACTTTTTTTTACCTCTTCAAAACTCCAAAATTAAAAGATTTATTTCTTTTTTTACCTCTTCAAAACTCCAACATTAAAATAATTCTTTCTTTTTTACCTCTCTAAAACTCCAACATGATTTTTTTGTTTTTTTTTACCTCTTCAAAACTCCAACATTTTTTTTTTTTTTTTTTAACTCTTCAAAACTCCAACATTAATTTCTTTTTTTTTTTACCTCTTTAAAACTCCAATATTATTATTATTATTTTTTTTACCTCTTCAAAACTCCAACATTAAAATAATTATTTCTTTTTTACCTCTCTAAAACTCCAACATGATTTTTTTTTTTTTTTTTACCTCTTCAAAACTCCAACATTTTTTTTTTTTTACCTCTTCAAAACTCCAACATTTTTTTTTTTTTTACCTCTTCAAAACTCCAACATTAAAATATTTATTTCTTTTTTTACCTCTTCAAAACTCCAACATTAAAATAATTCTATCTTTTTTACCTCTCTAAAATTTCAACATAAATTATTATTATTATTTTTTTTACCTCTTCAAAACTCCAACATTAAAAGAATTCTTTCTTTTTTACCTCTTCAAAAGTCCAACTTTTTTTTTTTACCTCTCTAAAACTCCAACATATATATATATATATTTTTTACCTCTTCAAAACTCCAACATTAAAATAATTCTTTCTTTTTTACCTCTCTAAAACTCCAACATGATTTTTTTTTTTTTTTTTACCTCTTCAAAACTCCAATATTATTATTATTATTTTTTTTACCTCTTCAAAACTCCAACATTAAAATAATTATTTCTTTTTTACCTCTCTAAAACTCCAACATGATTTTTTTTTTTTTTTTTACCTCTTCAAAACTCCAACATTTTTTTTTTTTTACCTCTTCAAAACTCCAACATTTTTTTTTTTTTTACCTCTTCAAAACTCCAACATTAAAATAATTCTATCTTTTTTACCTCTCTAAAATTTCAACATAAATTATTATTATTATTTTTTTTACCTCTTCAAAACTCCAACATTAAAAGAAATCTTTCTTTTTTACCTCTTCAAAAGTCCAACTTTTTTTTTTTACCTCTCTAAAACTCCAACATATATATATATATATATTTTACCTCTTCAAATCTCCAACATTCAAATAATTCTTTCTTTTTTTTTCCTCTTCAAAACTCCAACATTATTTTATTTTTTATTTGTTTTACCTCTTCAAAACTCCAACTTTAAAATAATTCTTTCTTTTTTACCTCTTCAAAAATAAAACATTAAAAGATTTATTTATTTTTTTACCTCTTCAAAACTCCAACATTAATTTCTTTTTTTTTTATCTCTTCAAAAGTCCAACATTTTTTTTTTACCTCTTCAAAAGTCCAACATTTTTTTTTTACCTCTTCAAAAGTCCAACGTTTCTTTTTTTTACCTCTTCAAAAGTCCAACATTAAAAGATTGATTTCTTTTTTACCTCTTCAAGAGTCCAACTTTTTTTTTTTTTACCTCTTCAAAACTCCAACATTATTATTATTATTTTTTTTTACCTCTTCAAAACTCCAACAGTAAAATAATTATTTCTTTTTTTTACCTCTTCAAAACTCCAACATTAAAATAATTATTTATTTTTTACCTCTTCAAAACTCCAACATTAAAAGAATTCTTTCTTTTTTTACCTCTTCAAAACTCCAACATTTTTTTTCCCTCTTCAAAACTCCAACATTTTTTTTCCCTCTTCAAAACTCCAACATTAAAATAATTCTTTCTTTTTCACCTCTTCAAAACTCCAACATTTTTTAATTTTTTTTTTTTACCTCTTCAAAACTACAACATTTTTTTAAAACTTTTTTTTACCTCTTCAAAACTCCAAAATTAAAAGATTTATTTCTTTTTTTACCTCTTCAAAACTCCAACATTAAAAGAAATCTTTTTTTTTTACCTCTTCAAAACTCCAACATTAATTTCTTTTTTTTTTACCTCTTCAAAACTCCAACATTTTTTTTTTTACCTCTTCAAAACTCCAACATTTTTTTTTTTTTACCTCTTCAAAACTCCAACATTAATTTTTTTTTTTTTTACCTCTTCAAAACTCCAACATTAAAATAATTCTTTCTTTTTTACCTCTTCAAAACTAAAACATGAAAAGAATTCTTTCTTTTCTACCTCTTCAAAACTCCAACATTTTTTTTTTTTTACCTCTTCAAAACTCCAATATTATTATTATTATTTTTTTTACCTCTTCAAAACTCCAACATTAAAATAATTATTTCTTTTTTACCTCTCTAAAACTCCAACATGATTTTTTTTTTTTTTTTTACCTCTTCAAAACTCCAACATTTTTTTTTTTTTACCTCTTCAAAACTCCAACATTTTTTTTTTTTTTACCTCTTCAAAACTCCAACATTAAAATAATTCTATCTTTTTTACCTCTCTAAAATTTCAACATAAATTATTATTATTATTTTTTTTACCTCTTCAAAACTCCAACATTAAAAGAATTCTTTCTTTTTTACCTCTTCAAAAGTCCAACTTTTTTTTTTTACCTCTCTAAAACTCCAACATATATATATATATATTTTTTACCTCTTCAAATCTCCAACATTCAAATAATTCTTTCTTTTTTTTTCCTCTTCAAAACTCCAACATTATTTTATTTTTTATTTGTTTTACCTCTTCAAAACTCCAACTTTAAAATAATTCTTTCTTTTTTACCTCTTCAAAAATAAAACATTAAAAGATTTATTTATTTTTTTACCTCTTCAAAACTCCAACATTAATTTCTTTTTTTTTTATCTCTTCAAAAGTCCAACATTTTTTTTTTACCTCTTCAAAAGTCCAACATTTTTTTTTTACCTCTTCAAAAGTCCAACGTTTCTTTTTTTTACCTCTTCAAAAGTCCAACATTAAAAGATTGATTTCTTTTTTACCTCTTCAAGAGTCCAACTTTTTTTTTTTTTACCTCTTCAAAACTCCAACATTATTATTATTATTTTTTTTTACCTCTTCAAAACTCCAACAGTAAAATAATTATTTCTTTTTTTTACCTCTTCAAAACTCCAACATTAAAATAATTATTTATTTTTTACCTCTTCAAAACTCCAACATTAAAAGAATTCTTTCTTTTTTTACCTCTTCAAAACTCCAACATTTTTTTTCCCTCTTCAAAACTCCAACATTTTTTTTTTCCCTCTTCAAAACTCCAACATTAAAATAATTCTTTCTTTTTCACCTCTTCAAAACTCCAACATTTTTTAATTTTTTTTTTTTACCTCTTCAAAACTACAACATTTTTTTAAAACTTTTTTTTACCTCTTCAAAACTCCAAAATTAAAAGATTTATTTCTTTTTTTACCTCTTCAAAACTCCAACATTAAAAGAAATCTTTTTTTTTTACCTCTTCAAAACTCCAACATTAATTTCTTTTTTTTTTACCTCTTCAAAACTCCAACATTTTTTTTTTTACCTCTTCAAAACTCCAACATTTTTTTTTTTTTACCTCTTCAAAACTCCAGCATTAATTTTTTTTTTTTTTACCTCTTCAAAACTCCAACATTAAAATAATTCTTTCTTTTTTACCTCTTCAAAACTAAAACATGAAAAGAATTCTTTCTTTTCTACCTCTTCAAAACTCCAACATTTTTTTTTTTTTACCTCTTCAAAACTCCAACATTAATTTTTTTTTTTTTTACCTCTTCAAAACTCCAACATTAAAATAATTCTTTCTTTTCTACCTCTTCAAAACTCCAACATTTTTTTTTTTTTACCTCTTCAAAACTCCAACATTAAAAGAATTCTTTCTTTTTTACCTCTTCAAAAGTCCAACTTTTTTTTTTACCTCTCTAAAACTCCAACATAATTTTTTTTATTTTTTTTACCTCTTCAAATCTACAACATTAAAATATTTCTTTCTTTTTTTTTCCTCTTCAAAACTAAAACATTAAAAGAATTCTTTCTTTTCTACCTCTTCAGAACTCCAACATTTTTTTTTAAATTTTTTTTACCTCTTCAAAACTCCAACATTAAAAGATGTATTTCTTTTTTTACCTCTTCAAAACTCCAACATTAATTTCTTTTTTTTTCCCTCTTCAAAACTCCAACATTTTTTTTCCCTCTTCAAAACTCCAACATTTTTTAATTTTTTTTTTTTACCTCTTCAAAACTCCAACATTTTTTTAAAACTTTTTTTTACCTCTTCAAAACTCCAAAATTAAAAGATTTATTTCTTTTTTTACCTCTTCAAAACTCCAACATTAAAAGAAATCTTTTTTTTTTACCTCTTCAAAACTCCAACATTAATTTCTTTTTTTTTTACCTCTTCAAAACTCCAACATTTTTTTTTTTTACCTCTTCAAAACTCCAACATTAATTTTTTTTTTTTTTACCTCTTCAAAACTCCAACATTAAAATAATTCTTTCTTTTTTACCTCTTCAAAACTAAAACATGAAAAGAATTCTTTCTTTTCTACCTCTTCAAAACTCCAACATTTTTTTTTTTTTACCTCTTCAAAACTCCAACATTAATTTTTTTTTTTTTTACCTCTTCAAAACTCCAACATTAAAATAATTCTTTCTTTTCTACCTCTTCAAAACTCCAACATTTTTTTTTTTTTTACCTCTTCAAAACTCCAACAATAAAATATGTATTTCTTTTTTTACCTCTTCAAAACTCCAACATTAATTTCTTTTTTTTTACCTCTTCAAAACTCCAACATTAAAAGATGTATTTCTTTTTTTACCTCTTCAAAACTCCAACATTAATTTCTTTTTTTTTATCTCTTCAAAAGTCCAACATTTTGTTTTTACCTCTTCAAAAGTCCAACTTTTTTTTTTACCTCTTCAAAAGCCCAACATTTTTTTTTTTTTTTTACCTCTTCAAAACTCCAACATTTTTTTAAACTTTTTTTTACCTCTTCAAAACTCCAAAATTAAAATATTTATTTCTTTTTTTACCTCTTCAAAACTCCAACATTAAAATAATTCTTTCTTTTTTACCTCTCTTAAACTCCAACATGATTTTTTTTTTTTTTTTGCCTCTTCAAAACTCCAACATTATTATTATTATTTTTTTTACCTCTTCAAAACTCCAACATTAAAATAATTATTTCTTTTTTACCTCTCTAAAACTCCAACATGATTTTTTTTTTTTTTTTTACCTCTTCAAAACTCCAACATTTTTTTTTTTTTTTACCTCTTCAAAACTCCAACATTAAAAGATTTATTTCTTTTTTACCTCTTCAAAACTCCAACATTAAAATAATTCTTTCTTTTTTACCTCTCTAAAATTTCAACATAAATTATTATTATTATTTTTTTTACCTCTTCAAAACTCCAACATTAAAAGAATTCTTTCTTTTTTACCTCTTCAAAAGTCCAACTTTTTTTTTTTACCTCTCTAAAACTCCAACATATATATATATATTTTTTACCTCTTCAAATCTCCAACATTAAAATAATTCTTTCTTTTTTTTTCCTCTTCAAAACTCCAACATTATTTTATTTATTATTTGTTTTACCTCTTCAAAACTCCAACTTTAAAATAATTATTTCTTTTTTACCTCTTCAAAAATAAAACATTAAAAGATTTATTTCTTTTTTTACCTCTTCAAAACTCCAACATTAATTTCTTTTTTTTTATCTCTTCAAAAGTCCAACATTAAAAGAATTCTTTCTTTTTTACCTCTTCAAAAGTCCAACTTTTTTTTTTACCTCTCTAAAACTCCAACATATATATATATATTTTTTACCTCTTCAAAACTCCAACTTTAAAATAATTCTTTCTTTTTTACCTCTTCAAAAATAAAACATTAAAAGATTTATTTCTTTTTTTACCTCTTCAAAACTCCAACATTAATTTCTTTTTTTTTTATCTCTTCAAAAGTCCAACATTTTTTTTTTACCTCTTCAAAACACCAACATTAAAATAATTCTTAGTTTATTACCTCTTCAAAACTCCAACATTAATTTCTTTTTTTTTTTACCTCTTCAAAAGTCCAACATTTTTTTTTTTTTACCTCTTCAAAAGTCCAACGTTTCTTTTTTTTACCTCTTCAAAAGTCCAACATTAAAAGATTGATTTCTTTTTTACCTCTTCAAGAGTCCAACTTTTTTTTTTTTTACCTCTTCAAAACTCCAACATTATTATTATTATTTTTTTTTACCTCTTCAAAACTCCAACAGTAATATAATTATTTCTTTTTTTTACCTCTTCAAAACTCCAACATTAAAATAATTATTTATTTTTTACCTCTTCAAAACTCCAACATTAAAATAATTCTTTCTTTTTTTACCTCTTCAAAACTCCAACGTAATTTTTTTTTTTTTTTTTTTACCTCTTCAAAACTCCAACATTTTTTTTCCCTCTTCAAAACTCCAACATTAAAATAATTCTTTCTTTTTTACCTCTTCAAAACTCCAACATTAAAATAATTCTTTGTTTATTACCTCTTCAAAACTCCAACATTAATTTCTTTTTTTTTTTACCTCTTCAAAAGTCCAACATTTTTTTTTTTTTACCTCTTCAAAACTCCAACATTAAAAGATGTATTTCTTTTTTTACCTCTTCAAAACTCCAACGTTAATCCTTTTTTTTTTATCTCTTCAAAAGTCCAACATTTTTTTTTTTTACTTCTTCAAAACCCCAACATTAAAAGATTTATTTCTTTTTTTACCTCTTCAAAACTCCAATGTTATTATTATTTTTGTTTTTACCTCTTCAAAACTCCAACATTAAAAGATTTATTTCTTTTTTTACCTCTTCAAAACTCCAACATTAAAATAATTCTTTCTTTTTTACCTCTCTAAAATTTCAACATAAATTATTATTATTCTTTTTTTTACCTCTTCAAAACTCCAACATTAAAAGAATTCTTTCTTTTTTACCTCTTCAAAAGTCCAACTTTTTTTTTTTACCTCTCTAAAACTCCAACATATATATATATATTTTTTACCTCTTCAAATCTCCAACATTAAAATAATTCTTTCTTTTTTTTTCCTCTTCAAAACTCCAACATTATTTTATTTATTATTTGTTTTACCTCTTCAAAACTCCAACTTTAAAATAATTCTTTCTTTTTTACCTCTTCAAAAATAAAACATTAAAAGATTTATTTCTTTTTTTACCTCTTCAAAACTCCAACATTAATTTCTTTTTTTTTTATCTCTTCAAAAGTCCAACATTAAAAGAATTCTTTCTTTTTTACCTCTTCAAAAGTCCAACTTTTTTTTTTACCTCTCTAAAACTCCAACATATATATATATATTTTTTACCTCTTCAAATCTCCAACATTAAAATAATTCTTTCTTTTTTTTTCCTCTTCAAAACTCCAACATTATTTTATTTATTATTTGTTTTACCTCTTCAAAACTCCAACTTTAAAATAATTCTTTCTTTTTTACCTCTTCAAAAATAAAACATTAAAAGATTTATTTCTTTTTTTACCTCTTCAAAACTCCAACATTAATTTCTTTTTTTTTTACCTCTTCAAAAGTCCAACGTTTCTTTTTTTTACCTCTTCAAAAGTCCAACATTAAAAGATTGATTTCTTTTTTACCTCTTCAAGAGTCCAAATTTTTTTTTTTTTACCTCTTCAAAACTCCAACAGTAAAATAATTATTTCTTTTTTTTACCTCTTCAAAACTCCAACATTAAAATAATTATTTCTTTTTTACCTCTTCAAAACTCCAACATTAAAAGAATTCTTTCCTTTTTTACCTCTTCAAAACTCCAACGTAATTTTTTTTTTTTTTTTTTTTACCTCTTCAAAACTCCAACATTTTTTTTCCCTCTTCAAAACTCCAACATTAAAATAATTCTTTCTTTTTTACCTCTTCAAAACTCCAACATTAAAATAATTCTTTGTTTATTACCTCTTCAAAACTCCAACATTAATTTCTTTTTTTTTAGCTCTTCAAAAGTCCAACATTTTTTTTTTTTTACCTCTTCAAAACTCCAACATTAAAAGATGTATTTCTTTTTTTACCTCTTCAAAACTCCAACGTTAATTTCTTTTTTTTTTATCTCTTAAAAAGTCCAACATTTTTTTTTTTTACCTCTTCAAAACTCCAACATTAAAAGATTTATTTCTTTTTTTACCTCTTCAAAACTCCAATGTTATTATTATTTTTGTTTTTACCTCTTCAAAAGCCCAACATTTTTTTTTTTTTACCTCTTCAAAACTCCAACATTTTTTTAAAACTTTTTTTTACCTCTTCAAAACTCAAAAATTAAAAGATTTATTTCTTTTTTTACCTCTTCAAAACTCCAACATTAAAATAAATCTTTCTTTTTTACCTCTTCAAAACTCCAACATTAATTTCTTTTTTTTTTACCTCTTCAAAACTCCAACATTTTTTTTTTTACCTCTTCAAAACTGCAACATTTCTTTTTTTTTACCTCTTCAAAACTCCAACATTAAAATAATTCTTTCTTTTTTACTTCTCTAAAAAAAATTATGTTGGAGTTTCAACATTATTTTATTTTATTTTTTTTTTACCTCTTCAAAACTCCAACAATAAAAGATGTATTTCTTTTTTTACCTCTTCAAAACTCCAACATTAATTTCTTTTTTTTTACCTCTTCAAAACTGCAACATTTCTTTTTTTTTACCTCTTCAAAACTCCAACATTAAAATAATTCTTTCTTTTTTACTTCTCTAAAAAAAATTATGTTGGAGTTTCAACATTATTTTTTTTTTTTTTTTTTTTACCTCTTCAAAACTCCAACATTAAAAGATTTATTTATTTTTTTACCTCTTCAAAACTCCAACATTAAACGATTTATTTATTTTTTTACCTCTTCAAAACTCCAACATTAAAAGAATTCTATCTTTTTTACCTCTTCAAAAGTCCAACATTAATTTTTTTTTTTTTTACCTCTTATAAAGTTTAACATTAAAATAATTCTTTCTTTTTTACCTCTTCAAAACTCCAACATTTTTTATTTTTTTTTACCTCTTCAAAACTCCAACATTAAAAGATGTATTTCTTTTTTTACCTCTTCAAAACTCCAACATTAATTTCTTTTTTTTTACCTCTTCAAAACTCCAACATTAAAAGATTTATTTCTTTTTTTTACCTCTTCAAAACTCCAACATTAAAAGATTTATTTCTTTTTTTACCTCTTCAAAACTCCAACATTAAAAGAATTCTTTCTTTTTTACCTCTTCAAAAGTCCAACATTAATTTTTTTTTTTTTTACCTCTTCAAAAGTTTAACATTAAAATAATTCTTTCTTTTTTACCTCTTCAAAACTCCAACATTTTTTATTTTTTTTTACCTCTTCAAAACTCCAACATTAAAATAATTATTTCTTTTTTACCTCTCTAAAAACTCCAACATAAATTCTTTTTTTTCTTTTTTTTACCTCTTCAAAACTCCAACATTAAAATAATTCTTTGTTTATTTCCTCCTCAAAACTCCAACATTAATTTCTTTTTTTTTTTACCTCTTCAAAAGTCCAACATTTTTTTTTTTTTTTACCTCTTCAAAACTCCAACATTAAAAGATTTATTTCTTTTTTTACCTCTTCAAAACGCCAACGTTAATTTCTTTTTTTTTTATCTCTTCAAAAGTCCAACATTTTTTTTTTTTTTTACCTCTTCAAAACTCCAACATTAATTATTTTTTTTTTACCTCTTCAAAACTAAAACATGAAAAGAATTCTTTCTTTTCTACCTCTTCAAAACTCCAACATTTTTTTTTTTTTTTACCTCTTCAAAACTCCAACATTAAAAGAATTATTTCTTTTTTACCTCTCTAAAAACTCCAACATAAATTCTTTTTTTTCTTTTTTTTACCTCTTCAAAACTCCAACATTAAAATAATTCTTTGTTTATTACCTCTTCAAAACTCCAACATTAATTTCTTTTTTTTTTACCTCTTCAAAAGTCCAACATTTTTTTTTTTACCTCTTCAAAACTCCAACATTAAAAGATTTATTTCTTTTTTACCTCTTCAAAACTCCAATATATATTTTTTTTACCTCTTCAAAACTCCAACATTAAAAGATTTATTTCTTTTTTTACCTCTTCAAAACTCCAATGTTATTATTATTTTTGTTTTTACCTCTTCAAAAGCCCAACATTTTTTTTTTTACCTCTTCAAAACTCCAACATTAAAAGAAATATTTTTTTTTTACCTCTTCAAAACTCCAACATTATTATTATTTTTTTTTTTACCTCTTCAAAACTCCAACATTTAAATAATTCTTTCTTTTTTACCTCTTCAAAACTAAAACATGAAAAGAATTCTTTCTTTTCTACCTCTTCAAAACTCCAACATTTTTTTTTTTTTTACCTCTTCAAAACTCCAACATTAAAAGAATTATTTCTTTTTTACCTCTCTAAAAACTCCAACATAAATTCTTTTTTTTCTTTTTTTTACCTCTTCAAAACTCCAACATTAAAATAATTCTTTGTTTATTACCTCTTCAAAACTCCAACATTAATTTCTTTTTTTTTTACCTCTTCAAAAGTCCAACATTTTTTTTTTTTTACCTCTTCAAAACTCCAACGTTAATTTCTTTTTTTTCATCTCTTCAAAAGTCCAATATAGATTTTTTTTACCTCTTCAAAACTCCAACATTAAAAGATTTATTTCTTTTTTTACCTCTTCAAAACTCCAATGTTATTATTATTTTTGTTTTTACCTCTTCAAAAGCCCAACATTTTTTTTTTTTACCTCTTCAAAACTCCAACATTTTTTTAAAACTTTTTTTTACCTCTTCAAAACTCCAAAATTAAAAGATTTATTTCTTTTTTTACCTCTTCAAAACTCCAACATTAAAAGAAATCTTTTTTTTTTACCTCTTCAAAACTCCAACATTAATTTCTTTTTTTTTACCTCTTCAAAACTCCAACATTTTTTTTTTTACCTCTTCAAAACTCCAACATTAAAAGATTTATTTCTTTTTTTACCTCTTCAAAGGCCAACGTTAATTTCTTTTTTTTTTATCTCTTCAAAAGTCCAACATTTTTTTTTTTACCTCTTCAAAACTCCAACATTAAAAGATTTATTTCTTTTTTTACCTCTTCAAAACTCCAATGTTATTATTATTTTTGTTTTTACCTCTTCAAAAGCCCAACATTTTTTTTTTTTACCTCTTCAAAACTCCAACATTAAAAGAAATATTTTTTTTTTACCTCTTCAAAACTCCAACATTATTATTATTTTTTTTTTTACCTCTTCAAAACTCCAACATTTAAATAATTCTTTCTTTTTTACCTCTTCAAAACTAAAACATGAAAAGAATTCTTTCTTTTCTACCTCTTCAAAACTCCAACATTTTTTTTTTTTTTACCTCTTCAAAACTCCAACATTAAAAGAATTATTTCTTTTTTACCTCTCTAAAAACTCCAACATAAATTCTTTTTTTTCTTTTTTTTACCTCTTCAAAACTCCAACATTAAAATAATTCTTTGTTTATTACCTCTTCAAAACTCCAACATTAATTTCTTTTTTTTTTACCTCTTCAAAAGTCCAACATTTTTTTTTTTTTACCTCTTCAAAACTCCAACGTTAATTTCTTTTTTTTTCATCTCTTCAAAAGTCCAATATAGATTTTTTTTACCTCTTCAAAACTCCAACATTAAAAGATTTATTTCTTTTTTTACCTCTTCAAAACTCCAATGTTATTATTATTTTTGTTTTTACCTCTTCAAAAGCCCAACATTTTTTTAAAACTTTTTTTTACCTCTTCAAAACTCCAAAATTAAAAGATTTATTTCTTTTTTTACCTCTTCAAAACTCCAACATTGAAAGAAATCTTTTTTTTTTACCTCTTCAAAACTCCAACATTAATTTCTTTTTTTTTACCTCTTCAAAACTCCAACATTTTTTTTTTTACCTCTTCAAAACTCCAACATTAATTTTTTTTTTTTTACCTCTTCAAAACTCCAACATTAAAATAATTCTTTCTTTTTTACCTCTTCAAAACTAAAACATGAAAAGAATTCTTTCTTTTCTACCTCTTCAAAACTCCAACATTTTTTTTTTTACCTCTTCAAAACTCCAACATTTTTTTTTTTTTTACCTCTTCAAAACTCCAACATTATTATTTTTTTTTTTTACCTCTTCAAAACTCCAACATTAAAATAATTATTTCTTTTTTACCTCTTCAAAACTCCAATGTTATTATTATTTTTGTTTTTACCTCTTCAAAAGCCCAACATTTTTTTTTTACCTCTTCAAAACTCCAACATTTTTTTAAAACTTTTTTTTACCTCTTCAAAACTCCAAAATTAAAAGATTTATTTCTTTTTTTACCTCTTCAAAACTCCAACATTAAAAGAAATATTTTTTTTTTACCTCTTCAAAACTCCAACATTTTTTTTTTTACCTCTTCAAAACTCCAACATAAATTTTTTTTTTTTTTTTACCTCTTCAAAACTCCAACATTAAAATAATTCTTTCTTTTTTACCTCTTCAAAACTAAAACATGAAAAGAATTCTTTCTTTTCTACCTCTTCAAAACTCCAACATTTTTTTTTTTTACCTCTTCAAAACTCCAACATTAAAATAATTATTTCTTTTTTACCTCTCTAAAAACTCCAACATAAATTCTTTTTTTTCTTTTTTTTTACCTCTTCAAAACTCCAACATTAAAATAATTATTTGTTTATTACCTCTTCAAAACTCCAACATTAATTTCTTTTTTTTTACCTCTTCAAAAGTCCAACATTTTTTTTTTTTTACCTCTTCAAAACTCCAACATTAAAAGATTTATTTCTTTTTTTACCCCTTCAAAACGCCAACGTTAATTTCTTTTTTTTTTATCTCTTCAAAAGTCCAACATTTTTTTTTTTTACCTCTTCAAAACTCCAATGTTATTATTATTTTTGTTTTTACCTCTTCAAAAGCCCAACATTTTTTTTTTTACCTCTTCAAAACTCCAACATTTTTTTAAAACTTTTTTTTACCTCTTCAAAACTCCAAAATTAAAAGATTTATTTCTTTTTTTACCTCTTCAAAACTCCAACATTAAAAGAAATATTTTTTTTTTACCTCTTCAAAACTCCAACATTAATTTCTTTTTTTTTACCTCTTCAAAACTCCAACATTTTTTTTTTTACCTCTTCAAAACTCCAACATTAATTTTTTTTTTTTTACCTCTTCAAAACTCCAACATTAAAATAATTCTTTCTTTTTTACCTCTTCAAAACTAAAACATGAAAATAATTCTTTCTTTTCTACCTCTTCAAAACTCCAACATTTTTTTTTTACCTCTTCAAAACTCCAACATTTTTTTTTTTTTTTACCTCTTCAAAACTCCAACATTATTATTTTTTTTTTTTTACCTCTTCAAAACTCCAACATTAAAATAATTCTTTCTTTTTTACCTCTTCAAAACTCCAATGTTATTATTATTTTTGTTTTTACCTCTTCAAAAGCCCAACATTTTTTTTTTTACCTCTTCAAAACTCCAACATTTATTTAAACTTTTTTTTACCTCTTCAAAACTCCAAAATTAAAAGATTTATTTCTTTTTTTACCTCTTCAAAACTCCAATGTTATTATTATTTTTGTTTTTACCTCTTCAAAAGCCCAACATTTTTTTTTTTACCTCTTCAAAACTACAACATTTTTTTAAAACTTTTTTTTACCTCTTCAAAACTCCAAAATTAAAAGATTTATTTCTTTTTTTACCTCTTCAAAACTCCAACATTAAAAGAAATATTTTTTTTTTACCTCTTCAAAACTCCAACATTAAAATAATTCTTTCTTTTTTACCTCTTCAAAACTAAAACATGAAAAGAATTCTTTCTTTTCTACCTCTTCAAAACTCCAACATTTTTTTTTTTTTTACCTCTTCAAAACTCCAACATTAAAAGAATTATTTCTTTTTTAACTCTCTAAAAACTCCAACATAAATTCTTTTTTTTCTTTTTTTTACCTCTTCAAAACTCCAACATTAAAATAATTCTTTGTTTATTACCTCTTCAAAACTCCAACATTAATTTCTTTTTTTTTTACCTCTTCAAAACTCCAACATTTTTTTTTTTACCTCTTCAAAACTCCAACATTAAAAGATTTATTTCTTTTTTTTACCTCTTCAAAAGTCCAATATATATTTTTTTTACCTCTTCAAAACTCCAACATTAAAAGATTTATTTCTTTTTTTACCTCTTCAAAACTCCAATGTTATTATTATTTTTGTTTTTACCTCTTCAAAAGCCCAACATTTTTTTTTTTTACCTCTTCAAAACTCCAACATTTTTTTAAAACTTTTTTTTACCTCTTCAAAACTCCAAAATTAAAAGATTTATTTCTTTTTTTTACCTCTTCAAAACTCCAACATTAAAAGAAATCTTTTTTTTTTACCTCTTCAAAACTCCAACATTAATTTCTTTTTTTTTACCTCTTCAAAACTCCAACATTTTTTTTTTTACCTCTTCAAAACTCCAACATTAATTTTTTTTTTTTTACCTCTTCAAAACTCCAACATTAAAATAATTCTTTCTTTTTTACCTCTTCAAAACTAAAACATGAAAAGAATTCTTTCTTTTCTACCTCTTCAAAACTCCAACATTTTTTTTTTTACCTCTTCAAAACTCCAACATTTTTTTTTTTTTTACCTCTTCAAAAGCCCAACATTTTTTTTTTTACCTCTTCAAAACTCCAACATTTATTTAAACTTTTTTTTACCTCTTCAAAACTCCAAAATTAAAAGATTTATTTCTTTTTTTACCTCTTCAAAACTCCAACATTAAAAGAAATATTTTTTTTTTACCTCTTCAAAACTCCAACATTTTTTTTTACCTCTTCAAAACTCCAACATTAATTTTTTTTTTTTTTTTACCTCTTCAAAACTCCAACATTAAAATAATTCTTTCTTTTTTACCTCTTCAAAACTAAAACATGAAAAGAATTCTTTCTTTTCTACCTCTTCAAAACTCCAACATTTTTTTTTTTTTACCTCTTCAAAACTCCAACATTAAAAGAATTATTTCTTTTTTACCTCTCTAAAAACTCCAACATAAATTCTTTTTTTTCTTTTTTTTTACCTCTTCAAAACTCCAACATTAAAATAATTATTTGTTTATTACCTCTTCAAAACTCCAACATTAATTTCTTTTTTTTTTACCTCTTCAAAAGTCCAATATTTTTTTTTTTTTACCTCTTCAAAACTCCAACATTAAAAGATTTATTTCTTTTTTTACCTCTTCAAAACTCCAACATTAAAAGATTTTTTTCTTTTTTTACCTCTTCAAAACTCCAATGTTATTATTATTTTTGTTTTTACCTCTTCAAAAGCCCAACATTTTTTTTTTACCTCTTCAAAACTCCAACATTTTTTTAAAACTTTTTTTTACCTCTTCAAAACTCCAAAATTAAAAGATTTATTTCTTTTTTTACCTCTTCAAAACTCCAACATTAAAAGAAATCTTTTTTTTTTACCTCTTCAAAACTCCAACATTTTTTTTTTACCTCTTCAAAACTCCGTTAATTTTTTTTTTTTTACCTCTTCAAAACTCCAACATTAAAATAATTCTTTCTTTTTTACCTCTTCAAAACTAAAACATGAAAAGAATTCTTTCTTTTCTACTTCTTCAAAACTCCAACATTTTTTTTTTTACCTCTTCAAAACTCCAACATTAAAATAATTCTTTCTTTTTTACCTCTTCAAAACTAAAACATGAAAAGAATTCTTTCTTTTCTACCTCTTCAAAACTCCAACATTTTTTTTTTTTTTACCTCTTCAAAACTCCAACATTAAAAGATTATTTCTTTTTTTACCTCTTCAAAACTCCAACATTAAAATAATTCTTTCTTTTTTACCTCTTCAAAACTCCAACTTTTTTTTTTACCTCTCTAAAACTCCAACATATTTTTTTTTATTTTTTTTACCTCTTCAAATCTCCAACATTAAAATATTTCTTTCTTTTTTTTTCCTCTTCAAAACTAAAACATTAAAAGAATTCTTTCTTTTCTACCTCTTCAGAACTCCAACATTTTTTTTAATTTTTTTTACCTCTTCAAAACTCCAACATTAATTTCTTTTTTTTTATCTCTTCAAAAGTCCAACATTTTGTTTTACCTCTTCAAAAGTCCAACTTTTTTTTTTACCTCTTCAAAAGCCCAACATTTTTTTTTTTTTTTACCTCTTCAAAACTCCAACATTAAAAGATTATTTCTTTTTTTACCTCTTCAAAACTCCAACATTAAAAGAATTCTTTCTTTTTTACCTCTTCAAAAGTCCAACTTTTTTTTTTACCTCTCTAAAACTCCAACATATTTTTTTTTATTTTTTTTACCTCTTCAAATCTCCAACATTAAAATTATTCTTTCTTTTTTTTTCCTCTTCAAAACTAAAACATTAAAAGAATTCTTTCTTTTCTACCTCTTCAGAACTCCAACATTTTTTTTATTTTTTTTTACCTCTTCAAAACTCCAACATTAAAAGATGTATTTCTTTTTTTACCTCTTCAAAACTCCAACATTAATTTCTTTTTTTTTATCTCTTCAAAAGTCCAACATTTTGTTTTTACCTCTTCAAAAGTCCAACTTTTTTTTTTACCTCTTCAAAAGCCCAACATTTTTTTTTTTTTACCTCTTCAAAACTCCAACATTTTTTTAAACTTTTTTTTACCTCTTCAAAACTCCAAAATTAAAAGATTTATTTCTTTTTTTACCTCTTCAAAACTCCAACATTATTATTATTATTTTTTTTACCTCTTCAAATCTCCAACATTAAAATATTTCTTTCTTTTTTTTTCCTCTTCAAAACTAAAACATTAAAAGAATTCTTTCTTTTCTACCTCTTCAGAACTCCAACATTTTTTTAATTTTTTTTACCTCTTCAAAACTCCAACATTAAAAGATGTATTTCTTTTTTTTCCTCTTCAAAACTCCAACATTAATTTCTTTTTTTTTATCTATTCAAAAGTCCAACGTTTTGTTTTTAGCTCTTCAAAAGTCCAACTTTTTTTTTTACCTCTTCAAAAGCCCAACATTTTTTTTTTTTTTTACCTCTTCAAAACTCCAACATTTTTTTAAACTTTTTTTTACCTCTTCAAAACTCCAAAATTAAAAGATTTATTTCTTTTTTTACCTCTTCAAAACTCCAACATTAAAATAATTCTTTCTTTTTTACCTCTCTAAAACTCCAACATGATTTTTTTTTTTTTTTTTTTACCTCTTCAAAACTCCAACATTTTTTTTTTTTTTTACCTCTTCAAAACTCCAACATTGATTTTTTGTTCGTTTTTTTACCTCTTCAAAACTCAAATTTTTTTATTTTTTTTTTACCTCTTCAAAACTCCAACTTTTTTTTTTTTTTTTTACCTCTTCAAAACTCCACAATTTTTTTTTTTTTTTTTACCTCTTCAAAACTCCAACATTTTTTTTTTTTTTTACCTCTTCAAAACTCCAACATTGATTTTTTGTTCGTTTTTTTACCTCTTCAAAACTCCAACTTTTTTTTTTTTTTTACCTCTTCAAAACTCCAACATTGATTTATTGTTTCTTTTTTTACCTCTTCAAAACTCCAACTTTTTTTTTTTTTACCTCTTCAAAACTCCAACTTTTTTTTTTTTTTTTTTACCTCTTCAAAACTCCACAATTTTTTTTTTTTACCTCTTCAAAACTCCTAAATTTTTTTTTTTTTTTACCTCTTCAAAACTCCACAATTTTTTTTTTTTTTTTTTTTACCTCTCCAAAACTCCAACATTGATTTTTTGTTCCTTTTTTTACCTCTTCAAAACTCTTTTTTTTTTTTTTTACCTCTTCAAAACTCCACAATTTTTTTTTTTTCTTAGCTCTTCAAAACTCAATTTTTTTTTTTTTTTTTACCTCTTCAAAACTCCAATTTTTTTTTTTTTTACCTCTTCAAAACTCCTAAATTTTTTTTTTTTTTTTACCTCTTCAAAACTCCACATTTTTTTTTTTTTTTTTTTACCTCTTCAAAACTCCAACATTGATTTTTTGTTCCTTTTTTTACCTCTTCAAAACTCCAACTTTGATTTTTTGTTCCTTTTTTTACCTCTTCAAAACTCCAACTTTTTTTTTTTTTTTTACCTCTTCAAAACTCCTAACTTTTTTTTTTTTTTTTACCTCTTCAAAACTCCACAATTTTTTTATTTTTTTTTTTACCTCTTCAAAACTCCAACATTGATTTTTTGTTCCTTTTTTTACCTCTTCAAAACTCCACAATTTTTTTATTTTTTTTTTTACCTCTTCAAAACTCAATTTTTTTTATTTTTTTTTACCTCTTCAAAACTCCTAAATTTTTTTTTTTTTTTTTTACCTCTTCAAAACTCCACAATTTTTTTTTTTTTACCTCTTCAAAACTCCTAAATTTTTTTTTTTTTTTACCTCTTCAAAACTCCACAATTTTTTTTTTTTTTTTTTACCTCTTCAAAACTCCACAATTTTTTTTTTTTTTTACCTATTCAAAACTCCTAAATTTTTTTTTTTTTTTTTTTACCTCTTCAAAACTCCAACATTGATTTTTTGTTCCTTTTTTTACCTCTTCAAAACTCCAACTTTTTTTTTTTTTTACCTCTTCAAAACTCAAATTTTTTTTTTTTTTTTTACCTCTTCAAAACTCAATTTTTTTTTTTTTTTTTTTTACCTCTTCAAAACTCAATTTTTTTTTTTTTACCTATTCAAAACTCCTAAATTTTTTTTTTTTTTTTTTTACCTCTTCAAAACTCCACAATTTTTTTATTTTTTTTTTTACCTCTTCAAAACTCCAACATTGATTTTTTGTTCCTTTTTTTACCTCTTCAAAACTCCACAATTTTTTTATTTTTTTTTTTACCTCTTCAAAACTCAATTTTTTTTATTTTTTTTTACCTCTTCAAAACTCCTAAATTTTTTTTTTTTTTTTTTACCTCTTCAAAACTCCACAATTTTTTTTTTTTTACCTCTTCAAAACTCCTAAATTTTTTTTTTTTTTTACCTCTTCAAAACTCCACAATTTTTTTTTTTTTTTTTACCTCTTCAAAACTCCACAATTTTTTTTTTTTTTTACCTATTCAAAACTCCTAAATTTTTTTTTTTTTTTTTTTACCTCTTCAAAACTCCAACATTGATTTTTTGTTCCTTTTTTTACCTCTTCAAAACTCCAACTTTTTTTTTTTTTTACCTCTTCAAAACTCAAATTTTTTTTTTTTTTTTTACCTCTTCAAAACTCAATTTTTTTTTTTTTTTTTTTTACCTCTTCAAAACTCAATTTTTTTTTTTTTACCTATTCAAAACTCCTAAATTTTTTTTTTTTTTTTTTTACCTCTTCAAAACTCCAACATTGATTTTTTGTTCCTTTTTTTACCTCTTCAAAACTCCAACTTTTTTTTTTTTTACCTCTTCAAAACTCAATTTTTTTTTTTTTTTTTACCTCTTCAAAACTCCACACATTTTTTTATTTATTTTTTTTACCTCTTCAAAACTCCACAATTTTTTTTTTTTTACCTCTTCAAAACTCCTAAATTTTTATTTTTTTTTACCTCTTCAAAACTCCAAAATTTTTTTATTTTTTTTTACCTCTTCAAAACTCCAAAATTTTTTTTTTTTTTTTTTTTACCTCTTCAAAACTCCTAAATTTTTTTTTTTTTTTTTTCCTCTTCAAAACTCCAACTTTTTTTTTTTTTTACCTCTTCAAAACTCCAACTTTTTTTTTTTTACCTCTTCAAAACTCCAACATTGATTTTTTGTTCCTTTTTTTTCCTCTTCAAAACTCCACAATTTTTTTTATTTATTTTTTTTACCTCTTCAAAACTCCAACTTTTTTTTCTTTTTTTTTTACCTCTTCAAAACTCCTAATTTTTTTTTTTTTTTTTTTTACCTCTTCAAAACTCCTAAATTTTTTTTTTTTTTTTTTACCTCTTCAAAACTCCACAATTTTTTTTTTTTTTTTTACCTATTCAAAACTCCTAAATTTATTTATTTATTTTTTACCTCTTCAAAACTCCAACATTGATTTTTTGTTCCTTTTTTTACCTCTTCAAAACTCCTAAATTTTTTTTTTTTTTTACCTCTTCAAAACTCCAAAAATTTTTTATTTTTTTTTACCTCTTCAAAACTCAAATTTTTTTTTTTTTTTTTTTACCTCTTCAAAACTCCTAAATTTTTTTATTTTTTTTTCCTCTTCAAAACTCCAACTTTTTTTTTTTTTTACCTCTTCAAAACTCCAACTTTTTTTTTTTTTTACCTCTTCAAAACTCCAACATTGATTTTTTGTTCCTTTTTTTTCCTCTTCAAAACTCCACAATTTTTTTTATTTATTTTTTTTACCTCTTCAAAACTCCAACTTTTTTTTTTTTTTTTTTTACCTCTTCAAAACTCCTAAATTTTTTTTTATTTTTTTTACCTCTTCAAAACTCCTAAATTTTTTTTTTTTTTTTTTACCTCTTCAAAACTCCACAATTTTTTTTTTTTTTTTTTACCTATTCAAAACTCCTAAATTTATTTATTTATTTTTTACCTCTTCCAAACTCCAACATTGATTTTTTGTTCCTTTTTTTAGCTCTTCAAAACTCTATTTTTTTATTTTTTTTTTTTACCTCTTCAAAACTCAATTTTTTTTTTTTACCTCTTCAAAACTCCAACATTGATTTTTTGTTCCTTTTTTTACCTCTTCAAAACTCCAAATTTTTTTTTAAATTTTTTTTTACCTCTTCAAAACTCAATTTATTTTTTTTACCTCTTCAAAACTCCACAATTTTTTATTTTTTTTTAGCTCTTCAAAACTCAATTTTTTTTTTTTTTTTTACCTCTTCAAAACTCCAATTTTTTTTTTTTAACCTATTCAAAACTCCTAAATTTTTTTTTTTTTTTTTTACCTCTTCAAAACTCCAACATTGATTTTTTTGTTGCTTTTTTTACCTCTTCAAAACTCCAACATTTTTTTTTTTTTTTACCTCTTCAAAACTCAATTTTTTTTTTACCTCTTCAAAACTCCACAATTTTTTTTTTTTTTTTAGCTCTTCAAAACTCAATTTTTTTTTTTTTTTTTACCTCTTCAAAACTCCAATTTTTTTTTTTTTTTACCTCTTCAAAACTCCTAAATTTTTTTTTTTTTTTTACCTCTTCAAAACTCCACATTTTTTTTTTTTTTTTTTTACCTCTTCAAAACTCCAACATTGATTTTTTGTTCCTTTTTTTACCTCTTCAAAACTCCAAATTTTTTTTTTTTTTTACCTCTTCAAAACTCCTAACTTTTTTTTTTTTTTTACCTCTTCAAAACTCCACAATTTTTTTTTTTTTTTTTTACCTCTTCAAAACTCCAACATTGATTTTTTGTTCCTTTTTTTACCTCTTCAAAACTCCAACTTTTTTTTTTTTTTACCTCTTCAAAACTCCAACTTTTTTTTTTTTTTTTTTTACCTCTTCAAAACTCCAACATTGATTTTTTGTTCCTTTTTTTACCTCTTCAAAACTCCAAAATTTTTTTTTTTTTTTTTTTTACCTCTTCAAAACTCCAACATTGATTTTTTGTTCCTTTTTTTACCTCTTCAAAACTCCAACTTTTTTTTTTTTTTACCTCTTCAAAACTCAATTTCTTTTTTTTTTTTTTTTTACCTCTTCAAAACTCCAACATTGATTTTTTTTTTTTTTTTTTACCTCTTCAAAACTCCAACTTTTTTTTTTTTTTTACCTCTTCAAAACTCCACAATTTTTTTTTTTTTTTTTTTTTACCTCTTCAAAACACCAACTTTTTTTTTTTTTTACCTCTTCAAAACTTCAACATTGATTTTTTGTTCCTTTTTTTACCTCTTCAAAACTCCAAATTTTTTTTTTTTTTTTTTTTTACCTCTTCAAAACTCCAACTTTTTTTTTTTTTTTACCTCTTCAAAACTCTACAATTGTTTTTTTTTTTTTTTTTTTACCTCTTCAAAACTCCAACTTTTTTTTTTTTTACCTCTTCAAAACTCAATTTTTTTTATTTTTTTTTACCTCTTCAAAACTCCAACTTTTTTTTTTTTTTACCTCTTCAAAACTCCAACTTTTTTTTTTTTTTACCTCTTCAAAACTCCAACTTTTTTTTTTTTTACCTCTTCAAAACTCCACAATTTTTTTTTTTTTTTTTTTTACCTCTTCAAAACTCCAACTTTTTTTTTTTTTACCTCTTCAAAACTCCAACTTTTTTTTTTTTTTTTTTACCTCTTCAAAACTCCAACATTGATTTTTTGTTCCTTTTTTTACCTCTTCAAAACTCCACAATTTTTTTTATTTTATTTTTTTACCTCTTCAAAACTCCAACTTTTTATTTTTTTTTACCTCTTCAAAACTCATTTTTTTTATTATTTTTTTTTACCTCTTCAAAACTCCAACATTGATTTTTTGTTCCTTTTTTTACCTCTTCAAAACTCCAAATTTTTTTATTTTTTTTTTTACCTCTTCAAAACTTATTTTTTTTATTTTTTTTTTACCTCTTCAAAACTCCAACATTGATTTTTTGTTCCTTTTTTTACCTCTTCAAAACTCCAAATTTTTTTTTTTTTTTTTTTACCTCTTCAAAACTCAATTTTTTTTTTTTTTTTACCTCTTCAAAACTCTACAATTTTATTTTTTATTTTTTTTTTTACCTCTTCAAAACTCCAACTTTTTTTTTTTTTTACCTCTTCAAAACTCCAACATTTTTTTTTTTTTAACCTCTTCAAAACTCCAACATTGATTTTTTGTTCCTTTTTTTACCTCTTCAAAACTCCACAATTTTTTTTTTTTTTTTTTTTTACCTCTTCAAAACTCCAACTTTTTATTTTTTTTACCTCTTCAAAACTCATTTTTTTTTATTATTTTTTTTTACCTCTTCAAAACTCCAACATTGATTTTTTGTTCCTTTTTTTACCTCTTCAAAACTCCAACTTTTTTTTTTTTTACCTCTTCAAAACTCAATTTTTTTTTTTTTTTTTACCTCTTCAAAACTCCACACATTTTTTTATTTATTTTTTTTACCTCTTCAAAACTCCACAATTTTTTTTTTTTTTACCTCTTCAAAACTCCTAAATTTTTATTTTTTTTTACCTCTTCAAAACTCCAAAAATTTTTTATTTTTTTTTACCTCTTCAAAACTCCAAAATTTTTTTTTTTTTTTTTTTACCTCTTCAAAACTCCACAATTTTTTATTATTTTTTTTTACCTCTTCAAAACTCCAACATTGATTTTTTGTTCCTTTTTTTACCTCTTCAAAACTCCAAATTTTTTTATTTTTTTTTTTACCTCTTCAAAACTTATTTTTTTTTTTTTTTTTTTACCTCTTCAAAACTCCAACATTGATTTTTTGTTCCTTTTTTTACCTCTTCAAAACTCCAATTTTTTTTTTTTTTTTTTTTTTACCTCTTCAAAACTCAATTTTTTTTATTTTTTTTTACCTCTTCAAAACTCCAACTTTTTTTTTTTTTTTTTACCTCTTCAAAACTCTACAATTTTTTTTTTTTTTTTTTTTTTTACCTCTTCAAAACTCCAACTTTTTTTTTTTTTACCTCTTCAAAACTCCAACTTTTTTTTTTTTTTTTTTTACCTCTTCAAAACTCCAACATTGATTTTTTGTTCCTTTTTTTACCTCTTCAAAACTCAATTTTTTTTTTTTTTTTTACCTCTTCAAAACTCCAACATTGATTTTTTTTTTTTTTTTTACCTCTTCAAAACTCCAACATTTTTTTTTTTTTACCTCTTCAAAACTCCAACATAGATTTTTTGTTCCTTTTTTTACCTCTTCAAAACTCCACACTTTTTTTTTTTTTTTTTTTTTACCTCTTCAAAACTCCAACTTTTTATTTTTTTTTACCTCTTCAAAACTCATTTTTTTTTATTTTTATTTTTTACCTCTTCAAAACTCCAACATTGATTTTTTGTTCCTTTTTTTACCTCTTCAAAACTCCAACTTTTTTTTTTTTTTACCTCTTCAAAACTTTTTTTTTTTTTTTTTACCTCTTCAAAACTCCAACTTTTTTTTTTTTTTACCTCTTCAAAACTCTACAATTTTTTTTTTTTTTTTTTTTTACCTCTTCAAAACTCCAACTTTTTTTTTTTTTACCTCTTCAAAACTCCAACTTTTTTTTTTTTTTTTTTTACCTCTTCAAAACTCCAACATTTTTTTTTTTTTTTACCTCTTCAAAACTCCAACATTGATTTTTTGTTCCTTTTTTTACCTCTTCAAAACTCCAACATTGATTTTTTGTTCCTTTTTTTACCTCTTCAAAACTCCAAATTTTTTTTTTTTTTTTTTTTACCTCTTCAAAACTCATTTTTTTTTTTTTTTTTACCTCTTCAAAACTCCAACTTTTTTTTTTTTTTTTTACCTCTTCAAAACTCTACAATTTTATTTATTTTTTTTTTTTTTACCTCTTCAAAACTCCAACTTTTTTTTTTTTTTACCTCTTCAAAACTCCAACTTTTTTTTTTTTTTTTTTTACCTCTTCAAAACTCCAACATTGATTTTTTGTTCCTTTTTTTACCTCTTCAAAACTCCAAATTTTTTTTTTTTTTTTTTTACCTCTTCAAAACTCCAATTTTTTTTTTTTTTTTACCTCTTCAAAACTCCAACTTTTTTTTTTTTTTTTTTACCTCTTCAAAACTCCAACATTGATTTTTTGTTCCTTTTTTTACCTCTTCAAAACTCAAATTTTTTTTTTTTTTTTTTTTTACCTCTTCAAAACTCCAACTTTTTTTTTTTTTTACCTCTTCAAAACTCCAACATTTTTTTTTTTTTTTACCTCTTCAAAACTCCAACATTGATTTTTTGTTACTTTTTTTACCTCTTCAAAACTCCAACATTGATTTTTTGTTCCTTTTTTTTCCTCTTCAAAACTCCACAATTTTTTTTATTTATTTTTTTTACCTCTTCAAAACTCCAACTTTTTTTTCTTTTTTTTTTACCTCTTCAAAACTCCTAATTTTTTTTTTATTTTTTTTACCTCTTCAAAACTCCTAAATTTTTTTTTTTTTTTTTTACCTCTTCAAAACTCCACAATTTTTTTTTTTTTTGTTTTACCTATTCAAAACTCCTAAATTTATTTATTTATTTTTTACCTCTTCAAAACTCCAACATTGATTTTTTGTTCCTTTTTTTACCTCTTCAAAACTCCTAAATTTTTTTTTTTTTTTACCTCTTCAAAACTCCAAAATTTTTTTTTTTTTTTTACCTCTTCAAAACTCTACAATTTTATTTATTTTTTTTTTTTTACCTCTTCAAAACTCCAACTTTTTTTTTTTTTTACCTCTTCAAAACTCCAACTTTTTTTTTTTTTTTTTTTACCTCTTCAAAACTCCAACATTGATTTTTTGTTCCTTTTTTTACCTCTTCAAAACTCCAAATTTTTTTTTATTTTTTTTTACCTCTTCAAAACTCCAATTTTTTTTTTTTTTTTACCTCTTCAAAACTCCAACTTTTTTTTTTTTTTACCTCTTCAAAACTCCAACATTTTTTTTTTTTAACCTCTTCAAAACTCCAACATTGATTTTTTGTTCCTTTTTTTACCTCTTCAAAACTCCACAATTTTTTTTTTTTTTTTTTTTACCTCTTCAAAACTCCAACTTTTTATTTTTTTTACCTCTTCAAAACTCATTTTTTTTTATTATTTTTTTTTACCTCTTCAAAACTCCAACATTGATTTTTTGTTCCTTTTTTTACCTCTTCAAAACTCCAACTTTTTTTTTTTTTACCTCTTCAAAACTCAATTTTTTTTTTTTTTTTTTACCTCTTCAAAACTCCACACATTTTTTTATTTATTTTTTTTACCTCTTCAAAACTCCACAATTTTTTTTTTTTTACCTCTTCAAAACTCCTAAATTTTTATTTTTTTTTACCTCTTCAAAACTCCAAAATTTTTTTATTTTTTTTTACCTCTTCAAAACTCCAAAATTTTTTTTTTTTTTTTTTTACCTCTTCAAAACTCCACAATTTTTTATTATTTTTTTTTACCTCTTCAAAACTCCAACATTGATTTTTTGTTCCTTTTTTTACCTCTTCAAAACTCCAAATTTTTTTATTTTTTTTTTTACCTCTTCAAAACTTATTTTTTTTTTTTTTTTTTTACCTCTTCAAAACTCCAACATTGATTTTTTGTTCCTTTTTTTACCTCTTCAAAACTCCAATTTTTTTTTTTTTTTTTTTTTACCTCTTCAAAACTCAATTTTTTTTATTTTTTTTTACCTCTTCAAAACTCCAACTTTTTTTTTTTTTTTTTACCTCTTCAAAACTCTACAATTTTTTTTTTTTTTTTTTTTTTTTACCTCTTCAAAACTCCAACTTTTTTTTTTTTTACCTCTTCAAAACTCCAACTTTTTTTTTTTTTTTTTTTACCTCTTCAAAACTCCAACATTGATTTTTTGTTCCTTTTTTTACCTCTTCAAAACTCAATTTTTTTTTTTTTTTTACCTCTTCAAAACTCCAACATTGATTTTTTTTTTTTTTTTTACCTCTTCAAAACTCCAACATTTTTTTTTTTTTACCTCTTCAAAACTCCAACATAGATTTTTTGTTCCTTTTTTTACCTCTTCAAAACTCCACACTTTTTTTTTTTTTTTTTTTTACCTCTTCAAAACTCCAACTTTTTATTTTTTTTTACCTCTTCAAAACTCATTTTTTTTTATTTTTATTTTTTACCTCTTCAAAACTCCAACATTGATTTTTTGTTCCTTTTTTTACCTCTTCAAAACTCCAACTTTTTTTTTTTTTTACCTCTTCAAAACTTTTTTTTTTTTTTTTTACCTCTTCAAAACTCCAACTTTTTTTTTTTTTTACCTCTTCAAAACTCTACAATTTTTTTTTTTTTTTTTTTTTACCTCTTCAAAACTCCAACTTTTTTTTTTTTTACCTCTTCAAAACTCCAACTTTTTTTTTTTTTTTTTTTACCTCTTCAAAACTCCAACATTTTTTTTTTTTTTTACCTCTTCAAAACTCCAACATTGATTTTTTGTTCCTTTTTTTACCTCTTCAAAACTCCAACATTGATTTTTTGTTCCTTTTTTTACCTCTTCAAAACTCCAAATTTTTTTTTTTTTTTTTTTTACCTCTTCAAAACTCTTTTTTTTTTTTTTTTTACCTCTTCAAAACTCCAACTTTTTTTTTTTTTTTTTACCTCTTCAAAACTCTACAATTTTATTTATTTTTTTTTTTTTTACCTCTTCAAAACTCCAACTTTTTTTTTTTTTTACCTCTTCAAAACTCCAACTTTTTTTTTTTTTTTTTTTACCTCTTCAAAACTCCAACATTGATTTTTTGTTCCTTTTTTTACCTCTTCAAAACTCCAAATTTTTTTTTTTTTTTTTTTACCTCTTCAAAACTCCAATTTTTTTTTTTTTTTACCTCTTCAAAACTCCAACTTTTTTTTTTTTTTTTTTTACCTCTTCAAAACTCCAACATTGATTTTTTGTTCCTTTTTTTACCTCTTCAAAACTCAAATTTTTTTTTTTTTTTTTTTTTTTACCTCTTCAAAACTCCAACTTTTTTTTTTTTTTACCTCTTCAAAACTCCATTTTTTTTTTTTTTACCTCTTCAAAACTCCAACATTGATTTTTTGTTACTTTTTTACCTCTTCAAAACTCCAACATTGATTTTTTGTTCCTTTTTTTTCCCTCTTCAAAACTCCACAATTTTTTTTATTTATTTTTTTTACCTCTTCAAAACTCCAACTTTTTTTTCTTTTTTTTTTACCTCTTCAAAACTCCTAATTTTTTTTTTTTTTTTTTACCTCTTCAAAACTCCTAAATTTTTTTTTTTTTTTTTTACCTCTTCAAAACTCCACAATTTTTTTTTTTTTTGTTTTACCTATTCAAAACTCCTAAATTTATTTATTTATTTTTTACCTCTTCAAAACTCCAACATTGATTTTTTGTTCCTTTTTTTACCTCTTCAAAACTCCTAAATTTTTTTTTTTTTTTACCTCTTCAAAACTCCAAATTTTTTTTTTTTTTTTACCTCTTCAAAACTCTACAATTTTATTTTTTATTTTTTTTTTTACCTCTTCAAAACTCCAACTTTTTTTTTTTTTTACCTCTTCAAAACTCCAACTTTTTTTTTTTTTTTTTTACCTCTTCAAAACTCCAACATTGATTTTTTGTTCCTTTTTTTACCTCTTCAAAACTCCAAATTTTTTTTTATTTTTTTTAACCTCTTCAAAACTCCAATTTTTTTTTTTTTTTACCTCTTCAAAACTCCAACTTTTTTTTTTTTTTTACCTCTTCAAAACTCCAACATTTTTTTTTTTTTAACCTCTTCAAAACTCCAACATTGATTTTTTGTTCCTTTTTTTACCTCTTCAAAACTCCACAATTTTTTTTTTTTTTTTTTTTTACCTCTTCAAAACTCCAACTTTTTATTTTTTTTACCTCTTCAAAACTCATTTTTTTTTATTATTTTTTTTTACCTCTTCAAAACTCCAACATTGATTTTTTGTTCCTTTTTTTACCTCTTCAAAACTCCAACTTTTTTTTTTTTTACCTCTTCAAAACTCAATTTTTTTTTTTTTTTTTTACCTCTTCAAAACTCCACACATTTTTTTATTTATTTTTTTACCTCTTCAAAACTCCACAATTTTTTTTTTTTTACCTCTTCAAAACTCCTAAATTTTTATTTTTTTTTACCTCTTCAAAACTCCAAAATTTTTTTATTTTTTTTTACCTCTTCAAAACTCCAAAATTTTTTTTTTTTTTTTTTTACCTCTTCAAAACTCCACAATTTTTTATTATTTTTTTTTACCTCTTCAAAACTCCAACATTGATTTTTTGTTCCTTTTTTTACCTCTTCAAAACTCCAAATTTTTTTATTTTTTTTTTTACCTCTTCAAAACTTATTTTATTTTTTTTTTTTTTACCTCTTCAAAACTCCAACATTGATTTTTTGTTCCTTTTTTTACCTCTTCAAAACTCCAACTTTTTTTTTTTTTTACCTCTTCAAAACTCCAACTTTTTTTTTTTTTTTTTTTACCTCTTCAAAACTCCAACATTGATTTTTTGTTCCTTTTTTTACCTCTTCAAAACTCCAAAATTTTTTTTTTTTTTTTTTTTACCTCTTCAAAACTCCAACATTGATTTTTTGTTCCTTTTTTTACCTCTTCAAAACTCCAACTTTTTTTTTTTTTTACCTCTTCAAAACTCAATTTCTTTTTTTTTTTTTTTTTACCTCTTCAAAACTCCAACATTGATTTTTTTTTTTTTTTTTTACCTCTTCAAAACTCCAACTTTTTTTTTTTTTTTACCTCTTCAAAACTCCACAATTTTTTTTTTTTTTTTTTTTTTACCTCTTCAAAACACCAACTTTTTTTTTTTTTTACCTCTTCAAAACTTCAACATTGATTTTTTGTTCCTTTTTTTACCTCTTCAAAACTCCAACTTTTTTTTTTTTTTTTACCTCTTCAAAACTCCACAATTTTTTTTTTTTTTTACCTCTTCAAAACTCAATTTTTTTTTTTTTTTTTTTTTACCTCTTCAAAACTCCAACTTTTTTTTTTTTTTTTTTTACCTCTTCAAAACTCCAACATTGATTTTTTGTTCCTTTTTTTACCTCTTCAAAACTCCACAATTTTTTTATTTTTTTTTTTACCTCTTCAAAACTCAATTTTTTTTATTTTTTTTTACCTCTTCAAAACTCCTAAATTTTTTTTTTTTTTTTTTACCTCTTCAAAACTCCACAATTTTTTTTTTTTTACCTCTTCAAAACTCCTAAATTTTTTTTTTTTTTTACCTCTTCAAAACTCCACAATTTTTTTTTTTTTTTTTACCTCTTCAAAACTCCACAATTTTTTTTTTTTTTTACCTATTCAAAACTCCTAAATTTTTTTTTTTTTTTTTTTACCTCTTCAAAACTCCAACATTGATTTTTTGTTCCTTTTTTTACCTCTTCAAAACTCCAACTTTTTTTTTTTTTTACCTCTTCAAAACTCAAATTTTTTTTTTTTTTTTTACCTCTTCAAAACTCAATTTTTTTTTTTTTTTTTTTTTACCTCTTCAAAACTCAATTTTTTTTTTTTTACCTATTCAAAACTCCTAAATTTTTTTTTTTTTTTTTTTACCTCTTCAAAACTCCAACATTGATTTTTTGTTCCTTTTTTTACCTCTTCAAAACTCCAACTTTTTTTTTTTTTACCTCTTCAAAACTCAATTTTTTTTTTTTTTTTTACCTCTTCAAAACTCCACACATTTTTTTATTTATTTTTTTTACCTCTTCAAAACTCCACAATTTTTTTTTTTTTACCTCTTCAAAACTCCTAAATTTTTATTTTTTTTTACCTCTTCAAAACTCCAAAATTTTTTTATTTTTTTTTACCTCTTCAAAACTCCAAAATTTTTTTTTTTTTTTTTTTTACCTCTTCAAAACTCCTAAATTTTTTTTTTTTTTTTTTCCTCTTCAAAACTCCAACTTTTTTTTTTTTTTACCTCTTCAAAACTCCAACTTTTTTTTTTTTACCTCTTCAAAACTCCAACATTGATTTTTTGTTCCTTTTTTTTCCTCTTCAAAACTCCACAATTTTTTTTATTTATTTTTTTTACCTCTTCAAAACTCCAACTTTTTTTTCTTTTTTTTTTACCTCTTCAAAACTCCTAATTTTTTTTTTTTTTTTTTTTACCTCTTCAAAACTCCTAAATTTTTTTTTTTTTTTTTTACCTCTTCAAAACTCCACAATTTTTTTTTTTTTTTTTACCTATTCAAAACTCCTAAATTTATTTATTTATTTTTTACCTCTTCAAAACTCCAACATTGATTTTTTGTTCCTTTTTTTACCTCTTCAAAACTCCTAAATTTTTTTTTTTTTTTACCTCTTCAAAACTCCAAAAATTTTTTATTTTTTTTTACCTCTTCAAAACTCAAATTTTTTTTTTTTTTTTTTTACCTCTTCAAAACTCCTAAATTTTTTTATTTTTTTTTCCTCTTCAAAACTCCAACTTTTTTTTTTTTTTACCTCTTCAAAACTCCAACTTTTTTTTTTTTTTACCTCTTCAAAACTCCAACATTGATTTTTTGTTCCTTTTTTTTCCTCTTCAAAACTCCACAATTTTTTTTATTTATTTTTTTTACCTCTTCAAAACTCCAACTTTTTTTTTTTTTTTTTTTACCTCTTCAAAACTCCTAAATTTTTTTTTATTTTTTTTACCTCTTCAAAACTCCTAAATTTTTTTTTTTTTTTTTTACCTCTTCAAAACTCCACAATTTTTTTTTTTTTTTTTTACCTATTCAAAACTCCTAAATTTATTTATTTATTTTTTACCTCTTCCAAACTCCAACATTGATTTTTTGTTCCTTTTTTTAGCTCTTCAAAACTCTATTTTTTTATTTTTTTTTTTTACCTCTTCAAAACTCAATTTTTTTTTTTTACCTCTTCAAAACTCCAACATTGATTTTTTGTTCCTTTTTTTACCTCTTCAAAACTCCAAATTTTTTTTTAAATTTTTTTTTACCTCTTCAAAACTCAATTTATTTTTTTTACCTCTTCAAAACTCCACAATTTTTTATTTTTTTTTAGCTCTTCAAAACTCAATTTTTTTTTTTTTTTTTACCTCTTCAAAACTCCAATTTTTTTTTTTTAACCTATTCAAAACTCCTAAATTTTTTTTTTTTTTTTTTACCTCTTCAAAACTCCAACATTGATTTTTTTGTTGCTTTTTTTACCTCTTCAAAACTCCAACATTTTTTTTTTTTTTTACCTCTTCAAAACTCAATTTTTTTTTTACCTCTTCAAAACTCCACAATTTTTTTTTTTTTTTTAGCTCTTCAAAACTCAATTTTTTTTTTTTTTTTTACCTCTTCAAAACTCCAATTTTTTTTTTTTTTTACCTCTTCAAAACTCCTAAATTTTTTTTTTTTTTTTACCTCTTCAAAACTCCACATTTTTTTTTTTTTTTTTTTACCTCTTCAAAACTCCAACATTGATTTTTTGTTCCTTTTTTTACCTCTTCAAAACTCCAAATTTTTTTTTTTTTTTACCTCTTCAAAACTCCTAACTTTTTTTTTTTTTTTACCTCTTCAAAACTCCACAATTTTTTTTTTTTTTTTTTACCTCTTCAAAACTCCAACATTGATTTTTTGTTCCTTTTTTTACCTCTTCAAAACTCCAACTTTTTTTTTTTTTTACCTCTTCAAAACTCCAACTTTTTTTTTTTTTTTTTTTACCTCTTCAAAACTCCAACATTGATTTTTTGTTCCTTTTTTTACCTCTTCAAAACTCCAAAATTTTTTTTTTTTTTTTTTTTACCTCTTCAAAACTCCAACATTGATTTTTTGTTCCTTTTTTTACCTCTTCAAAACTCCAACTTTTTTTTTTTTTTACCTCTTCAAAACTCAATTTCTTTTTTTTTTTTTTTTTACCTCTTCAAAACTCCAACATTGATTTTTTTTTTTTTTTTTTACCTCTTCAAAACTCCAACTTTTTTTTTTTTTTTACCTCTTCAAAACTCCACAATTTTTTTTTTTTTTTTTTTTTACCTCTTCAAAACACCAACTTTTTTTTTTTTTTACCTCTTCAAAACTTCAACATTGATTTTTTGTTCCTTTTTTTACCTCTTCAAAACTCCAAATTTTTTTTTTTTTTTTTTTTTACCTCTTCAAAACTCCAACTTTTTTTTTTTTTTTACCTCTTCAAAACTCTACAATTGTTTTTTTTTTTTTTTTTTTACCTCTTCAAAACTCCAACTTTTTTTTTTTTTACCTCTTCAAAACTCAATTTTTTTTATTTTTTTTTACCTCTTCAAAACTCCAACTTTTTTTTTTTTTTACCTCTTCAAAACTCCAACTTTTTTTTTTTTTTACCTCTTCAAAACTCCAACTTTTTTTTTTTTTTACCTCTTCAAAACTCCACAATTTTTTTTTTTTTTTTTTTTACCTCTTCAAAACTCCAACTTTTTTTTTTTTTACCTCTTCAAAACTCCAACTTTTTTTTTTTTTTTTTTACCTCTTCAAAACTCCAACATTGATTTTTTGTTCCTTTTTTTACCTCTTCAAAACTCCACAATTTTTTTTATTTTATTTTTTTACCTCTTCAAAACTCCAACTTTTTATTTTTTTTTACCTCTTCAAAACTCATTTTTTTTATTATTTTTTTTTACCTCTTCAAAACTCCAACATTGATTTTTTGTTCCTTTTTTTACCTCTTCAAAACTCCAAATTTTTTTATTTTTTTTTTTACCTCTTCAAAACTTATTTTTTTTATTTTTTTTTTACCTCTTCAAAACTCCAACATTGATTTTTTGTTCCTTTTTTTACCTCTTCAAAACTCCAAATTTTTTTTTTTTTTTTTTTACCTCTTCAAAACTCAATTTTTTTTTTTTTTTTACCTCTTCAAAACTCTACAATTTTATTTTTTATTTTTTTTTTTACCTCTTCAAAACTCCAACTTTTTTTTTTTTTTACCTCTTCAAAACTCCAACATTTTTTTTTTTTAACCTCTTCAAAACTCCAACATTGATTTTTTGTTCCTTTTTTTACCTCTTCAAAACTCCACAATTTTTTTTTTTTTTTTTTTTACCTCTTCAAAACTCCAACTTTTTATTTTTTTTACCTCTTCAAAACTCATTTTTTTTTATTATTTTTTTTTACCTCTTCAAAACTCCAACATTGATTTTTTGTTCCTTTTTTTACCTCTTCAAAACTCCAACTTTTTTTTTTTTTACCTCTTCAAAACTCAATTTTTTTTTTTTTTTTTACCTCTTCAAAACTCCACACATTTTTTTATTTATTTTTTTTACCTCTTCAAAACTCCACAATTTTTTTTTTTTTTACCTCTTCAAAACTCCTAAATTTTTATTTTTTTTTACCTCTTCAAAACTCCAAAAATTTTTTATTTTTTTTTACCTCTTCAAAACTCCAAAATTTTTTTTTTTTTTTTTTTACCTCTTCAAAACTCCACAATTTTTTATTATTTTTTTTTACCTCTTCAAAACTCCAACATTGATTTTTTGTTCCTTTTTTTACCTCTTCAAAACTCCAAATTTTTTTATTTTTTTTTTTACCTCTTCAAAACTTATTTTTTTTTTTTTTTTTTTACCTCTTCAAAACTCCAACATTGATTTTTTGTTCCTTTTTTTACCTCTTCAAAACTCCAATTTTTTTTTTTTTTTTTTTTTTACCTCTTCAAAACTCAATTTTTTTTATTTTTTTTTACCTCTTCAAAACTCCAACTTTTTTTTTTTTTTTTTACCTCTTCAAAACTCTACAATTTTTTTTTTTTTTTTTTTTTTTACCTCTTCAAAACTCCAACTTTTTTTTTTTTTACCTCTTCAAAACTCCAACTTTTTTTTTTTTTTTTTTTACCTCTTCAAAACTCCAACATTGATTTTTTGTTCCTTTTTTTACCTCTTCAAAACTCAATTTTTTTTTTTTTTTTTACCTCTTCAAAACTCCAACATTGATTTTTTTTTTTTTTTTTACCTCTTCAAAACTCCAACATTTTTTTTTTTTTACCTCTTCAAAACTCCAACATAGATTTTTTGTTCCTTTTTTTACCTCTTCAAAACTCCACACTTTTTTTTTTTTTTTTTTTTACCTCTTCAAAACTCCAACTTTTTATTTTTTTTTACCTCTTCAAAACTCATTTTTTTTTATTTTTATTTTTTACCTCTTCAAAACTCCAACATTGATTTTTTGTTCCTTTTTTTACCTCTTCAAAACTCCAACTTTTTTTTTTTTTTACCTCTTCAAAACTTTTTTTTTTTTTTTTACCTCTTCAAAACTCCAACTTTTTTTTTTTTTTACCTCTTCAAAACTCTACAATTTTTTTTTTTTTTTTTTTTACCTCTTCAAAACTCCAACTTTTTTTTTTTTTACCTCTTCAAAACTCCAACTTTTTTTTTTTTTTTTTTTACCTCTTCAAAACTCCAACATTTTTTTTTTTTTTTACCTCTTCAAAACTCCAACATTGATTTTTTGTTCCTTTTTTTACCTCTTCAAAACTCCAACATTGATTTTTTGTTCCTTTTTTTACCTCTTCAAAACTCCAAATTTTTTTTTTTTTTTTTTTTACCTCTTCAAAACTCATTTTTTTTTTTTTTTTTTACCTCTTCAAAACTCCAACTTTTTTTTTTTTTTTTTACCTCTTCAAAACTCTACAATTTTATTTATTTTTTTTTTTTTTACCTCTTCAAAACTCCAACTTTTTTTTTTTTTTACCTCTTCAAAACTCCAACTTTTTTTTTTTTTTTTTTTACCTCTTCAAAACTCCAACATTGATTTTTTGTTCCTTTTTTTACCTCTTCAAAACTCCAAATTTTTTTTTTTTTTTTTTTACCTCTTCAAAACTCCAATTTTTTTTTTTTTTTTACCTCTTCAAAACTCCAACTTTTTTTTTTTTTTTTTTACCTCTTCAAAACTCCAACATTGATTTTTTGTTCCTTTTTTTACCTCTTCAAAACTCAAATTTTTTTTTTTTTTTTTTTTTACCTCTTCAAAACTCCAACTTTTTTTTTTTTTTACCTCTTCAAAACTCCAACATTTTTTTTTTTTTTTACCTCTTCAAAACTCCAACATTGATTTTTTGTTACTTTTTTTACCTCTTCAAAACTCCAACATTGATTTTTTGTTCCTTTTTTTTCCTCTTCAAAACTCCACAATTTTTTTTATTTATTTTTTTTACCTCTTCAAAACTCCAACTTTTTTTTCTTTTTTTTTTACCTCTTCAAAACTCCTAATTTTTTTTTTATTTTTTTTACCTCTTCAAAACTCCTAAATTTTTTTTTTTTTTTTTTACCTCTTCAAAACTCCACAATTTTTTTTTTTTTTGTTTTACCTATTCAAAACTCCTAAATTTATTTATTTATTTTTTACCTCTTCAAAACTCCAACATTGATTTTTTGTTCCTTTTTTTACCTCTTCAAAACTCCTAAATTTTTTTTTTTTTTTACCTCTTCAAAACTCCAAAATTTTTTTTTTTTTTTTACCTCTTCAAAACTCTACAATTTTATTTTTTATTTTTTTTTTTACCTCTTCAAAACTCCAACTTTTTTTTTTTTTTACCTCTTCAAAACTCCAACTTTTTTTTTTTTTTTTTTTACCTCTTCAAAACTCCAACATTGATTTTTTGTTCCTTTTTTTACCTCTTCAAAACTCCAAATTTTTTTTTATTTTTTTTTACCTCTTCAAAACTCCAATTTTTTTTTTTTTTTTACCTCTTCAAAACTCCAACTTTTTTTTTTTTTTACCTCTTCAAAACTCCAACATTTTTTTTTTTTAACCTCTTCAAAACTCCAACATTGATTTTTTGTTCCTTTTTTTACCTCTTCAAAACTCCACAATTTTTTTTTTTTTTTTTTTTACCTCTTCAAAACTCCAACTTTTTATTTTTTTTACCTCTTCAAAACTCATTTTTTTTTATTATTTTTTTTTACCTCTTCAAAACTCCAACATTGATTTTTTGTTCCTTTTTTTACCTCTTCAAAACTCCAACTTTTTTTTTTTTTACCTCTTCAAAACTCAATTTTTTTTTTTTTTTTTTACCTCTTCAAAACTCCACACATTTTTTTATTTATTTTTTTTACCTCTTCAAAACTCCACAATTTTTTTTTTTTTACCTCTTCAAAACTCCTAAATTTTTATTTTTTTTTACCTCTTCAAAACTCCAAAATTTTTTTATTTTTTTTTACCTCTTCAAAACTCCAAAATTTTTTTTTTTTTTTTTTTACCTCTTCAAAACTCCACAATTTTTTATTATTTTTTTTTACCTCTTCAAAACTCCAACATTGATTTTTTGTTCCTTTTTTTACCTCTTCAAAACTCCAAATTTTTTTATTTTTTTTTTTACCTCTTCAAAACTTATTTTTTTTTTTTTTTTTTTACCTCTTCAAAACTCCAACATTGATTTTTTGTTCCTTTTTTTACCTCTTCAAAACTCCAATTTTTTTTTTTTTTTTTTTTTACCTCTTCAAAACTCAATTTTTTTTATTTTTTTTTACCTCTTCAAAACTCCAACTTTTTTTTTTTTTTTTTACCTCTTCAAAACTCTACAATTTTTTTTTTTTTTTTTTTTTTTTACCTCTTCAAAACTCCAACTTTTTTTTTTTTTACCTCTTCAAAACTCCAACTTTTTTTTTTTTTTTTTTTACCTCTTCAAAACTCCAACATTGATTTTTTGTTCCTTTTTTTACCTCTTCAAAACTCAATTTTTTTTTTTTTTTTACCTCTTCAAAACTCCAACATTGATTTTTTTTTTTTTTTTTACCTCTTCAAAACTCCAACATTTTTTTTTTTTTACCTCTTCAAAACTCCAACATAGATTTTTTGTTCCTTTTTTTACCTCTTCAAAACTCCACACTTTTTTTTTTTTTTTTTTTTACCTCTTCAAAACTCCAACTTTTTATTTTTTTTTACCTCTTCAAAACTCATTTTTTTTTATTTTTATTTTTTACCTCTTCAAAACTCCAACATTGATTTTTTGTTCCTTTTTTTACCTCTTCAAAACTCCAACTTTTTTTTTTTTTTACCTCTTCAAAACTTTTTTTTTTTTTTTTTACCTCTTCAAAACTCCAACTTTTTTTTTTTTTTACCTCTTCAAAACTCTACAATTTTTTTTTTTTTTTTTTTTTACCTCTTCAAAACTCCAACTTTTTTTTTTTTTACCTCTTCAAAACTCCAACTTTTTTTTTTTTTTTTTTTACCTCTTCAAAACTCCAACATTTTTTTTTTTTTTTACCTCTTCAAAACTCCAACATTGATTTTTTGTTCCTTTTTTTACCTCTTCAAAACTCCAACATTGATTTTTTGTTCCTTTTTTTACCTCTTCAAAACTCCAAATTTTTTTTTTTTTTTTTTTTACCTCTTCAAAACTCTTTTTTTTTTTTTTTTTACCTCTTCAAAACTCCAACTTTTTTTTTTTTTTTTTACCTCTTCAAAACTCTACAATTTTATTTATTTTTTTTTTTTTTACCTCTTCAAAACTCCAACTTTTTTTTTTTTTTACCTCTTCAAAACTCCAACTTTTTTTTTTTTTTTTTTTACCTCTTCAAAACTCCAACATTGATTTTTTGTTCCTTTTTTTACCTCTTCAAAACTCCAAATTTTTTTTTTTTTTTTTTTACCTCTTCAAAACTCCAATTTTTTTTTTTTTTTACCTCTTCAAAACTCCAACTTTTTTTTTTTTTTTTTTTACCTCTTCAAAACTCCAACATTGATTTTTTGTTCCTTTTTTTACCTCTTCAAAACTCAAATTTTTTTTTTTTTTTTTTTTTACCTCTTCAAAACTCCAACTTTTTTTTTTTTTTACCTCTTCAAAACTCCATTTTTTTTTTTTTTTACCTCTTCAAAACTCCAACATTGATTTTTTGTTACTTTTTTTACCTCTTCAAAACTCCAACATTGATTTTTTGTTCCTTTTTTTTCCTCTTCAAAACTCCACAATTTTTTTTATTTATTTTTTTTACCTCTTCAAAACTCCAACTTTTTTTTCTTTTTTTTTTACCTCTTCAAAACTCCTAATTTTTTTTTTTTTTTTTTACCTCTTCAAAACTCCTAAATTTTTTTTTTTTTTTTTTACCTCTTCAAAACTCCACAATTTTTTTTTTTTTTGTTTTACCTATTCAAAACTCCTAAATTTATTTATTTATTTTTTACCTCTTCAAAACTCCAACATTGATTTTTTGTTCCTTTTTTTACCTCTTCAAAACTCCTAAATTTTTTTTTTTTTTTACCTCTTCAAAACTCCAAATTTTTTTTTTTTTTTTACCTCTTCAAAACTCTACAATTTTATTTTTTATTTTTTTTTTTACCTCTTCAAAACTCCAACTTTTTTTTTTTTTTACCTCTTCAAAACTCCAACTTTTTTTTTTTTTTTTTTTACCTCTTCAAAACTCCAACATTGATTTTTTGTTCCTTTTTTTACCTCTTCAAAACTCCAAATTTTTTTTTATTTTTTTTAACCTCTTCAAAACTCCAATTTTTTTTTTTTTTTACCTCTTCAAAACTCCAACTTTTTTTTTTTTTTACCTCTTCAAAACTCCAACATTTTTTTTTTTTTAACCTCTTCAAAACTCCAACATTGATTTTTTGTTCCTTTTTTTACCTCTTCAAAACT